>NC_052395.1:20312492-20912492 GCF_009389715.1 Phoenix dactylifera | reverse complement strand
AGGCCCTAAATTTGCTTTATATATATATATACATATAAAAAGAAAATGTCTATTGTAAACAATATAATGATGTAAGGGATGAAAAGAAATTGAATAAGGTGCATATTTTTGTCTGTCAAGTAATCCTTCTGACATGCTTGCGATTTCTCCTATGCGATTCCTGAATATCAATGCAGAACAGCATGGAACATGTAATATGGTAGTCGCTGCTTGGCATAGGCTACATAAACATACTTTAAGTCATAGATGGAGAGATATATAGAATATGGCTTTTAGGCGGATAAAAGGCTGTTGAACCAGAGAAGCACTTTTTTAGTTTTCTGTTTGATTCATACATGCCTTCCAGGTTTCAGGAATAAGCTTAAAGATAAACAATAACCCTTGAACATTATTTGTTTAGAACATTGGGAAATAAAGAAGATCTAAGCACACAAGTGGTCGAGGCAAAAAAAGAGTTGAGGTGGATGTATGATAAAACTGGGGAGTACAGGAATCAATGTGCAAGTTGCAACAGCTGAGAATAAAGTGGTTAACAAATTAACCAAGGATATCTGACTGCATCAGCAGTCTGACAAGCAGAGAAGGAACTAACAAGGAGAGAGGCTAGACTATGTGACGACATTTTATATGACTGCATCAACAGTCTGACAAGCAGAGGAGGAACCAACAAGGAGAGAGGCCAGATTATGTGTTGAAAGTTCAAGAACGAGAAACGAAAGAGCTATAACAGAGAGTATTTAGAAATGATTTGGAAGAACATGCAAAAGCAGTGGACATAGCCATAAAAGGAAGTAATCAGTGGAGAATGATTCATAAAGCACAGTACCAGAAGAATTCATAAAGTGGAGAAGCAATTAGTGTCTTCAAGCTTATAGCCTCATTCTAAATCCAAGTAAGACTGTTTTCATTACAAATGGGGATTAAAGATCTGATATGGAAATATGACATTATCTGTTAAGACCATTACAGATAATGTTGGTGGAGACAAGGAGAAGGTATTACTTTGGATTCTCCTAATGAGATTTAGGTAAAAAGCAGACAAGCCCACCTTTTTTAAAGTGCAGCAAGTTTATAATCAATCGAATGTCACATCTAGAGCTACAAACCTTTCTCCTCCAAAAGCACTTAGAATTATATTAATGAAAAGATATCGAAGAGTAGCATGTGGGAGCATGGAGAATGGATATGGCACAAACTTCACATCTTGAGGCATTTGGTTCTGGCACTTACAGTTTCTTGTTGGATGCAGCTGGAACAGTTGATGCTCCATGATCCACTATCACAAGACCAGATGACAACCACAAATTATACAGATGTTCTAGAGTTTCAAAATGCCCTACACTATCATGGATCATGATTGAAGAAAACTGCATCTGGTTTAGGACAAAATGGATCCTATTGTTTAGAGACTAATCTTCTTTTGTGCACGTAATTTCCTGAAACAAATTTAACTTTGTTTAAGCAATTAAAAACTGCATTGAACTTCGTTTTTCAGTGATCAATCTTTGTCATATATGGTGCATGAGTTTGGTTTATTGCAGAGCTGCACCAACATGGTGGTTCAACTTGAACAGTCATGAATAAAATAGGTGCCCACACATGTCGGAACATTTCTATTCATCATTAGAACACAATCCGAAATATTAAAGCGCAATTAAAATAGAATTCCATAGCATATCTTGTTTTGGTCTTATATCTGAATGATGTCATGTATCCATTCGTGTTGCTGCATCTCGATGATTAATGACAAATGATTATGAATTACAGAGCCTTCATTGATACTAGCATGATGCAACTCTTCAAACCAAAATTATGAAGAAGGTACATATGATTATTTCCGACAAAGGTTTCTCTGCATGTTTTGTGGGATTGGATTATATCTCTAAAAAGATTATTTTGAGTGTTATTACATAATAAATTTGAAAAGGAAAACCCCTAATTGGTAATGGATTAAATGGTGGACATGGTTAAAGAATGCAGTGCTTAAGAGAAAGGTTGTCACCAATAATGAGGCATGGAGATAAAATCGCAGTTGAAAGAAAATTATTTGACACCTAACAGGAAGTAGCATTTTTCAGGGGTTGGTTACTCTTTGACAAGGCAACACAGTAGTAGAGAAGTGCAGATGGCATCCTAACTCGCCATTTATTGTTCACTTGATGAAGACAAAAGCACAAGTTTTAAAGCAGGCCATGTACCTGGAATGAAGTGATAGACTGCCACCTCAAAGGGGCATACAGAGAAGATGAAGCTTTTAAGATAGCTCTAGTTGAGAACCTATACAGCATGTAGTTGTTCTTAGTTGTCCAAACAACAAAGCCAAATTATTCCATTTCTATGCACTTGGCCAGATGGCAAAGCAAGGATATTTTGGAGAAAACCTCATATTAGAATAAAATAAAACTGGATGCTTTAAGCATGAAGTAGCAGCCAGCTTATGCAACCACTTGTCCTAGCTCGATGCTCTTATGCTCAATTATTACGAGAGAAATTATGAGTTGGGAGCAAAATAAGCAGATACAAGCAGTTTCAACAAGCAAACAACAGATTAGAGGCATGGCTCACTTAGAGGGGAGTCAAAAGATTCCATCAGCTCCTCTGAAGGATAAGGGAATTAGTTGCTGCTAATATCTCCAATGCTGATGCTGAATGTTGATAAAAGGCTTGCAACTTAATAGTGATGGTGAAAACCATGGAATTGGCTTGATAGGTGACAGTTGATAAGTAAAAGCTTTCTAAACAATAATTCTTTATCATCAGGAAGAATAAGGTTCTAGAGGATTTCAAGCTAGATAAAAGGGTCTCTGGTCAACCAGTAACGCAGATTCAGTAAAAGTGCATGCCAAAACAGGTATAATATAAGCAGAGATCTAGAAGAGAGATCAAGAAGAGAGAAGGGGCAGGGGTAGGACAAGGACGATATCTAGCCACAAGAAACATGTCTTTTCATCGTAAACCATGCACCATGCTTCTAGTGGCCAGTCTCAATGCCCGTTTGTAGCCCTTTTTTCATGACTTCTATTACAAGTAAACTAGGACCCTTAGGCTAAATTTGAATGCCGAATAGCTAACCAGAGGATATATAGATTTAACCATTGGTTAGGGCCGGCCCAAAGAAAGGCCCACCGCAGTTCTAGAGTAAAGGCGTAAAGCTATTTCACTGAAACAGTGAAACTCTTGCCAAACCCTCGCCGTGAAACAGTAAAAACACCCACTCTTCTCCATCGCGGCGCCGTCGTCTTCCTTCCTGGACCTTGATATAACTCTCTCTCTCTCTCTTCTTTTCCTTATCTAGTCTTCCGATCCGCGCTAGGGAGGGAGAAGAGTCTCTCTTCTCTTCTAAGTTCTAATCGTCTTGCACGAAAGTTTTTTTATCTTTCAACTTCCTGGTGAAGTCATGCCTCCACTCACCGTCTTGGCTTCCTCCTTGGCCTTAAATTCCTCTGCTTCAGTGGAAATCGAAGCTCCAAACTCCAAAGATCCATCGATGGAGACCTGTGTCTTTATTACATGCAGGGTAGATGCATCAAGGTGCAATTTTGGAGCTCGGAACCTGTTTCAATTCCCTAAACTTGTTTTCTCGTCCCCTCTTTTTTTGTTGTTCTTTTTCGTTCCTTTTGCCTTTTGATGTTTAAATAAAAGAAGGATTTTTTTGATCTCCTGTTAAAGGTGCACAATTGTTCTGTTTTTGATGAAAATTTCTGCAAACAGTGTTATTGGTCCATTGGGCAGATTTTTCGGTCATTAGTGATAAAACGACTCAGGCCCTGTTTGGGGGAGCTTTTGGAGGGCCAAAAAGTAATCTGTACAAGAACTTTAAAAAGGGATGTAGCGCAGTTTCTGGCCTCCAAAAGTACTTTTAGATAAAAAATGATGTTTGGTAAAATTTTCGAAAAGCTGTTTCAGCTTTTGCGGAAAGTTGAAAACAGCTTTTGGGGAGAAGCTCCAATTTGGAGCTTTCCAAAAATGCTGTTTTCAGCTTTATCAGGAAGCTGTTTTTTGGACCAAAATACCCCCATTTAAATCACACTTTTTTTCCCCAAAACCCTTATCCCGCCTCTTCCTTTCTCCCTTTCCCTCTCAATCTTTTTCTTCCTTTCTCTCTATTTGTTAGAGAGATAAATGGTCATTAGAAGGATGAAAAATTAATTTACACTAATAATTATAATATTTTATATATTTATTATTGTATTATACTATAAATATAATATTATATTACATTATATCATAATATATTGATATGTTATTTAAATAATTTATTATTATATTAAATTATTATTCTATAATACATAATATTATAGTACTATATTATAATAATATTATATTGCATTACATTAATATTATACTATATCATATATTTATGTATTAATACATATTATATTTTATTATACTCTGTTATATAATACTGGTAATGTCTTTTATGGTCATTTTGTCACACAAAAGTACTTTCTCAGTTTGTTTACCAAACACATGTTAAAGTGTCACAGCACTTTAGAAATGTAGTTATCAAACAGCAAACAGCTTTTTATAAACGCTCTGCTTCAAACAGCTCTACTTCTAACAGCTCTACTTCCAAAAGCTCTACTACTAACAGCTCCCCCAAACAGGGCCTCAACCATTTTTGATTTTCTTGGAATCTTGATTTTCCATGGTTATGGTTGGTTACATAAAGCAATTTCCATGTCATTTTTTGTAAAAGTTGAAAATTCTACCAACTTTTGTGGAATTAAATCAACAATATAGAGTATGATACTAAAGAGTGTGATGGAACAAGATAAGAAAACTGAAAACGAGCTCATGTTAAATTGGAGAAAGCATATGGTATGGTACCTTGAGAGATGCTGTATTTGTGGGCATCAAGGGACGAAGGTGTACTTCATAACTTGTCCACCTCCTCCTTTCCCATATCTTTTACTTCACTCGAGGCCAGATATTACTTGTCTATGAGAATCTGTACTTATGATTTTTCTTTTCCTAATCCTTTTATTTCCCTTGTAACCTATTCTCATTATTTTATGCATCGAATTCTTAAGTTCTTTTTAACCTGGTTGATTGGGTCTAGTAAAATCTAGGTTTCCTATTTTTTTAAAATCCATGAATATGTTGTGAATTAATTTCTTACGGCTGTTTAGATGTGTGTATTTTCTGTGTTCTGGAGTTTTTTCTTGGATATATTGTTGTCTAAATTTAGTGATTCATATCTGTTATTATTGTTAACATGAGTTGCTTTCCTACTTGAAAAAAAAAACTCCATGAGATTGAAAATAGTATTTTAATGAATATTGAGTACAAAAAATTTGATTAGTAATTTTGCATCTCAAAAAGCTAGACGAATTATTTTTAAATAAATTTTCAAAGTATTTTACACTTATTAAAATTTTTTCATCATTTTTTCCAAAAAAAAACAAGGCTTCCCTCAGTAAGTTCGTCTTAGGCCCTAAATGCATAGGGCCGCCCCTGCCATTGGTAACCACCTCCAAAATCAGCTAACCAGCGGTTAAAGTTATCCATCGTTTAACATTCCCACGGTTAGTGGAATAAGTTGTTGAAAATTGAAAGAGTTAGAAGAGAAAACTCTGATGATTAACTTTATTTCACGCTCCCACATGAAATAAAATTAACCAGATTAAGTACCTCTTTTACCCTTTGAACAAATAACTTTATCCACCACATTTTTGTTGGTGTTTGGTTGTTTAAACTGATAGGCTTCCCTCATCCACCATTTGAGCAGCAACCAACATAACCTCAGTAGCCAAGTAACCAATCTCCATATCGATGCCTAAAATATTTCTTGAATTGCGAAATCCAGAAGTCTACAGATCTCTGTATAGAAAAACACCTAAAATAATAAAAAATCAAATTCTGAAGATTGGATGTCTTATTCAACCAAATACATCCCTAAGTAGGAATTTTCTAGACAAATTTTACTTGAAATAGGAGTCTAAAACAAACCATAAGAATCTGCATGTGTGTGTATGTGTGTGTGCATATAGATGCATATATGTGTGAGCATGCATGCATGTGTGTGCGTGCGTGCGCCTGTGAAACATTTTACAAAAATGAAAGGAAATTATATATAAATCTCTAGATGATGTGATTAGAGAACTCAACAACAATATAAAAAGCATACAAGTGTTCTCTGTCATTCAGTCAAAAGTTATTTGAGCATATTCTTGGTTAATGCAATTCAAAAATGACTTAGCTTTGTTAAGAAACCTGGAACTCATTTCCAGTATATTTGAATCATCTACTAAACCAAGGATATCTGATGCCCCATAGGAAATGTGCATATATATAACAAACAGCTTGCAGGAACTAAGTCAAGAGATAGACCACTAATATATGACTGCTATATATTTTTTAAACAACATCGATACATAATACATGATTCCCGCAACAAAATTATGAAAGAATTACAAGGAAACAATGAATCATACACTTGACCTTTTTAAGATGAGAGTCATCCATCTGACCTTAGCAATGGCAACCTAGACTCTTCTCTTGATTTCCTGCTATAGTATGCATATACCAGCAATTGTATGACCCCCAAGACTGTTCCAATCCCATTTGGAATCTGAAATTCACATTTAAGTTAATGAGGAATTAATTTACAAAGGAAAAAAAAATGTTAGGCTGAGAAGACAATCTTCTATTGTATTAGAAAACTAATTAGTGCAAAATAAATAATACCACCAGTGAAATGAAAATTTAGCAGTATCCTTACATATATGAAAAAGTCATGCAACAGCATCCCATATGCAAAAAATGATACACTCATCAAAAAGGTTGCAAGGGATAGGTAGAAAGGCATGAATTCGACACTCCTTGTCTGTATTACCAAATGCTGATGAATAAAAGCATGAAAAGAAGCCTGTTAGAGCTAAACATTACCAACTCATCTATGAACACTGAATGTAATGGGGTTATCACACTTCACATATAGATTCCAAGTCAGAGAATTAAGAGAAAACATACAATGATAAATAAAGGTGACGCAAACATGGAAATGAGGGAAGCAACACTTAGATATCCAACAAGAGTTTGCCGTGCTTGGTGATCGAACAACTCAAGGCTGACATATATGATGAGAGAAAAAACACAGAAAACTGCTATCAGCAATCCAGACATTTTCATCTGCAAAACAAATCATAGGAAAACTTATTAATGGCATAAACATGATACAAGGGGATTGAAAAATTGAAGGGGATGAAATTACCCTTCTTGTAGTATCTGCATATATAATGAAGAGGGTCACATAGACCAGCTGAAAAGCAGCGCCGATGGAATTGACTGTAGCAACCAAGATTACACCATAGGACACACAGGGAAGACCATACCACATGCAGATCAAGCAGTTCAAGAGGGAGTACACATAGGGTAACCCCGAGAATTGCTCTATTGATTTGTTTCTGACAATTCTTTTGAACGTGGGTCTGAAAGCAATCAAACATGAACGGAAAGAATCGATGAGATGTTTTCAAAATAAGCAACTAAGAAAGGAATGGAAGGGTGCGCTTACATCGGTGAGACAAACAACACAAATGCAAAGAGGTTACCTGCAAACAAAAAGGAGATGGTTTGGTCATACTCTTTCGTAAATGCGACTAACATAACATCAAAAATAATGGAGAAATCGAATGGAGATCGTAAGCCCGATCCTACAGCTAGTTCAAAGTTTATAATAAACCCCTGTTATCCCAGAAGCAACCGCCAGAATCAAATGGAGAAATCAACAGAGATTGCTAATGGATCAGTATATAACCGCGTGGCGTACAGATGTTCCCTGAGGGGCAAAAATCCTGGCTTCCCATTTCATTTTGCTCTCCTCTTTAAGTTTGTGTTTGTTAATATCAACAATATCGAACGCCTCATACCAAAAAAATTGATAATCTTCTTTGATCCCAAAACCAGGACGTGAACTGATGAAAAGCGTCCACAATAGACTACCCAACTACCTTCTGTTTTCGGGCAGCACGCCATTTTACAAGATAAGGAAACATCACAGCTCAGACCAAGCGCAGAAAAATGTATGCGTCTGCGATATATACAAAAGAGAAAGGGACATGTAAAAGAGGGTGGAGTTGTTACCAGCAATTCCAGCCGCATAGGTGCCGATGCCATAGAAGGAGGCCGCTGAAGAAACCATCAATCCCTTCTCTCTCTGTGTTCTCGCCACCCAACAAAACAAACCCTCACACACTCTCTCTTTCTCGCTCTCAAAGCTGGGAGGGAGGTGGGTGTTTAATAGGCTGGAATACAGGTAGTACCCCCCTGTGCGGCTTCCTTGGGCTTGTGACTCATTTGGGTTCCCAAAAACCACGCCGCCCTCCCCCGACGCACGAAAATTGCCATCCCCTCCCCCGCCCCGGTCAACCACCGCTCGTGGCCCGCATGTGCTTTTTATTTTTATTACACCTTTCCCTTTCTATTCCGATCTCCCCGTCGCTGCCGTCGGTCTCTAGCGGTGAAACATGAGATCGCGAGCCGAGACTACCATTTCACCATGCAATATGACAAATGGGCAAGTGACCAGTGTTTGAGGAAAAAATATCTCGTCCTGGCTTCATCCTATTGCTGATCTCCTCGTCTTTTACCGTGGACGGAGGACGAGGCAGCGTAATCAACAAGAAAAAGAACCTTATCCTCAACTTGTTCATGCAAACATCGGTATCATTGAATTAATTTATTTTATTCTTGCAAGGGACGTGAGCTCGGATTCGGATATTCCGGTTTATAAATTCAGCAAAGCGACCATGGAAACAAGCTATTGCAGGCATCATAGTTTAGTCAATTCGATCCTTGATGGGGTTGCCACTTGTCAATTGTCTCAAGTAACGAAAGGTTGAATCAGAAAGCAAAATGATTTCATCATACAAATGGATACCGACATATTCGTAATATTGTATCACCTGGATTGTGACCCAGGCTCTGCCCTGGTGTGTATTTTATAGACATATTGGTGATGTTGACGAGGACAAAAAAAAATTCAATAGAGATAGCTACTCTATATATACAAAGCAACTTGTTTTTTTTGGCAAACACGCATACAGCTCATTCAATGATGTCCTCACAACACGAGCACAAGGAAAAGAAGAAACAAAAAAAAAAAAGGCATAGAGATGATCTGATAATATATACTATGTGTGACTCACGCAAAGTCGAGGAAAAATTTAGAGTAGATGTAGCGTATAATAGATGTTGCCACCATCATTGGACCCACAACCAATTAGCATAATCTCTGCACGTTTTATGCGCATTCCATAAGAAAGAAAAAAGCGACAGAGATGAAAAGAGGAGCTATCATATTTCTCACCCTATGCAAAAGGAACTTCTCTCTCTCCCCACCTTATAATAATATATGCCCCATGAAATTTTTTGAGGAAAAAACCTCCCTTAATTAGTATCTAGAGATTTCACTCCTAGACTTCGAAGTCATACATCCAACTCCAAAAGTTCTGTTCGTTTATAATTATAATTATAGATTAGTAGTCGACGGTCTTACATTAACTATTCTCTTGATCTTCCTAAGCCTACAGCATCTTTTGAAATATAAACATACAAATATAAATATACCTATATTCCATTTTTCACTTCAATTTATATTCTTACTAAAGAACACTTCAATTATATCAGCCAAACTTTAGAAAAAATATAGACCAGCCAATCATATTTTTCCCAAAAATGTCCAATCTCATATAAAAGAAAGGAGTCAGCATGAGTTGAATTTCTAATCCTCACCATCCCCACCAATAGTGATGGCGGTGGTGGCAGATGAAATGAGTGGATCTGGATTTAATATCCATCGAGAGAGCAAATAATGGATCATTGTCCTTGACCACCTCCACTGATGGGGGTGTGAAGACAATAACAACGTAACGGATTCCTTATCCATGGAGTTCGCACAAGCATATGTCAGAAATCTTGCAGGCATTAGTTTACTCTCATATTAATTATGCATTAAAGAGATTTTAGATATTTATACAAAAAAGCTATGAGATAATATCTTGTAGCTAACTTTTTTTTGTTTTTTGGATAATATCCTGAAGAACCTATGCAGGCATAGAAGTATTTGGACAGCAATGGACGAGAACCATGGATTAGGACAAATTGAGATGAAAACCTAATCCAACGCTTGGGCTTTGGATTCAAACCCCAAACCAGACTTGGGAGTTGGGACGAGGCCAAGGGTTACCATACTCGATCTAGACTTTATTCAAGCTTGGAGTTTTGGACCAAAACCTAGCCCAAACCTCTTTAGGCTAGGCATAAACATCCTATAGAACCTGTTACCAAGCCTCCGCCTTGAGCGGAACTTCTGCACCATTCTAGCTATCTCTATGATGATCCCAGTGAATCAGATAAGCTGTTAGTGAGTTGTTGTAACACACCTCGATACGAGGAACCACTTCCGTAAACTGTTATGTGGATCTCCTTGTATATATATCTCTTGAAAAACACTGATAAGTGTGAGAGTTCTTTCAGTAAAACTACCGTTCATCTCTTCTATATGGTAGCAGAGCCTGTTTCCTATCTCCATCGAGGTTTTTTTTTTCTGATCCAAGCTTGCACCATGGCTGACTCCTCTTCTCATATCTCCCCGTCGGTACAGCCGTCTTCCTTTTCTCTCACTAAAAATTCTCTAGTTGCCATCAATGCCTCTACTCAAATAACTGCTCGTCTTACCCCGAATAATTTTTCCTATTGGAGTGCTCAGTTTGAGTCGCTACTTCATGGCTATAATCTCTATGGTTATGTCGATGGTACTCTTCCATTTTCCTCTGTATCTACTGACACTTCTGCACCACTACCTAGTTCTTCTATCCACTGGTTCCGTCAAGATAAACTTATTCTGAGCACCATTCTGGCTTCGGTTTCTAATGCTGTCATACCCCTCATAGCAACCTCCAAAACCTCCCACGAAGCCTGGAGCAAACTGACCAAGCTTTATGCTAGTCGCTCCCGCACTCGTGTTATGCAGCTTAAAGAGGCATTAACCTTTATTCAATGTGGTAACCGTGGTGTTGCTGAATATTTACAGTCTGTGAGAACCATTGCTGATGAACTTGCACTCATTGATTCTCCCTTATCTGAAGATGATGTTACTCTTTATGTTCTTAATGGTCTTGGTGCTGAGTTCCGGGACATTGCTGCTCCCATTCGGGCACGCGAGTCCTCCTTATCCTTTGAAGAACTCCATGATTTGCTGGTAAGCCATGAGGTCTATCTAAAGCGTCTTGAGGCATCCTCTCAAACAATGGTGGCTACTGCCAATTCTACCCAACGCAGGCAGACATCTGGACAGCGCTTCTCCAGACGTAACTCGCTCTCTTTTCGTCCAACCCAAGATCACAAGGGAGACTCCAAGTACCGACACTCTAAGCCAAGGTACGCTCCCAAATGCCAGCTCTGTGATAGTGTTGGCCATACTGCGAAGACTTGTCCCCAGCTGTCTTCTTCCGAACCCACTGCAAACTGTGTGTCTACTGCTCATCCCGATGACAAACGTTGGCTCATTGATTCCGCTGCATCACACAACATCACTACCAAGCTATCGAATCTTCATCTCCATTCTAAATATGATGGCTCAGATGAAGTTGTAATTGGTGACAGCTCAGGTTTGCCGGTGACACGTTGGTTTGTTATCTCTTCCATTTCCTGATCGTATATTTCATATTGCTGATACCCTCTGCGTCCCCACTCTTCAGAAAAATCTCATCTCTGTTCATCAATTCACCAAGCAAAATGATGTTTTTCTTGAGTTTCATCCATCATTTTTTCTTGTAAAGGATCGGAGAATGGGGAAGCTTCTTCTACAAGGACCGTGTGAGCATGGTATGTATCCTCTTCCGGAATCACGTGCGCTTCAGACACCACATAGTCATGTTCACAGCTCTGTAATTTGTGTGCTATTAATAAAGCTCACAAGTTGCCCTTCAAATCCCATGGTATGACGAGTACTGCTCCCTTTGAGCTTCTATACACTGATGTCTGGGTCCATCTCCCGTTGCTAGTATCACTGGACACAAGTATTACATTATTTTTGTTGACCAGTTCACCAAATATGTGTGGTTTTATCCACTCAAACAGAAGTCTGAGGTCCGGACTCCATTCCCGCAGTTCCATCGAATGGTTTCCACTCGGTTCAACACCCAAATTCGTGGACTATACTCTGACAATGGTGGAGAGTTTGTTGCCTTGCAATCCTATCTCTCTGCCCATGGGATCAGCCATTATACATCGGCTCCACACACTCCCCAGCAAAACGGAGTATCTGAACGTCGACATCGTCATGTAGTTGAGACTGGCCTTACACTCCTCACTCATGCTTCTCTTCCACAAGACCTCTGGTCATATGCCTTCTCTACTGCTAGTTATCTCATCAACCGTATGCCCACTCCAATACTACAATATAAGTCACCTTTTGAGGCTCTGTTTGGCTTGTCACCAAATTATCTCAAGCTAAGAACCTTTGGCTGCCGCTGCTATCCGTGGCTAAAGCCTTACACCACTCACAAGTTACAATCCAAATCCCCTTCCCTGTCTTTTTGTTGGCTACTCTACCAGTCAGAGTGCCTACCTGTGCCTTCATCTTCCCACGAATCTTCTTTATGTCTCCCGTCATGTCCAATTTGATGAGTCTGTTTTTCCATGCAACGAGTCCGCTCCCACAAACCAACAATCGATGCCACCCCCTGGAATGCACTCATCTGCAGTTTCTTCGGTGTCCTTTGTGCCAATGGAGGTTTCTACTGCTGTCACACCCATGCAAGCACGTCCTTCTGATGACGCTTCCTCCTCCACTACGGCTGTGTTGTCGTTGTTTGACTTGCCATCACCCCCCACATCCTCTGATGCACCTTCTGCTACTGTTCCTCTGGAACATCCTCCGGCTACTCCACCTCCTCGTCAGCATCACATGATCACCCGATCCATGAACAATATCTATCGGCCGAAACAACTATTTGTTGCCACCAAATATCCACTACCTGAACCTCTTGAACCAACCTGTGTCAGCCAGGCTCTCAAGGACCCACGCCGGCGTGCTGCAATGTCGGATGAATTCACAGCTCTTCTCGGCCGGTGTTACATGCTACTGCCTTGTCTACGTGGATGATCTTATTATCACAGGCAGCAATTCTTCTTTTGTTTCACAGATTATTACACAACTAAGTGACCGATTTTCCACTAAAGACTTGGGGAATCTTCACTACTTCTTGGGCATCGAGGTAATCTCTACAACTCAGGGGCTTTTTCTCTCACAGCACAAATATGTGCGTGATCTCCTCGCTCGCACCAACATGGATGGAGCTAAGACAGTTCAGACCCCTCTATCCACCAGCACTCCCCTTGTTCTCCTAGATGGCTCCTCCCCTGCAGATAGCACTGAATATCGCAGTGTCATAGGCAGCCTTCAGTACCTCAGTCTCACCCAACCGGATATTGTCTTTGCTGTGAATAGGCTCTCCCAGTTCATGCATAAGCCGACTATCAACCACTGGGCAGCTACCAAGTGACTACTCAGGTATCTCAAGCATACCATCTTTCATGGCATTCACCTCCGGAAGAATAGTGCATTGCAACTCAGCACCTATACGGACGCCGACTGGGCTGGAGATCATGACACTCGGGTATCGACTACCGCCTTCATCACATTCCTTGGTTGTAATCCCATTTCCTGGACAGCTCGCAAACAACATGTTGTCTCCCGCTCGTCCACTGAAGCTGAATTCCGTGCCTTGGCAGCTGCTACCTCTGAAACAGTTTGGCTACAATCTCTTCTTTCTGAACTTGGC
Source organism: Phoenix dactylifera (assembly GCF_009389715.1). NCBI lineage: Eukaryota > Viridiplantae > Streptophyta > Magnoliopsida > Arecales > Arecaceae > Phoenix > Phoenix dactylifera. The sequence continues at coordinate 20,898,699 of NC_052395.1, read as the reverse complement.
CTCCAGCTTCCACAAGCTCCGCAGCTCTACTGTGATAATATTGGAGCCAACCACTTTAGTCTAAATCCAGTACAACATTCTCGCATGAAGCACATTGAAATTGATTTACTTTTTGTCCGTGATCTTGTGCAAAAAGAAAAAATCAGTATTCATCATGTTCATACTATAGATCAGTTGGCAGACCTGATGACTAAAACTCTGCCTCGCCACCGGTTTCATCTGCTTAAATCCAAGATTGGCCTTGCTGATGGCTCGTCCATCTTGAGGGGGCATATAGAACCTATTACCAAGCCTCCGCCTTGAGCGGAACTTCTGCACCATTCTAGCTATCTCTATGATGATCCCAGTGAATCAGATAAACTGTTAGTGAGTTGTTGTAACACACCTCGATACGAGGAACCACTTCCGTAAACTGTTATGTGGATCTCCTTGTACATATATCTTTTGAAAAACACTGATAAGTGTGAGAGTTCTTTCAGTAAAACTACTGTTCATCTCTTCTATACATCCAACCCCATAGCAGGATGACCAAGACCAATTTACAGCTCTAACGACAATTTGCATAACTAAGTTTTCCAAACCTCTTTAGGCTAGGCATAACACACCCAATCCCATGGAAGGATGACCAAGACCAATTTACAATTCTAACTACACTTTGCATAACTAAATTTTATTTAAAAGAACACTAATAAGCCTTATATTTTAAATAATTCTATAAAAGCGTTAAACTTATGCAAGTAAACTGAAAAAATAAGTTATTTTTCATAAATGACAAATAGGTAAAACACCAAGCAAGTGCTTAGATGCTAGTTAAAGAATGAATTGCTCAAAGTTATCCAGTCAACTAACCAAACATCAAGCAAAAAGCGGTAATGAGGGAAAATTGTACTCAACCATGCTAAAGTTATTTCAAGGTGACATAACCTTAACCATCCAAAACTCTCCCTCGCCCTCTCTAATTTTTCACTTTTTTCACAACCTTGTAGAATCCTCGCGCTTTAAGGGCAGGAGGTCGTAGATCAAACTCCACCTTTTTTAGTTCTGAGTTGCTAATCCATTAGCCGCTTCCAGGGAACGAAGGAGAGGTGAAGAACCATGAGATAGGACTCATCTTCTTTCCCCCCATCTTGAAAACCTTAATCCCACTAACCATGGAAGCACCAAGTAAACATCGAATAAAGTTACACAGAAAGACTGGTCAGGTGATGAATACCAATTATTAAAGTTATTCAAGAAGCGGTCAGCTATTCAACAACCAAACGGTGTAAAATTACTTTCTTCTGCATAACTAAACCACAACCTATAATTAACATTTCACATTAATTTAGATATAAAACTAACATAAAGGGTTATTTTTTAAATTAACATAACTTTTCCTGAGACATTATGTAAATACAAATAATAGAGGGTGTGATATTTGTAAAACACCCCTTTCCTTCTTTTTTTCCCATTCCGGTAACTTCATATAAGCAGGCTTCAACCAGCAAAATGGTGATTCCTCAAGCAAGATTCAACAAGCAAAAGGGTAGTTCTCAGATCCCAACCCAGATCACTAGTATCAATTCTCAAACAACCTTATTAACTGAACCAATGGACACCCTCCAAAAATTTTCCTGAAAATCATGGAATTATAGAACTATAATCTCTAATAACACCCCCCAGCCCCCAAGGACAATATCTTCGCACGCCCTCTCCTCAATAACCATTCATTAAAAGAAATAAACAACATACCCTCCTCACCCATGTGGGAAACGCAACCAAAGCTTCAGTTAATGATTAAACTGTACACAGCTGAATACAGCAAAGAACAAGACCCATTTAAGCAGAAAGCATAAACAGATTGAACGAGTATCTTCTAAACACATAATGCTTCATCCAGTTTATGATCATTTTCATATCAACAAATTGTACCTCCTGTAATGATTTGCCAACCAATATGCATGATAATCTATCACCAATAATAAAGAGCATCATGTTTTTCCAAACTCTATGTACCATGACATATTGACAAGCACACATATATTTACACATGCAAACACATAGCAGCAAATGCAGAAATGCATATGTATGTGCTTATATATTTGAGAAGAACATAATGATTAGTTCCAAGAAGCTGAAATAATGCCTTTTTCAGTCTCTAGACATTTCAAGTGCATTCAACTTGGATGAGAGGGATGAGAGGAATCATAGAAAATTGGATGAGTAAAAAGGAGAATGTTTGTTTCTGGACTACACATTTTGGATCTCTCAAGCCACTATGCCACAGAGATTAGCAACCACAAAATTTTGCCATCGCTGCAAGGAAACCAAGATAATGACCAACAGTATCAGTTTGCTTATTTAGATCAAGGAAGCCTTAAAACACCACAACCATCAACATACCTTATTCAAAAATCTCAAACTTCAAAATTCCTTTGACTAATACCAATTAGTCTTATTATGCAAATCTTTATCAATTATCATACTACATCTTCATTTTCTGCTTCTGCACAGAAAAGGTGTTGCAACAATCAGCCTGCACGATAATCAATGATCTCTTTTACAATTAAATAAAATGTAAACAAGAAAAGTGTGAAGCAAGCAATAAAATAAAACCACCAGAAATATTACAGCAATAAAATGGTGCTCAAACATTTATAGTCACTGTAGCATAAGGCATGACTGCTGTTTACAGTTACTAAAGCATGAAAAACGCCATGTGAACAGTACCACTACAGTAACTAGACCTATTAAACTATAAATAAAATCTAAGATTTTTAATATCAGCTTGACACACAATAGCCTATTAAAACCTATAAACAACTAAATATAAAAGAAAGTTTTAACAAATCAACTAAAATTACATCTGATAAAAATCCCTGAGTACTGCAGCCACTCAATGCATCATGAAACGATCTGATATCCCTATCAATGTGTGTGCAAGATATAGAATAATAGCATCCATATTTGCAAGAAGAAGAAAAAGAAGTGAATATGTCAGCAAAGAAACTGAATCAAGGGAAAGTAGGAGGAAGATGGGAGGAAGAAGAGGAAGGACTGAGAAGAGAAGAGAAAGGTGGAGAGAACTAGTTGGCCACGAGAAGAAACAATCCTTTTTTCCATCCCCCAAGAAGTGAGAAAATAAATAGAACACGACACCTTCAAATCAAACCCTAAAATATCGCCCATTTTTCAATCCCATAAACTAATTCAAGACATGGATTATTATCTTCTAGTCTCAACCACAGACTTTAAAACATACTAAAACTAAAATTTAAACAGAAGTAAAAGAGAAAATACAACAAGCTAAAGGATTAAATAAATCAATGCTTCTTGTCCATGATGCACAGCTCTTCAATTCACCAGTTGGTTAAAGATTATTTTGCAGGAGGAACAAGTTGATGCAATCCAAGTTGAATATGGCATACTAAGTTCTCTTTGCATATATTATTTACAATTATCAACGGCCAAACAAAAGGGACGCCTTTCTAAATCTAAGTTGCATTTATGCATGCAAGCGCATGTTTCCAAGCAACCAATGGATCACAAAGATTTTTTTTGGTCTTAGCTACTTCAGGGATGATAATCATAAAAAGGAAAGGTTTAACTTTAGTGACAAGTATATGCTAAGTGCTGCTCATGTTAATGACACTTAAACAATTTTTTTTCTTTTAAGTTTTAAAAGATGGTCTTTAAAAAGTGCTCTTAAAAATGAACAATGAGTATTCTAATTTGATTTACTGTCAAGGGTGTACTATGTTCAACTGCATAAGCTCACAAGCTCAAAATTAGATCTGCCAGATTGGTGCACCAATGATGCGAAGCACCAAAGTTTTGTAAAGGTGGTCAAAAATGAAAAAGACCTGCTGTTTACAAGAGTAAGGATCACTTTACTGTCAGGGATTATTTTATGGAATTTTGTAAGCTGTCAAGCTCAACATTAAGAATGCAAGTTTTCAGCATCAAGGATGCAAAGCACCAAAGTTTTGCAAAGGTGGCCAAAGATGAAAGAGAACTTCCCCTCTGTTTACAAGAATAAGGTACATTGAAATTCCCTTCTTTAGGACCTCCTGCAACCATAATTTTCAGAAGTTATTTCACTATCTGTATCTCTCAAGCCCACCAGTGGACTATATTCTCATGCTGGTGATATTTAGACCCTTTTTCTATTTAATGAAATAAATAAAGAATATAGATATGTACATATCATATGCATGGTTGATGTCTGTGCATATAAGTGTACATATATACATGTCTACTCCATACAAGAGTATATCATATAGCCTTTTGAAATTAAGAAGTTTAAAGCTGTATGAGCTAAAATTTCCTAAATTCAACATCAATTATATACACATCACAAAATTTGAGCAAGCAAGTGACAAGAAGGCATCGCAAATTCAGAAAAAGGAAAAGTTGCACCAATGAGTTAAACAAGATTTTAACAAAGCTTCATGGTATACCAACAAGACCCAAAATATAAAAGAAAATTGTGTTGATAGACTAGTAGTTACATGAAATGATAAATGCATATTTGCTTCCTAAAATCAGAGGTTATCCTTAACAAATTTTATAATAGCATGCATTGTGGTAGCCAAATTACTTCAAAATAATATGCAATTTCAACATCCCAATCAACAAGCTAAGACATCTAAAACTACTTTTTTGATTTATGAAAAAAAAAGACTTTTTTAAAAGACTTACATTTGCACCTCCATTCAGGTCAATAATTCAGAACAAATTATCCCCAGGGAACATAAAAGGTCACTATTCAGCTACCCACCTTTCCTCATATTGTCATACTCATCCCACATGCTCTAGTTGATCAGTGTCCCTAGAAAGTGTATTGTACATTCTCTTTTTTTTTTGCTGAAATATGGTACATTCTTCACTGACCTATCCATTTGTCTACATTAATCATCTTCAGAAAGTTGCTTGAATTACATATGAAACTCAGACGAAAAGATCAAAATAATCTTAATGACAATAACAAAAGCTCCAAACTTGCATGAAGCTAACCAAAGAATTATAGTATCAGGTACCATAACTATGTTGGTCAGAAGTGAACACCATATGCTTAAAATAACTTACCATACCAACAATCTGCAAACATCAGCATAGACACATCTTCTACTATATGTAACATCAAAGCTTCAGAATCCAGCCACATGTGAGTGGACTTTGAAGCCTTTCACACAATATCTATTCACGGGCCCATGAAACATTATAACACTAACAAATCTCTCTTCTTTCCAATGTATTACTTAATTACCTTAATAGAACCCTAGCATGCTCAGGGTTGTTAAATGATGACTTGGACACACACATCGGAATGTGTAGGCTTCTCTTGGAGGTAGTACTACAACTTAATATCTTCTCTAATCTGAACTTAAATAGAAAACAAATGGAAAGCTGACCGTCTTCGCCTTTCTCATGTGCATTGCACATGCCAAACCTAGTTCATCATAATACCAAAAGATACACAGCTGGTGTGCTGCATTAGAGAACCTATATTTTGCAACAACACTAGTTTCTTCTAGTGGGAGGTAGACATATTTTAAACACTGAAGCACAATTTTTGACACACATAAACAACTACAACATGTCAAAGAATAATGTTTTAATTGACTAGCACAACCTGAAATAATGTGTAACATTATCTAAATAAATCTAATGCACATGTCAATCAAAACTAGTATTATATTAGACTCCACAAACAGAAACAAGAGATTGAGGAAAAATAAGAAATATCCCCACAAGTAGTGAAATTTGGGTAAGTCCATGCAGATAATTCACTATGATCAAACGCCAAATTATGTTGATTTATATGCTAGTGTACGGCAACAAGAAACTATGAAACAGGCCAACACAAGTCTATAGATACTTCTATGGGATAGTTCTCATGTTGACAATTGTATCATGCAGTACAAACTATATGGCAAAGTATGATAGCAACTGGCATTAGATCCTTACAATAACCAAAAGCAACCAGATGTTGACCCTCATCAAACTTATTCCAATACAAGGAAAAAATGACTAGACCAAATTCAGGTAGCAATTCTACTAAATAAACTCCTAATTATATAGAATCGTGCTTTCACCAAAGACAGCATTGTTTATCAATAACACCTAAGGTCTGTTCTTTCACTTGAAAAAAATTGATGGAAGTAAAGCAACTAGAAGTCCTATCTCACCCAGGTAACATCTATAGAAAATAAAAACCTTCGGCACTCAATGAGTGCATAAACCTATGGTCCTGTTTCTAAGTGATCTATTTCAAAAGGTAAAACCATGACTCCCCCTTCTACTTAAGAAATAAAACAAGTGTTTCCCTTCTCCTGATCAAATCAAACAGAACTGGAAAGGTTGAAGGGCCAATTATCCACCTCTAGCTTGAAGATTGAACTGATTAGATGCTCTGCAAAACTATTAGCTAAATGCTTTTCACTGTCCAACCCCATCTCAAAAGGATATAGACAGAATCCTAAACAAGATCACCAACAAAGATTTCCTGTGCATTATCAGTCAGGCAAAGCTCTATAAGGAAAACGTGGACCAGAAAAAGGAAAATTAATGGAATGAAGCTGCTGAACTGAGTGAACAATGTAACTCACATATAGCACTAGACATCTTGGACGAGGGACAAGTTAAAGACTAATTAAATTCCAACAAATAAAAAAATGAACTTATGATATGGGTTTTCAATAGACCATGTTTTGTTTCTATTTAACTTAATATTATTTGTACACTAATAGAATGTTATATCATAATTTTAATGGAATTCATCATAGGAATAGCGGAGGGAGATGACAGCCTCACCTAAGAATGTTCAAATTAGACAGCACTTGAGTACACAGGTTTGCGTGTTAACAGGAAACCTACCAAATTCAATTCAAGTGATGAGAAAGAAAAATCTGAGAATCATTTGACAAAATTCAGCACCACCAATGACAGTCCTAAGGCTGGATAAAAAAGGTGGATGGTTGATACTAGGTTGACAGCTGATGATAAGAAGCATATCATTATGAAATTGATCCAGCCAATCATAAGAAGCATATCATTATGCAACTGATCCAAACCCTAACAAAAACACTTGGCAGATGAGGTGGTGGGGACACAGACCACCGTTTCCAGCATGTATATAGGCGTCGCCGGCGTGCATAGCACTTCGGCCACCCTAGTTTTATTTTCTTGTGTATTTTCATTTATTTATTATGCATTTTCGTCTTTTCTTAGTTGCTGGCTTGTATGACTGTATTTAGCTAGTGTAGTGACCCATGATGTTGTTGGATCATGGGTAGTTACATGATCATTTGTGGGGATCATGGGTAGTTGCATAGGGGGCTATATATGGCACCCCCATATCTCCTGTTTTAGGTAGAGTATTTTAATGGAAAAAAAACTTGCTTTGTTATCTGGTGGACTCCAGAACTCCTCTCTCCTCCTTTTCCTTCTTATTTTCTTCCCTAAATCACCTGTTCCGCATCAGTTTGGTATCAGAGCAGCCAGGGTTTTGCCTCTGTGCCAACGCCCTGATCCTGTCAGTCTATTTCCCTCCTGACTCCCTCTCAGTACACCAGTAGCCGTCCTAATCACCAAAGACCTGGTGTATGGATAGGCTGCCCCTGCTTCGTATGCCGCACGAGTTCTTCACGGAAGACTTTGCACCACGGACGTCGGAGCATGATGAGTGTCGACGACCAGCGCACAGTGTGAAGAAGAGGGAGAGTCTTACGTTTCTGTTCACCTCCCTCTCGATCAGCTATCACCAGAAGGAGCAAGGAGAGGTTTCTTCTCCTCTGATCTCTCCAACCAGTCTGGGGGCTTGTAACCAATTGTCGTCCATTGCAGCAGGCCACAGGGTCCGCTCGGCAACCGTAGCCGCAGAGCCCGGTACCACCTCCCGAAACTGTCGGGAGGTTGAAGAAACACCAGTTAACGGGTAAGTCCCTCACCCGTTACCAGTTCATTAGCCCGGACCCGCCCCAGAAAAAAAAAAAGAAAAAAAAAGAAAAGGAGTGGCACGTGAGTTGCATGTGCCCCAACCCACGTGAGGCCCACGTGCTCCATCGCACGTGAGTCGCACAAGTTAGTCACAAAAAAAAAAAGAATACCTCTTCTTCTTCACGACCGGCCGCCCGCAGAGCCGCCGCCGGCAGGTCGCTGCGTACCCCTTTGCTGCCGCCGAGCCGCCTCTCCTTTCCACCGCCAGACCATTCTCGTTCGCCGACGCCGCTCACCTCCGCGACCGCACACACCGTTGCCTCGATCACACCGCCACCACCCCCCTTCATCTTCTCCGTTGCCTCCACCCTCCACCAACCCTCGAGTTCACCCCATTTCTTCTCCCTCTCAGTTCACTGAGACCCTTCTCCTTCCAATACCTCATCCCTCAAACCCTAATCTTCTTTTTTCTTCTCCCTCCCATCTCACTGAGACCTCTCTTTCCCCCGCGCCACCACCTCCACCTCCGTTGCCGACTCCATCGTCCGCCCTCGCCGCTTCCTTCGCTCCCCAAAACGAAGATCGCCACCCTCTGACATCGCTCCTCTCTGCCCCCCCCCCCCCCCCGGTGTCTCCCTCAGTTCTCTCCCAACCACACAGAGGGATCCGAAGCCATCCATAAGCTTCAGGTCCCATCCAGTTCTTTTGACTTCGAGCAAGCGGGCCGACCCCAGTGTTCGGCCCGTTGTCACGCGAGCTCCATTGGCCCGTTGTCACATGGGCCCGGTTTTCAGGCTCCTACAATTGGATCCAGTCTCTGCAGCGTGTTGGGCTTCCACAACGATACTCGCAGCCGGCCGTCTTACAGCAGCATCTTCTACAAATCGTCGGCTCCAGTTCTGCATCCTGCACTCGGACATCCAAACTTTTCTACTGACTCAGATCTGTAAGAAAAGGTTGTATCTTTCCTTTGAATATTATTTCAGCCTTTTCCCTATAAACTAGTTTATCTTTAGATTGTTATTGCTTTCACTTCATGATGTTGGTTTGAGATAGGACCTTAACTTTATAAGAGCTTGTGCCCCTTGAAAACACATATTGAGCCTTACAAATTATTTTCAAATCCTCAAAAGGCAACTAGAAAATTTTACTTGAATCTGGTGAAGCCCTAATCAATTTGAAGGACCCACTTTCATTAGATTAACCTGCGAAGATTTTGCATGACCCAGACCAAGGCTAGCAGTATCTAAGGTCCTGATATTTTGTTATCACCTGTGCTAATTCGAAAGTAACCGAGACTATGTCAATAGTCTTTTATTCAAGATTGTTAATTTTAATCTGAATGTTATTTTATATCTAGAATTTTCGTATTCTAGAGTATGACAACTCGCAGCGGTACATCCTACTCACATGAAATGTCTACCAACCCAAACCAACAGGTGTTAGATGCCATAGCAGCATTAGAAACTAGATTAGGGGCAAGAATCACTGACCTTGAAACTAGGCTGAACACTCGCTTGACTATGGCTGAAAATTCAATCACCAACCTCCAAGTTACTCGCAACGATGGAGAGTCTGAACTTGGTGAGTTTGAACCACCCCGCCCCAGACGCCTTGGGCAACAACACCAAAGGGACTATCTAAGAGCGCATGAGACACCAGATGAGCATGTAATGCGCAGTATTAAGATCGATACACCAAGTTATGATGGTCGTCTCGACCCAAAAGTCTTCATTGACTGGCTCGCTGATGTGGACCATTACTTTGAATGGTATAATCTATCTGAAGAACGCAGAGTTCGTTTTGCAAAAATGAAGCTCACTGGTCCCGCAAAGTTGCATTGGAATACAATAGAAAATATGCTTGCTAGAGCTAGGCAACCCCCTGTGATACAATGGGATGAAATGAAGGAGAAGTTAAAAGAAAAATATCTCCCTACATCCTATAAGAGTCGCCTGTTAGATCAGTGGCAACGACTGATTCAAGGAAACAAATCTGTGTTTGAATACATCGCTCGCTTTAATGAGTTCTTCATGCGATGCGATGCACGCGAGAGTGTGGAATTGACCCTTTCTAGGTTTAGGTCCGGATTGCGAGATGATTTACAAAAAGAGCTTATTCTACGCGAGGTCAATTCATTAGAACATGCCTATCAACTTGTCCAAGACATCGAGCGTTATACTAATAAGATAACCTTTAGGCGATTTGATCTTAAGGAGGCCAATCATAAGTTTACCCACGGTAGTCAAACTAACACTTGGGGTAAGCCTAATATTAGAAATCAAGCGACAGAGTCCCCAAAATTTAATGATCAAAAGAATAAGAAAATTTTAAGTGAACCACCCAAAATTTCTCGAGATCAGTGTTACAGATGTTTTGGTTTTGGGCATAGAGCTAGTCAATGTCCTACTAAGAAAACACAGGTCATCGAAGAAGATAGAAATGATGAAGAGGATGAGTTGGTCTATGAACCAGAGATAGACCCTGAAGAGTCAGATGAAGGTAAGGAACCCGGCTCACTTGAGGGTTCCACTCCTTTAGGCGTAGTTAGGTGTGTCCTTACACAACCTAAGCAAGAAGATGATGACTGGAGGCGTCGATCCATATTTCACACCTATATCAAATGTAGGGAACATAGCTGTAAGGTTATTATCGACAGTGGGAGTTGTGTCAATATTGTATCCACAAGAACTGTCAAGAAGCTATGGTTAAAAACAGTACCTCACCCTAACCCTTATAATGTGTCTTGGGTGGATAAAACCGCTATACCAGTCACTGAGCGTTGTTTAGTCCAAATCAACTTTTCTAAATATAATGATAAGTTCTGGTGTGATGTTATTCCCATGGACGTTGGACACATCATCCTTGGTAGACCGTGGCTTTATGATTTGGATGTGACCATTTATGGCAAATCCAATTTCTGTTCTTTTGTTCACCAAGGAAGAAACTTTGACTAAACCCTTTGCCTCCTAGACCTTCTATTGCTGGAAAGAAGGATGTGAAGGTTGAAAAGCACCTTCAAATCATTAGTCCTAAGGAATTTGAGAAAGCAGCAGCCCAAGAATCCATAGTCATTGTGTTAGTGTCCAAAGAAGTTGTCCTTGATTTTCAAATAGATTTTCCGAAGGAAGTTCATCATGTTCTGGAAGAATTTAAGGATCTCTTTCCTGAGGACCTTCTTGATGAGCTTCCCCCTATGCGTGACATTCACCACGCTATAGATTTGGTTCCAGGGGCGATTCTCCCGAACTTGCCTCATTATAGACTTAATCCGATTGAACACGCTGAATTAAAACGGCAAGTTGATGAACTACTCCAAAAAGGGTTCATCCGAGAGAGTCTTAGCCCGTGTGCGGTGCCTGCGCTTCTAACGCCCAAAAAAGACGGCACTTGGAGAATGTGTGTGGATAGCAGGGCAATTAATAAGATAACGGTTAAATATCGATTTTCAATACCACGATTGGATGACATGCTTGATATGATGGCAGGTGCCACTATCTTTTCCAAAATTGACCTTAAGAGTGGTTACCACCAAATCCGTATCCGCCCAGGTGATGAATGGAAAACATCTTTCAAAACCAAGGATGGGTTATACGAGTGGCTAGTCATGCCCTTTGGGTTAACAAATGCACCTAGTACATTTATGCGAATTATGACCCAAGTGCTAAGACCTTTCATGGGTAAATTTCTTGTAGTCTACTTTGACGATATCTTAATTTATAGCAAAAACAAGGAACAACACCTAGAGCACCTACGTTTGGTTTGCAATTCACTAAGAAAAGAAAGCCTGTATGCGAATCTTAAGAAGTGTTCATTTATGACTGATCGTGTAATCTTCTTAGGATTCGTTATTTCTTCTGAGGTGTTTCAGCAGACCCACAGAAGGTCCAAGCTATTCTTGAATGGCCCGAACCCACTACATTATTTGAGGTACGAAGCTTCCACGGCCTAGCCACCTTTTATAGGAGGTTCATCAAGAATTTTAGTACGATCACTGCACCGATTACAGATTGTATCCGGAAAGGTGAATTTCATTGGACCGTTGCGGCCTCAAGGGCATTCCAAGAGATCAAGACTAGAATGACTGGAGCCCCGGTAATGCGCCTCCCAGACTTTACTAAAGTTTTTGAAGTCTCTTGTGATGCATCTGGTATAGGTATAGGTGGTGTCTTAAGCCAAGAAAAAAATCCTATCGCATACTTCAGTGAGAAGCTGAATGATGCCAAACGAAAATATTCCACCTATGACAAAGAATTTTATGCAGTTGTGCAAGCGCTGCGTCACTAGCATCACTATTTGCTACCTCAGGAGTTCGTATTATATTCCGACCATGAAGCTTTGAGGTACTTAAATTCTCAAAAACGGTTGAGTTCACGACACGGAAAGTGGGCTGAATTTCTTCAAGAATATACCTTCGTGTTGTGTCACAAAGCAGGTATTGACAACAAAGCAGCTGATGCCTTAAGCCGACGTGTAGCATTACTTTTTTCAATAAGTATAAATGTTACTGGATTTGAACGTATGATTGACGATTATGCAACTTGTCCAGACTTCGCTGAGATCTATGCGAGCGTGTTAGAATGTTGCACCAGGGACAATAGTGATTACCTTGTGGTTGATGCCTTCCTGTTCCGAGGAAACAAGCTGTGTATCCCTCAAACATCCCTTAGAGATTTTCTTGTTTGGGAACTTCATGCGGGAGGAATAGCTGGCCATTTTGGTAGAAATAAGACCATTGATATGGTCGAACAAAGATTTTATTGGCCTAGTTTAAAACAGGATGTTGCAAAAATTGTTAGTCAGTGTCGTACTTGTCATCTATCCAAACAGCGCAAACAAAACACTGGCTTATATACCCCCCTTCCTGTCCCAGATCGTCCTTGGCAGGATATTAGTATGGATTTCGTGCTAGGATTGCCAAAGACTAGAAGTAAGCATGATTCCATTCTCGTGGTAGTGGATCGGTTCTCTAAGATGGCACATTTTCTACCCACTTCTAAGACTTCTAATGCCTCCAAAGTTGCGAGGATCATCTTCGATGAGGTCGTTAGGCTCCACGGGCTTCCAAAATCGATAGTGACTGATGGAGATGTCAAATTTGTTAGTTATTTTTGGAAGACCCTCTGGAACTTTATGGGTACTAAGCTTAAATATTCCACAGCCTATCACCCTCAGACAGATGGGCAAACTGAGGTGGTCAACCGCAGCCTAGGAAACCTTCTACGATGTTTAGTGGGTGACCACCCAGGTAATTGAGATCTTCTCCTATCCACAGCTGAATTCGCCTACAAATAGCTCTGTAAACAGGACCTCTGGCTTGAGTACTTTTGAAATTGTCTTAGGCTATGTACCACGAAAACCTGTTGATCTTATCCCAGTAGCACCTAACAATAGAATCTCTGAGACCGCTGAATCCTTTGCGCAACACATGCAAAATTTACATAAAGAGATTAATAAGAAAATTGAAATCAATAATGCGAGATATAAAATGGCTGTTGATTTACGTCGACGTTATCAAGAATTTCGAGTGGGTGATGATGTAATGATCAGAATCAGACCTGAACGGTTTCCACCAGGAGCCGTTAGAAAATTGCACGCCTGAAGTATGGATCCGTACAAAATTCTGAAACGGATTGGATCTAATGCATATGTGGTGGATATTCCACGTGATTTTGGGATTAATCCAGTTTTTAATGTAGAAGACTTAGTTGCCTACTGAGGTCCGACAACTATTCCTGCAGACCCACTCAATGAACTTGACACTGACCTCACATCCAATTTTGAGAACATATCTCCTGCTCCTGCCTTGCCTCCTGTACCTTTTTCTCCGCAGATCACAGACAGTGGAACAGATTTTGGACGATCAGATTGTTAATACGCAGAACGGTGGTTATCAGCGATACCTGGTCAGATGGCATGGTCGACCTCCGTCAGATGATACCTGGATTAGCAGAGATGAGCTTCAGCAACTTGCTTCAGACCTGTTAGAGCATTACCAGACATTCGTTTCGCTAGAGGCGAACTCTTCTCCGCTGAGGGAAGTTGGTGGGGACAGACCACCGTTTCCAGCATGTATATAGGCGTCGCCGGCGTGCATAGCACTTCAGCCACCCTAGTTTTATTTTCTTGTGTATTTTCGTTTATCTATTATGTATTTTCGTCTTTTATTAGTTGCTGGCTTGTATGACTGTATTTAGCTAGTGTAGTGACCCATGATGTTGTTGGATCATGGGTAGTTACATGATCATTTGTGGGGATCATGGGTAGTTGCATAGGGGGCTATATATGGCACCCCCATATCTCCTATTTTAGGTAGAGTATTTTAATGGAAAAAAAAACTTGCTTTGTTATCTGGTGGACTCCAGAACTCCTCTCTCCTCCTTTCCCTTCTTATTTCTTCCCTAAATCACCTGTTCCGCATCATGAGGATTCCAATAGCAGAACAAGGACAGTTGGAACAAGGCATGGCATTTTTTTTAAAGGAAAAAAATCAGCATTAGTGAAGAATTAAGTGATAATAGTGCAGGTTGTGGAGGGTGAATCAGAAACAGTGAAGTGATACTGATACACATATTTGCCAAAGATAATCATAGACAGCATATCCACTTCCAGGAGCTGAAGGGTGTGCCTTTGAAGGCTTGAGCAATCAGCTGGAGTATCAAAAGAGAGATTGACTTGCAGGTTCATGCCCAATAGATTGAAAAGGAGCAAAATGAACTTGTCAAATCAAGAAAATACCATAATATGTGGAAGAATATATCCAAATTACCAATCCCAGAGTCTCTTACAAATGGAGAGAGAAATAGATCAGCAGAATTGATTGCAAAGAACATTCATACGGATAAATTAGTGGTGAGACTGGATATCCAACCAAACCCACTACTTTTGCAGATGTCTTGAATTGCATTTTTGAGGATAGATCTAGTAAGTGTACAGTGGGACTGTGCTAAGGCCCACACAGATTCATCTGCAGATACTAGCATCTGCAACTACTAGTTAAAAGAGCAATTACCTAAACATTAAGAACGAAAGCCATCTTTTGCCGTAGAAGGAACATAAGAGACAGTAATGGCACCTATTTTATTTATTCAGCTTCTTTGTTAAATGGTTATGAGTGGCTATGCAAACTAAATTTCAACGTATAAAAAAATATGAAAAGATAAATAAAGATACTAATATTAGATCACATGTAATAAATATGAGTGGTTATGAGTGGCTATGCAAACTAAATTTCAACGTATATAAATATGAAAAGATAAATAAAGATACTAATATTAGATCACATGTAATACTGTCTTATTAAAAAAATTATTTTTGCTATTTACTAAATCTTACAAAAAGAAGACCTAACAATGACCAAACACATTTGCATGCTAGCCATTTCATCCACAAAACCATCGCATATGATGGATTTAAGAATCTCAAAAAAAGAAAATGAAATTTTGAAGAGAGCCAGTTAACCCAACCATTTAGTCTACAATGCTAATGATTGGGCTGGTTACATGACAAATAAACTTTTAATAAACAGTCATTAATTCATGATGTAGGCATTTAATCACATGAAAAGGAAGAAATTGTTTCTCAAGCATTCATGAAGCAATATTAAAGCAAAAACTGAAGAAAGAGTGACACAGTAAAGTTGAAACCACTACTTAAAGAGAACAGTTAAGATCAAGTTTTACAACTCAAACTGCCCTAAACATTCTAGCCAACCCCATCTTCCATATCTGAATGAAACATATAGAGTTGATTGCCGATAAGCACAAAACAAATCATTTTCCTATAAATCTGAATGAACCTATCCCTACTATTTCGAATTTATGTATTCCTCTCTCAATACCAGTTTAGCATCCATCACTGTCAACTTCTATAAATCATTTTCCCACACTGCAACCATTTCTATCTTTCACCTTACCCTTCCCTTCCCTTGACCCTTCAAGACAAATTTGAGTCGCTTCCACTCCAAAAGCCTTGTATGATCTTTGTTGCACATGGCCAAACCACCTAGTTTGGTTTTCTATCCTCAAATAATGTACTTATGCACGTAACAAAATGTTTGTAATTCTGTGATTTTCCCTGTTTACCCAATTATCCATAATTGACCCCAATAATTTCATGTTTGCCATGTTCTCTGCATACCAAATATGCTTAGGGCCTCTTCATACCCCAGATTTTAATCAATACAAAATTGTTGGACTTGTTACCTTCTTACTAAACTTTCCATCATGTCTAAAAGACCCAAAAGTACCATTTTTCCTTATCCATCTAATTGTAATTAGACATCTCAACTTTCTCCATTATTCCAACAGAATTAGTTTAACAAAAATGATTGTATAGAATATTTCTTGGCTTTCACAAATACAGAAGCCTCTGAACTCCTAGTTTATCTCTATTAAATCTTTACCTGTACCATGTTCTAGCTATGCCAATCCCTTAACCTCCATATCTTTAACCTTATTTTCAATCCAATTGTCTTCTTACCAATTACATATTTACATATAACACTAGGGCACCTTTTCTTAAATGCCAACAGTAAGTTTATCTAACATGTGTTTATAAAGCTTATTCACTATAAGAGTTTACATTTGAGTTTTAGATAGTCATACAACTCGAGCTGACTTGTCTCTTGATAATTATATGTAACTCCTAGCGTTAATCCTATACATACTCCTGAATATAAGACCTTTTCTTCAACTGTGAATTTACTCACTGATACCTACTGAATTACCTCTTATGATATTCTCAAAATGTTTTTTTTATCAGGAATAATTGAAACATTTACTGATTATTTATCCTCTTCAAACCATTATTTCAGTTGTCTGAACCAGAAATTTCCTATATGGTGGATCTTTCAAGTTTAATGCCACATTTGCTATTGTTGATCTTTTTAATTTCTGTTTTATCGCCCTCTCAAAGAAATTCTTGCTGTGGCTCATAAGTTTCATTCACAAATGGCTGGTGCAATATTGTATCACGCTTTTATCCTTTTGAAAGGGAACATAATAATTTTTCAACCAGTTGGCCTTTACCTTATTATATATATGTTACTGCATAAGCTAGTTAAAGAAAGGTTTGCAATCCTCAACTGGAAATTCATTCATCGCTTGTTTAGCATTTTCCAAACTTTCAAGACCTCACTGAATATGCTATCTACATGAAATAAACAAATTTCTCCAATGAACCCCCATTGTAATTACATCTGGCCGCATGGTGTCAACTAAGCACCTTATTTCTAAAGATGCTTACAGTTGTCTTAATTTGGTGCATATGATTTTAAAATTATCTTCACTCTTAATGCAGCTATGCAGTCTGCATGTCGAATTTTCCACCTTACATTATATTAGTCAAGCTTTTGAATTGTTGAAAGAGGCGTGGCTTATATTTAGATTTTTCTTCTTTCTTTTTTCAAAGAAGAAAGATGGGCAAAGACCATTAATTTCATTTCAAAAAGGATGAAATGAAGACAAACAAGTCGATCTACATCACACCTCAAAACCAACAAGCAGCCCTCAATAAATACACAAAACATATTTCCTTAAATGGTTTTGATATCTTTTGTTTTCACATATAGAATGGAAGAAGACCACAAAAAGCTGAAAAACTTAAATCCTCAAAGGATGTCCCCATCAATCTAGCTGATACATTGAAGATTATTTTATTCCTTGCAATACAAATTCTGTGCCAAATAGCCATAGTAAGCATATGACAACCTTCCCTGAATTTTCTCTTAAACCTTTTCCTGTTTCCAAGATCCAAAGCTAAAAGCAAAAAGCCCTTCTCTTCACACTTCTACTGCACACATTTATGATCAACGCCAATGTTCATATATTCACCTTATCTCAAGTCACAATGCAAAATTATACATCTGCTTTAATATAAGCACACAAATTAAAACAATGGGTGTTCATGATACCAGACTATATTCAACAATTCACAAATGCACATCCTTTACTTATTCTCCGGGCAAGACCATCTATATTTCTATGTATCCCCTCCTAATGTGATTTCATGACTTTCCTTCGAAAGTTACGAGTGATGACTGCTCAATGATCAGAAAAATTACCTCCTTCACTACCACCAAGTAAATGACCATCTTGTTTCTTGTACATCTGAAATATAGACTCTGCTCATTATACTATCTACCAGTTCAAGAAAAGAAGCAAACCAAGGCTTCTTTACCCTGTGCGTTAGTTTACAGAGCAAGAATAACGATCAGTCTAGCCAAAAACAAAGTACTGGCATGTACTAGATAGCTTGAACTAGGAGTTATGATGTGAATAAAGATTTTTCAATAAGAGGAACTAAAAGCTCACCTGGCCTATCTTTCAGAACCCACGAGAACATCAAGAAGTCCACAGCAATTCCACCACCTTGCACGATGCATTACCGTTGGGGCATGTGGTGCAACCTACAGCCATCCAATTAATCCCCCATCAGCAATATTAACCTAAGGAGTGAAATAAAAGATTAGTACAACCCCATTTCAATACCTCGGCAGATGGCACAGTTTCCGCTCTTCTGCTACCTTGGCTGGCTTCCCCGCTCACACAAAACTGTGTTCCAGTTACATCCTCATCCAGCAGAGGCACTACCTTCACTTCACGTTCATGGGATGGCTGTTCTTTAACCTTATGCTCATCTGGCAGAGCGGCCACTTTTCTTTCTTTAACCTCATCCTTATCCGGCAGAGGCCCTACATTCGCATCAGCATCATGTTCATGGGATGGCTGTTCTTTAACCTCATTCTCATCTGGCTGAGGCACTATCTTCACTTCGCATTCATAGGATGGCCGATTTTTTTGATCATCCTCATCTGGAAGAGGCACTACCTTAACTTCGCGTTCATAAGATGCCTCTTCTTTGACCTCGTCCTCACTTGGCAGAGGCACAACCTTAACTTCCCGTTCATATGATGATAGCTGTTCTTTGATCTCATCCTTAGCCGGCAGAGGCGCTGCCTTCAATTCACATTGAAGGGATATCGCAACTGGAGCCTCTTTCAGAATCTCAGCCAGGGCTTCCTTTTCTTGTTCCGCCTCTTCCCTTGTAAGCACACTCTGCTCGACAGCAATAACCGATTCCTCTGCCGGTTTCTCCATTTCGGTCCCTTCTGCACTCTCAGCTTCGCGAGGCTCTCCCTTCTCAGACCGCCGAACAATCTCGACGCTTACATCATATGGTGGCGCGGCAGCAACCTCATCTTCTGCAGGAGCCACCGTTTCAACTTCCAGCTCGGTCGCATCATCGTTAGCAAGCTCATCTGGCCTGTAAGGCAGCTCGTCGGCCTCTCCGTTACCATTTCCGGAGCTCTCCACCGATGAATGAACAGCAACGCGTTGAGATCCAGGAGTTTCCTCCCCTGCCTCCTCGGCTAGCGGATGGTTCGCCTGAGACAACGGGGTCGCAAATGGCGTCCCCGACGGTGTCTCGAACTCCCCGCTCTCGCTCCGCCTCCCGTCGTCGTGGGGCATCCAATCCACAAGTCCACTGCCTGGTCCACAAATGAAACATCATATTCAAGAAACACAAACACATGAAAGCCAGGGAAGGAAGAGGGGGACACAAACCTTGAGGTTGAGGTTGAGGGGGAGGGGAAGGAAGAGGGATGCTGCCCCTCTCCTCCTCTTTCTCCTTCCCCTTCTCCTGCTTCTCCTTCTTGCGCTTGGCCGCTTTCCTCTTCTTCGCACCGGACGGCATGACGACGACTGCTTTCTTTTCTTTTCTTTTTCCTTTTCCCCAACACCACAATCTCAATCTATATAGATGTAAATGGGATGGGACGAGGGAAAACAAAATTCGAGCGAAAAGCGGGCCCTATTTGAGGTTCTTTAGGGTTTGGGATTGAGATGAGAAGAGAAAGATGGAGAAAGCAAAGGGTATGATGATCGATCTTGGAAAGGAAAAGGTGGGGGAAGGGGAAGTTTTTGAGTCGCGGGGAGGCGGGGGGCTGCGGGGTGATTCGCTTGCGGGATCATAAATTTATCTCATCCTACCTCGCATTGAGGGGCCGGCAACGAGTTACGAAACAGGAAAAACGGAGGTGCAGATTAACGAGGAAGCTTCCGTCGTATAAAACAAAGAATAAATGTCGTATGACATGTGTCGGGCCGCTTACTGTAGCCGCGGCGCAAGGGCTTCGGAGCAGGCCTTTCGTTGCCCACGACATGGGCCTGGGCCTTTCATCTCATTTGCATAGTTCGGGCTTAAATCATGAAATAAAAAACTATTTATTTTTAAATTATCTATTTTGAAAAAATTGGAAATGAATGATTTCAAATCCCGTGTTTGAGTTAGTAGGGAAGGATTGAATCGATCAAAGAAACACTTGTCATGGTTGCTTTTTCATTGACATGTTCATTTTTACATGAATATCTTATAGAATTGATTTAAAGTATAATAACTAATATAATTATATGTAATAGTATTTGTTAAAATACTATACTATAATATTATATTGGAACTATCATGATATGTCATCAATATCATGTCAATGGTATTTATACATTATAATATGCTATACACTATTATGTAGAGGTACTATAATATAATACAATTATATTTTAAATTAGAATATTTAATATTGTCATATCTATTTAAGTTATATAGTTATATTGTGTAATTTTAGCAATGATTTGGTATCCAATATCAAGTATTTATACTATGTTATGGATATCTTCTCCTAGGACGATGATTTCCCTTCTGTGTTGTCTAGTTGGTCTCGAACATGATTGTTCATCTTCAAAAAAACTGACGAGTATAGGAATCCTAATTTGTACCCCTTTAAGGTTCTATTTTGCTGGAATACTTGCTTTTACAAATAAAGTTCATTATAAACTTGTTACCCCACCCTTGGGATCCATCTATAACCTATGGCTAGTCTCGACCTAAGTACTTGACCGATAATGCATGCTACTATAAATATGCGATTGGAGAAAGATGGGCCATTAACAAATGCAACAAAACAAAAAAGCACAAAAGTATAGGTACATAGTATTAAGCAACCAAGATGTGTCCCCTCATCTCTTTACAATTGTTGGGATCTATTTTTATGCTTACACATCTGTAATTATAAGTTTTTTTCCACAACTTTACTAAGCAATCTAGTCAAGTACATGTACTCTCATCCCTCTATAATCATTAGAATCCATTTTTTTCATATTTATGCACTCTACAACGATAATGATATTAAATTTGACTTTAACTCTTCTCATTATTTACATCGCTCTGATAGTTCAGGCAATATATTGACTCCATAATTTCTTATCAGTACTCTAGTTAGAAGTGTTTGGTTATAATTGCTCCCATAGTGAAAAATAAGTTATATTCTGTGGATGAGTCTCTGCCCAAACTAACAGCACCGAACCCTGCGATTAAGGAGTGGAAATTATGTAACCATATGGTTTGATTCCGATTACTCAATGAGCTCAATAGATATTTTTTGACAATGTTGCTTATGTTGATACCACTCAAAAGTTGTGGACAAATCTTAAAGATTATTTTTCCAAGGGGAATGGTTGTACAATTCATCAGCTGAGAAGGAAGCCCATCACAACAACAAAGATAGTCTACTATGGTTTCCTACTTCACTTCTATGAGGAAAATTCTTAATGGTGAACGAAGCTTTTAGCCAACTTCGCATCCAAATCTTAGTCATGGAAACTCTCCCAAATATTATGGGATTCTTTTTCCATATCTTTATTAGACAACCTAGCCGGGCATATGCACTCACATCTTTCCATGATTATTAGGATCCAATTCTATGTTTGCGTACTATATAATTAAGGAGAATCTTTGCAATCTATTTCTGTAATTGTATTCTTCATAATCATGGTTAATCATTAGAATCCATTTAATGTCTTATACAATCATGAATTTTTTTAATGTTGTCTTCTATTGTTATACATACCTCATAGTTGCTCCAAAGATTGTGAGATTTGCATTTCTAGCTATTTCATAAATTAGAGAATTTTATTATATAAGATTTATATACATTCATCAAGGAATACAATGGAGAAGATCAAGTTATTGTTTCCAAGCAACTTCTTCACTTAGATAAAACACCTATATAAAACCCTTTTTATTTATCATCATTTGTTCCAAAAGAAAGGTAATTGATTTAAAAATTTGGATTTATCTAAGATGTAGAAGATGTTGGGATTTCTTTCCAATGAAAGTTTCATTGTTCAAGTTTATTTGTGATTAGAAGTTCTCTCACGACAAGTCCCAATACCTCTTAATCTAGACCTAGATCCATTAGAGATTAAAGTCCAAATGTTGACCTAAACCTAATCTCGAGAATCAGGTCATGTTTGATCCCAAGATTATATTGTCAGCTAGATTGTCTTGATTGCCAAAAAAAATCATTAATAATTTTGTTTGAAAACATTGCTAAGAAATATATGATCTATGATCTTAATGAAGTTATTCTTCAAAGAGTTGCTCAAATCTGCTCTATTCCACGAAAAAAGCGCACTGGAAAGTCAAAAGCATGCCTCAAGCATTTGAAGAAAAGTTCATCTACCAATCAATCAGGCGATTCCTACCTTGGTGAAGGATTATCTATGACTTCAATCTTACATGCAGGAATTAACTAAAAAACTTGCAAGAAATCAAGCTTATATCTGCATTAAGGCTAATGGTATCGCAGACTACGGTGCCAATCACAGTAGGATCAAGAAGAAGGTTAGAAGTAACTTAGTCCATTTACTTTAGATTAGATTATCCTGCAATGGCTTCATGGCCAAGTGTGCTCGAGAACTTTATCTTTTTTCAAGGAAATAAGCTGATAAAAATTTTATCACATAAAAATTAGCTCAATGCATTCAAGTCAATACTGGAACAGTCCAACAATAAAAATAAAGTTGCATATTTTACACAATAACTAGGAACATCTTTACTAAAAACACTCCAACTACGTCAAGCCCAAGCCTTGAATATTCTTGTTCAACCACACCACACAAATCGAACTTTATAACCCTCAATCTCAAATGGAATACATAAATGAGGTGCTGGAGAAATCAATAAAAAAAATAACAATCGAATAACACTTCAATCCAAGCTCAAACAGTTTCATCCTTCATTCAAATCCTCCTTACTCCATGTATGGCAAGAATGTATACGAGCTGTGTTGCTGAAAGAATGATCAAGAATGCCTCTACTGTTCTCTGCAAACAGGAAAAAAAAAAAAGCCATATTGGAGACATTTTTCATTCTCATTTTTTCCTTTACAAATTAGTTCATCCGTTATTTTTTGATTTGAAAGATTGAAGCCTCTTTCTGTTTATTCACTTAGATTCCCATAATTATTATAGCATTTGCGTTTGCAATAGGAGTGCAAACCAGTAAGCAAACTAATTGAAATGTTTCACAAATAACTAGAGAAATCATAATCGCAAAGAATACCTCTCATGTACAAAATTGTGCAAGTTCCCAATTTTTTTCTAGTTAAGCTTTACTTAATTTGGATCCCGTTATATGCGTTTTTTTTTTTTTTTGTGGAAAAAGGAATATTCATAACTAAACTGCAACCACTATAGTAAAACCTGGAAAATAAAAGAAACGGCTAGAAGCATCTATATGGTTGAATAAATAAAATAAAGTAGGGAACCATTGATATCTATCTCAGTGACGAGTAGTTCCTTTTGGTTTTCTATCCAATTCTTCTAAGATTTAGACCCAGACTTCAACTCAAGTCACTACTGCAACCTAGCTAGTTTAAAAGATTGGATGTTTTAATTTCTAATACCGATACATAAAACAAAACCCATTTAAACATGTACAAGAGACTATGGAGAATAGTAGCTCTCTTTGTATCTTACCAGGCACGCATTTCTTCCCTTCAATTCAATCTCTTTGCAGGCCAAACTGCAGGTTAAATCGAACGCTTTAATTCCCTTCACAATCAGAATTTTGGTATGCTTTCTTGTGTCAAAAATGTCTACGAAACTTTGGCTTACCCCATTGCAAGGAGAGTGAGAGCCCACGCTACAATACCAGAAGATGCAGCCGACGGCAAGCTATCGTAGTTCCAGGTGCGGATGTGGTGAACTCCGGCAATGGCCGCAGCAGCACCAACAACTCCAGCTATCAGTGCAAATATCACGAGAAAACCAGTGGCGGCGTTCCCGATCGGAAAGAATACCGGCGAGAAGTGAGCCGGAAGTACAAGTCCTGGCCCTGCCAGTTCCAGAACCACCAAGCGATAAGAAAATATTTGAATGAGAAGAAGAAGAAGAAGAAGAAATTAATCGATCATCATAGCATACGGGCGGCGATCCTTACCTATAATGAAGCCTCGATCGATGGCAACATTGAGGGCCCAACCTGAAATGGCCGCCACTATGGCATACATACAGAAGTTGAGGCCGAGAAGAAGAGAAGCTATAGGCTTTACACCCTGACCCGCCATTGATGATTAAATGCTGCACACAAAGGCAAAGCTGAAAGCTGAAAGCTGAGCCTTTCCCACTGTGAGATGCGCGAACTGAACTTTGAAGACAAGGATGATGGATGGATGGCACACCTGGTAATGGGTAGTATATATTGGGAGTTGCCAGCTCGACTTTGTTCTTTTCTTGCCGGACCATGGAGGCATGAGGTGTTTGTGGGGCTCCGAGGGAGCAGGAGCCTTTATATTCAAGGCAAGGAGCCGGAACATTGATGCTTGGATAATATTCTTTGGACGTTTGTTCGGTATTGTATCGTTTTCTTACGTTGGAGGGAATTCTTTCCGGCCGCGACACTTCCTATTCTTCTATGGCCTAAGCGACTTTTTGCTGAAGAATGGCATCATTGCTCCCAGCTCTAATCCTGGCTGTCATCAAATGTAAAGTGGGATGCAATGCTGACTTGTAACTTCTCGGAGTACTTTTTGCTGAGTTTCTATACCCTGCTCAAACTTCATTTTGCTTAGCTTTAAGCCTCAATCTGTTGAGACATGACAGCTTCCGGCGAACCAAACGAGCCCTAAGCATTTAGTAGAGTACATTGTTTGGTAGTTGCCCACGGTGCAGAGTTTATCTAGAATGTTGAAGAAAAAAAAATAAGAAGAAAATTTTATTTCTGTTTGTCTATTATATAAAATTAGGAGGCTGACAAAGTTTGATAAGGCCGACTAAGTTTGGTACAATCAATCACAAATCAATCAAGCTCCTAATCAATCATACAATTATAACATAGAACTTCATCATGGAAGAGGGGATGATTGAAAGAGATCAGGAAGATGGATGGAGTGATTAATTCCTGGAAATAAAAAAAAAATACCTTTTTTTCGATGTGATTTTGCTTATCCCTGAAAACAAGGGATTAATTTATCCTCCAACCATGCCAACCTAATTGCACTACCTAGATTCTATCTGATTTTCAGAAAAAGCCCACAATATATCACACGATAAGTTGCTCCTGCATCCAAAGAAGGCCTTAAAGGGTGGAGGCTTGGCTAAATATTTCATTCCGGTTAAAAAAAATTACTGACTACTCTGCACTAGCTTGAACCAAAAGTAAGATCTCGCAGTTAAGTCTTCTATCCAAATGTGAAGAAAAAGGCTTGCAGTCTTATGAGAACGGCTTGTCTTAACGGTCACACCCCTTAATAACTAAAGGTTCCGACTTCGACTCTTGGCTAGTGAATTTCTAAAAATAAGGTCCTACGTGATTGTAACATTGGTAGATCTCCCTCCCTCCATAAAAAATGTAGCCTTCTACCTAAACTAAATGAAATCATAGAGACATGAATGTGCATTAAAAAAAGAGAGAGAGAGAGAGAGAGATCTTATTAAACTCATTACTCCAATAGCTATAAAAAAAAGGATCTGGTATTTTAGGACTCATTTGGTTCGTAGAAAAAAAAAGAGGCCGCTTAGTCGAAAAGATTCTAGAGTTCCCCCTGCGAGAATTCAAACACCATGTAACATTGGAACAATTCAATCAAAATAATCCAGATAATCAAAAAATTAATTAAAAAAATCATCTATGGTTAACTTTGTCAATGTTAGGGTACCCTCAAAAGAACAAGATCAAACACCATCTTAGCAAATTCTAATAAGCATATGTTATATCTTTGGTTCCGCTTATCTTTGTTGGCAATCCCTTCATGGGAATTAAAATGCCATTAAACAACTGAAACAAAGAGTAACTTATAGACTCTAAAAGATAACAGCATCATCTATTTTGCCGGGGGTACATCTCCGAAAACTGAACAAAAAATGTGCAAACAGATTTACACTACTTTTTACACAAACTAGAAACTATTTTGACCAAGATCCGTAGTATCAGAACCGACACCCATGTCAGTAGACCGGCAGTACATACCGTACATCCTCATGCCATTCCAGCATGAGTTGATAGAAAAACTGGCAAGAAAGGAAAGAGAAGAAGAAGAGAGAGAAAAAGAGAAAGAGAGAGGGGGGAGAGGGAGAGGGAGGTAGCGAGAGAACGGGAGAGCGCGGCGGAGAGAGAGGCGAATGGAGGGGAGGGCGAAGAAAAGAGAGGACATGAGAGAGAGAGAGAGAGAGAGAGAGAGAGAGAGAGAGAGGGTGGCGATGAGCAGCAGCCGCCAGAACAGGGCCAAGGAAAGCCCTCTCCCTCACTCCCCCCCCCCCCCCCCCCCCCCTCTCTCTCTCTCTCTCTCTCAACCCTCTCCCTCCCTTGCCCCATCCTCTCCTCTCTCTCTCTTTTTCTCTCTTTCCTTCTCCCTCTCTTAACGCTCGCTGATTTCTCAATTTTATTATTAGACCATCCCGATCTGCTGCCTGTACGTGATACACTCCGAATCGGGCAGTTCGGGACAGTTCGATCTTTCTTAATCTCGACACTTACAATATCAGAACTTTTGTTTTCGCTAGTCATTCAAAGTTCCCTATAAGAAAATATTAAGAATTTGATTTTTATTCCAAAATATTAAAAAGCAAATTCTTGCTAGATCAATAGATTCGGTTCTCTATTCATCTTGCGAGAAATATGTTAAATGCATCGAATATATTAAAATTTAGATGAAACATAATTATAACAAATTAACTATGTTATAGAAAATATCCTTAATCACAAAAAATATCATAAAGAATTCCCACCATCAACATACATTCTAATGAAAGTAACCTCCTAAAAGGCCTTTTTCTGCTGCCCTTCTATATTAGGCAAAGGAGTAGACATCATCATCATCATCCTTTGGAAGCATGAACACCTTGGAGAACCCGAAATGCTATCCCAGGAGTCAAATAGACAAGATCTCATTTAACAAAGATAGGTCTTCGGTAACCATAAAGTCCCAAGAACCACAAATTTCAAAGATAAACTATCAAAAAAGGTAGCAGGAAACCAAAAAATGACACC
Organism: Phoenix dactylifera; assembly: GCF_009389715.1. Classification (NCBI taxonomy): domain Eukaryota; kingdom Viridiplantae; phylum Streptophyta; class Magnoliopsida; order Arecales; family Arecaceae; genus Phoenix; species Phoenix dactylifera. The sequence continues at coordinate 20,871,450 of NC_052395.1, read as the reverse complement.
AAGTACTCCTTGTCCAGATATCAGGAAAACCCATGCCGCAGATTATTGTCACATATAGGGTTTAAAGGGAAGAGCAGCAGAGATTCTTGCACTATCATATTAAATTCAGAGATATTTGTTTGATTCCTTAACTTGTCAAATCTGTAACAAGATATGAATTTAGGAATAGCAGTAAGGAAAAGACAACAACAATATACATAAGGATGATAACATACACAGAAACACGTAAACAAGAAGTTGCTTGGAGAGAACAAGCAGATTTAAGAAAGGAAAACAATTTGTGATGTAAAATCACCCCCATGTGAGAGAACAAGTTGAATAACTCAACAACAATAACCAAGTCAAATATCTGCACATACATGTATTCCACTGAAATGCAAGAACTTATGGATCATGCAACTTCATTATCACAAGCAACTAAAGTTCACATCCATGTGTGTGCGCACCTGCTTGCATATGTGCATGCATGTCCGAATGCAGATAAATTTTTAGAGGGGGGGGGGGGGGTACCGGACATTAACAATTAAAAGAAAAATCCTCTCAACAACATCAAATGCCTCTCATGGCATAACAGATTGCCTACTAAAAAATTAGAACTAAAGGAGAATAGTTATTTTAAAGAGTACCACTTGCAAGGCAAGATCAGAAAAATATAAGACATCACTTGTAACAACTCAGGACCTCACCCAAAATAGCTAGCCGGAAGTTACTAATTGGGTTCCTTGATCCTGTATAAATACCCAAGATCTACCCAGCGAATAACCGATGTAGGATTAAACACACGCCCGCACGGGTCCTCACATACTCCTTCCGTTCAAGCCCTGACGTCCTCGTCAGGCTAAAGGTTCAAATCCATTCAAATCTAATCACAAACACCACGATCGTCTCATGGTTAGCCCCAATGGATCCGTGCTGCAGTGTTCCCTAGTCCACATAGATTATAAGCCGGGTCCGCTCTGATACCATTTGTAACAACTCAGGACCTCACCCAAAATGGCTAGTCGGAAGTTACTAATTGGGTTCCTTGATCCTGTATATATACCCAAGATCTACCCAACGAATAACCAATGTGGGACTAAACATACGCATGCACGGATCCTCACATCACTCAACATACCATAGAATAGTGCACAGCCAGGGAAATGAGATAACATCATCTCCCATAATCTCTGGATGGATGTCAACTAGAGTAAAGCCCCGTTTGGCAGAACTGTTGGCAGTAGAGCTTTTGGAGGCAGAGCATTTTAAAGTAGAGATTTTTGAAGTAGAGCTTTTATAAAAAGTCATTTGTTGTTTGGTAACTACATTTCTAAAGTGCTGTAGAACTTTAATATGTATTTGGTAAACAAACTAAGAAAATATTTTCGATATGACAAAATGACTATAAAGGACATTTCATAGTATTATACAACAAAGCATAATAAAATATAATATGTATTAATACATAAATATATAATATAGTATAATATTACTATAATATAATATTATATCATTATAATATAATAATATAATATTGTATACTATAGCATAATAATATAACATAATTTGATATTATATAACATAACATATCAATGTATTATGATATAATATAATATAATATTATATTTATACTATAATACCATAATAAAGATATAAATATTATAATTATTATCATTCTATATTAATAATATAAAGGGACATTTTCTGTAATTATAACATTTTTATCATGGGTATGTTGGTCCAAAAAAATTATAAATCAAAATAGTTTTCTAATGCAGGCTAAAAGTGCTTTTTCGAAGAAGCTTCATTTTGGAGTTTCTCCCAAGAAGTTATTTTAGCTTTTTGGCAAAGCAAAAACAGCTGCTAGATTTTTTTTACCAAACACCTCTATTCCATCCAAAAGTATTTTTGGAGCGTCAGAAAGTGCTTTCTGGCCAACCAAAAGCTCTGCCAAACGGGGCTAAGTAATCTTGTAAACTACCACTAATAATGCCATATGATAGAAAAAACATACTGTAACTTCTAAAGTTCTAAACTGCAAGAAGAGTAAAGACCATCATCCACCACAACCTTTTAGCAAACATGTACATGTGGACAGTCCAGATGCATCTCAGACTAAAATAATAGGAAGAGCCCCTGCTAAAAGATTGTTCCAGCAGATCAGTAAGAGAAGAAATCAAAATTCAATTACTGCAGAAACTCAGATAGGAAACTGCTTCTCAAGGACACTGACTTCAACTACGCAGAGGGGAAAAACTTTTTTATATTGCTTAGCAACATGAAAGATTGATTCAAAAGAACAACTGGAAGAGGTTACCTTAGAACGAAAGATCAAACATCATTTGAGATGACTGTAGTGAAATTAGTTTATAGCTTAAATATTATCTATGCACCTTAGAAATGCCTAGAAGAAAATTAAAATGTACGTAATTTGTTGCCATCAACAAACACCAGTCATCTTAGAGACCCCTATAAGAAATTAAAATGTCATATAACAACAAATGAAAATGAAAAGAATAAGTGGCAAAAAAATCAACTGTCTCGGTCCCAGGTACATCTCAGAAAACCCAATACTGCTCCAACCAAAAGTGACCATACAGATTTGTACAAGCTACAGCAAGCAACTTTGTTTATCTAGCCATCTTTAAGTTACCTGCAAGAAAATACTGAATGCCATTTGTTTTCAAGTGAGATGAACCAGATTGTTTTTATATGGTCAATAATTTTAGTATGTATATTCATGTTCACCATATAGCAACACCATAGCATTAAACCTTTAAGAGTTTAGATGAACCACGACCATAAAAAAAATAAACAAATTAAAGGTAAATAAAACCACCAAAAATACAAACCGATGTGGAAAAATAAGAACTCCAAGAATCAATCAACATCCAAAAAATGCATCCACTACAGAGGCTGATTTCTGCTGCCTTTTCAAATTAAGCAGAGAAGCAAACGTCACCAATATCTGGAAATACAAAAGAGGCAAAATAATTAAGGCCTCACTCCTCAAAGATCCTGAATCTAGAGCAAACCGTGGATAAGGAAAACATATGATTAGTATCAAAGAAGTCGGATCATGATCCTTATCTACTAGAAAACTGCATGATCTCATTTATCAAATATAGGCCTGCAGAAACCATAAGGTTACAAGAATCACCAATTCTAAGGACTGAATCATCAATAAGGAAAATAAAGAACACTTCCCATTCAAGTTCCATCTTCATATATCACCAAAACCATATCACGAAGCCATGTAATTAAATCAGGAGCAATTTGATCATGCATTATTGTATCTTAAAAATTCGCCAGAAACATTACCTTACCATATATGTGAATATACATGCACAACAACGACAAAAAAAAAAGTTTCTGATAACACTCATAAAAGCTACTTGGAGTAAAATTTGCAGATTTTAGACACACAGATTGGATCAGCAAGAGAACACCCATGATGCACAAACTTAATAATTAGGTGACAAGGAAAAAAATCAGAAATCTGCATACACATGTACTAACACCCAAAAAAAGCTCAAAGCAAGAATGAACTTACAGATTGCAGAACTTCATTTTTATCAAGAACCAAAGTTGCATCCCCCTAGAGAGAGAGAGATCTACAAGCTGAAAAACATGCCAATTGACAAAGTTTAGCAGATGCTTACATTTTACATGCTTTGCATTAAATAAATTTTTCTCAAAAGAAAAAAAAAATCCTACAACAATTGTATCTCATGCCACAAATAGATTAAAGACAGGGAAGCCAGCTGAAAAAATAAAGCTACAGGAGAATTGTTATTCTTCAAACCTACCATTACTTAATATATATATATACTGCTAGGGAAGAGAAAACAATAACATCATACTACATAATTTCTTCATGGAGATCAACTAAATAAGGATACCTTCAAAACTACCACTTCCCATCCAAACGAACTGATGATATCATGGAATACTGCAACACCAGAAATGCCTATAAAAGACAGACCCATCCTCCAAATTGCTAGAGACCAAAGAAGCATGTAGAAACATTTTGAACTGAAATAGGCAAAAGAAGCCCTGCCAATAGACTGCTGCAGTAGATCAGCCACTAGAGAAAAGAGAATCAAAATAATAGCAGTTGTAAAGCACAAGATACAAAAACCTCTCTCAACAACATCAGTAAATCTGATCTCATATAGCACATGTTTCCAATATCAAAAATTCCTGCAGAAGATGATAGGAAAAAAGACACTATCAGCCTCAGACAATATGGACAAATACTGGCTAACTTTCCTAACAAAAAATATCCAATTTCTTATAGTACATGTTTCCAATATCAAAAATTCCTGCAATTAAATTATAACGCCACATAGAGAGAGAGAGAGAGAGAGGGAGAGAGAGACGAGATGATCAAATGGCTCTATTCATCCAGATATGCCGGCAAGAGGAAATCAAGTTTAATGCACCAATTTAAACAAAATAAGCAGACATTTCTGACAATATTGCATTGCCGTTTTTCTTCTCAGTTAGCCATCTTAAAGAATCCCAACAAGGAAGTCCAGACGACCGAGTGACACATGACAACCAACCGAACAAAAAGAATGAGATGATTTTGACAAGATCATAGCATCAGTTCTCTTCATCCATCTCAGAGATACCAAGAAACTTTAGAGCACAATAGCCAACTTAAGTAAAAACAAATCGACAAATAGATGATTCTTACAAGGATATAGATTCAGTTAAAAGAAATCTAATTTATTGCAAACCTGCTATAGCATTCCTGATTGCCAAAGCAAAAGATCCGTACCATCATCCTCTATAATATCTACAGAGCATCAACACAGTTACAGGAACACCATGCCCACAAGAATATGATATAAGCAACAATAGTGCTATCAAAATATTAACATAAAAGTTCAACCATTACAAAAAGTAAAAAAAAAAATTATAAAAAAAACATCTGAAGATCATCAGTCATAGATTTATAAAATAAGGGATTTATTTTTAATCATTGAACACAGCATAATAGTAAATTATATTATGACTTTGATCGTTGACTAAATATCTGTGAAAGAATGGATCAACAAATACTGGAAAGCCCACTAGCAGTGAGATTCAGTGAAATTGCAAATTTTTCATTTCAATTTCAAACATACTTGCAATCCTCTAACACCAAGAACTGTGAAACAATCCAATCAAGAACAAGATGGTCAGTGTTTCTATCCATTTTGGGAGCACTTAGAGAGAAGATTGAACACATGTAACCATTTCAAACCAAAGACAAAGATATTTCTGACAAAAGCAATAGTTTTTTGTCCCTCTGACCATCTTAAAAACCTCAGCAATGATTCTTATAATATATTAAAGTCATTTCTAGGTGATTCTTACAAGGATATAGCTACAGTCATTTATTATTTATCACAAGAAGTCCTCAGAAGAAAGCAACAAATGTTATGTTGCCATTAAAACCTCCTTAAGCAAAAGTGAACCAATTAACTCTGAAAATAGACATTTTGACTTCCTGTTGTTTGTTTTGAAGAGAAGATCCAGCATTAAGTATGCATAATCCATAAAACCAAGTAACCAAGGGCTTATTCTTAAAAAATGTTTATTTTTGCAAGGTAATAACTCCATTTCCTCTATCCATCTCAGAAGAATCTACTATCCTCCAAAAACAAAAGCAGAAATCTATATGAAATGCAGAAAAAGAGAAGAAAACAAACAAACTAAAAAAAGCAAAAACACAAGTATGAGATAGGATTTATGGGAGAAAAGAAAAAAAAGAGAAGAAGAAGAGAATATAAACCTGGATCCAAAACTGAAAGATTGAATAGATAAAAACAGATAATGAACAAATAATAAAATAAAATTAAAAAAAAAGGAAACCGAGTGAATGCACAGATAGAAAATAAGCAAAAAGTAAAAAAATCAAATAAAAAGGAAAATAAAAGAAGTATCCAAAACAAACTGAAGATCAAGAAAAAAGGTAAAAGTTAAAAATGGTAATACAAACTGAATTTGTGAAAGTGGAAATGACAAATGAAATTAAAGAGAAAATAAAAAATAAAATGAAATATAAAACTAAATTTATAATATAAAAAATTACACAAAATTCAAAAAAACAAATGGATAGAAACAAATAATGGATAAAAAATAAAAACCAGAAATAGAAAATAGAAAAAGAAAACTTGAGAAAATGAACATGAAGCTGGAAAATAAACAGAAAATAACTTAAAATATAACAAAAATAAACAACAAAATTGAATTTGAAAAGAAATTATAAACTGAAATTTCAGACAAACACAAAAAAAGAAAATTTACAAAACAATAGGTACTAAAAACTGAGAAACTGAATTTTAAATCTAAAAATACTTAGAGGCCCCAAATCAAATACCACAAAAAAAACTCCAAGGCCACGTGTCATAAGAGGATTGGCACTTTACACCACAGCCCCCAGCTGCATCACACCGAGCTGTCAGACACGCCAATCCCCTCTTGTCAAATGGCATGGCAGCTGTGAAGCAGTTCTTAAAACAAGATAGCCAAACAGATATAAAAATAAACGAAAATGGAAAATATAAAATATAAAACTGAATTTCTGAATGTTAAATTAAAGATAAATAAGTAAACAGGAAAAAAAACTTCCTCTCCCCCAACACCTCCCTGAAACGGCTGCAAGACATGATTTCATGAACCGTTAAGGGCAAAATTGGCATTTTGGCCCCAAATTAAAACTGAACCCCAAATTAGAAGGAAAATACCCACAGAATGTGTGTGTCAGAGAGAGAGAGAGAGAGAGATCTTGTGATTGATTGGTCAGCACGGTTGTAGACGAGAGGCCTATTAGACAGACCATAATTAGCACGGTTCTTGGAGTGACAAAAGGAAAAATGTGGACGTAAAATTAGATAAATCAATGACCCATTAAATTACTCCTCGTATAAGTTATATGCATTGCACTAGCTGAGGAACATGACATTAGATTATAAGATCGCAAGATCAATCAAATCATTTATTCTTAACCAGTCACATGCATTGCATGTGCTGAGTTCAAGTTCACAAAGATTAACCGTTCTGAATTATTTTTTTCAATAAAGTTTCCTTACTAGAAGCTTACAGGTTTTTTTTCCGTAGAATATTTGACAGGTGGAATATTAAAGCCTCTATTTTTGTAAAATAATGGTTATGATTTATAACCATAGCCATCAAGACATGTCTCCACTATTTGGGTCAGCCAATAGGTTATAATTTATATATTTGAACATATTCAAATGTACATCCCATGCATTTACAGTTTTTTAAATAATTTTTCATATCTTTATTCTTTTCTATATTACAAAATACAAAGTCAGTGCATTCAACTTCTCTATAAAGTACTAAATGGACAGCACTTCCAATAATCTAAAGCAGAAAAATACCATGGGTACCAAAATCACAACACAATTGCATCACCAGTTTAAGCGTACTAAAAAACTAAAATCAATTAACATAAATTAATTTATTAAAGCAAACTATAAGATCTTGGAAGATCCATTAACTACATGGTTTAAACAAATAAAGAGCAAAATAATATCACATTACATCCTTTCATCTAAAGTTAAATTATCCTTGAAAGAAACTGCAGGTCGTATCCTTGGAGGACATAGTCAAGAAATTACAGAACATTGAGCCTAATAAGAGACTGCCACTCATCCACAACTCTTGTGATTCTACAAGACAAAAACAGATCCAACATCTGCAGCAAACATCATTCAAAAAAAAAAAACATCTGCAGTAAACAGAGTTAACCGCAAGGGTAGACCCCAGTAATATATCGTCCAAAATTGAATTATCCTAAAAGGCCGCACAGATATATCATCCCAAGAAGAAAAAGGCAGACAACAGAAGTTGTATTAAATAACTGCATTCACATTTAAGCAGGTGCATTATGTGGCAGACATAGACAAAGATAAACACAAATATGGACTATAATAACTAACCAGAATATCATCTCGAACTCTTCAGAAAGATTGCAAAGAAGTAACATCCGGGAAAAGCATGGCAAACGATAACAAAAAAAATAATAATCAAGATTTGAGTATAAATGGGATAGCCGTATATTTAAATTCCAAATCCAACTCCCAACTCAAAAGCCAATTGGATCCTTTTTTTTTAAAAAAAAATCCATTACCATTCAACAGGGCACAAAAGATGATTGAAATCTAAAATTGAAAAAAAAAAAATCACGTAGAACAATATTAAAAACATAAAATATCACAGTTAGGGCAGAAATTAATATAACATCAAAACTCTAGAACTCAATCCAGATTCCACCAAAACCTGGACTAGAAATCAAGAACCGAGAATTCAAGAAATAAGCACGAAAAATAGGAGTTAAAGGAAAACACCATATAAAACCGAAATCAAGAACCATATCTATATTTCAAAGAAAAGCCCAAAAAAAAAGAGAAAAAGGCGGAGATGGATTGCGCATCTTGCCTCCGAGGAGGACCGCGTTTTCATCTCCTCCTCGTCGTTCTCGTCCTCGGTGGTGTCGACATGGATGCAGGAGCACCGATCCAGAAGAAAGCCGACGCGATGATCGTCGCTGCGACGATCGCCGGATTCCGAACGGTCTGAGGATATTACGAGGTGGGAAAGAAACGGTTATGTCGGCAAGGGCTACGGACCAAGGGACAAGTATTAGCAGGTGCGATCCACGTGAGGGGGAAGTATAGACGGCCATGACTCATCCATCTCGCGAAAGATTTTCTTTTCCACAGGGGGCAAGAGGCATACATTAAAATAAATAAATATTTATTACACTTATATCTACTAATTTATTAATTTAAAAAAATATACTTATATTAAGTTAAATTAACAGTATTAGTAAACATGTTCACATCACTTGTGAAGTCAAAATTGCTCCTAAGTGGTAAGTAAATTACAAAAACTATTAAGATTAGAGGTAAATTATATTTATATCTAATAATTTAAAAAATCTATACTTATCTTCCTGATATTTATTTTTATCCAACAATTTAACTCATAACTTAACAGAATATTAGCCAAATAGTTAACTTAAATGAGACCTAAATGCCATATTATATATACGGCTACGTAGATTTATATTTTATACAATAGCCATCCACGTACTTTTTTTTTTTGTACTGACTTTCTGACGTTAGTTATCAATCCAATTCGGGATTGTATTCATAATTCATTTAACTGACATAGATTTCATTTATTTTTTCAAAAAAAATATAAATACCATCGACTTTACATGTTAATTGTTCGGGAAATATGCAAACAAAACTCATGTTCTTCCAGGAGAGAACTGATGTAGCATGGGATTATAGCTGATCACAGACTGGGCCACGGGCTAAAACTCTATTCATTTTTAATCGGACTTTTGGCCAGGCCTATTTAAAATTAGACCTTTTTCTATGCCCAAGCTCAATCCATCATCAACTCTGCATGGGATACAGCCAACACATACTATGACTGGCCAAACCATGCCAAACATTGTAGGAGCCTATGGATTTGCAAGCAAATACTACAACATTTTCTAAGGCAAATTCAATGGATTTTTTAATTATTTTTTCATTTCAGACAATATCAAATTTAGCCAAGTTTTTATATTTGTAGTAGAATAATTCTAGCATATTTTCTTATTATCAAGTCCAATTTTGAGTATGATTCTATGTTGGATTAATTGGAATCAAAAATTAAGTGATTTACATGTGACTTGCTGGATGCATACATAAGTATGTCTTGGTATCCCTTTTAGTATTTGCAAACAATCTAGGTTTTTTGTGACTAGATGCCTTTGAAGAACTCACCACCATGGTATACCATACCATACTATACCGGATGGTACCAAGCGTACCGTACCATATCGGTTCGGTATCGGTACCGATATGGGTGGCGTATCAATATGCAAGTTGAAATTATGGTCCTCCAAATCCAAAGGTTTGACATCTTCTATTGGATGAAAGGAAAAAATCTATAACAATGATGTTTAAATCTTGGTCAAGAATTGATAATTATGAGTTTGTTAGAGTGCTTCTTGTTTCGACTTTTTTCTCATGTACTGAAGTTAACTTTTTCTTCTCCCCAATTGTATGCTTTCTTCTGCAGGCAAGGAAGGTCAAGGATAAAGCTTACAACTTTGCTATTGCTGCCGAAGCTAGATGATGATACTGAGGGCTGGCCTAACCCTTAGGCGACTGAGGCGGTCGCCTAAGGCCCCGGCCCAAAAAAGACTCACCACAAGAAAGGCCGCAAAGATAAAATAGAAAGGAAAAAGGTCCTTCTTAGTGAGTTCGCCTTAGGCCGGGCCACTGCAGGAAAGATCTCAAAGATAAAAGAAAAAGAAAAAAAGTCCTTCTTAGTGAGTTCGCCTTAGGCCTCCAAATGCATTGAGCTGCTCCTGATGATACTTGACAGCCTGGTCTCTTAGCATTCCTTTCAAGTAATCTCTCATGGATGCAGAGGTGATTTTTGAAGATTCATTTTGGAAATATCAAGACTTGAAAATATGAAACGTATGCCTTTTCTCTACCTATCTGCCATACGACCTTTCTTTAATTCAAGGGCAAAGCCAGTGCTTCATGTGATGGTTCCGTACATGCTGCCATTACTAGAACTGAGAATTTTGATAACAGCTCCAAGTTATAGCTAAAGTCTGAAGGTGTGCATAAGGTCCTTTCATTCTGAGTCTTGACAACTATAGACTGAATCCACGAATAGTTGCATCTCTTGGCACTCCTGGAGGGAGTCATAGGTGCAGTTGCAAGTAAAGAAAAATCAGAATTACAATTCTGTAAAGAAAGATTTCAGTTATTTAATTTGCTATTTTATGAACTGGAAATAAATGCTTGCAAAAATTGTTGAAGTTTCTCTCAAAGTCGGTAGCTTTGACGCGATCGGGATGCATTTCTTGAGGCACTGCTATTATTATCTCCATCTCAGTGGCATCAAATTTTGGCATGGCAGGTTCTTATTTTTGCTTTCCTTTGTTTTTATAAAGCACATTTTCTATTGCATTACCAATGCAAAATGCAAAACCATTAGCCAATTTTTGACAGGTCATATGAAACTCGCTTGTATCGGCCACTAAAAGGAGTAAATTGCAGCGTGCCTCAGGATTCAGGACTACTAACTTCTGGCCTGCGAAAGCCATGGCAAGGATAAAATACCACAAAATGGTATTCATCAACCATACAAAAAGGCTCTGTAGATGAACACAAAGGCTCTGTGGATGAACATAAAGAACGTTAGATTTGATTTAAGCAGTAAAAGCTTACCAAAGAGGATTGAATTGTATTTTGAGGGAGAGCAATTTTAACCATCTGAACGCTTCTCATAATACTTATTTGCAAGTGTTATAAGCTCTAATCTATTGATTTTTAAAGTGAGTACCTCAGGACAAAAAAAGAAAAAAACACAACAGGATTTAACGGGATTGTGTTTTTCTTTTTTCCATAAATAGTAGGATCCGGAGAAAAGGGTCGCTTTATTTTGGACCTGTTAATATTCACTTGTGAAATATGGATACTCTTGGTGATATTAATACTCACAGAGGTTATCTCGTGGGATCTCCACTTATCTCTTCCTTCTTCTCGATTTTGTATGCTGATTCTCCTGGATGTATTTATACATGTTATGTGCATCATGTCTATCTTACCAATTTAAAAAAAGAGAGGTACAAATAGATGCCAGAATTGCATAAAAGATGCAACCAGCTGATTGCAAACGACATTTCTAAATGTTTCATGCAGAGAGAGTTTCTCGGCTTGGGTCAACTACGTATAAAACTTGCGTGCGTACCAAGAAAATTCTGAGCTTATGGCTAATAATGGCAGTGGCGAAAGCAAGCCCTTGCATCAAAAATTAGGATTACGATGCATACGAACTACGAAGTAATAAAGATTTATACGTATACAAGGTTTGCAAAAGATGTTAAATAGAATTACAGTTGCAATACCGATCAAGTGGCAAGTGGGTTCCCATTTATAGGTAATGATGACTTGCAAAAAAAGAGAAATATACAAAATAAAAAGAGAATTTGTGGATGTTATTTTCTTGAGAAATGTACCAAATGAAAACAACTCCCCTTCTTTCTTTCTTTCTTTCTTTCTTTTTTTTGGCTAAAAAAAAAGAGAAAGAGGGGAGGAAGGAACAAGCCCACCCCCATGTAACAAACCCCACTGAGCCTCCACCATGCCAAGAGAATATTCAATACGGGCAGAAATAACCGTGTGTTGGGCATGCCAGTCGGTTTTACTCATATCCTTTCCATCCGTGGGCTCGGCTCGTCACTTGTCTAAGCTCCAGCACGGTTACTCTCCATGTGAGTACGTCACATCTAGCACCACCGAGGCTAGCAGCGGACCAATAAGCCCTCTCAGACTCCGCATCCAAGTAGAAAATATTCGATCTCTATAATTCAATCAACACATGCGCGTTTCGAACTTGGAGGGCTTAGCCAACAATGGTTTTAGAGGGGATGCAGCAGCCTTGTGATGATATGGGCTGGGCTGAGTACTCTCCGCGAGCTATTCAGTCTGATGAAACTGTAACGGCGTGAGGCTGCCGCTGCTGGCCGTTACGCGGTATCCAAAACAAAAAGTAGAAAAAGAGGAGGCTAGGGTTTTTAAGACTCGCTTGGTTCTCGGAAACTAGAAATTTATGTGCGCCGATATTCCTCTTCGCCCTCTTCTTCACCTCAACCTCGCAAAACAACTCCCGGGCATCGCCTCGTCTCTCACTTTCCCTCTTCCAAACCAATGAAATTTTCCAGCCACCGACAGATCCGCCGCCGTCCGACACCATGCCGTGCAGGTAGGACTCTCCGCCTCAGCCCCTCACAAGCCCTAGCTCTGCTAGCTGATCTGTTCAGTTCGACAAAGATCTGGACTGGGATTCGAAAGATCCTAATGATCTATCGAATTATCAGCTTGGGTTTTTGCTCCCAGACTAACGGATCAGATTTGGATGGTTCTTGATATGTCTATCTCTAGCCAGTATCCTCTTCCTTTCCTCCTCTATTCCATCCCGTTTCTTCTCTTTCCGTCTCCCATGGTCTCACCTTGTTTTTACGAAGCCCAAGGTTTCATGCCAGTGCTGATGACTATGGATCTGATTTTCCAATGGCAGGTTCGCCCACCACGGCAGAAACTTCGAAGTAGCTCCTGCTTGATTTGGCTTGGGAGGTATTGGAAAAAAAAAGGTATGGATGATTTTCTTTTTCATTTTTGTGATATATTTTAGGACATGCGTTTGGGAATTTGACTTTATGACAAAAGATAAAGATAATACAAAACAAAATGATGGAACTAAAAAATTATATTTGTTCAACGGAAAGAAGATATTCATATCTCAAGCTTCTCGTAGCTTGAAAGTGTTTACAAGAGATCCATTATAAATGAATGAAAATAGGGTGGTTCTATATACACCCCCCCCTATTGCTCAGGACACCCCCCCAAAAATTAAAAAAAAATTAAATACTCTCTACACCCCCCCCCCCCCCCCCCCCATTTGCTAAGGACACCCCTAAAAAATTAAAAATTTCTAAATTACCCCCCACCCTCCCCACCCCCTCACCTAAATTGCTCTCTACACCCCCCAAACCCCCCCCACCCCGCTCTTCCCCTCCAAAACACCCGCCGGCTTCTCCCTTCCGCCCAAAAAACCTCGCCTCAAGCACCTCGCCGGCGGCCAAACCCCCTCCGTCTCCCTTTGAACTGTTCCGCCCAAAGCACCTCGCCAACGCCCAAAACCCCCCCGTTCTCCCTTCTCCCTCTCGTCGCCGGCATTCTCCCGATCTCCGACCACCTCGCCGGCTTCTCCTGGAACCACCTCCCCGGCCATCTCTCGAGCAACGAGCACCTCGCCGGCGCCTCCACGACCACCTCGAGGTAGCTCCCCCCCCCCGCCTCCCCAAATCGTTCGGCACTGGTTCTTTGAACCAGTGCCTTCGGTTCGGCCCCATGGGGCCGACCCAATGTATCTTGGTCCCCATGGGGCCGAATCCAAATTTTTTTTTTTTTCTGTTGCTAGACTAAGGATTATTTTTATTCCCAAATTTTAGCCTAGATCACGTCCTTAGGGTGAATTGGATACCCAACATCAAGGACAAGTTTTTCATTACTAGATTAGATAGTAATTTGAGAAGTAGGGATAATTTAGAATCATTATCATATAGCATTAACATGGTGCATCCAAATATGATGATCTTGTTACCTTCATCGATGTCATTCTTGATCTTGGAATGATTATCTCATATCAAATGCTCTATCAAATAATAAAACCACAACATTAGTTAACGAACAAAAACTAAAAACAAAAACTAAGAACTGCGGCATAGTTTTAGGTAAAGTCTATTATTGAGTTATGTCTTGAGTTTACGAGTCGTATACTTTTGAATTATCATTTATGTATGCAATTGAAGTAACATTGAATTATTTATCACAAAACCCAATCATGTAGATTCCAAGAAGTAACTTGTTTCTTTTTTGGCTTGTTTTATCATTTATCATTTATGTATGCAATTGAATTATTTTCTTTGATATAGTCTAACATTGAATTTCTATATTTTCAGACATGGATCCCGGTCCCTCCAGAGTTAGACCTACGGCGTCAGCTAGGAGACGTCGTGCTAGGATTGCTTCTCCCGAGCCTGCTCCGGATACATTACTCCTATATGGATCAGCTTTGGGAGCGGTGGGAGGACCACGTGCTGAGCCAGGCGAGCAGGAGCCACCCAGTTACCCGGCCATCAGACAGCGTACCGGGATACATGGAGTGGTATCTCCGTATCACGCACGTTGCAGTTCAGCCTCCTCATCTGCGCTCGAGTACTCATTCTGGAGCTAGGGGAGGTCATGATGATGCTGACATGCACCGGCGGCGTATTGCAGATGCACTCGGTATCAGTACCGACATTGTACGGATGGGTCCCTCAGAGGCTACGTCACTAGGTGCCGGGCACCTATTTCATGCTATTTGTCAGATGCATCAGTTACTTCTGGGTGATGAGCCTGGCCCGAGTACAGCACCCTCTCATTCGGATCCAGCACCCTCTCATTCGGACGTACAGCAGTACACGCGTCGACGACGGCGTCATAGGGATTGATGATGGAGCCTTTATTTTGATTATGTAGCTTCGACTTTTTTTTTGTGTAATTTGAAACTGTTGATATTAATGAAAAATATATATTTTTGGTACATTTACGTCTAATCTTTGTAAAGCCTGGCCCGTTCTATTTTACACAAATATAACAGTGCATATAACAATCAATCTAACAATGCGAAGACAGATATTTTTTGATTTATATTGATGATGGAGTTTCACAGTACATGACTCTAAGAGCCCAAAAAAATTTACAACTTTCAAAAATTGTACATATATAAACAATCAATCTAACTCTACTGTCTCGCTAATTATAACATTAGGTGAGATGCTCTCTTTGAACTGTTGAATCCGGGCTTCATATGAATTTTCCCATCCGGTAGCACAAGGAAGATGATATTTTCGCCAGTTGGTCGCTACTGGCGGAACGGGATGTCCCGGCAACAAGAACACCTTCAAAATTAGAAATAAGAAAATATTAATAGCTACAAAATTATAAATAAGCAAAATTAAATAAGTAAAATTAAATATTCGCAAGTGTTGTGAACGTAGTACCTCAACAAAATGATTTCCATTTACGAATCCGATAGCGATATCTTTGCGGGATAGAAGAGGTACTGGCACAGAACGGAGAGGTAGGAAGGTCAGACATTGTTGCAACGAGAGATGGTATAGGACAACATTATAGCAGGATGCTATAAGATGACCCATGTCCGGCATAGTCATCCATCTGTCATATGGTGGACAATCATCATAATATGATAATGCATGAGTGATCTCAGCAATCGTCCCTTCCACACCATATAATGTGCGATAGTGGTCCGAATGACATTGCAACTCTTGCAATAAATCCTTCCTAACACGCACCCAGTCATCTTCTCCAAATCCCAGTAAGTCAGCTATTGCCCTAAATCCGCAATTCCCATCAGCTTTTACATCCTTGATATGCTGGATGTATGGTCTCAAGGCAGAAGGAATAGCATCAATATAGATAATGGGCGTATGTGACTGGGCTCTAGTACGAAAAACCTGCAAATAATATCAAATGATAGAAAATATGTAACAATGGCAGAAATATCCAAATAGTTATCCGTCTCAGCACATCCCGTACCGGCACGGCACGGCACGTCCCGACATGTCCCGTATCGGCACATCTCGGCACGGCACGTACCGACATGTCCCGTATCGGCACATCTCGGCACGGCACATCCCGTATCGGCACATCTCGGCACGGCACGTCCCGACATGTCCCGTATCGGCACATCTCGGCACGGCACGTCCCGACATGTCCCGTATCGGCACATCTCGGCACGGCACGTCCCGACATGTCCCGTATCGGCACATCACATACCGGCACGGCACGGACCGTCCCGTAGACGTTGTGATACCTATTGTAAGGAAATAAATATTTGGTACTTACCTTTTGCTTGGGCCGCCTCTTTTGAATCTGAGTAGATGGATTGCGGATGGTAACTTTCTCAACACCAGGTGAATAACTATCCTGTCCAGATAGAACCAACTCAAACGCAGACGGGTCACGTCGAGTAGACGTATCAACCTTCATTGAAGCGCGCCCACGTGAACCGGTCTTCCGTTTTGCAGGCTCTAAAAGAGGTGTACTATCTGGACTTGCAATCTCTCGTAACTTCTTGATCATCTGCAATTGAGAAGCCCCATCTAACTTCTTGAATCGTAGCGCAATCAAATCTAACTCTGCATCACAACTCAACTGAATTGGCTGCACGGGGGGGGGGGGGGGGGTAGGCACAATATCAAGTTTCCTCCAATGAGGATCTATGCAGTCGAGAGGAATGGGCCGACCTTCCACCCTGTACCGCGCAATCTGGTGAGCACATGGTATACCATGTGTGCGTCGAATAGCGCTCCCACAATTTGAATCATCAAACCCAACTGAATTGGCTCGTTTCGATTGGGCGAGGACATGATTTAACGCACTTATAGATATGAAACCTCGCAACTCTTTGAATTCAGCTGGCTTGAAGTTGTGCTGCACTACCAATAAACTCTTCTCCAATGAGGCTTTAACGGAGCTGTGCTGCAACTCAATCAATCCATGTATTCTAGTCCAAGATGACTCGAAACTTCCTTGGCTTGATCCAAGCTGCTTTTTGAGCTTTGCATGTGCACTCTCGACCCTAGTAAACAAATGAAAGTTAGATATAACAATTGAGGCAAATTAAAATTAAATGAGTCTTTATTTGTGATACCTATTTGTCGTCACATTTCCGTAGTGCCTGCATGTATCCGTCCACGCCGCAACAAATCTTTCCTTGTATTTGCTCAGCCAAGTATCTGACACATACTGTAGTGCATCTGGATAGGTACCGAACTCTCTCTGCAGTGCACTCCAGCGATCATTATACTCGTCTTCCGTGGAGGACAGCACTAGTACATTCCAACTCATAATAAATTTATCCCATTTCTCCTTCAATTCGAAAATTTTTTTGCACTTGGCCAAAACATTCCTACTAATATGCCATCTACATAATAAATGTCTAGCAGTAGGAAATACTCTATGAATTGCATTCATCAAAGCCAAGTCTCTATCTGTAACAATCAACTCAGGCAAAACATCATCAGCTATGACACTGCGCAATCTCTCTAATGCCCAAGTATAGCTTTCTTCCCGCTCAGAATTTAAGTATACAAAAGCAATTGAAAATGTCATGTCAGTAGATGTCACCCCCACAATCTCTAAGAGCGGAAGACGATACCTATTCGTCTTGTACGTGCAATCCATTATCAACACACGGGGAAATGCACGGAACAAATCAATGCTGCCAGGGTGTGCCCAAAATAAGTCATGCACAACATCCGTATTAGTACAATTTCTATGCCACTCAATATATTTAGCCTCTGATAATTTACCTAATAGATGTTGCATTTCAGACCTCCCGGCTTTCTCTACAACCTTAAACCGTTGACGTACATTGTAGATAGTCTTGATAGTCGTAACATTGAGGGCATCTCTTTCCTTCAATGTGGATAATATGTCCTTTGGACGAACCAAACTATTCGACATATCCACTAACAATTCCGTCTCCTGCTCAGATAATCTCCCTGCATATGAGTGCCCCTCCAGATTCTCTGCAGCGGGATGATTGTGCACTCCACATACGACCAGTAATATCCAATCATCCGCAGTATCCAATTTTTTTCCTCTTAATGCAAAAGGGCATCCACACTTCTTTGTCCCACAGGCAGTCTTTATTCGCTTTTCTTTTTTGGTTCGGTACGTCCCACCCCTCTCACAACCTAACGTAATTCTGGGTTTCTTAGAAATGGTACCTGCATCGGATGATTTGATTACAACAACAAAACCATTTCGCCTCCCAGCTTCACGACACCAATTACACAAGTCCTCTCTACTCTTGAAGATCTATACATTAAACAATTTATGTAAGTACACAGTTGTAAAAATAGCTCGCTAAACTAATACAAAATTGCACAATACATTATAATACCTCGTAAGTTGTAAATTCGCTTGTGTAATCCAGTACAAATTCTGATCCAATTATACTCGATTCGGTTGTAGCATAGCCCTACATATAAAATAATTTATCACCAAGAATTAATGAATCAGAGGATCTGTTCGGCACAAAATTCAGCATGGCACGCGATTTGGCACCAGAAGCCTTCTGTTCGGCTGCACAGTGCCGAACAGAAGGCTTCTGTTCGGCTGCACAGAGCCGGACAGAACCCTTCTGTTCGGCTGCACAGTGCCGGACAGAAGCCTTCTGTTCGGCACTGTGCAGCCGAACAGAAGTTCGGCACTGTTCAGCCGAACAGAAGCCTTTTGTTCGGCGATCCAGTGCCGAACGGAGCACGAACCGTGAAAAAAAAAAAATTTCGAAACAAGGTGGAACACGTACCTTTGCGGCCGATTCTTCGTCCCAAATCACTAGTTGCTTGTCCATGCTTCGAATGGGGCTTAAATCTCCTTCAAAGATCGCCTAAACGATGTAAATGGATCGAGGGGTTTAAGGGGGGTTTGAGGGGTGTTTTTTTTTTCTTTTCAAAACGAAACGGAGGAGGAGGAAGGGGGGGTGTACTGAGAAAATTTCAAGGGCAATATGGTAATTACACTAAAGGTTAGTTTGGGTTTTTTTTTTTTGATTTTTGGGGGGTGTCCTTAGCAATAGGGGGGGTGTATATAGAACCCCCCATGAAAATATTGAAGAAAAAATTTGGGAAATTACTTTCCCATCCCTCTAAAGACTCCACTGTTCCCTGTTGACCAAAACTAACACTTCCGGTCCACGACTAACTGGTTCTCTAAATTCCGGTCCCTGATTTACTGTTTTCGTTAAAATACAGTACCGAAAGTGTCCCCAGGTTACCGTAAGTGCCCCCATGTTACCGAAGATCTTAAAACGGAGAGCGTTTGAAGCGGAAACATAGGGAAAAAATAGCCCGCGTTAGCATCTACCGTTGGATTTAGGGATAACCATTGATGTTACGAAAAAAATCGTAGAGTCATTGCACCCTAGTCTTCAAATATGGCTACGGGAATTCAGTGTTACCGATCTTGAAAAGTGTAGATATCTATTAATTCCGATGAATATGGGATGACATTGGTATCTACTTTCTCTAGACTTGAAGGAGCAGCGTTTCGATTGCTACAACTCCTTGTGGGGTTTCAACGTTGCGGACGACGCTGTTAGATATGTTGGTATCACTTGTACAATATAATATTACTGATTTTTTTTTTATTACAGGTTTCTTCTAAAAATTTTGTATTCTTCATATTATTGCAGGCATCTTTTGTGCGAACGTGGCTAAACGACTATGTCGGATACCGTATCCCTGAATTAGCATATCGTGAAATTCGACAATGTGCACAACAAAAGGCTGATAGTGTCGACTGCGGGGCATACATGCTTATATTTGCAGAGACACTTATACGAGGTAGCTCGAGACCATTGCAGAAAGAATTCAAAGATATTTCTTTATACAAGAGCTGGGTTGCAGGGAGTATTCTATTAAATTCGGGCTGCATTGCGTTTGATAGATTTTGGTCAATGTACGGACTGAAGTCAGGTAGAAAGAGAGCTTAGACTATGTGTTGTAAAAGATGATTGTTAATGTGTTGTAAAAGATGATTGTAAATATGTTGTAAAAGATTATTGTAAATGTGTTATAAAAGATAATTGTCCAAGGGCATTTTCATCTTCTATGTAATGTAACATTCTAATAGATAATATTATTAATCCCTGTTATGTTCAGATGATTGGCTTCCTTTTCTACTTCTTGTCATGCTCATTGCTGAAATAGGTGTTCATGGTGAGTTGGTGACTTATTATAGGTTGTAAAAGAGTTTCATAATCTGTGCCGGCACACACTTTCAACAGTGTGTCGGCATGGTTGTAATGTAGTCATGAGGCCGTAAACAGAAACATATGCAGGATATGCTTAAATGTTTATCACACTTTTAGAAAATCAGTGTGCCAATTGAATATGTGTTCCTCCAATTTGGTAATTTAGTTTGAAAATTTGTTTAAAATCAAATGCAATCTCCAAATAGTTAAAAATCCATTTGTAGGTACAGAACTGCAATATTATCAACGGGCACTAAACTAACGATAAAGAACACCAACAAATCTAGTAACTAAAGCGTAACTCAGTTTGATAAAATTCAGCGTGTCATTTTGCTCCATTTTGAGATTTCAGTTGGAAAACAATAACATATGCTTACACCTTCCAGGGCATCACAGAATTAAATGGGTGCCAGAAGGAACAAGTGTGTTCAAAGCATACTTTACTGTGTGCAGTCTATAACTAAATGTGTGCCAGACTTTAAGAAGTGAGTGCGAAGCATACTCTATTGTGTGAATTGTGTGCATAGAACTCTGAAATGTGCGTATTGGATTTATAAAGTATCTTAGTGAACATACTTAACTGTGTGCAGAAATGTTTCAAACTATAATAAATGTCTTCCAAGCATACTTTACCGTGTGCAGATAATAACTCAAAGTGTGCCAGGCTTTAAGAAGTGTGTTCCAAGAACAGCTTATTGTGTGAAAATAAGTCTAAAATGTGTGACAGGATAATACCTAAATGTGTGCCATGCTTTAATAACTGTGTACAGACTAGATAGGAACGTGTCGGCAAGTGAAAGGTGCGCGCCAAATCAAAAATGGTTGTAAGTTTCGGAAATGCTATGTCACAGTATGTGGATACATGAGTTCCAACATGCACAAATTGTTGCAGTTCTTCATCCCTTCGCATCTCTATTGGCCGAACTAATTGTGGCCTTCCTTGCGAGAGAAGGTGCAACTTCTCCTCTCTAGGTTGTAGCTTCTCAATAACCTAAAGCGAGCGAACACTTGATTTTAGGAACAAGTTAAAATATTTGCAACGTAAGAAATTAACATTCAAACCTCAAAACGTTTTAGGTTCTTCATAACATCGGCAATCATGACCACCCTGCGAGGGAATGGGGTGTTGTTCCAACGTAAAAGACGTGATACATGAACGATGGCCGGTGGCTTTCAACAATGATGTTCGCATGCTCAACAGCCCATATCTGGCAAAAACCATTGTAAACATCAAATTACAAGTAAATATATATATCGTAACAATAAATTTTTTAAAAAAAACATTAAGATGCTTACCACCAGAGCGACCGTGCAGCCGTCCATGTATCTAGCAGATCCTTCACCTGTGATGTTTCTTGTTTTCACACTATCGGCTATACTAGGTATCTGCTGGCGAAGAAAAGAGAAAACGACAAGACCCCAACTATATGAACCTAAGCGGTCTAAATCATCAACATATAAACATAATACCTTAGGAACATAGTAGTGTAATGTTGGGAAGAGGATAGTCCCAAAGAGATATAGAACTTATAATTTTATGAAATCCTCCACATCTTGTCATCTGCTCTTACCAACAAGGTATTGTAATCTATTTTTAATTGCATATCTATCGGCTTTTTTGTGGTCACCCTCAAAAAATCGGGTGATAAGGTCAGACGTAACCCTCCTCTTTTTATGCAGTTCCACCTCATCACCCGTGGCACTCAAACCAAGGATTGGTGCCAAATTACTCCCTACAAAAGGCACCAGAACCCTACCAAACCAAAAATCTTCCTCAACATCATCCCAAAAGGACAGCAATGTGTCCAACACAGGCCTACTTTGTTTTATATACGGTAGACCTAGCATGTGCCCAAAAGGAGTGCCACTCACCCTATCCTTCTATTCACGAGACATACACAGAATTAGGGTGACCATAAAACTTACAAAGTGGGTGAAGTAACACCTTCCATTCACCATATTACTGGGGCCAACAACAAGTTTTTTGCCTATAATCTGCTTTGGGGCAATCTAAGATGTCTGCATCATAGATATAGTCATAAAAAAAAATTTGAATATTATCAACTCAAAATGAATCATCTTAAAAACTATAACAAAGAACACAATTAGCACGGAATAGTCATATTTTTTCATAATAAATATTTCAAATGTGCTCCCACAATCTCTCTGTCCATTAATTCGGCAAATCCTAACCATTTCCACAATTTAAAAAGTAATGCCCTACAATACTGCATATCATGTTGGTGTTCAAAAAAATAATTGGAGAAAGTATGCAGCAACGGTTGACAAACCTGTTGAAGGAATGCAAAGATACCTCAGGAAAGGTTGGAGAGAGCAATGTCCACCGAAGCTTTCGCTACAAACAAACAGGGCGAAGTCAGTTCGAAGGTCGACTCCGAGACCGGACGGAAAATATCTCCTTGCTTCGAAAAATCGAGTCGGAAGGGTTCTCCTTTTCGATGAGGAGAACGGCTTAATAGGGGAAAAGAGGAAGATCGAATACCAGTGGGACATGGTTTGCAGTTGTAGGGTCTGAAATCGGGGCGTAAAAATCAAGCGGAATCGGGCGAGAAGAAGAGGACATTTTTTCGTTCGAAGAGAGGATCCGAACTTTGGGGACGAAACGAGGGCTGGAATCGGTGAAGAGAAATAGGGCTTGTTCAAATGAACAAAGAAGCATACAAGGAACGACGGAAGAGTGGAAGGGTCAGGGGTATTTTGGTCTCCTTATGGCATTTCGAAATGTCAATGGACTGCTTGTTAAAAAAGCAGTCAACATGGACTATTCGTTATAGCCGGGTCTAAGTTTGGACCACTAAGCAACTTCCCCAAAAAAATTAGGAGAAATTAATGGCCGGTCCATCCTTGGACCAGTCTCTAATTTTTAATCCCTGTTGACTGGTTTTATAACAACCGGTCCAGCATTGTGCCGATATGTAACCAGCTTTATTCTTGAGATGAAAATACCCCCTCGTCTTCTGCCCTTCCACTCTTTCTTTCTTTTCTTGTTTCCAAGCCTAAGTCTGACTCTCGAACCTACCGGCAATCCATTCTCTATTTTTCTACTGTTAATCTATTCTCCTAATCGGAGGAGAAAACTCTTCCGCTCTCCCGCTCATCCGCTTTTCCACTCTTCTCGTATTTCCTAGTTTCCCACCCCAATTTTGTGAGTTCAACTTTATTTTCTCTCCATTGTCCGACTGAGAATTAGGACTCCATGGCATTTTGTTGACGGCTGTTCTAGAAGCTTTTCCTAAAGCTCCCGACTTCGCCCAACTCGATGGTAGTTGAAGCTTCGCTCGATATTATTTCCTAAACCATCCCTGAGTCGTCTCTGGAGCCCTTCAACAGGTTTGTCAACCGTTCCAGCATAATTTCTCCAATTTTTTATCGAACACCAAATTGTTATATAGTATTCTAGGGCATTTGTTTTTAAATTGCAGGATTAGTTAGGATTTGAGAAATTAATAGATAGAGAGGTTGATGGCACATTTGACATATTTGTCATGGAAAAATCATGAATATCTTTCATTGATCGCTATTCAATGCTATTTCTGTTCTTTGTTATAGTTTTTAAGATCATTCACTAACACAAAATGTTTTACTCAATTATGTGTTTCTAATTTTGAGTTGATATTATTGAAAATTATTGTTTGAATATATTTGTGATGCAGACATCTTAGATGGCACCAATTCACTTAAGTTTATATTATTTGCTATTTTAACATATTGTTTTATTAAGTATAGGTCATGAACGTGTACTTTCGTGTCACGGAGCTTTTTCATCTAAAGTACACTGAGACAGTTGAGAATCCAGCATTATTCTTGCGTTGCGAGATATAGGTTCTGAATTACTGTGAATTATGAATTTTGTTAACTATGTTCAAAAAAATGTTAATTGTATGCAGGAGATGGATTGCAAGCAATATTTTGTTAAATGACCGCTACGTTACATAAGATAGGTTCTAGTCATGATACAATGAGAAGTTATGTAGGAAGAGAGATTAGAGCATGTAAAATATCTTGTTAAATATATGTAGGAAGGAGGTGGATTGCAGACTATATTTTGTTAAATGACCGTTGCATTATATATGACAGGTTTTGGTCATGGTACGACGTGAAGTTATGTACAAAGAGAGATTAGAGCATGCACTGTAAAATAGCTTCTGGATATTTTTATTTTTTGTGTAATATAACATTGAAACAAATAAGATGATCATATTGATTTTTTTGAGATGATTGGCCAAATTATGTCTTTGATGTCGTGCTCTTAACTGGATGCCATGCTATATTAACTGTGTACTTTGCTAAATTAACTCTACCGGGCTAAGTTAGACTACAAAATATATAGATGCTTGCCCAGTTACTAGGGATATTAACTGTGTTTAAACAATCTTTAACAACATCCACGGCACCAGCTGGCCGTGCGTAGCCCAGCATCTACGGGCCAGTGCGCGTCCAGCAGATCCGCACGCAGGCCAACGTTGTATGCTGGGCTAACTTAACTGTGTGCGAGGGTTACTTAACTATATGCTAGTTTTACTTAATTTTGTATGCATGTTAACTTAAATGTGTGTCATGCTATATTACCTATATACCAAGCTTACTTACCTAATTGCAATAATAAGTTAACTATGTTCGAGGCTAAATTAGAACACGAGCAACAAGAACATATCTCAAATGAACCACAAATTACAAAAAAAAAAAGTTCGTATCGGACCACAGCTTCAGATATTCCAACGTGCCGGTGGAATAGTTTACTCCATTTATAACTTCATAAATCATAAATAGAAACTTAAAATGTTTATTTGTTGGGAGTTGAGTTAGGGAATTTGTTTCAAAGCTAATGCAATCTTCAGAAGTGTACACTAGCGAGGAAAACAAGAACATATGCATACAACAAGCTATATTAAGTGTGCACCATGTTGTATTAACTGTTTTCAAATCTTTTATAATATTGTGTTAGGGTTACATAACTGTGTACCAAGCTAAATTGACTAATTGCAATGGTAACTAATAATCGGTACAGAGACAGGGTAACATCTGCAGGGAATTTATTATGAAGCCATTGTTATCTTATTAAAGGTACGCTACATCAGACATATATATGATCCCCGAAGTTTTGTATGATTGTGGCTTTCTGCCTGCACCAACAGCAAGAATAAGAACACAAGTATTCCTATTGGTTCACGAAAATGATACACGTAAATCTGATGCAAAAACGCCACAAGTATTCCAAGTATTACACCTCCATTCTTATACATTATAAATGTTCCATCTATAAAAATCAGATGTCATCATCCTTTTATGAGACCCGTTAGTGAAGCCTGAAATGAAATAAATAGGCGTCTGAATCGACCTTCACTTATTTCATACTTCACTATGCTGCCGGGGTTGGTCTGAAGAATGGCGTCGCAATACCAGTATATTATAAAAATTTGAAAAATGATCAAACTAGCCTTATGTGATATAACATGCATCCAAGGAGGAGAACAACCGTGAGGCACCATGGGTCTAGAGCTTGATCTCGCTTGAGCCAGCCTGTCTATGGTCCGAGCCAGACCATAAAACCGCAACCGATGCACCATCCAAAAAGAAGAATTCTCATACACATACTAATTTAGATGCTTTTGATGATAAGCTAATAGAGCTATCATAGTTCTATATGCAAACATAGGAATTATCATCCACAGCAACAATGTTAAAATATCATGTCTACAGTATTGGACAAGTATAACTCAAATCAACAAATAATATACCGACATCTCCGATCTCTATGACGTGGTGGGCGAGGAAATGAGAATAAAATCCAATTAGGAAGGATGCTTGTTATCGGATGCTGGCCGTGAAGAATGCTAGTTGTCGGACGCCGATTGGATAGGGAGCTTGTTGTTGGTCGCTTGTTAGGAAGAGACGCTCATGGTGGGGTGGCAAAGCGAGAAAGAAACATACATGTTCAATCTCAAAGAGAAGAATACTCTTAAAGATGGAAGACTTCGAAAAGATCTGAGAGTCAAAAAAGTAAAAGAGGAGACTTATTTTCTTATAAAGATAATTTTGATTTTTTATAATAGTTAAATGATTTCACTAACGTTGTTTTTTCAATTTAACTGGATGTAAGTATAGGTTTTACAAAATATTGGATATAAGTGTGAAAATACAAATCTTAAGAGTTTTGTAAGATTATTTTGGTCGTTAAAAAAAATTTGACGTGGCATTTGGGTCCTATTAAAAATTAATAGTTTGACTAACATTCTATTAAGTCAAAGGTTAAAGTATTGAATAAAAATAAATCTCAAAAGGATAAGTATAAATTTTTTATATTATTGAGTGTAAATATAATTTATTTCTAATTTTAGAGAGGTTTTTATAACTTACTCAAAAAAAATACACAGCTCTATTTAGTTTTTCTATATATATATATATATATATATACATACTTTGAAACTCTTTAGTATACTTATTTCTCTGTACTCCTATGAATTTTTTATTTTAATTATTCTGGACTCTCTGTATTTTTTTTTTTTTTATGATAAAGGAGGATTTGTCTTTGAGTCCTTAAACTTGTTCGCGACCAAATGATATGTTGTTACTAGGACGACAACATTATCGAGATTAGGTCGTTGTGTGACATATACGTTGGTGGTCCTCTTAACCAAGGAATGTGGAGACACTGGTATGCCATACAGGTGAAGTGTAGGAGTACATTTCACTGAACGTGACCAATTCCGGAATGCTCTACTGTCGAGAGATGTTTCGAGTAGATATGGGTATAAGTTTGGCCCTCTGACCTGAGACCGCAACCTGTGACTAGCAAGCAACTCACTGTACTTTGGTACCAGACTACCTGAATTTCTAATTCAGTGACGGAAGGTCACTGAGTGCAGTCAAGTACTTGCGTAGTCAGTTGTGAGTTAAGATGGAATTGACCCCTCCTGGAAACAGGAGATAATGTCTTGTGATTAATTTAGCAAAACCTTGGCCAGGGTAATCTCAGTGAGGAGTCACGGGATAACTAAAGTTAATCACATAATGGATGTACTAATTATAGGGTTGACAGTGAGCTCTAAGTCATCCTGGCATTAGGAGTCAAAGGGATTGAATTATACAGTAACCATAGTTCAGGATTCCAGAATATTTGCTTCGCATATATTCGGCCTATCCGGACGTCGGGTACCATTGCTAGATGGTCACATCGATTAGTGTATGAAGTCATTCCTATACTACCGGCTTAGGTTCGAACCTATGAGGTCACACGCATAGAAGATTCCTGATTGATCAAAAAGGCTGATGAATGATTAAGAATCATTCATGGGTAATTTGGTCAATTCGATTGGCAAATTATCTTATAAAATAATTAAAATAATTATCGGAGGATTAATTAGTAATTAGATTGCTAATGAACTCAATTGGATTGAGTAATTAGACTAAGGATGAGCCAAATTGAATTAGATTCAATTCTGGGCTCAATCAGGATTTTTGACCTGATTGGATTAGGTCTGAATCAAGAGGACTTAGGTTGACCAAATTAAATTAGATTAAATTTGTGCTTAATTAGGGATTGACCTAATTGGATTAGGATCAACTCATGGTAATTGGATCATTCTAATTGTTAGGATTTAATTAAATTAAATGGGTTTGATCTGAAACTGTTTGGATCTTGAAATCCACTTGTCACATATCCATGCATGGCACCATAAATTGATTTTTAATATGATTAAAAATTAATTTAATTTATTTAATGGTGCCATGGGACACTTGGCAACATCAGAGACCTCTTTCATCATTAGATGGGTCGAAATGGAGAGATAAATTCATGAAAAGAATTGGATAAGATCAAATTCTCTCTCTTCATGGCATATGTCATCCTTATCTTTATCTCACTTCTAATTAAGGTTGAATTTCGAATTTAATCACCACAAAATCACCACGTGACCCTCTAATCTGATTGGGGGCATGGGAATTTCGAAATTGAAAGAGGAAAGTGGCAACATGATGAATGGTTTAGATTAGATCAAGCTTTATCATGTAATGGCACATGAACTTGAATCGTGAATTCAAAATTCAAAATCCCACAAAATCCTCCACAAATATGGGATGGTTGGCATGAAGTTAGAGGGGATAGCAACAATAAAAGGACCTCCATTAGCTGGTGGTCGAATTCAAAGAAAAAAAGAGAGAAAAAGAAGAAGAAAAAAAGGGAAAAGAAAATAGAGGAACCCTAGTTCATGCATGAAAAAATTCTGCATTCAATCTAGCTGACTTCTTCCTCCTCTAAGTCCATCGCGCCATTAGTTTTAGGGGTTCCTGATAAGAGTCTTTAGATCAGATCTAAGTCCTCTTCAATCCCTTTAAACCCTTTGTCCAAGTTCTTCCAAGAAGGCGGATCAAAAGTTGATAGCATTGGGAAGATCAAATTTCAGCCTCAAGAAATTCTGCGTAAGCTAGCACTTCCGCAGGATTGGATCTCTTCAGGAACTTCGCGTGAACTTCTCGTAGAGGCCATTCGTGTGCATGACTGCGAAGTCGAGGATCAGATCCACAAGTTTCATCCATCATAAAAGGTATTAATCCTACATTAATCTTTTATTATGGTGTCAAGATCTAGGTCCGATTCCCCGAGGTTTTACTCTCTTTTGGGGCTCCTCACGGAGATATCTCCAGAATCCATTCAATGGATATTCGAAGATTAATTGGAATAGAGTTTTTAAGTTTCAGATCTGATAGTTAATCATGCATGAAAGTTTTAGCATAATTGTTTAAACGATTCCGGCATAATTCTATGTGTTCTTAAGATGCTGATTTCTAGATTTGATCTTGTAAGCATGCATGAATTAAATTATTTGATTCGATTTTTTCGCTGCGTTTTAAAACTTAAAAAAAACTACGTATGGCTTGATCCCCCTTATGAAGGGGTACGTAGGCAACCCGATCAGGTTCAGCCATGCTTTTTTTTTAAAAAAAAAAATCAGCATGCTTAACACTAAAGAACCTAGGATTCACTTTCAGTGGTGTCAGAGCCAGGTTCATGTTTAAACTTTTATGTTTTAATTTTTGTAATTAAATCTGAAATCATGAGCATGCTTAGATTAGATCTAAAGTACTTTTTATGATTGATTTAATTGCTGATTATGCATGATTAACTAGATCTGAAATTTTGAATGCATATGATGCATGTTTGTGTTAAGATTTGTAACATAAATAAATCTGAAATCATAATATTGTTTAGATTAGATCTAAATAAAATTTATGATTCATATGATCTCTGATTTTAATGAACAAATCAGATCTGAAAATAAAAGTAAAAATATAAATACATAAGATGTATGTTGTTTGTATTAATTCATGTTGTTATGTATATGTGATGCATGAACATTAAATATAATGATTTATACATGAATTAAATCTGATTATATGTGATTAATTACAAAAACTCAGATCTGAAAATATGTTTTAAGAACTGAAAGATTGTAATTAATATGTAATTAAAAAGAAATATGCAATGATCAAAACTTTCATAAGTCTAAACTTAATTGAGAATTAAGTATTATGAAATAGAATTGTAACTCAATTAATTGACATTGCATAATTATTTGGGCATATGGGTTAGCTTGAATCAAGTTTCTAGGATTGGGTTAGACCTAAGGTTAGAATCATATATGGACAAATAGAATTAATTGATCGAATCTAATTAAGTAGTAATTAGATTAGGTCAAGAAAATTCTAGGTCAATTTACAATAGTTGTAGATGGATCAAGTCTATGTCTTTGATTAGACCAAGATGGAACTTGATTTCGGCTCAGAGGTGTAGCCCGAGTCATTTGAGTAATCAAATCGAAATTAATTAACCAGTCGGTGTCTAAGGTAAGTTTGGCAGTTTTGATCGGTGGTTTTTAATTGGGAGCTACTCGCACTGATTCGTCTTTGTCGAGTTAATGGCATATCCCTTCCACCGATCTTACTTACCTGGCCGACATGGTCAATTACATTTTGATTGGATCACTTAATGATTCGAGTTAGCCCATGCCTATAAGGAAAATCAGTTTGACTGATTTAGGTGCCTCCTTAACCGGTTTGAGTCTAATCTGATTTGGTGAAGTCAGTGGGAGAAATTAGACTAACCGGATCTTCTTATCTATCCTAATTAAGAAATCCTCTAAAATTATTAGGTCCTTAAAATGAAATGATTATGGGGATAACTAGGTCATAGCCTCCCATTAAGTTGGGTGATAATGGGTCCAATATTTTGATAATTATTGGAGGCGCGACACGCCTGGTACTTATCAAGCATTGGAATTGTCATTCAATATATGATGAGTTAAGTGTACCTTCAATAGGCGGTCAGGTGAGCCGAGCCACACTCGGGCTTAGTCGTCTATTAGTTGATTAGACTTAACCCTATCATTTAATGGTTGGACCTGACTAGGGTATTCGGTGGAGGCGCCACACGCCTGCCGAAGAACCTAGGACAAAATTATCACTAGAAGTTGCTTGGTGAAGCAACTGGTTTAGAACCTACCAATAGGTGCATATGGGTTAGCCGAGCCACACTCGGGCCTATATGCGATCTATTGGGTTCTAGTGCCCACTAAAGAATTAGGAGTAATTTTTCGAATTGGAGGTAGAGGCTACCAATTTGTATAAAATAGTGGGAGTATCTTTAGACTAAAGTCCAAGTCTACTGTGTTTAGTCAATTCATATACTAATAGCCAAATTTTCTTTTATGTAGAAATGGCCACAAGTTTGTCACTTCGCTCATTATTGGATAATGACAAGTTGACTGGTCCCAACTTCAATAATTGGTATAGAAAGTTGAAAACTCAGCATAGTCAGACCAAAAGGATTAAGGATGACCAAAGTCAGGCAGAATGCTTCTATTGTAAGAAGCAGGGGTATTGGAAGAGAAATTATCCTCAGTACCTTACCTCACTTGACCCGAACAGGCTAAGCAAGAGAAAAGGGCAATCAGTTGCTGATCAAGGTATTTATATGATAACACCTTGTATCTCTATATGTGATAATTCAACCTGGGTATTAGATACTAGAAGTCCGTTTAATATATGCAATTCGTTGCAAGGACTTCAGGTCAATGAGAGATTTGAAAACAGCGAGAGATTCCTGAATGTTGGAGATGGAAGATCTGTTCCAGTTCTAGCTTTAGGAAATCTCAAACTTGTTTTCAATTCTCATGTAGTTATCTTGAGTGATTGTCACTATTGTCCTACATTCTTATTGAATGTAATTTCCGTAGGCCTTTTGGCCATGAACGGTTATGAAATTTCATTAAAGAAATATTCTTGTGATATCATTATGAATGGTGTTACTGTAATGAATGGACAATTGAGCAATGGCATCTACTTGTTATCACAACCTGTTAAAGTAATGTACACGTCAAGTAAGCATCCTAGAATAGATAATATCACGGATGTCTACCTTTGGTATCATAGGCTAGGTCATATTAACAAGAACAGGATGAACATGTTAAGTAAAGAGGGAATCCTCAATGTTAATGATTGTGAATCATTGACAACCTGTGAGTCATGTCTTCTTGGTAAGATGACCAAATCACCTTTTATCGGAAAAGGTGAACGAGCCAGTGATTTATTGATCCTTGTACATTCTGATGTATGTGGGCCAATGAGCACAGATGCTAGAGGTGGGTATTCATATTTCATTACGTTTACAGACGACCTTTCTAGGTATGGTTATGTCTATTTAATGAGACATAAATCTGAAGCATTTGAAATGTTCAAATTGTATCGTAATGAAGTAGAAAAACAAACTGGAAAGAGTATTAAAACTCTTCGATCAGATCGAGGAGGCGAATACCTTTCCAATGAGTTTTTGACATATTTAGGAGAGAATGGGATTCTCTCCCAATGGACTCCTCCTGGTACACCACAGTATAATGGTGTATCAGAAAGAAGAAATCGAACTCTGTTAGACATGGTTCGATCCATGATGGGGTTTGCGAGTCTGCCCATATCCTTTTGGGGATATGCACTTGAGTCGGCCTGCTACATTCTAAATAAGGTTCTAAGTAAGTCTGTAAATAAAACACCACATGAGATGTGGACTGGACGTAAGCCAATGCTCTCTCACCTTAGGGTTTGGGGGTGTCCGGCATATGTCAAACGTTTGAAAACAGACAAACTTGAACCCAAGTCTGACAGATGTTTCTTTATTGGTTATCCTAAAGAAACTAAAGGATATTACTTCTACTTTGCTGAAGAACAAAAATTGTTCGTAAGTAATAGAGCTGTTTTCTTAGAGAAAGAATTCCTTAGTGAAGGAACTAAAAGCTCTAATGTTGAGCTTAGGGAAGTTCAACATGTAGAAGATCCGACACCATCCACTAAACCAATTGAGTCGGATTTGATTAGATCAGATCCAGAACCCATCTTAGATGCACCATTAAGGCGATCAGGTAGAGTACCACGTCAGCCGGACAGATACTACGGTTTCTTGGTCCGGGATGGGGATCCTGTCGAACTTGATGAAAATGATGAGGATCTGATCACCTATATGGATGCTATGCAGAGGCATGACTCTGATGCATGGCTTGGAGCCATGCAATCCGAAATGGAATCCATGAAGGTCAATGATGTATGCACATTAGTTGACGCACCCGAAGGGATTAAACCCATAGGGTGTAAGTGGATTTTCAAAAAAAAATGGGGCGCAGACGGAAAAGTAGAGACTTATAAAGCCCGTCTGATTGCCAAGGGATATCGTCAACGTTATGGTATTGACTATGACGAGACATTTTCTCCTGTGGCAATGCTCAAATCCATTCGGATTATGCTTGCAATAGCAGCACACTTAGATTATGAGATCTGGCAGATGGATGTTAAAACCGCTTTTCTAAATGGAGATTTAGAAGAGGAGGTGTATATGATGCAACCTGAAGGTTTTATATCTGCAGATGAGTCTAAGGTGTGCAAGCTTCAAAAATTCATTTATGGATTAAAGCAAGCTTCACGGAGTTGGAACATACGATTTGATAAGATGATCAAATCATATGGCTTCATTAAGAATGAAGAGGAACCTTGCATTTATAAATGGGCAAATGGTTCAGTTATCATATTTCTTGTTTTGTATGTGGATGACATTCTTTTAATCGGGAATAACATTCCTGCATTACAAGGAATAAAGTTTGGCTATCATCTCAATTTGCCATGAAGGATTTGGGAGAAGCATCTTACATCCTAGGGATGAAGATCTATAGAGATAGATCTAGAAGATTGCTTAGATTATCCCAATCCACATACATTGATACTATACTGAAGAGGTTCAGTATGATTAATTCTAAGAAAGGCTATCTTTCGATGGGCCATGGAATTAATCTCTCTAAAAGGGATTGTCCGACAACCCCTCAAGAAAGAGAGAGTATGGATAGAATTCCATATGCTTCGGCAGTGAGATCTATAATGTATGCCATGACATGTACTAGACCAGACGTGGCATACTCACTAGGAGTAGTGAACAGATACCAGTCTGATCCAGGTAGCAACCACTGGAAGGTTGTAAAAACCATCCTTAAGTATTTGAGAAATACTAAAGATCAGTGGCTGGTCTACGGTGATTCTGACTTAAAACTTGAGGGATATACCGACTCAAGTTTTCAGTCAGATCAAGATGATAGCAAGAGCGTGTCGGGATATATCTTTACTCTTAAGGGTGGGGCCATCTGCTGGAAGAGTTCCACGCAGCATACAGTGGCAGATTCTACATGTGAAGCAGAATATATCGCAGCATCTGATGCCGCTAAGGAAGCTGTATGGTTGCGAAAGTTCATCACCGAGCTTGGAGTGATACCCTCCATTGATGGTCCAGTGTCTATATATTGTGACAATACTGGAGCAATAGCTCAAGCAAGAGAACCCAAAGCACATCAGCGGACCAAGCATATTCTACGTCGCTACCATTTGGTTCGAGAGATCGTCGAATGAGGTGATATTGATCTTCAGAAGATTGACACAAAAGAAAATCTGGCTGATCCATTTACCAAAGTCCTCGGCATCAAAGAGTTCAACGAACACAAGTCGAAGATGGGTATTAGATACTGTGCCGATTGGCTTTAGGCTAAGTGGGAGTTGTTGGGAATTGTATCCTAAATGTCAATCGTCAGCATGCTGATGATTAAATGAATTGACAAATCAATAAAGTATTTTTTGGCATTATTCATCATTTTACATCTTCAAATGAACTCTTATATGATGAAGTCCTTAGGACTTATGTTATGATAAAGGAGGATTTGTCTTTGAGTCCTTAAACTTGTTCGCGACCAAATGATATGTTGTTACTAGGACGACAACATTATCGAGATTAGGTCGTTGTGTGACATATACGTTGGTTGTCCTCTTAACCAAGGAGTGTGGAGACACTGGTATGCCATACAGGTGAAGTGTAGGAGTACATTTCACTGAACGTGACCAATTCCGGAATGCTCTACTGTCGAGAGATGTTCCGAGTGGATATGGGTATAAGTTTGGCCCTCTGACCTGAGACCGCAACCTGTGACTAGCAAGCAACTCACTGTACTTTGGTACCGGACTACCTGAATTTCTAATTCAGTGACGGAAGGTCACTGAGTGCAGTCAAGTACTTGCGTAGTCTGTTGTGAGTTAAGATGGAATTGACCCCTCCTGGAAACAGGAGATAATGTCTTGTGATTAATTTAGCAAAACCTTGGCCAGGGTAATCTCAGTGAGGAGTCACGGGATATCTAAAGTTAATCACATAATGGATGTACTAATTATAGGGTTGACAGTGAGCTCTAAGTCATCCTGACATTAGGAGTCAAAGGGATTGAATTATACAGTAACCATAGTTCAGAATTCCAGAATATTTGCTTCGCATATATTCGGCCTATCCGGACGTCGGGTACCATTGCTAGATGGTCACATCGATTAGTGTATGAAGTCGTTCCTATACTACCGGCTTAGGTTCGAACCTATGAGGTCACACGCATAGAAGATTCCTGATTGATCAAGAAGGCTGATGAATGATTAAGAATCATTCAGGGGTAATTTGGTCAATTCGATTGGCAAATTATCTTATAAAATAATTAAAGTAATTATCGGAGGATTAATTAGTAATTAGATTGCTAATGAACTCAATTGGATTGAGTAATTAGACTAAGGATGAGCCAAATTGAATTAGATTCAATTCTGGGCTCAATTAGGATTTTTGACCTGATTGGATTAGGTCTGAATCAAGAGGACTTAGGTTGACCAAATTAAATTAGATTAAATTTATGCTTAATTAGGGATTGACCTAATTGGATTAGGATCAACTCATGGTAATTGGATCATTCTAATTGTTAGGATTTAATTAAATTAAATGGGTTTGATCTGAAACTGTTCGGATCTTGAAATCCACTTGTTACATATCCATGCATGGCACCATAAATTGATTTTTAATATGATTAAAATTTAATTTAATTTATTTAATGGTGCCATAGGACACTTGGAAACATCAGAGACCTCTTTCATCATTAGATGGGTCGAAATGGAGAGATAAATTCATGAAAAGAATTGGATAAGATCAAATTCTCTCTCTTCATGGCATATGTCATCCTTATCTTTATCTCACTTCTAATTAAGGTTGAATTTCGAATTTAATCACCACAAAATCACCACGTGACCCTCTAATCTGATTGGGGGCATGGAAATTTCGAAATTGAAAGAGGAAAGTGGCAACATGATGAATGGTTTAGATTAGATCAAGCTTCATCATGTAATGGCACATGAACTTGAATTTTGAATTCAAAATTCAAAACCCCACAAAATCCTCCACAAATATGGGATGGTTGGCATGAAGTTAGAGGGGATAGCAACAATAAAAGGACCTCCATTAGCTGGTGGTCGAATTCAAAGAAAAAAAGAGAGAAAAAGAAGAAGAAAAAAAGGGAAAAGAAAAGAGAGGAACCCTAGTTCATGCATGAAAAAATTATGCATTCAATCTAGCTGACTTCTTCCTCCTCTAAGTCCATCGCGCCATTAGTTTTAGGGGTCCCTGATAAGAGTCTTTAGATCAGATCTAAGTCCTCTTCAATCCCTTTAAACCTTTCCTCCAAGTTCTTCCAAGAAGGCGGATCAAAAGTTGATAGCGTTGGGAAGATCAAATTTCAGCCTCAAGAAATTCTGCGCAAGCTAGCACTTCCGCAGGATTGGATCTCTTCAGGAACTTCGCGTGGACTTCTCGTAGAGGCCATTCGTGTGCGTGGCTGCGAAGTCGAGGATCAGATCCACAAGTTTCATCCATCATAAAAGGTATTAATCCTACATTAATTTTTTATTATGGTGTCAAGATCTAGGTCTGATTCCCCGAGGTTTTACCCTCTTTTGGGGCTCCTCACGGAGATATCTCCAGAATCCATTCAATGGATATTCAGAGATTAATTGGAATAGAGTTTTTAAGTTTCAGATCTGATAGTTAATCATGCATGAAAGTTTTAGCATAATTGTTTAAACGATTCCGACATAATCCTATGTGTTCTTAAGGTGCTGATTTCTAGATTTGATCTTGTAAGCATGCATGAATTAAATTGTTTGATTCGATTTTTCCGCTGCGTTTTAAAACTTAAAAAGAACTACGTATGGCTTGATCCCCTTATGAAGGGGTACGTAGGCAACCCGATCAGGTTCAGCCATGTTTTTTTTTTAAAAAAAAAATCAGCATGCTTAACACCAAAGAACCTAGGATTCACTTTCAAATTTTTTAAGGAGCACAGTTTTGCCTGCCCATGCCTGTCCAAAGCATGGGTCCCAAAGATTCCAATTACGAGTTAATCATTAAAATAATTAAAAAAAGCATATACATAGATTTCATGCGACATGGCTCGATGTACCCATCTGAGAGTACTCGGATATGCACACGTTATGTACCCGAATGGACTCGAATCATTTTCTTCCTTTCTCTCTCTCTATCTTCGGGTCCATTCAGATCGGATCGGATCCGTTCAGTAAACCCTAATCCGACACAGAAAATGTTTCGGGTCTAATTTTAGGATCCGACCCAGACCCGCGGATCCTAAAATTTGGGTCGGGTCGGGTCTACACGGATCAAGTCGGGTCGGGTCACGGGTCGACCCGACCCATTTGCACCCTTAGTCTTATGGATGAATTGGAAATCTTCAAATAACTAGCTTTTATTAAAGCAAGTTTTTATCAAATTCACTTCATAATGTAAAATATATTGTGGGAAAAAAATATTCCTAAACCCTGGTTGATACTTTTAGTTATTTATAATTTAAGGTTTTAGGGTTTAGGGTGAAAGCGCCATTTAAAGTTGATAAATATGGAACTTAGAGTTCTATTATTGAAATCAGCTAGTTATATGAACTTCATTTTGTATGCATGTTAGGTTCTTTGTAGATAGGTATATATCCAGACTTGGTTCAGGTTAGGGGAGTCCATTTTGAGTGCTTGGTTGGCTCCAGGTGGAACAAAATGGAGTTCCTGCGATAGTCTAACTTAGAGAAATGGTTTAAAGTGGCTTTGAACAAGAGCAGCTTAAGCCACTCCAGGAAAGTAAGCTCCTGCTCAACCCACTAACACTAAACCAATCAAGCCTTGAATAAGTTATGCTAAGAAATATTTATATACCTTGAGCTGAGATGATGCACTTCAAACATGAATGCGAAAAATTATTTTCAGATCCCCGGTTAACTTGAACTATTTATAAGCTCTTGAGTAAAAAATACCATGAAGTCACCAGCATTTGCCAACTTCA
Source organism: Phoenix dactylifera (assembly GCF_009389715.1). Classification (NCBI taxonomy): domain Eukaryota; kingdom Viridiplantae; phylum Streptophyta; class Magnoliopsida; order Arecales; family Arecaceae; genus Phoenix; species Phoenix dactylifera. Next base: position 20,833,298 of record NC_052395.1, on the reverse strand, counting down.
TTTCATATTTTACTTGAGTCTGGCAGGTGCCCCATGGAAGCACCTTGCCTAGAGTTGCATGAAAGCATTTCGAGGAGTATTTCCAGGTCTTTTATTTGATAAATAAATAAATAAATTAGATATTTATTCTACAAAACAAATCCATGGTCATGGAGACAATTGAGATGTTAAAGTAGTTCGTTATGGAACATGTATCTCAGACAACAGCTTAATGGAATTATTAGTATGCACACTTCTCAAAGCTGAATCAGAGTATAACAATAAACACATGGCTGTAAGTTCTGGCAAGTCGTATATGTCAAGGTCTTAGAAGTGTTTTGCTGGTGTTCATTGCAAATGTAGTGGACAAATTAAAATTAGACAAGCATTTGATTTTAATGCTACAAAAGTTGGATCATAAAAACTTTTCTTTTCTTTGTACGGATTTAAGAGATTATTTATATATCAATTGGCATGTATTTAGAGAAGCCAATGAGGCTGGGACTAAATGGCCACCTACGTGGCTAACCACGCCAGCAATACCGTGTGGACAGGAGATGGGAAGCTGCCTCGGGAGCTTCGTGATATTCCCGTTTTTTTTTTTCTATTGGATATATTCATGCACGCGTCGTATGAATTATCCATCGTAAGAAAAAAAAAAAAAAGATAAAAAGAGCACTACAATGACAACATTTTTAAACCAAGTAATCAAAGAACTCATCTTTTTCTATGCAATTCATAATTAACTAAGATACATAAATTACAAACATAATAAGGTGGATTCCAGGTCTATCTGAGATCATAATTCGTTTAAGTGATGTTGCAAGCTTTAATATACAAAATAAGCAGTAATTCTTGTTTGTCAGGTTTAAAAACCTTGATTTTTTTTTTTCCATGAAGCACTTTGATATGATGAGAGTATCATTTAGTCTAAACATGGATGCTTCTTGAATGCAATCGATATGGTGCAATGCCGAGACAATGCAGATGATATATTCTGATGGTGGCGTGTTCATCAGAATGCTGCCTAAAACTCAAAAATGCACTAGCTAGTTCAAATATATTTGTTTTAATCTCAGTTTATATATATATATATAGAGTTATAGTTATGGTTATAAAAAAAAATTTCTAACTCCTCGGGATGATGTTTTAAAAGTATGACTTCATACCACCAAGGTGGTAGCCCAGTTGGAACGGAGCGTTTGCTTCCAACCAAGTGGTTCCAGGTTCGAAACGCGCGGGCGTCGATTAAATTTGGGGACCGGATGCCCCATGCCTGGACACGGGGTCTGGAAGCGCTACTGGTCGGCTGGTAGCCTGGGTGGTGCCAGGTGTGACGTACTCACACGGAGGGTCGGGTCGGGTAACTGAGCCGGCCCACGGGTGGGGAGGGTATGAGTAAAATAGGTCGGGGTGCCCAACACACGACTCGGTCTACCCGCATCGAACATTCTCCTGGCGGGGTGGGGGCCCAGTGGTTGGGGTTGCTACGCGGGGGTGGGCTTGTCCCTTCCTCCCCCCCTTCCCCTTTTTTTCAAGCAAAAAAAAAAAAAAAAAAAAAAAAGTATGACTTCATAAAAAATATTTGGCTGCATAATTTATTGCCCAATAACGAAAAAAAAGGGTTTTAGGCTTATGGCATGATACTTTCATTAAAAGGAAAAAAAGGAAAAAAAAAATACGGTAAACGGACGGATCTAAAATTAATGGACTGGCCTACAAGAAGAGGGCAACCAAGGCCGAATCAAACCCAACCTAACCTAGCTTGTTCCATTCCATCAGGTAGCAATCGCCCTCGAGAAAGGAGCAGGCGAGGCCAGGCCGAGCGGCGGAGTCGTACCAACGGCGCCGCGGCCGCGCAAATCCTGCTCGACGGAAGTCCGCAGAGGCCTCCGCGTCGACAGTACGCGCAAGGGGCGCAGCTGGAGGAGGAGCTAATCTAAGAAGAAGAATTAATTACCAGCGCTCTGCCAATGGCGGGTTTCTTTTTCTTCCTCGCTCTCATTTGCTTAGATGCGGGAAAATCCCGTTTATGTCTGGGGATTCGTGGCCTCCCTCTTCCTTTTTCTTGAAAGCACGCAAATAATAATAAAAAACTAGACGTGAGGAAAAAAAACAAGGAAAAGGAATAGAGCAGACAGGCTCAGCAGGGCAAAAAACAGCTGACAGTGACACTGTCTCTCTCTGACCTCCGTCTTTCTTTCTCTTGCTCTCCGCCTAAAAAGCAAGCAAGCAAGCCAGCCAAAGCAGAGAGAGGTAGTGGCTATAATAGTGCTTTTTCTTCAATTTTCTGTTTAGGGTTTTTGAATGAGGGAAGGGGTTTCTGTGTTTTTTTTTATATCATTCTGCTTCCCATCCCCCACCAGGCTAAACCTTGTCGGCGATTCGGACCCACGGAGGCGTTTCCGGCTCCCATGGCAATGGGCCCCTTCTCCTCCTCCTCCTCCTCCTCCTCATCTACCTCTTCATCCATAGGAGGTCGTCGTGCGCGGAGAAGAAGAAGGTCCGTATGACAACTTCTCTTTCCTCTACTGTCTTCTTTTCTCTTTTTGCATGCACTTTTCAGCGGTGGCTGGTTGCAGAGAATGGTCGATAATGGGTTTGATTTCTTACGAATCACTAGGATTTATCGTTTGGTAGTTCTTAAAAGAAAGATCATTTTGTTAGTTTGTTGGATGGCATTAGTGCCTGCATTGGCAACGGCAATAATATACTAATAAACAGAGAAGGAACTTGCTGTTGCTGGAGACTACACACGACACTAAGGGGTTTTTTTTTTAAAATTATTGAGAAGAAAAAACAAAAAGTGGTGGAAGGAAAAGTAAGTACGCCATGGTCAGACACTAGCAGTAAGGAGGGGGAAACTCACTATATGCCACTGGGAAACTCCATTTTTTGTGGAACAAACGCGTCAACTTAGTTATTATCACTACCTCGCAAGGTTTTTTTTTTTGTATTTTAAGAAAAAATGTTTACTGATACTATCTGTGTCTTTGTTTTCTCTGTTTCTGGCTTGAATAGCTATAAATCGTGTCCTTTGACTATGTGATGCTTACTTTTAGGTACTTATCTTTTTACCCTTATCTCTTTACCTTCCTTTGAATTTGAGGGTGTCGATGAGCTCCTTGCAGCCAATCTTCTCACCTCAAGCACCAAAGCGGATGGCCCGCAGTTACCTCCTTCATATTTGTAAAACATGATAGAACACATACATGCACAAAAAACTAACTATTTTGCAAACTAATTAACATCTATCACTATAAGCTGTAGAGACATTTACTTTCCGAAATAAATAGAAGCTCCAGTGCTTGGTGACGGCTTGATTGGCAACACAAGGAAATAATAATGGTATAAGGTTAGGTGGTATGTGTAATAGTAACTTATAAAGGTATGTAGAAATACCATGAATCAGAAATGTATATGCATTGTAGCAGAAGTTTTCTTTCAAAAGTAAATGAAAAGTTCAAGAAGACAGCGAGTGCAGAAATCTGCAGTGTATTCTTCTAGAAAAAGGATTAGATGGTAAATAATGAAATATAAAGACATGAAGACCATACAAGAAAGCATCAGAGATCGATGAGATATAAGCAGTTTTCTGAACTCCATTTAGCCCAAGCAAGTTAACCTATTTGACCCGTTACCTGTTGGCATCATGGGTCAACCAATTTGGGGGCTGGATTTGCCTAAAAATTATTCAACATGTTCACTTGGGGCAGTTCGGCAATTTGACTCCACTGTGTCAACTCGCAATCAAATGCTATAAAAGATACGGGACATGAAAACCCCATCTCAAAAGTTGATCTCTAATTCCTTTTTGTCCTCTTCCTTTACTAGTACAATCACCATCAAGCTTTTGTTGATGGTGCGGAGACCATTTGGTGCTCAAATCATGTAAATAGCCAATTTTGTCACCGTCTCTCTCTTTGTTGATGATGGCCAACAGGATGAAAGAGTGGGTTGATATGGTAAATACAGGTGACAGATGGTGAATCTAGCAGGCCATCGGGAAATGGTGGATCTTGTAGCCCGACAAGGCAAGCTAGTATGCCCTTATGGTGGTTGCCTTCTAGCATTTGGACAACGACACCACTTGCATGCGCCATGATAATTTAAGGGTGAAGGGTGGTCAAACTGCTACCAGCAGCGTTGCCTGGGGCTATAGTGGGACTAGGAAGGAGATACTTCAAATGGTAGATGGGAGGATCAAAATAGGAACGGATTTGGGAATAAATTAATAGTGAGGGATTTTGGAGAAGGAAATGGCCTGTCAAGCCAGTCGATGCATGGCTTATGATTTAGCCACCATGAGTGTCGTGGTGGAGGCCAAGATTGAGGGAGGGAGGAGGCAAACAGGTAAGGACTGAAGTGGACAAAATGGCTTCGTTTATAAGAAAAGGTTAAAAGGTAAGCCTCCCATTCGTCAAGGGGACCAAGAATATTTAAAAATTCTGTCAAGGATAAACAATTAAATTCTAGTAAATATAAGAATTGTGTAATGTTTACATATATCATGTACTTTTTCTTAATCCTTTTAAAGTTTCTAGACAATAGATGTATCTTGTCCTTTAGCTTTAACTACTCAACTTTTTAGCCTTATAACTCAACTTTTAGTTCAATTTTTTAAAAAAATTATTTATTTATTGCACTTACAACAACATTTGGATGTTTGCATTATGCAATTAAGCTTAATGTTTCCTGTACTTCCAATTTTCTTCACTTTGTTTACATTGTTTATTACCAAACTAATGCAACATATTATTTGCTTGGTTAACAGCCTATTTCATAGAGTTCTTAAATATCAAATTGTCATTCTAATGGCAAACTAAAAAAATCATTGGATGTCAACCTACAAGCCTACAAGCCTTGTGAAGTCCCTAATATATGCTCAAGTTTGTAATGGGTCAGAGTAAATTCCTCCAGTGAATGCAAAGCTTTTGTATGCTTGCGAGCATGTGTTGTGCCTTTGCTGAGAAGAGGAGCAAGTGCCAACACTCCTCTTAGCTAGTTCACTGGATATGCTCATCCATCTTGGAAAATTTGTGCCCACACATATTTGCAAGTGGGAAATGTCTCAAACACTATACGTATTAGATTCTTGGATCATGGATTCTTAAGACTGCTGGAGAGTTGGATTCTTCCGAAATTGAATCCAGCATGTTTCCCACATGAATCTCATGATAATTAAAGTGGGCTTTGGTTGCTCTTAAGAGTTTGTTCAATTAGTGAAGGCATCAAAAGCTTCGTGAAAAGTCATATGATTTTGTGCTTGAACAAGGTTTTAAGTTCTGATTAGGAATATATATTTAGATAATCAATCTTAAATTTTGTGATTCATGCTGGTGACTGCCATTTAATTTCCATCAGTCGTTACCGGTATTGTACCTTTTTACGCATGCTTGTGACCATTCTTTAGTATGGAACAAAGAGTGATATTCTTGTCAGTTATATGAATTAATCAATTTCTAATTAGTTAGGGAGCTAGGGGTTGAACTGATCATCCCTGGAATGGTGTTGAAACATAATTGATACGTTGTAAATATTTAATTTAGGGATGTCTTGTATACAGATTGAGAGATGGTAATGCTTTTTCCTCTTATTTTCTTACAGAAGGAAATGTGAAAGCAATGAGTCCCTGTGTTCACATAGCATAAGCTATGAATTTAGTTTAGCCAGAATTTGATTATACCTTATTGTCAGATCCCTATGAGAAACTGGTAGGTGAGGATTTGCTAAAGTGTAAGAAATTTGCAGGACTCCAAGTGCATTTTAATATTTGAACAAATAGAGGGGGAAGGTAGAAAAATAAAAAACCCATTTGACCCCCAACGATAAGAGGCTGGGCATTAGATTGCCTGTGGGATACCAAATCGGTTCTTTATTTTTTAAAAAATCACCATAAGAAGTATATGTGGCAGCAATGCAGCACATAACAAAGATAAGCACTGACAGCCCACCATGGGCTAGGATGACACTAGAGAGATGTGAGCCAGAAGAAGGAGAGCAGAAATTGGGGAAATAACAAAACTTGAACAAATCTCCAAGTCCTTTTGTTCTTTTTGAGAAAAATGGTGGTTATTCACCACCAAGAGGTGTGAACCTGAGATCTGTCCTATAGAGAGATGGGTTAGTTGTTATATATTGTTTCAGTTTCGTACGCAGTTCGCTAGACATTTTGGATCTATTGGCTTTTCTCATAAACATAGTTTAAAATATGCTTTAGGGGAACTAAAAGTTTGAAAACATGAATAAGTTCAGTTCAGAATTTTATTTGTCTACATACAACTCACAAGAACGATTCCAGTGGTAGTAACTTTATTTTTTTTCGGCTGACAAACTCAAAAAATAAAAAAAAAGGTGCCAGATATGTCATAAAGCTATTAAAATTGTAATTAATCTCCTGTCATTTTCATTGTAGGCCTATTGTTGATTATATTAGGCATTTGAATGAAGTATCTGTCCCATGTAACTTGCTTTGATAGTTTGATGGATTTGACATGATTTCTCATCTCATTGTTTTCCAAGTTTTAGTTTTAGTCATGTTACTATAAATGGTAGCTCCTATTTGTGTCATGATAGTTCTGCTTTTAATGTTTTCTTTTCCTCCGTTTTTAGTCCTATTGATATTGTTGAATGAATATGGAACTTGGATACTTGGATTTCTAGAAGTTGCATCGAGTGATAGCAACGAGTTAAACTTTTCACTCTTTGACGATACTTCTAAGAGCTGCAGCTCGATGTCTTAGCGAGCTTGCAAAAATTTTTATGACCTGTGGAATTCAGTACATGTTGCTATTAAAAAACATGGCCAACATTTTTCTTTCTGCTTGTTTTCTGAATCATATGAATTGTACCCTTTTTTAAATTGTTTTCCTCCTAACAGAATTTTCCTCACTTTTAGGTATGAAGGTGATTTGAGCTGCAGCAATCATGCGTTCTTGCGTTGATCGCTGGATTCTCTTGTCCTTGATACTAAAAGTGGTTGTATGGCATTCGATGAGGACATGTTAATTTGGAGAATTAGGGAATGAAGCCATTTGGTCCGGGAGCATCTGCATATACTTTTGTATCATAATATTGACATATCCAGTGAATGATTCAGGCAATTCTATATATGTTTAATTTCAAGTTCAGTTAAATGACTAATTCAGTGCAGTCCAATTCTTTTTCTTATTTATGCTTATTTGCAGTGCACAGCTGCAAATTCTTCTAGTATTTCACCTACCACGCTGATGCATCGGACTAGTATTTTCCCTTTTTTTTTTATCAGCACAGTATTTGAGGCCATGAATCCCCATAATGGTTTTGAACAGCAGCAATTTGTATCGTGCTTCGGACATAAATTGGAAGCAGAATAGTTTTAGGGTGATGGTTATTTGCATGTCGGCCAGGTGGTATGGGTGGTATTTCTTGAATGGATGCAGAAATTCGTTGGTACTTCAGAATCATGCTTCAGGAGAAAACAGATGGTTATTAATTTATCTCGAAGGGTGTACATCTGGCCAAATGGGTGGGGGAAAATTTGAACTTTATGTGCTGTTTTTACCTCAATTACAGGGATCGCACTGGTTCAAAGGCAACCGGTGCCCATGCTTTTTGCTGTTCCATTTCCCTGTTTAATTGCCAGCTTTCTTGGTAAAGTTCCAATATGATTACGGAAGAGGACAGGTGTTCTAGCCTTCTGCTCCTTTTTTTTTATGTATATATATATATATATTTTTTGATACAACCAATGATTTATGTAACTCTAGTATGAATGCATCTAAGAAAATCAGAAAAAAAAAAAAGATCTTGGAGTGTTTGAGGCAGCTTCGGCTCAATGGTCCAAAATTTTTTATCTGAGTGATCCGTCATAAAAGAAACTATTTAGTCTGCACCAAAGATGATTCATTCACAATCATATTCTAAATATTTCGAAGTAGGGGATGGTGGCATCCTACCTCTCTAGGATGCTCCCAGATACAACTGACCACAATTACTAAGTCATCCTATGGTAGGATGGCATTAGCCAACCACAATTGCTGAGTCATCCTATGATAAAATGGTATTGGCCCTCGCGTGACTGAAGCTAGTCTAGGCTTCTTTCAGCTTTGCCTCAGGAACTGAGATGTTGAAAATTTGGACCCCCTCCACGAATTCAGGGCAGTAAAGAAGACAGCAGGAGAGAAGAGTGGCAGTTGTTCCCCTTTTTTTTCTTTCAGCAACGCGTATCGTCTCGTTTATTTATTTGCAAACACTTGGCTCAATATTCTGGTGATCAACGGTGAGAAGAGTGCGGCGCAGCAAAGAGAACAACCTCTTCTTACGAGTTCGTATGCAGCGTGACCCGACCGGACCCAGTGGCTCCTGACCGTCTTAAGCCAAACCAGTTTTCGTTCAATCCTTGGGACGAGCCCGGTCTGCCTGAACCGAGATTCCTTCGTCCGTCCACAACCCCAAAGCTTAGGGTTTTTTGGAGCAGCATTAGACGGAGACGAGCAAGGCGGCAGCAGAAAGCCTCCTTCCTCCTCCTTCCCCGCTCATCTTGCTATCATTCTCCTCTATCATCACCGTCCTCCTGTTCTTTCTCATTAACCAATCAATGGCGGGCGCTGCAACAACCGAATTATCTTTTTCTTCTTCTTACCGGATGATCAGTCGCGAGGCGGTGGGGAAGGCGGTGGACGCCCTCCTCAAGTGGATGCGGTCGCGGACGGAGCAGCAGCAGAAAGCCCAGCTCCTCGACCCGGACGACGACCTTCTCTACCTCGTCCTCACCCTCAAGCGCATCCCTCCCAAGTCCCGCATTAACCCCTACCGCATCCCCCTCCCTCACCCCCTCCACGACCTCGCCTCCACCTCCGCCTGCCTCTTTCTTGACGACCGCGATCGCTCCGGCCGACGTCGTTCCTCCTCTTGTCTCACCACCGCCGCCGCCGCCCTCGATCGCGCCCGCTGCCTCTCCCTCCCTCTCTCCGACGCCATCCCGCTTTCCGCCCTCGCCGCCGACTACCGCCCCTTCGAGGCCCGCCGCCGCCTTTGCGACTCCCACGACCTCTTTTTCGCCGACCGCGCCGTCCTTCCCCTCCTCCCTCGCCTCCTCGGCAAGCACTTCTTCAAGAACAAGAAGCTCCCCCTCGCCCTCGACCTCTACCGCCCCGGCTGGCCCGAGCAGCTCCGCGCCTGCCTCCACGCCACCCTCCTCCACCTCCGCGCCGGCTCGTGCAGCGTCCTCAAGGTCGGCCGCCTCTCCATGTCCCGCGACCAGATCGTCGACAACGTCATGGCTGCCACCGAGGGGGCCATGGCGCATGTGCCCAAGACGTGGGCCAATGTGCGCTCGCTCCATGTCAAGGCGGTCAACTCCGTCGCCCTTCCCATCTACCAGGCGGTACCCGAGCTGGGCCTGAAGATCGAGGTGCCTGTGCCTCGCGTGCCTCAGAAGAAGGATGAGATGGAGAAAGATGCTGCTGAAGATCCCATCGGAGAAGGAGAGGTTGTTCAGGAAGAAGAGAAGCCAAAGATGAAGGAGGAGATGCCCAAGAAGGGAAGGAGGATCCACGAAGTGCCATACATGGACACATCAGATGATCTTGACCTTGGATATGAAGAATTTTTAAATGGCGAGAGCGAGGACGAGGGCATCCTGGAAGAAGAGGGAGGGGAAGCAAGGATGGAGGAAACGATGAATAAGGATAAGACAGAGAAGAATAAGACAAAGGAGGGTGTGCAGGTGGGAGATGGAAAACAGAAGAAGAAGAAGGGGAAGAGAGAAGATGATAATAAGAATCATAGGGAGGAAGAGGGCAACAGAAAAGGAAAGGGTGAGTCAATGGTGGCCGTGGCAAAGAAGAAGGAGCTGAAGAAGGATGGAGAGGTGAAGAAGGAAAAGGATAAGAAAGGCAGGAAAGGTAGTAGTGCTGTTGACTCAGTGACAGATGGAAATTATGATGCTGGTAAAGATGGTGATGTTGATATTCTCTCCGGAGATGATGAAGTGGAGAAAGTGGGTGCAATGAAGAAGTTAAAGAAAGATGATAAGATGAAAAAGGAGAAGGCTAAGAGTAGCAAGAATGATGGTCGTGAGGACGATGATCGTGGTCACAAGGATGGTGGTGCAGAAGAAAGTTATAATGGAATGACTACGTCAAAGAAGGTGATGAAGGTGACCAAGGAGAATGCAAAAGTGAAAAAGGGAAAGGATGGAATGACAAACAGATGGGAAGACAAGGTGGTGAAGAAGATCAAGAGGACTAAGTTGAGACATGAAACTGATTGATGGGGTTTTGAAGGAGCTAGATATCTATTTTTTCTGAGTTCAACTGGTGACTGGCTGTGTATTTCATGGCCTATTCTTCAGGTTTTGGTATTATCCTATCCAATTTAGATAGTTAAATTTCAGTGGCAGAATTTTTTTTTCCCCAGTGAAGAAAGAGGCTGTTGATTACTTTTTTTCAATCATTTATCTTATATAGTTGGTTGAGTTAACGAAAACAGTTGGCAGTTACTGGTGCTTATTTGATGATGGTTAGTTAGTGGGCACTAATTCCACTAACTAATTATGTATGTCCTCAGCTACTTTGTTAATGTTATTGGAGAGTGGGTTCTCATATTTTTTTGACTTGTTAATTTTTGATATTTTATTTTCAATGCCATCGCATCAAACATGATTTCTTTCTGCCTGTATAATTCGAAAAACTAAACCAACACTTAGCTGATAAATATGACTCCTTAATGTGACTGTACTAGTCCCTTACTACAACAAGCTTTGTCAAGTTATCTGTGAACAAATTCACAGCAATGCTTCTTTGACCTATTCTAATTTAAAAAGAAAAAAATGATTAAAAGCTTGTAAAAGTTCCTAAACGATTTTTATCTCGTTATCTAATCATTCACTATCCCCAAATGAAAAGATAAAGTTGGTTATTTGAGGTTAGTCTAGTAACATCAAAAATGTGGTATTTAATTGAAATTGTACTTTATAATGCAGTATGTTGGTTTAGAAGTCAAAAAGTTGATTCTAGTTAACCTTTATAAACATGTTGGCGAGTCTTATTGTACATTTCATATCATAATAAAGGAGAAAATAAAAGAGATGCTGATTTCTTAGTTGTTATCTCACCATCTTTTTTTTTTCCTTAGATGAAAAGATCATGTAATTTTCACAAGATCTTAAAAGAGGAAACTAGGAAATTGAAGAATTTGAAGGAAAGGAGAAATAAAATATTTAATGGATCTTCTAGGCTAGCATCAATGTATATGCTTTAAATTTATCTTAAAATCAAAGAAAGGAAGAAGAAGAGTTCAAATTTTGGCAGATTGTTGAAGAAAAGGAAGGGGACAACCTAATGGTGATGCTTGGTAGGTCATGTAATAATTAAAATTACTTTGTATAAAACATTACCTCTTTTTATTTTCATTTATTGGTTGCCATTTCAGCCTGCTAGGTTACTGATTTATTGGGTAATCTACTCACCTATCTGCCGAAGTTTTTGTCTCACTTGAAATCTTGAACCTTAGCAGCTATTTATTACATCTTTAGCATAAAACAAAGTAGAAAAAATGGATATGTAAAGGAATTCCCTTACCCTCATTAGAGGAAAGAATGAAAAATTAGAAGTGCACAATCTTCTTTGCCATTTGTTCTGGTAGTTTAGCCTGTAGGCTAGTGTAGACTACACAGCCAGGGGTAGCCACCCAACCCTTATAGGCCACATGATCACTAGCCTGCCATCTGCAAACTATGTAATGCAGTGCCCATTCAGTTGGGCACTCAAACCAAATCTACCCCAAATTCAGTGGGGATTTCAAAATATCAAGGGTATATATTGATGTTTCTGCCATTTTCTTGATACTCCGTGTTTCTGTGGGTTTATACTGATGTTTTTGCCATTCTTCTTGGTGCTATGTGTTGCTTATTTATGTGGACTTATCCCAAACCAAACCTCAAGTACCAGACAGTTTCTATTGGAAGAAATACCTACATCCATTGCCCTTCTCCCTTGAGGTCACATCGGCATGCAAACTCATACCTACCCACTATTCATTTTGCTAGCAACAAAATCCCCTTTTCATCTTGTTGCCTAATTGAATTATTGATATTAGAAATCCCAAATTACAATGTCTCTGTTTAGTTCATTATAGTTTTGGTATCTACTTCCTGTATTTGTTGTTTTCGAGTTGTTTCATTTGGTGGCAAGGAGGTCTTCTTTCTAGATCCCCCCTTTAATCATGATGGTCAAAACTTCATGCCCATGCTTCCTTCAAGAAAGGTCCTTTAGATGAGTCTCATATGAACCCATTTGTGAGAGGCACATGACTGGATATATTAGTGTGTATTGTATTATGTTATAGGACCATGAAAATATTTCACAATCACAAAAAAGCCTTTTTAACTAAGGGGATTATGTAACTAGTACAATCAATACCGCTCATTGACATAGTGCATCTAATGTTATACTAGGTTACCCATATGTGCCAGGTATATTACACCCAAACTTATGTTGCATGCGTATTTTTATAAAACCTTCTTTTTAGATTAATGTTCCTTTGACATTACAGTGAAAGTTGTTTTTGTTGATATGATTTATATTTTATGTGGCACTTACCGGAAATGAGTCAAAAAGCAATGACATCCTGATTTGTAGCATCTAATGTGCTTAAAATTATCAAGCATGTATTTGCCATATCCAAACATGTGTGCTCATCTTTGTATTTTGTCAATCTATCTTCTGATGTGTATTGTATTATTGTATTATGTCATGCATCTTTTTGCCTGCTGATTTTGACATGATATACCAAAACATGCATTCCGTGCTGAGCACTAAGATATATGTATAAACAATTCTTCAGAATGTGGTGAGTCATGTGCTTCTCGCCAATCTCTTTTAGCATTATTATGTTTCTGGAGTAGATTTGCTGATTATTGGTTTAGTTCAGACACAATGCGCTCTTCATAAAAGGAAAACGAAAAATTGATCGAGATATACACTCATGTATGTTTATGATTTTAAAGTTTGTGCTCTTTGGAAGGAAAGTGGCTTATTGCACAGGACAAAAGTTATGAAAACGAGTGCAAGTTTGAACATGTGCAAATTTCTGTGGATATTCATCTTGTTTCATTGCTATTGATGTTCTGTTCATTATTCATACTTTGGCATAAATAGCAGATTATGCCTTAATAAAGTTGTGGTTTATATTGCATATGATTGTTTCCAGCATATGTAGCTTCAAGAAGTAGTCTGTGTTCATGAATATTTACAAATTGGTGTTCTAGATATCCATTCAGCTGGACTTGCAATGTTGAAGGACATGATGTTCTTCCTATGCATGTGACTTGATGGTGGCATGTAGTTTTTTTTCAGGAATGATGGTGGCATGTAGTAGTTGTTCAATCATACATAATATTAGGTGATGGAAATGCTTAGTTGCAAGGGTTATCTATGTAAGTTGTGTGCCTTTTTCCTTGGAGTCTGAAAAAGAGGAAATCCGGTTCTTTGTAACGAGAATCAACCTTCAATTGGTCCACTTAGAGAGGAAACCAGCCTCCCATTTAGAGTTCTTTGTCGATGTTGTTGGCTGTGAAGAAGCTTAGAGCTTGAAAAACTGTCTTCTTCTTCTTCTTCTTCTAGAAGATATAAAGGAGTCTGATTCCCCTCCTGAAATGGGCCAATTGGAGGTTGGTTCCCATTGACAATGGAGGCTGGTTCCTGCTTGAAGTGGACTAACTGGAGGTTCTTTGCCCTTGAAGGGAGCCAAATTTCTTCTTTCCTAGACTGGACGGGAAAAGGCAAACTAAACCTTTTTTTGTGTGTGATAAGTGGGAAAGAGCATATTTTAATACATCTCATTTTAACAATGACGAACTTGATGCATTATTGTTAGTGAATTCATGATATTCTATCATTCTTAAACTTTAGACTTATGCTCTATAGTAAATCTCATATTTGATATGTAAGGCTTTGATGATGATGGTGCTGCTGCTGATGATGATTTTTGTAATGGTTTGTGACCACTGCCCACATTTTAGTTACTGTATCCTATTCCTTGTTTTAGTGGCTTATTATTATTTATAGAAGTTTGAGTGGTTATCCAAGACTATTTGAAGACTCATTCAATGCTATACTGTTTTTTAGACTATTTGAAGACTTGTTGCAGGAGTGCTATTTCTTTTTTCGATATAGTGGTTTCCACATTTTTCCTTTTCCATTTTATGGACTCTTCCAGCCTCAGTTTTCTCCACCATCTTTTTATCTTGCAACAACCCACAACACCCCCCCCCCCCCCCCCCCCCCCCCCGAAAAAAAAAAAAAAAAAAAACACGCACACATTATCATCCCTATTGTCTTCTGAGAAGGTTATATTAGATTGGCTCTATTATTTGATAGAAACCACCTAAGCTTTAAACCCTTCATTTCAATCATAATTTGAAACCAAATACTGCCCCTAGAAACCGTAACCTAGATTTTTTTTTCTTTTTTGGGGTAAAACGCCAACCTTACACAGCCCTAGCATGGATACAACCCTTCGCATTTGAGAGGGCGCAGATGAGTCAAGTATTCCCCAGCACAGCGCCTATGTTATTGTCAACATATGAAGCCACCTAATTTGTAGCACTATTAGTCTCTCTATACACATGCGCAGCTTGAAATGACAAACCTGGATAGTTTAAGTAGCTTAGATATGCACAAAATCATATAATCTTTTTCCTGTAATGTTTGATGAACCGACAAAGTAGATCATACAATGATTGTTTAATATGATTGGTAATGTTTCAAGTGGATTGTGGATTGTTCCAAATGGTTTCTAGAATGCTCTTATATGTGGTTAACTGGCATTGTACATGTGGTTTTCTAGGTTTATGTGGGAGTAATATTATTAGCATTTGATTTTTTTTTTTTCCGAATTTGATGAAGCTGTTCTTTATTGCTTTAATATTCATTGGTTGCAATTTGTTAAGAAGTAGGGTAACCTATAGATAACTATGACTAACTAGAGCAGTGTAGATAGGCATATGTAGTTGTCCTTGTTGTTAATAGTCTTAAATTTTATGTATTTTGGACTGTAGTTTTGCTTAGAACTGAAATTACAAAAATGAAAACTGGTCCGGACACAGGCAAATTTCTGTTGATATTCATTGAGTTTGGTTGCTCTATATATTTTGTTATTTTCTACTATATATTTTGTTATTTTCTGCTTTTGCCACAGGGTTCAGTCCTTGAACGGTGTGTGTTTCGAAACGAAGGTCTGCCTGTTTCGATTAAGAGTAATCCCCGCTTTATATACACTCGTGCACGATCTTGGTATTGAAAATAAGATGGCCATGAAAACCAAGAGCCAGGGATTCAATGCCTGGTAAAGATGGCACTAATGTTTCATGGCAATTAATCCAAGGACTGGACCTCCGTTTCCCAGAACGAAAAGAAAGAAAATTGGTGAAATAAACTCCTCAATACTGGCATTGTCAGATTTTAGACGAGTTTGTTATGCACCATCACAAGGGTAAACCAGAATAGGTGTTTCTTGGACTGCCTTGTGCTTGAACAATGGTTGAAAGCAAATCCTTGTTGGATTAACCTCCCCATGGCTATATACATGTTTCAAATTGACCTTCTTGCTCCAGTCTGTACTTTTTGCACTGCAGGAGTTAAATCCCGTGGTGGTCTCTCCCACCAAACTTTAGCTCAATCCATTTATGTCCTTGAGAGACACATAGTTGTATTGTTATCTGATGAATTTTAAGTAGCCTTCCCTTGGAAAGCAATTTCTGCGGGTAAAGATCTAGAATTCCATTATCTTGAAGTTTTTCTTTTCCTGAAAATTTGCTAACGCTTAACGAGCCTGTATAAGTTAAGCATCTGGATCTCCCCTATTTTCTGATACAAGTGATAATAAAATGGCTGCTTAATATTATTTATGATGTCCCAAGAGGAACAAGGTCTGATCAAAATGGTCCTAGCATCTTTTAGGGCTTTTAGGGTATGCATGAAATGAAGCTTGGAACAGCAATTATGGCTGGTAATCTGTCGCACCAAGGGATCCTTTGTCTATATTTTAATTGACCACAGGATTGCAAAAACTGCAGAAAATGGTCTTTTTGGAATCTTCGGCTAAATCTGCTAGTCCCTAAAATTTGGTTTGAGGCTTGTGATTTCTTGTTCGTGTATGGTAATTAGGACTGGCAATTCGTGCTTAGGATTGGCGACTTTTTTTGGCTGGGGTTGAGAGCTCTAGCCCTTCCCTATGTTTGAGACACGTCTGAGGGCAGGTCTTCAATCATTTTGGGATGGTGTGGCAGATTAACAATTTCGCAATTGTGTATTGTTTACGTCAGAGACTCAGAGCCCCCTTGCCAGGTTAACTTCAAGCAAAGCATCTATCCCAGAGATCCGCCGAACTACCGTGCACGAATCGCCCTCCGTTCGCATGTGCACACCCGGATACTGTTGTAGAAGAAAATGAAGACTTTGCCCAGGCGACGGGGACTCGGCTGAGGAAATCAAGCACTCTCCGCACTAAACTCTAGAAAGATCTTAGGATTTATTCTAAGAAAGCATATGCTGTTTCTAAATTTATACTTGAATTAAAAAAAAAAAAAAGAAGAAAACTTTAGCTGGATTAGTGAATCATACAAAAGCAAGTATACTTAAAAGCTAGAATTATACAACCTTATCAAGTAACCCATACTTTTGGGTCAAACTGAAAAGGTTAGAGATGTTTTTTTCTAGTTGGAAGTTTTTGAAAGCATGAAGCGGATGTGTACCAGAGTGGTTTGGTCGATTTTGAGTTTGGCCAATTTTGGTCTGAATTTAGTAAGTTTAATATGAAAATAGGAGGATATAAGTAGAGATGCATGCATCTAGATCCTAATAGGCTAGGTTAAGAATGGAGAGGTGGCGGGATACAATTAGCATGGATTAGGATCTGACTTAGGTTAAAGGTTTGTAGGTCCAAGGTTTGAACCCTTGCATGAGGTGATGGTTGAGTGATGGAGTTTGTAAAGAACAGAAAGTTTGGGGGACCAACGGAGAAAAAATGTGGCAGGCGTTGCAGGGGATAACTCGGCCATAATTTGTGGCGAGGTAGCCTTTCAGGCTATGTATGTTTGCAGAGAAGCCAACGAAGCTGCTGATTGGGTGGCTTCGTATGTAGCTAACCTTGCTAGAGACATTCTATGGGTCGGAGAGAGGAAGCTTTTATTGTCTTTTGATTTTTTTTTTTTTTTTTTATATGTGCGCATTAAGACGGTAAAAATCATCCGCCTCAAATATATATATATATATATATATATATATATATATATATATATATATATATATATATATATATATATATATATATATATATATATATATGGCAGCAGCATGGCACGTTACAATTCGTAAAATTTGTAACATGCCTTCCTGAAAATGAAACTGGAAAGGAGATTTATTACAAATGGGACACGAGAGATCTTAACAGTGATCAGTCTATCTGCCAATCTATTATTCAATACCATCATGAAATATGAATGTTCCAGCTGCATTAGTACCGGGCGTGACATGACATTGACTGCCTGTCGCTAACAACCATATCCCATGTCTTCATGATTTTTCTTGATGCATACTGTTGCATGATGCTTTTTTTTTTTTGGGGGGGGGGGGGGGGGGGGGGGGGGGGGGGGTTGGCTGGGGTCGGGGGTGTTTGTACTCCTATCCGAAATATATGTTTTACCACAGATCAAAATCTTATATCAGGTTTTGGTACCGCCAGTATCTACAGACAACTGCATATGTACGGGGATAATGGAGTATGGAGATGGCGAACTAAAGAGGTATCATTAATTTGTCCCGGTTCCGTTGGTCTGATAAATATAATTTTTTTTAAGTGATCAGCTGGTAGAAACACCAATATCATTAACTGCTTTGCTTTTGACTATCATGCTTTCCCCATCAAGGAGTGTTTAGGGTCTTTTGGTAGAAATTGCACTGCGACCTAAATTATAGTAATTGGCTTACAAGGAAGTTCATTAGTATTTTAAAATTAGTTTAGAAAAAAAAAACATCTTTAATAAACATTCTGTCGAGCATGTTGCGGGTGGATACAAAGTTAGAGCACTCAACGTACATACAGCATCGAAGTCACCTGGCCTAGGAGAGGATAGGTTGCATAGCTACAGGTTTTAAAAAGGACCGAAGTGAAGGAGAGAGAAGAAGAAAAAAAATTAAAAAAATTTACTTAAGTGGCTGTAATTAGTCTCGTAGTTATTTTGATTTGTACCACCAGATAATATTGTGTTGCAGCGTGATGAGCAATTCAATTTATCATGCAACTTGGGTTACGGATATTTAAATAATCTGTATGCATGCAGCTCCGGTTATAGAACTTCAAGCAACCCGTGACACGAATGAATACAGGACATTAGATATGGTCGTGGATTTGGCCATTGTGAATGGAGGATATGGCGTGGGACCTGAAACCAGGCCCGCGTGCTGCAACTACCACGCTCCGTGCGCACAAGTCAAAGGGCGATGGGCTCTTCTCACCAAGCAACTCTGATTCATCCATAAATTTTTTTTAAAAAAAAGTACCTACCTAAATTCTCACGCTCCCTGTCCTCGTATCGTTTCACTTGTACCAAAAGCAAGAGGCTAGCAAAGAGGTTTTGTAGTTGGTAGCGCTTTGGATGTCCACCTTTTAACAGTTAATCCCAGCTTTTGTGTAGTCTACTACTCTTTGGTTTGGAGTCCATGCCCTTCTCTCTCTCCCCTTTACATTTATGAAATCTCTTTTCCACCCAAAAGTGGGAGGACCAGTGGGTACGTCACATGGCCATGGCTTCTCAGTCCTTGTATTCCCCCCTTGGCTGCCTCTTTTTCAAAGGAGGTAGATGCCGTCTGGCTTTCAGACAGTGAATTTTAGTTGACGGAGGAAAGAAGTGGCATTTATTACTTTAATGCAAAGTCACTTTCAATGCGCTTGTTTCCTTGGCATGTTCCTATCACCTTTTTGGTCACCGAAACTATAATCTCTAATTGTATTTCTGCAAATTGGTTCATGAGAAATTGAAGCAATTAAGTTATTGTTCGCTTCGCTTGTGCATATTTTCCTTCCTTTTTTCAATAAGAATTATGAGTGTTCCGCTATGACAGAAAACATTACATATATACATCTTGTGATGGAGGGTGGATAAATTTTGGCAGATCACCCGAACAGCTTTCCTGCAAGAGGAGTCCAAAGTAGAAAACAAGCTTTATATGCGATGGGGAACTCCTTACCCATTCTTAGGTCTCGAAGGAAAGAGAGCAGATGAAAATTTTCAGGCTTTACAGATATCTCAAAGGTGTCACATGAATTGATGGCTAGCTGCTCGATCACTCCAAATAGTGTCTACTTTGGCCGTCAGCACTCGCATTCTTTGTTATGAGCAATACTATACTTACCTAACAAGCTTGGAGGACTTCAGAATTAGTGAAACTAAACTAGTAGCTCTCTCTCTCTCTCTCTCTCTCTCTGAGGATATGTCTCAAGCGTACTAAAGATCTATCCTTAATTAGGTGACATAGGATCCTCACAATACCTATTGCCTGTCCTTGGAACCATCAACTCCTAGGCTACGAGCTTGCGAGGATGCTTGTTAATTTAGCAACGGTGGGGCCATCATGGGTTGTCGGTGTCTTGGACATAGGAGCAGTTGTGGGCAAAGTGACAACTGCAGGACAAGCACCCGGGCAACCCTATGAATCCATCAGCTTGCTCGCATTTAGCTCTTCACCATGAAGCAGCGAACCCAAGGTAACAAAAGTTCAAGCTTCGGGGTTTAAGCGCAAGTCTAAAATCCAAGTGCAAAGGAAAAAATACAGTTTTCTCAAACCCCGTATCATCTGTTTCAAATTAAAGGCATGTCTGCAAAAAAAAAAAAAAAAAAAGGTCAGCTCATTCAACTTAACAAAACCTTTCTCGTCTCACAATCGAAATTTAGAAAATTGCCTCAATTCTCTTAAAACTTCTAACGATCAACCAAAGAAACTTGTTTTTGAAAATTCAAAATCATTGAGGTTCCAAGAAGATGAAGGAATATGAATTTGATTACAAATAATCAACTAAAACACTCTCTTACCCAAATTGCATGAGTAATAATCAGGTGGCAGACTTTTATACTCGGCAGAATCAAAAGCTCTGATACAATGAAGATATCATATTTCAGTACTTCATTATTAACTTATCCACCATGAAAATCTTATGTCACATGGGATGCTGCAAGCTACTCCACTGTCATGATATCTCCTGTATAAAAGGCAAGAGACAAATTCTGCCAGCAAAACCCTTGGTTGACCAGCCCCCTCTCATCAACAATCCATTCAATATGCCATGCACCAAGCCACATACCATGCCAGTGTCCCATGGACATCATAATTAGAGCTTAGAAGCCCACAAGCACAGTCTCCAAAACCCAAAAAAAGAAAACAAGTCAGTGTACAAAAGGCAGCTCATAGGAAAGATATATAGGATTATAAACTTTTAATACCTGCTTCAAATAAATACCACAGGTTGCCATCGGCGTCAAATAGAGCACCATACGAACCATTTATAGCAAGCCTTAAACAACAGGAAAAAAGCCAAAAAAAAAAAACACCAACAGTACCTAGTACTTTTTTATCACATACTTCGCACCCTTCAGATCCTAGTGCATCTATAACCTTTTACATGACAGCACAACTACTGGTGTTCTCATCACTGAAAAGATGGGCACCGTAGTCTCCAGTCTCTGGCTGGTGGTAGAGATAGGGACTTGGATGGTAGGGATAGTAATAGCCAGTGTATGGAGGGATTTGAGGAGCCCTGTTGTGCATCATCTGGGGTTGCATGTACCTGCTTTCGTTCATCAGCATGCTGCTGTTGTTGAGTCCTCCTCTGGGGTTCATCACCATGGCGGATGGATGATTCTGATAGGTTTGCAGGTTCCCCATCATGGGTGTCTGATGAGCCCCACCAAGCCCCCCAACACCACCACCATTCGCTGGGAAGCCTGTGGGGAAGGTGGTCCCTAGCTGCTGCTGCTGCTGCTGGGCTTGGTGGAACCCCAAGCCATTGTTCCCACCAAGACCTTGGAGCCCTCCCATGGCGCCCATCAGGCCATTGATGTCGCTCACCCTCCTGCCTTCCCCTGCATTAAGACTGCCGCCACCCAAGTGGGCAGCATTGCCCATCTTGTTGTTGGGGAGTGCGGCGTTTAAGACCTTCTGGTCTGGTGGCCCATTTGGGCCCTTGCGCCCTGCATTCTGGTTGGGGTTTCCACCACCTTTCTTTCCTGCTCCATTGTTGCCATTCCCACCAGCAATGCCATTTTTCTTGGCATTAGCTGCTGCTGCTGCTGTTGCCGCATTATTTGCCTGCCTCAGTAGATTGAGCTGATTCATCTTCTCACCAAGGATCCGAAGCTCGTCAACGTCATCCTCGTCGTCGTCGTCGTCGGCGTCGGCGTCGTCGTCTTCGCAGTCGTCGTCGTCGGAGCTGAAGGAATCAAGCTTGTCGTGCTGGTTCTTGAAGGCTTTGAGGCCTTGAAAGAAGGCCTGGTTGGGGTTGCCTCTGTTGTTCTTGGTGCCATCTTTAAGGGAATGGGCAGCTGCTTGGTGCTGCTGGTTGGGCTTGTGGCTCTGGTTGTTGGGCTTCTGAGTCCAGAGCTCTGCATGCTTGCCTGATCTGGCCAGCTTCTTGAGCAGGGTCTTGGAGTCCACATTTCCTGAGACCGTCACCTTCTGATGCTCTGCATCTATGCTCACAGTATAGACTCCTGAATGAGATGGAGAAAGGATCAGATATGTGTGCACAAGCCGAACAAGATGGTCATACAGGACCGGGAGTATCCAGAGTTTGCCCTCTTGCAATGTCACTACTATTATCTTATATTTGTTTCTCTGATTGCAAAGTTTTGAGCTGGGGTAATGACCAAACAGCGAGAAGAAACTATCAAAACTTTATTTCTCACTACAATTCTTACATATCGGAGGAAAATAAATTCTAGGATGAGGGGGAGGAAGAAACAAAAAAGAAAGGATATATCTTCGTTGATGAACAATTCCATATTTTAAATTCTTAATAGATTGTCACGCATCAACACAAACAAAGGCCCTGAACCACAAGAAGCAGAAAAGAAGGACAACCTCCATGTGTGCTAAGAAATCTATCAATTTGTTTACTGTAGAGGTGGAAGGACAACGCTATCCATCCTCGCCACTGTCGTACTCAGAAGGTTAGAGACAGTAAAAGAAAATGAATAAAATGGATACCCAGACAACTCTTGAATATTTCAACTACTTATTTCCATGTCAAGATATTTCAGACCTTGGTTTACTGTCGAATTTAAGAAGAAATAAGAAACCATATTTATAAAACAAAATAAAATCCATCAAGTAATAAAACACCTTAAGTTTTGGCACTTTTCTCACTTTTTTCTTTCTTGAAAAGACAGCTATATGAAAACAAAGTACCTTCGATCCTTTGAAGAATCTTCTTCACCTCCTGCTTACATCCATCGCAGTGTATGTTCACTTTGAGGATGAACGTCTGCAAGAAACAACATATATACAAACAAACCCATCAAAATAGCTCCCGTTCACATTCTTCGCTTTCTGGAGGCGCGCTATAAGGATATTATACACCGAGAAAGAGAGGAGAACGGGAGGAAAGGATGTGATACCTGTATCTTGAGGAGCTTAAAGTTATCATCTTTAGTCATTTCCACTACTGTTGATGTGTCTTCTGAGAAAACTAGAAAATATAACTCTGGCCAGAGAGAGAGAGAGAGAGAGAGAGAGAGAGAGAGAGAGAGAGACTAAGCCACCACTACTCCTTGAAAGAAAGGGTGGTGGCGATGGTGGTGAAAAGGGTTGGCTACAAAGAGGACTACTCCTTCATGAATGGTTGGCTACTCCTTCATGAATGGCTGCTACAAGCTCTCATTAAACCCCCACAAGGGTGCTCTACTCAATATATATGGGAGAGCCTGCCAGCCTCTGGCCCTGAAAAGCCATCCGACGGCCAAAACGAAGGAAGCAGATGATCGAAGAGAGAGATGATGTGATTTGACGTTTAAATCCAGGAAAACCGTCAGTAAGGGAAGCACCGGCGACATGACAAGGGCCCCCCCGCCTTCCCCCTACTTCTACGCATGCATAGCCTCTGTCCTTTTGGCCACCTTGGTCCTCCCCGTTTTTACCGCGAGATGGTAACACTGGTACAGGAGAAAAAGGAAAGAATACTTAGCAGCCTTCCTTCTCTTTCTATCATTTTACTAAACTTCTCTACCACCATTACTTTTGCGCTGCCCCTTTCGAGTTTGAGATGAGTTTAGTTTTAGCGTGCCGAGGAGAATGTCCTCCTGTAGATTGGGGTGGGCCAGATCGCATGTGCATGGAAGGAGACTCGGCGCAAAGATCGTAAGCTTTTGCTTTATGTTGCTGGAACTTTGATCGATGGTGGCTTTAGATGCTTGCATAGGAGCATACATTCTCCTGAGTGGCTCGTTTCAACCAAAAAAAAAAAAAAAAAAAAAGGAAAAGAAACCGGATATTTACTTTGCTTGTGCTTGCACATAGAAAAGAAAAGAAGGCCAATGATTTGTTTGTTGATGGAGTTGGGAAAATGGAGGCCAGGCTAAAGGCATTAATTGGGAGGAGAATGTTTCCACCTGGTCTCATATATCGATCCGTTCTTCTAAGAACTTAATTTTAGCTGTAAGATTTTCTTGTATAAATTTTAATGGAAAGGTAAGATTCGCTGCCTGATTCATGGAACATCCTAGTTGACATTTCATGTGCCATGATTTGACCTCATCTGGCGTGTCATATTTCCAGCATTGGGGAATGGATTTGAAAAGAAAAAAAAGTTGCAAGGAAATAATTTTCTTGTTTATAAATGCATGTGTTCCCATTATTTCACCAGTAACTTGTAGCTTCAACTCGGTCTTCATGGACTGTTTGGTCACAAAAATAAACAAGTAAACAGAAACAAAAGGCTGCATCGGTTGACGGAGAATTCAAAAAAAAAAAAGACAAGACTTTTCGGAGAAAAAATCTGAAAAATTATAAGAATCTATATATGCAAGGATGTGTTTAGTTTCACAGATTATTTGCTGTATAAATTTTAGGTATTTATATAAGATCAAAAAATCTAAATAATATCCTAATCTTTTTGAAAGATGTGACAAAAATATCTTTGGTGGAATTAATTATGCAAGCCTAGATATTGCGAAAAATACTTTTCAAATTTTTAAGCCCGAAATCTCTCCTGCTAATCCCGGTTGATGCAGGATACAAAGTGCACACAAAAACTAAGATGCTGGAAAAATTACAATTAATTTATTACTCATAATTTCCTTGTATATTTTATGGGTTGTTCAAAGAGAAGAGCATCGCACGCACCAATTGCAGAATAAAAACAATCGAAAGGACATACAGAATGTATGAGCATTGCAATGATGAAATAAAGACAAGTAGATGAGGGTATGCTAGAGTTGGGAAACTTTGAAGAAGTCTGCCTATAATTTTTGTGTTATTCTACTAAGAATTAATATATATATTTAGAATGTTGATTATATGAAGACATTTATAGCAGGCAAAGAACTAAGAAAAAAGAATAAAATCCACTTGCCAAAATTGAATTAGATACAAATAGAAGGAGATAAGTTTATCCGTTTCTTTTGACAAGCACTTTGTCGGAGTTTTGCTGCCGGAGGAGGTCCTCCTCGTTTTGTTTCTGCAATTGATCCATAATAAGCTACACTTCTAACTAAAAGCCACTGTTGATTCTATGGAGAGCTTTAATTGAAATACTGAAAGGTTTTCATGATGTGGCACATGACGTTTGTTTGGTTTTGTCTTGGGAGGGTTCCTTCTTTTTTGAGCCATGTAAAGGATATTAATGAAAGATAAAATGATAGCAGCTCGGATTGGTGTGTAAGCATGTTTTGTTATTATCTGGGTTTATTTCTGTTGCTATTAGCTTTTTAATTACAATTAATAATAAGAGATATTCATGCCTTGATATTCCCCAAATTATAGGTTTTTCTTCTATGGATAAATGGAGCTTCTAAACTCCATGCTAGATGAACACAAACGTGCTCCCTCTGGTCACCTTGGTCCAATTAGTTGATGGCATGCATTAGCTTGGGTGGTCCAACTAGAGATTTTGGGTAAATTGATGATTATTATAGCTGTGAATGGCAGTTGTTTGAACACGTAAGAGAAGGGATTTGGGGGGAAGATGAAAGTATTTAAGGTCATTTATATTCTATATTAGTTTTGGAGGTGAAGCTTTAGTAGTTATTTTTTTTCTTTTTATATTTGTACGAATAGTGGGGCTTTGTGGATAAGAAAGTCATGCATCATAAAAAAAATAGCAGAGATTTTGATTATTATGTTGAGACTTGAGTTGTATGTGGATTGAACTAGCCATTTTAATCCATTATTGACAAAAAAAAAAAAGGATAATTGAATGCATGGGGATGTCACCATTGTAAAGTCCGAAAATGTCAGATATACGCAGACTTATATATATTCTCATGTATCAAGAGGTTGTTTCTGTATTTTAAATTCATACAATTCAAATCATAGTCTCCCATACTCACTCTCACTTTAATCCACTATTAATACAATAAAATTTAATAAATCATTCTCTATCTAACATCATCTAAAAAAAATATGAATTACAAAAATATATTTTAAATTAAAATAAATAAGGCTTGGATTCTAAATTTTGATCCTATTTAGATATGAATTGGATTTGGTGCATATATACCAGTAAATATTCATGCATTTCTCATATTTATACACACATTCATATACTTATATTTCTTCTGCTTTTTTTTTGTCTTTATTTCTTACTTTCCTCCCTAAATGAAGAGGTGTCTATGAGCGGGTGGGAGGTTGTTAAAAATTGAAGGAGTAGAAACTAAAATTAAAGGCGTTTTACCAATGGTACATTGTCGGCGATGAGAGATCTCGTGTTAAAACTCATGTACGAAGTTTTATGATAAGACTGTAGAGACATTTTAATAGGTTGGTGAACGATACCACTTTCTTTCAGCTAATTATTTATTGTTCCAAGTTCAAGTACGAAAATTTATTGACTTTGGTACATTTGAACAGGTAAGCATGCAATAATATATTGGGATGGGGAAAGGAAGTTTGTGATTATATACAAGTACTTGGTTTTAACCTTTTTATTAAAGCAATCACAGTTATATTTTTTTTACATTAAAGTGAAAAGGGTTTCCATCTTTGTTTGTCCATGATCGATGTCAATTGAACTACAAATCTAGGTTGCTAACAATGTCTCTCATCGACTGCATTACCTATTTATCTTTAAATTTTATTTTCATCAAAGTTGCAGTGTTTAGTGTCAGGAGAGGGCAACTCTCATTGTGGGTTGCCAATAGGATTATTATTATTATTATTATTATTATTAACAACTGCTGCTCAGTCTCAATTAAATGTTTTTACTAAAAGAACATTAACTAGACATTGGGGGGTTCTTTTTGGCTGAAAATCTACATGGAGCATAAGCTTTTAGGAGACAATCATGTTACTTCGTGTAATAATGACAAGATAAGCATCAATCAAGCACTTGGAGACTGCTTGAACCAAAAGCAACAATGCTTCTACTCATAGTCCAAGGGATCTAATAAATTCATCTTTGTATTTTTCTTTAAAAATAAATAATGCTACATACAGAGGATCAACAAGCTCCTTGTGCAAGATTCAACTTGGCGAAAAGCAGACGAGCAGTAATTAGAGGTGCAAATGAGTAGGGTTGGGTCATAAGTGATCCCGACCCAACTCGATTTTTTATTTGGATCCTAATTTTAGACCCAGATAAAAGATTGGGCCGAATCGGTCTACCGCTACAATTTTTGACCTAATGAGTCATTCAGGATGGCTCGGGTCTGTGTATAATCTGGACCTAATTCAAAAAATTCGAGTCTAATTCAAAACTAAGTCGAGTCCAAATCGAATTTGGTTATGGTTAACCTATCTATGGCTCCAGAACTTGTTTTTGCACCTTCGTGAGCTGCAACCCACATGTCCAAATAATATTACAAATTTAAGTCGGGTTGTAGGATTGAAAATCAAAATTACTTAAATATCAAATGGGTCGGATCGGATCGAATTTGGTCGAATATGAATTCAGTAAACCTAGACCCAACCTGAAAAATGGAACGAGTTCAATTTTAGAATTCGACTCGGTCCCACGAGTTCTCTAAAATGAGTCGGGTCAGGTAATGAATCAATCCAACCCATTTGCAGCATTAGTAATAATACTAAGCTAGCAAAAAAAAATATTAATCAAAAGCTCAGAAAATGATTTATCCACACCATTTTAATTTCCAAAATTTACATTTTAATTTCCAAAATTTATACTTATCTTATTGGAGCGAGCCTGCCCCAACATTTCAGCTCTCCATCCCGGGTACCACGTCAGCCAGACTCTAACCTGGCCGAGTCCGGAACCCACCCCACTCGACACGAGAAGATAAGATAACGAGAGGCTATCTATCTCTACACTTTGGTACGAGAAAACGGCGTCCCATTGACCGCAAGAGCACCCCCCAACCCCCACGGACCACGAGGCCGGGCGGAGTTCCGAGGAACTTCTAATTTTTTTTACTTTAAATTTTACCCCTACCATGGCTTTGCACTTTTTGATCCAATCCCTCCGC
Organism: Phoenix dactylifera; assembly: GCF_009389715.1. Taxonomy (NCBI): domain Eukaryota; kingdom Viridiplantae; phylum Streptophyta; class Magnoliopsida; order Arecales; family Arecaceae; genus Phoenix; species Phoenix dactylifera. The sequence continues at coordinate 20,805,646 of NC_052395.1, read as the reverse complement.
TACCCTTTTGGGCTTGAGTTGGCGAGAATCTCTCTCCAAAGCCGCCCCGGCTGCCGCGTCCGTTTTGGCAGTCCCGGGACGGGCCACCCGGTCGGGCAATTCAGTCGAAACGAGGGGGTTTTCTGATAAATTCCTTTTTCTCCTTCTTTTTTTTTTTTTTCCGGTCCTCGGTGTGTTTATATTTATATTTATATGTATATTTTTAGTTTCGTGTGTTGTTTAGTGGGAGCACGCAAAAAATTGCAGCCACCGCCCACTCCCTGCCATCATTGCTTGCCAGCTGCTCGGCACGCGCAACGCCACATGACATTAAATACTGCGTCCTTCATGGCTTCATCGCAATTCCTTCGCTTTATCTTCTATTTACCTCAACGCCACTGACATCCGCCGGTCTCCACCATGAACTTAGACCTTCCACTGTTCACCTGCCTGATGCAGCACGAACTTCAAAGCAACACTTGGTTGGATTTTTTTTCCTGATCAAAATTCGGGCCGGATCGGGCTCGGGCCGGGCTCTACAGCAGAAATTAGGCCCGATGGCTATGCCCAGGCCCGACTGTCGGGCTTAAATTTTTATCCATGCCCGACCTGACTTTATAAATCTAGTTCTAGGCCCGTCTAGCCCGGCCCAACCCGATAGATCCGCCCCAACAGACCCGATTTTTTCTTTGTTTGGAATCTGGAAATGGGCCAGAATGGCCCGGTCCGTTTTTTTGGTTGGGCCGCTTTTCTTGCCCAGGCTCGACCCATGGGCCTTTTTTTAATGACCAAGCCCGAAAATTTTGGGTCGGGCTGGGCGGGCCAGAAGGCCCTTGATCAGCTCTACTTCCAACCAAGTGGTTCCAGGTTCAAAAAGCGCGGACGTCGATTAAATTCGGGGACCGGATGCTCCAAGTTTGGATATGAGGTCTGGAAGTGCTACTGGTCCGCTGGTACCAAGGTGGCACCGGGATGACGTACTCACCTATGAGGAGGTTGCCACGTAAGTGGAGCGGCCCGCGAGGTGGGGAAGGTATTAGAAACATAAGTATGCCCCTACCTCCAAGAGGGTAGGGGGTGCTTTCTATCCGCATCGCACATGTCTCGATGAGAGAGGGGCCCAATGTGGGGTTGCTATGTGGAGAAGGTTCTCCTCCCCCTTTCACCTTTTCTTTAAGCAAAAAAAAAAAAGATAATCCTCCCTATTCTTTTTTAATGTACATGAGCGGTTTGAAAGAAGCCGCACTCTTTTACCAGCTTGAGAATATCACAAAGCAACGATACTCCATTTACAGGATCGTTTACACGGTATTTATAGCGCACCTCCTTGCACCCATCCATGGGATTGTTTACCATCTTATTTTGCCTACGCCACATTATGCGGTAGGAGAACGAAATATGGAATCAAAGTATGAGTAGAATTATAGAGGCTTCTATGCACTCATGTTGATACCCAAATCAAGTAGGTATAAGAAAGTCATAATTTTATACTTCTATATCACAAAATTTCATATTTATCTTCTTTAATTCTAATTTTCTTTTTCAAGGAATTGTATTCTTTAACACCATATTGCATATTAGTAAGTCCATTAAGTCAATAGCATCTCCCTCTTTACTTGTTCTGCATCTTAGAAAATGATTGTAAGGTATAGTTGAAAATGATCTTATATTAACAACCGAGCATTTGCATAAATGGTATCATCCTTACTGCATTGGCAGAGATTGAGGTTTTAATTCTGGTTGAGAGCCAACCTTTGAAATTAAGATGGGAGTTTATATGATAGGATTATAGGAAGGTAAGGATGATCCCCTTCTAAATGTTTGAAAAATGTTGCCATGCTAATCGTCGATTTTCGTGCTTGCCACGAATGTTGTCATTTTAGGAAAGCATAAAACTAAATCAAAACCATAAGGTTCTTTCAACTATAGCTTGTAGCTTATGCTATTGCTAGTGGTAAATATTGCATTTCTTTATTATATTATCTCTCTATGGGATGCAAATAAAATAGTCGACAAAAATTTTGTTTCTTTGCAAGATGGAAACACGGCAATATTATTGACTGTCATGAGATATTTTTTTGGCAGAAATTATGTTAATATTGTTGCTGGAATTTGGACCCGGGGGCCGCCGTGAAGCCGGGGAAGGAGGAGCTCCGCTGCTGTAGGAGGCGGGCGGCGGTGCGCCGGCTGGCTGCGTCCTCCGCCGCGGGGGGTGTGCAAGTCCTGCAAGGAAAACCGGTGGCCGGGCTCCCCGGCGCCGGCCCTCCGATGCCTAAGTCAGAGGGGGGGCTTAACTTTGAAGAAGAGAGAGGGATTGTATGTGGAAGTCCGAAATAATCCCCTTGGGAGGAAGAGGCCTCCTCCATCTTAGAGGGAGAAGCTCCCCTTTTATAGGGAGGGTGGCCGGATTACCTGTAATGTGACTGGGCGAATTAATGGGTTACCGTCACTGTCAGGGAGCTGTCACGATTGATCGGACCCGTTGGGGTGGTTGAACCGCCGGCCGTGGTGGGCCTGGGGTCCGTAGATGACAAGTGCATTGATTGCTGAGTGAACCGGTGGTCAGAAAGAGCCGTACGCTTTGATGGTTCAGTGATCCGGAGATCATCTTGAGCCGTGTTCATTTAATGACTGAGTGCATTGGAGGCCTGAGGGGGTCTCATGCATTAATGATAGGGTGTGCCGAATGCCTGCGGAGATCTTGTGCCTTAATAACTTGGGGATGGTGGCAGATTGAAGTGGAGTCATATATTTAGTTGTGAGATCCTTTGGAGGGTTAGGCGGAGATTGGATATTTGGCTAAGGCATGGGCTCGGCGGGGTTGCCTTTCTGGTCGGCGCTCTCTGGTCTCGGCCTTCTGTGCTCGGCCTTCTGTGCTCGGCAGCCTTTTGTGCTCGGCCTGCTGTGCTCGGCAACCTGCTGTGCTCGGCTCGCTGTGCTCGGCTCGCTGTGCTTGGCAGCCTGCTGTGCTCGGCTCGCTGTGCTCGGCAGCCTGCTGTGCTCGGCCTGCTGTGCTCGGCAGCCTGCTGTGCTCGGCCTGCTGTGCTCGGCAGCCTGCTGTGCTCGGCTCGCTGTGCTCGGCAGCCTGCTGTGCTCGGCTCGCTGTGCTCGGCTCGGCCTATGAGCTCGATCACTTAGAAGAGCCCGATCACTTGATGAGCTTGAGAGCGGAAGAGCTCGATCACTTGGATGAGCCGAAGAGCCCGATCACTTGGATGAGCTCGATCTTGCTGACGGATTTGGGTGCTATAATTGTATTTGTGGGGTGGTCCATTTTACCACCAACACTACCCCCGACTTCCGAGTTCGAGCTGCTTTTTGGCTCGGACAAAGGAAGTAGTCCAGTCGTCAATCATCCTGTAATATAGCCAAATATGTATAAAGATGTACATGCCAAGTAGGGTGTACCTCTCATGCAGTTGGAGTTAAGTGCTCCAGGTTGACTCAGCGGCCTTCTTTGGCTTGTCGTAGGAGGCGTCGAATGGCGTTGAAAGGCGTCGAATGGCGTCGAAATGTCGTCGAATGGCGTCGAAGTGTCGTCGAATGGCGTCGAATGTCGTCGAATGTCGTCGAATGTCGTCGAATGGCGTCGAATGTCGTCGAATGGCGTCGAATGTCGTCGAATGTCGTCGAATGTCGTCGAATGGCGTCGAATGTCGTCGAATGGCGTCGAATGTCGTCGAATAGCGTCGAATGGCGTCGAATGTCGTCGAATCGGCGTCCCGAGCTTAGTTAGAGCATCATTGGAGACGCATACAGGAGACGGACCTCGTCCGTTGGCGATCGTGCGCCCTATTCGGGGCGACGTTGGTCGTTTTTTGGATTCTCCGACCTGGAAATAGATAAAATATTGAAATTATTTGAAGCCAAAGTGGCGTCCTGTACCTTTTGGAGATATTTTAATGGCTTCCAAGCTTCGAAGTCCCTTAGGACTTAGCTTGGCACTAGCTTTCTTTGGCTCGATTTTCTGGGGGAGGTGTTCTGCATTCGGGCTTCGGAGCTTGGCAGCCTTCTGAGCTCGGCGGCCTTTGGTGCTCGGCCTTCTGAGCTCGGCGGCCTTCGGAGCTCGGCCTTCTGAGCTCGGCGGCCTTCTGAGCTCGGCAGCCTTCTGGACCATGAAAGGATTTAGCTTCATAGTACTTTCTTGGGGTAGAATCTCCTATGAATCTAGCCAGAGGAGCGCTCATCCTTTGGAAGGCATACAAAATAAGGTATCAGCCGAGCTTTCATGATGTACTAAAATCCTTTTTTAAAACCTTGCAATGATGAGGGAAATAGCTACAGCGTCGTCATAAAGAGGGCTCAACACCCTTTTGGTCTTCATCAGAAAAGGAGATGTGACTTTCACAGAGCACGGATGCTTTGAGGAAGCTCTTTTTTCCGAGCTCGGAGCTTCTGGTACCTCTAGTTGCCCGCCCTCTGATGGTATTGATGATGCCCGTGAGAGGTCAGTGGTCATTCTGCTCCTTATGCGGCACTGGATTTTGTTCCTCGGGCTCTCTCCTGTAGGCATGATCACGGACAAAATAACTCAACCGACCTCGGCGGACAAGTGCCTCGATCTCATCACGAAGCTCGTAGCAATCCTCCGTATCATGGCCGCGATCTCGGTGGAAGCGGCAGTACTTTTTCGAGTGCTTCCGCGACTCTGTCGGACGCATTCTCAATGGAGGTCGGAGGTAGCCCCGACCCTCAATCTCCATGAGGATTTCTGCTCGGGTGGATGTGAGAGGAGTGTACGTCTGAAATTTTTGGAGGGGAGACCCCGGGCGAGCTAGGCTCTTGGGCCAAGGAGGCTCTTTCTCATGCCAGGGGAATCTGCTACTTGGTTGGGAGTGCTCCTGGTGCTTCTTCTGCATCTTGGCAGGTCGTTCGACTTCCTCCCGCCGAGAGGCCATGGCTTCCTCAGCCTTGGCGTACTTGCGAGCTCGGGTCAACATTTCGGTGAGGTCCGCAGGGAAGTTCTTCTCGATAGAGAAGAGGAACCTGTAAGACCGGGCTCCAGTCTTTAGTGACGACATGGCGATTGACTGGTCCAGCTCCCGGACTTTCCATGTTGCGGCAGTAAACCGATCCAAGTACTCCTTGAAGGACTCTCCCTCCTCTTGTTTGATGTCAAGGAGGGAGTCCGACGTCCGCCGCTGGGGCTGGCTAGCGGCAAAATTACTGGCAAACTGCCTGCCGAGCTGCTCAAAGGAGGAGACAGTACTCGGCTCAACCCGGTGAACCAAAGCCGGGCCGGTCCTCGGAGCGTTGCTGGAAAGGCTTTGCACATCATGGCCTCCGAGGCTCCTTGTAGGGCCATTAAGGCCCGATAACTTTCCAGGTGGTCAAGGGGGTCGGCCCTGCCGTTGTAAGGCTCCACCTGGGGCATCTTGAACCGTGGTGGGACCGGTTCATCTTCGATCTCCGAAGAGAAGGGAGACTTCGTAGTGAACTCGAAGTCGTTATCACGTCCTGATTTTCTCCCGTGGAGTGCCTGAATTTGGCGCTCCAGCTTTTCGACCTTCTTGTCGAGTTCATCATTCTGGGGGATCGCTGCAGCGGTCCGTTCGGGTGCAGGTTGCCCTGGAACCGACTCAGCTTCTGAAAGCTGTGGCCAGCCTCCGTGATCTCTGACTGGGTGCTCTCTCCAGAGGGAGGCCTGGACTTGAGAGTCCTGACCTCGAAGAGGAAGCCCGCTTGTAGGGGGCTCCGGTTGAACTGGAGCCGGGGGAGGCGGTGCTGCTGGGATGCCCCTGGGTTGCAAGCTTTGGACGGCGGTAGCCAACGCCTGCACTTGCTGCACCAGGGCATCAAATTGCTCCGGCCGAACCTGAGGGGTTGACTCGGCCGGAGGTGGTGAGTTCCGGACGGAATGCTCAGGACTGGGTGGAGGACGTCGAGAGGCGTTGGAAGCCCCTTTGCTTCTTAGCTTCATGGCAGCGAACTCGGTCCCTTCCTCTAGCGCCAACTGTTGCTGGAATTTGGACCCGGGGGCCGCCGTGAAGCCGGGGAAGGAGGAGCTCCGCTGCTGTAGGAGGCGGGCGGCGGTGCGCCGGCTGGCTGTGTCCTCCGCCGCGGGGGGTGTGCAAGTCCTGCAAAGAAAACCGGTGGCCGAGCTCCCCGGCGCCGGCCCTCCGATGCCTAAGTCAGAGGGGGGGCTTAACTTTGAAGAAGAGAGAGGGATTGTATGTGGAAGTCCGAAATAATCCCCTTGGGAGGAAGAGGCCTCCTCCATCTTAGAGGGAGAAGCTCCCCTTTTATAGGGAGGGTGGCCGGATTACCTGTAATGTGACTGGGCGAATTAATGGGTTACCGTCACTGTCAGGGAGCTGTCACGATTGATCGGACCCGTTGGGGTGGTTGAACCGCCGGCCGTGGTGGGCCTGGGGTCCGTAGATGACAAGTGCATTGATTGCTGAGTGAACCGGTGGTCAGAAAGAGCCGTACGCTTTGATGGTTCAGTGATCCGGAGATCATCTTGAGCCGTGTTCATTTAATGACTGAGTGCATTGGAGGCCTGAGGGGGTCTCATGCATTAATGATAGGGTGTGCCGAATGCCTGCGGAGATCTTGTGCCTTAATAACTTGGGGATGGTGGCAGATTGAAGTGGAGTCATATATTTAGTTGTGAGATCCTTTGGAGGGTTAGGCGGAGATTGGATATTTGGCTAAGGCATGGGCTCGGCGGGGTTGCCTTTCTGGTCGGCGCTCTCTGGTCTCGGCCTTCTGTGCTCGGCCTTCTGTGCTCGGCAGCCTTTTGTGCTCGGCCTGCTGTGCTCGGCTCGCTGTGCTCGGCTCGCTGTGCTTGGCAGCCTGCTGTGCTCGGCTCGCTGTGCTCGGCAGCCTGCTGTGCTCGGCCTGCTGTGCTCGGCAGCCTGCTGTGCTCGGCCTGCTGTGCTCGGCTCGGCCTATGAGCTCGATCACTTAGAAGAGCCCGATCACTTGATGAGCTTGAGAGCGGAAGAGCTCGATCACTTGGATGAGCCGAAGAGTCCGATCACTTGGATGAGCTCGATCTTGCTGACGGATTTGGGTGCTATAATTGCATTTGTGGGGTGGTCCATTTTACCACCAACAAATATCATTTTATCCATCATAATGCGTTTTCAGACATCTTTTGCTTGATTAGATTTTCAAATCTAAATTATTTTATAAAGTTCCTTTTCCAATTTTTTTGTAACTTCCTACATTATCTAAATTTTTTTATTTGTTTTCCTCGTATAAGAATTTCTCATAAAAAATCTACGAGCCTTCTGTTACTAGAAAACTCTTGGCTCGATTAGAATTGAAAATTACAAATTTGAGCTCATCGGCAGGATTCTTCTCGTATACGAGACAAAACCATCTGAAAAGGCTTTATTTTATTGGATCCTTAACCTCGGAGACCCCTTCCCAGTTGTTTCTACTTTTTAAGAAACCTATCCATGAAATTTAGATTTTTTTTAAAAAAATTATTTTACCCATTGAAGTCTTAAAAGGCTGGATTATTAACCCCTTGATATACCATATCAAAGGGAAAAAGGTCCTGTAATAATGTGATAAAAATTTGAATCTTCTACGACCGAAACTTTTCCTTGAAAATTTAGAATCTTTTTTCGTAAACGGGCGCCTCACACTACACGAATACGGATATATCTGATAAAATCTGAAAACAAAATATTGCGGAGAACCGTGGTCAGCTCTCCTACTGCCCATGGTCCAAATATCTCGGAGTAGGAAATGGTTCCACCCCAATACCTTCGAACCTTATGAGAAAGATTATATTCTTCATAGTGTGAATAATTAAGTTCTTTTCCTCTTTGTTTTCTATTTTTCTTTTTTTATAAACTTAAATGGCTAAATAAAGGCCCTTATGGCTCATCCCTGACATAAGGTCCTACAGGCTACGTACGAGGCCTTCCCACTGCGCATTGTGTCACAAACTTTAATTTCCATCAACAATCCAACTGCCATGTAAAACGTCTTAAAAGCGTTTCAATGTGGTTCAAACGCATGGCCACCTTTGTAGAGGAGAGTGATACAAACTATGAAGGCCTTTTTCAATCGCCAAAAAAAAAAACAACAAAAAAAAAACTACAAAAGCCTTTGGGTTGCACCTGGCCAGACACTATCCAATTGATTGAAGAATTTATTGAGGAGTAGATTCAAATTAATGTGAAACTAAATATCAAGCTGGATAGTAACCTGCATTAAATTTGACCTATTAAATTTCCACTTATAAATGCTGGGTTATATATTTCAATGAACATTGATGAGCTTGCTGAGTTGGCTGTGACTAGAATTCCTTTTTTTTCTTTGTTTTTTTTAGTTTTTTGAGAAGAAAAGAATTCATGAGATTAACTAAGACTGCCCAGGGGTTGTTGGCTGTAGTGGTTCTCTACCAAAAATGAAGAGATATGAACTTTGCAAATGGAAACTACTGATGAATCTTCTTTTGAGAGAAATATTAAGAATAAACGAAACGATACGCAAGACATGAAGATTATAATTATTTTCTTACATCAAAATTTCATGGCGTGCGAGACAAAACCATCTGAAAATGACAAGATGATAGCTTGCTTTTCAACTAGATTCTAATCAATTTATTTCAAAAGAATTAAGATATAAACAAATAAACAGGTCCCGCCGGCATCGAACAAAAACATCCTTAACCTATCAAACAAAAGGATCATCTATGGCTGACCTCTAAGCCATCGTCTAATGGCGTTTGGTGGCAAATAATACTAGTTAGAAACATCCCTTCCTTCCAGCACCAGCCCTCAATTAGTGGATGGGGGGCCTGCATGCGGGTTCCAGTTCGTAGGGTGAGGGGGATTGTCAATTGCTTTCTTGCTTGTTCAGGTGGGAGAAAGCCATTCGGCAGGCAAAAGAACAAGACACCTCTGATGCTCTGAATTTATTATTGGAAGATGCCAACTTCGCTTTTCATTGCGTTCACGTGAAGTGTTTGCAAGCCTCAGAGCAACGCCAACTTTGTAGTTTGAAGAACAAAGTGGACACGAACCTAAAAACCCCACTGCATCCTTATAATGAAAGGATGATAACAAGCCACAAGGCATCTTTGATGGGCAACAAGCATTGCCCACACCCTCTTCCATGGCATATTCATTATATTTAATGGCTGAGGGACAAACCTAAGGCCTCCATCAGCATCCTATATACATGAAATATCTAACCTTGAATCCTTTTCATAAGAGTGGGCTATAGTGCCTATGATTGCGAGAAATCAGGAAATTTGGCGGTTCAGGAATTTGGAGTCTTCTATTTGGTGGTACTTGAACTACAGGTGCAGGCAGTAAACTAGCTTCCATGTACTTGTTGGGTTAGGGACTGTTATTTATGTTTAACATTAGTGGAAGCAGTCCCACACAATACATCATGTGATGGAATCATGAAAATGTTACAACTTCCTTCCCATCCTTCTTTAATTTCAAAAAGAAGCATTGGGCTGCACCTAATAAAGGTTGTGTGGTATTCAGATATAAAATTTGTGAGATGAGTTGTTACCTTGAACAACTTGCTTAAGCTAGCATGGGAGTGGCTTCAAATTCCTGGGTTGATCAAGCATCGGATCGAGCCCAATAGAGCCCAATAGAGCCCAAAATAAAGCCGAAGTTTCAAACCTGAACCCACCTGAAAAAAAGTCTGATATTTGTCAGCATTTATCTTGCATTAATCTTTTTGAGGCAAAATCCACCAAAGAAGACATTGGTATCAGAATGATAATAAATGTTGTCGCAAAGCTCTCTTGGCCGGTGGATATTAGGGTTTTTATTTTTAGTATTTTATTTTATTTGTTTGATTGATTTTTGCTGAGAGGGAACTGCTATAAGATCTTGGGTGTTACATGAGCAAATTTTGGCAATGCTTGGACCAAATTCAGACTAATTTGCACCTGAAATGTTTTAGATTCATCACATTGTGATTAACAATGATGGCAGCTAATTATATAATTCGAACCTGCTTTTTCAATAGGACCGGCCATTCTTCAAGCTGAGTTTCTGCATCAAATCTAATGATCGCATATTTGCTCGGACCAAACCGGTCCACTTCTTGCCCTAGTTTAGCCTGTCTCTGTTGTGGAGAGGAATGCCAACATAGAATCATTTCCATCATCGAAAGCATGAAGTGTTTATTTCGAAATGAAGATGAGAGTGCCCTTGGCAATAATTCACTTTGAGATATTAATTAGGCAGCCAAACCTATAGTATAGGTGCCAACATAAATCTAATTGGACCGAGAATGTTAATCTAATTTCAAGTCCAATTAAGCTATAATGAAATGTTCGAAGAAAACTAACGAAATTCAAAATGACATCAGGGAATTATCCCCTTAAGGGAATTATGGTGATGATCCATACATTTTTGACTTACTTGTATTTTCTGCCCCTTTTCTTCTTATTCTTGCCTGTTCAATTGATCTGGTTAAATGTAGTTTCTGGTCTCTCTGGATTGAAATGGAAAGATCATTTTTATGTACCAGATGAACACTGCAAATTAAATTTTTGAGCCACTTGAAAACAATGTAGCTGGACCCTGCTTCCTTGGCCTCGCTCTAAACATCGAGCAAAATTATAATAAGAAAACTCCTTTAAGTTGTAAATGGCGTTTCCGAGGTCATCATTGATAATGAGTCATAAGCTCTACATACATGGGGAGTCAGGCCCATAGCTTTCGTTCTGATTGGGCCATCGCCAACTTGGTTCATTTATGGGCTTTAGCATGGCGTCGTCCGAGTCTAAATATAAGATGGAGCTCTCACCGAAGGCTCAATGCAGCCCAACTCTTGTTTATATGACACAGCATTCAATTGACGTTTCCAACTTTGATGGAAGCCATGCTTATTGTTTGGTACCCAATTATATAGTAGAATTTCTTGACCTACGTAGCAGCTGATGTTAAACTATCACGATTTATCAAGCCCAATCAGACCCAATCTGGTAACAAAGTTTGGAAATGGTTGCTATCTGTGAAGAATTCTCATATGGCTGGTAATGTGAAGTTTCAGTAAAAGTTTGAGCTGGCAAGCCTTCACTTTGGGTGATTTGAATGGAAATGTATTATAGGTTTGATTCCAAGGCTTGCCTTACAAATCTTCAGTAGATTACGTCTATGGTGAATGAGTTACTTTAAAGGCTCCTCCAAAGGTCACCAGCTAGAGAAGAGTGAACGACTCTCAGTTCATCCTCTTGTCTCTTGTCATTGATTCATATAGGTGGACCAAAATGGCAAGTTAGGATCTGCTGAAATTGTCATTGGCATTTCATAAGATATTAATATCATTTTTATAGAGATATTACCCACAAAAAAGGTTTAGCACTCTTAGTTCATACCAAGGCTCTTGTTTTTTTTTTTGGTACAATGGCACTTCAGGTGTGATGCAGCCAACAAAATTAGAAAAAAAAAAGATGGTTCTTCCAGAGAAAATCTTGGAGTGATAAGCCGTACAGAAAACAACTTAGTCAGCTGCACTGTTCACCTCTCGGTAGATATGAATGGCCTGAAAGGCTCTTATTGTTGACTGTTAGTAGGTGGATCGTAATAGCCCGTTGGAATACACTTACTACTATCACTAGCATTTGTTAAGATTATTGTTGTAAAGAAATTATCCATACTCCTCGATCGATAATAGAAACTATCCGGACTAAATCAATTATGAATCAAATTCTCTTTGTCCACACAAGGAGGATACCTTTCGAGAAGGAGAGGGATCCAACAAAAAAAAGTGATAGACTTGATATTTTGCACAATCCTGGTCCTACATTCAAACATCATATTAAGATTATTGTCGGCAAACTAGATGAGAATGTCATGGGTGGCTGCTTTCATTCCAAAATTCTTGCCATCGACTTTTAGTAGGTGGTACACAAGGACTAGTTAAAATTCACTTGATGTTTCCATTAGTGTTTATTGAAATTGTTATTTTTTTAAAAAAATAATCAGATTCCTTTACCGAAAATAGAATTTACTTTTGGGTTCAATTAATTATGACTGCAGATACGCTTTGTTCGTCCGAAAAATGACACCTCTCAAAACCCTAAAGAAAGAGAAGAAATTCTATTGAGAAATAGAATTTATATTTGAAGAATCCTTGCCCTACATTCAAAATTTGGATTTAGACAAAATTTGGGAGAAATGAAACTTTAAAAAGTGAACAGACTAATCTATATTACATGATGGCTTAACTAGGAGAATAAGCTAACTCAAACTGGTCGAGATGGTATCACAGCCATTCATATAATGTTTCAATTCTTCCGAACTAATCACATGCACTGCACATAGTATGATACCAGTCGATCATGTACAATATGATAATACATCACAAGGAGCCAGATCCGTCCCTAGTCCTCGAAGCATACCATTTATTGCTGTCTTTTTTTGGTTTGTATTAGGCTACGTAGATATGCTGCATACATTTCACATGGGATCAAAACAGCACCTTGGAAATGGCCAAAGGAGCTAAACTAGGGCAACGTGGACCGGGCCATACAGAATGCCCGACTCCTCTCGGTTCAAAGAATAAAAGATGGAATGTTATCCGAGTCCTTGTCCTCAAATGCATGATATCATTTATCAAAGAGAGAGAGGAAAAAAAAAAAGAGGCTGGGAATTACCTAGAGATCAAGACAAATTGGTGGTTGCAGAGAAATTATATTCTATATCATACATCATCGTATATATGATACGGCGGTGCATCGCATCAATCATATGTGTTCAATTTTTTTGTAGGCCTTATTTTGGTGCACTATTACAGGAGCGAATGCTTGTGCTTCGACCCCACATAAAGGGTGGCCTATGTGATATAGGCGGTGCATAGGAGAGAGAAAATTATTTATCAAAGAGAGAGGAAAAGAAAAGAAAAAAGGGTAGGTATTATCTAGAGAACGAGACAAATTGGTGGTAGTAGGAAAATTATATTCTACATTATACATCATCATGTATATATGATATGGATGTGTGCACTATATCAATCATAAGTGCTTATTTTTTTTTTAGGCCTTATTTTTGTGCACTACCACGTGAGCGAATGCTTGTGCGCCGCCACGTGGAGGGTGGCCTATGTGATATGGGCAGCGCATAGGAAAGAGAAAATTATTTATGAAAGAGAGATGGGAAAAAAGGATGGGTATTACATGGAGAATCAAACAAATTCACGGTTGTAGAAAAATTATATTCTACATCATACATCATCATGTATATGATATGGATGTGTGCGCTGCATCAATCATAAGTGCTCATTCTTTTAGGCCTTATTTTTGTGCACTACCACGGGAGCAAAATATCAAAGAGAGGAAAAAAAAAAGGCTAAGTATTAGAGTCAAATACGTGGTCGTAAAGAAATTTTATTCTACATCATACATCAACATGTATATAATATGGTGGTATACCCCATCGATCATATATGCTCTTTTTTTTCTAGGCCTTATCTTGGTGCACTACGGCAGGAGCGAATGCTTGAGCCCCACCACGTGGAGGGTGGTCCATGGGCGGTGCATAGGAGAGAGAAAACGATCCAACCGCCAGCCGATGCCATCCCGCTTCTCCGCATAAGCGGACGAAAATCTCTACCGCATGATGCGGATTCCGTTACGGAGGAAAAGTCCATCGATCTGATCCACAACTCGCCATTGATCTGATCCATAGCCACCGTTGATCTGATCCACGCCGGTGAGCGAAGCGAAATTAGGTAAATTACCGGCGCAGTGCATCTCATCCGCGTCACGCTGCACTCCTGAAAGCATCATACAAAAGGATTTTGAAATCCGTGCCATGCGCTCCAACGTTCCCCTTCGACGTCTCATGCTATGGTAATAGCCGCCGTACGTAACACTAAGATTTTATTCAAATAAATGAGTTAATAAAAGATTTTAAAGACATTATTATTCCATTATAATAAAGAAAAAAGAAATCCTTGCTGTCTGTATCATCATTATTGGTCAAAAATTATTTTTAGTTACTTATCCGATAATATATAAATATTATCTATAAAGGTATGGCTTACCAAGTTGGACGTAGAATCAAAGTAAAACTCATTGAAACTTTTAAATAAGATCGGATCGAGTTGGAGATTTTTATACCCGACACGACCCTGTATAAAATACCCAGCTTATTGCATGGACATGTAAGTATGTACATATATGCATACAGACCGTGTGTTAAAAAAATTACTCTTCTAACAATCTTGCACCGGTGAGAATAAACAGTTATGGCCGAGTGGCCGCCTGGCTGCTAAGTAGCCGACCATAACAATTTTCCCTTGAGTTGTCCAAACTTTATAATTCCTTCACCTCTTCGTCAGCCAGCTCTCTCGAACTCATGCACTGGGAGTCTGGGATGTATTCGCGCGCGCGCACACAAAAAAAAACAGAAAAATAACACCAACTCATAGTATTTATCGACCCTGCTTCCTTCCCACGAGTCCACCAAATCCGACTTCATGAGTTCAATCCATCCTCCATTGGCTTTTTTCTCCTCTTTTCAATAAATTTTCTTTTTTTATAAATAATAATCTTCCTCCTTATTGGGTACCGTTCACCCTAATCACATAAAAATAGCAACACAAGATGAAAACCAGGAAGCAGTTAGTACCCACCGAAAACTGTGCTTCATCCTCTCATCATCGTCATCAGAAAAGTGGAGAGCCGTAACGGCTGCCGAAAGGTGGCCGAGCCGCTCTCCGACCGCGTCTTACGCCTCTCGTTCTGTGACTCTCGATCCTATCCAACTCCACTTCGCCTCTATAAATTCTCCGCCACGCTCACTCGAGGCTACTCAAATCAAGTCCATGTTTCTTCCGCATGCAGTTTTAGATATGAGGCCTTTTCCTCTCCTACTACTCTTCTTTATTCTAGCAGTCGTCCGGTGCTCCGCCGCCGCGGATGCGGGCACCACCAAGACGCCGTCGAGGGTCCGATTCGACACGGGCGGGCTGAGCCGGGAGGCTTTCCCGGCCGGGTTCGTCTTCGGGACGGCGGCGTCCGCGTACCAGGTGGAGGGCATGGCGCTCAAAGACGGGCGTGGCCCCAGCATCTGGGATGTCTTTGTCAAGATCCCAGGTAAAGTAATTAAATCCCAACCGTCCGTACCTTTTACCATTTCGAATCTTCTTCTTCCGGCTTATCAAAATCTAGCTGGATTTCTGAGTCAACTCTCACTCCCCCGAATTTATATTAACTGAAACAGGGGAGATTGCAAATAATGCCACAGCGGACGTTTCAGTAGACGAATACCATCGCTACAAGGTAAGTAATAATTCCATCCTAAGCAAAAAAAGTAATAAGAGAGAAAAAAGAGAAAATTATTGGAATAATAAAACTCCGGGGTATCTCTTTGTCCAATCATTTTCACTGGGTTGACTCAGTGAAGGCTGGGCTGAGGTTTGGTCATCAGAATTGGATTTTTTTTTTTATAAGATTTGCATTAAACGTTGCACTGATGGTGCAGGAGGACGTGGAAATCATGAAGAAGATGAATTTTGATGCATATCGCTTCTCGATCTCGTGGTCCAGGATATTTCCAAGTAATCGAGATTTTGATGACACTGATTGATCTTAATAAATGGATTCTCATGTTTAGAAAATTTACTCGATTATTTTTTGTTTTACTTTGCTATGAATGTAGATGGAGTTGGGAAGGTAAATTGGAAAGGTGTGGCATATTACAATAGATTGATTAACTACATGCTAAAGAAAGGTAAGCTTCGTGTCCCAGCCAGAAGCCGTCTCTGCTTCTCGAGTCCATGGATTGATCATAATTACTAATCTTATGTTTCTATGATTTTTTAGGTATCACACCCTATGCAAATCTCTATCACTACGACCTCCCAGAAGCACTTGAGAAGCAGTACAATGGATGGTTAAGCTCAAAAATTGTGTAAGTTTATGATTTTTAAGCTCTGCTTCTTCACTGAATATCTTTTGCATGTCGATGCCTGCTCTTTTTTTTTCGTGGACTTTCATGCTCAAGCTTTACTCTTCATGCAGAACGGCACCCTCACTCTATTAGTTATGGAGTAGAGCTGATCACGGGCAGGTCTCGGGCCTAAATTTTATTTAATTTTAATCAAGTTTCAGGCCGGGTCTATTTAGAATTTGACTTTTTCTGTACCTAAGTTTGGCTCAAGATCATCGAGTCAATATTTGGTGTTTAATACTCTAGGTACTTCTTAGATTTGTCACAATCATTTGCTTTTATAACAAAAATTTCCAAACTAAAATTGATACTTTATTTTTCTTAACAAAAAGGATTTAATTTGCATGAGAACAGGGTACGTACTCGAAGTTCTTTGGACACACACACACACACAGAGAGAGAGAGAGAGAGAGAGAGAGTTTATGGGCTGATGTTATTTAGTTTGCAGTTAATTGTCCTAATATTCTTTTCTTTAGTATAAATAATTTCGGGTTTTCAGGGTGAGCTCGGCTTAGCCAAAGGTTTGCCAAAAACTTTTCGCTCCATGAAATTTTGCTCGGCCTGAGTATTGAAATTAGGCCCCAAACATGGCTCAGCCCATGGCCATTTCTAGTCTCTAAGTTTTCATTGAAATGAATCTGTAATTATCACAGCTTCAAAGCCTTCCTTTTAAAGACCACGCAGCTTTAAAGCCTTGGATGATCTTTAAAGGACAACAACCTCTCAGTTTTTTTTCAGACAACATCCAAACATGTGCATACATAGAATCTATTCACGTATTGATACATGCTTCCACTTACTCTTTATCTATTTAAAAAAGAAAGAAAGAAAGAAAGAAAGAAAGAAAAGTTACACCTTGTCATCTTGCACCCAAGTCACTGAAAATGTTTGCTTCAGAATTTGGGATTTTCCAAGTCCATAAGATTCATCCTCAACAGGAAAGGTTACCAGTGCAGCAAAATCTCCTGTCTTTTGATTATTTCTCACAATAATTTTTTTTTAAAAAAACCAATTCATCTGGAGCTTGATCATTGGCTCATAACATGCAGGGAGGCATATGCAGACTATGCTGACTTTTGTTTCAAGATATTTGGTGATAGAGTGAAGAATTGGTTCACTTTCAATGAGCCAAGGGTGGTGGCAGCTCTTGGATATGATGATGGCAAATTTGCCCCAGGAAGATGCACAAACTGTTCGGCCGGTGGGAATTCTGCTACCGAGCCTTATATTGTTGCCCATAATCTCATCCTGTCTCATGCTGCTGCTGTTAAGAGGTACCGTGAGAAGTATCAGGTAAGCAACTCCAATTCCCATGTTTCCACCATATATATATATATATATATCCTGAGAACTGTGATGGACTGCTTCTTTACATGAACTGGTGTTGTTGCCTTCTTAATTATATCCTGTCCTCTACACCAAAAGTCATGTGCATGCATGGCCATTAATCACAACAACTAATTTGCATGAGCATGTCCTATCGATGCACGACCACACTCAAAGAGAAAGCGTAAAGCCTATTAAATCCATGTCATTAGTTTCAGAAGACTCGTAAGGCAATTTTGTACTGGACAGACAAAAATTTCAGGCGTTTCAAGATAATAATATTTGAGAGGCTAAACAGCAAGTCAGGATTGGATTCTCTTAGATGCTTTTTGCTATTAACATGTTGTGATGCAAAGATTAATGATTCCCAATGTAATCATGCATGCCAGGCTGAACAGAAAGGCAGGATTGGAATTCTCCTGGATTTTGTTTGGTATGAGCCTCTGACCGATTCGAAAGATGACCATGCAGCAGCTCAAAGAGCAAGGGACTTCCATCTGGGATGGTAATTATCGAAACATTGCAAAGGAATGAAACATTCATTACTCTAGCAAAAATTCGATCTCCATCTCACCTACTTTGCAGGTTTCTTCACCCTATCATATATGGCGAGTACCCAAAGACAATGCAGAACATTGTTAAAGAGAGGCTTCCAAAATTCACAGTGGAAGAGGTTAAGATGGTGAATGGCTCTATAGATTATGTGGGCATCAACCAATACACTGCCTACTACATGTATGATTCACATCTGTCTGAGCCGCAAAAGCCCACTCGTTATGCGAACGATTGGCACGTCGTATTTGCTTGTGAGTCCTTAACTTCCTTTGGGATGATAAAACCATGACATAGCATTATATGACTCCTAATTAAACTCCTGTGATTTCTCCTGAATTCTGCAGATGCACGCAATGGTGTGCCTATTGGACCACGGGTACGTAATATTTTCGTATCTTCGATGTTAGTTCTTGATCGATGATATTATGACAGTCTTAGAGGCAAAAGTTTACCTAACCTTCTATTCCAAAAAATTGTAACTTCAATGGTTTTGACTCACTTTATTTGCTTTAAACAAGATAAACTGGCTGTACTGAATGAGAAAAAAACTGCAACAAAATTTGCAGGCATATTCTGATTGGCTTTACATTGTACCATGGGGGATGTACAAAGCAGTGAGCTATGTTAAGGAGCACTATCGCAACCCAACTATGATCCTATCTGAAAATGGTATCAAATACTCAAAACCATTTCTTTCTTTTCCTTTCTTTACCCCCTTAATTTACCCCTGTAATCTGGGCTAAGTTCCTCACTTGATGATGATCATGATGTCAGGAATGGATGATCCTGGTAACATGACTCTGCCAAAAGGTTTGCATGACACGACGAGAATCAATTACTACAAAAGCTATATAACCGAGCTCAAGAAGGCAATCGACGATGGGGCAAACGTAATTGGTTACTTTGCTTGGTCTTTGCTTGATAACTTCGAATGGAAATTAGGTTACACATCAAGATTCGGGATAGTCTATGTCGACTTTAGAACCCTAAAGCGGTACCCTAAGATGTCAGCTTATTGGTTCAGAGAGATGCTCAAGGGGAAGAACTAGGTAGTGGCTTGAGTCATGTTTATTTTCTACTTGCCGCTTTGTAGTTATCATTAGGTTAGCTGAAGTGACTACCTTACAGAGCTTGAATGTATGCCTAAGTTGAACTTGCTATGATAATAAAGGAGGCAGTTTCAGTTTTTTTCTATCTTACATTTTTCCTTGAAGTGATTTCTTGTAACACAATTTTTGCTGGACTTTCTTGCATGTGAAGTATGTTAATGGTTAAAGCTCCATGATGCTCAAGAAAAATTAGAAGGACCAAATTTAATAATATAAGAAAATAATACTAACATATCATGTCAGGGGTTGCAGTATATAATCTGACGAAACCACAATTTGGATTAAATGATAAATTAAAAGGTAAATTTCATCACATTGTCTCTTTTTATAAAGTTCTAGGCTCTATATAATTTTGTATGGAGATTAGTTGATTCTAACCTTCCACTCCCAATCTAAAGTTCTAATCACTAGTGTCTTGCATGTTAGCTGCATATATGACTTGTCCTGTCTCAGTATAGCTGTACAGGACTTGTCTTGTCTTAGTAGCTGTATACTAGCTGTATTATTGACTGTATATTAGCTGTACATAAGCCACCTTCATCTATATAAAGGTGGGCTATGATGACACTGTTTGATTAATGAACAAAGGAGCTAATCTTCCCTTCTGCAATCACTCTCTCTTCTTCCTCTGTCTTTCTCTCCTCTTCCTCCTATTCAACGTTGCATCTGAAATGAATGTGGGCCAAATGAATCGAAAACAAATGAAAAATAGGAAAGAAAGTAGAAAGAAAAAGATGATGGAATGCTTGATCATGGGCTAAAAACTGTTGGATAATAGCCAAACTGCCTTTTTTTTGTGTGTGTGAAGAAGCTAAGAAGCAAGCAAAGTGATGGTTTGGAGAGGCAGATCAAATCAGACCTGATTTCTCCAAAAGTCTACGTTTATTTAGACTGCTGGTTTCGACATCATGTAACTTATTCAATAAATAATCCACCCCCGATCGTTGACAAATCATGAAAATCCGTTGTTTATTGCAAGATACTAACTCTTTATCTCAAAAACCTTGGTATATTGATAGGAATGCAATGGGCCATGGACTAATCGAGTAATTAATACTTGGTTTGGGTGATTAGAAAGACCACCGAGAATTCATGGTTAAGAGAAAAGATCATCACAAAAATTGAAGCTGGCAGCTTGTTTAGGATGTATCCCATTTTCTCCTGACCTTCAATTTATGTCCTCTCCTACTGAAGCCCAACTCAGACTCCCTCTTCTTGGCCATATTTTGTATCATTTTTTAAGATGTGAGTGACAAATGAATCCATGACACACTATATAAAGCAAATGGGTTTGATACGAAGGTTTATTCTTCTTGACCTAATTAGATAAATAGGGTTTGAGCTAAGGGTTAAATGAAGGTCTCTTACCCCAAGTTGACTTGGCCTTCACATGATATTGCTTTATTTTCCAAAAACTACTTAATTAGTTGCATTTATATTGCTATCATCCTTGATCAAATGCCTCGTTCTTTCCTAATTCAAGAACCCAAATTTAGACAAATATATATTGCGTAGTAATTAATCAAATTCACGAGTTTGCTAGCCTTTCAGAAAGTTTCTGCTCGTTAATGATCACTAATCTTTTGTGCTAAGTGAGGGTTTCCCTCTTCATTTTCTCTCATGCAAGCAACAAGAAGTGTGCAGAGGCATCCGCTAGTGGTGCCACTTTCAATGGTCGAACTTCGTGTCTCCTCAAATGGAGAGGGATGATAAAGAGCTAAGGCTTATTGGCCACTTGCAATTTGGTCTGTAGGCCTGCCAAATAGTTCGAGCAATTTATCAATGACCCTATACAAAAACTGAAATTATGCTCTCAAATGTCAGTGTTTTGCATGTAATTCTCTTTTGCATGTGCACGTTTATTGAATTACAGCAGATAGGGGAGAGTCTTCTTATCGAAACAGCAAACCTTCGAAGGCGAAAACAGGGTTACTACTAATGAGGAAGCGGCGTGACAAACACCACTTAAAGTTTCTTCACACTTTATAATTCTATAATAATCTAAAGCATGGGTCAGTAATGTTGTCAGTACAATCTTCTTTTTTTTTTGGTTCCATCTCATTCTTAAATGTGAGGAAAAAACTAGAGTGCCTTGGACGTATATATGCAAGGATGATAATTACTTTTATTTATCCTTACAATTACTGCTCCTCTTTAACAATGAGAAATAGCCAGTCCTTCATCAATTTAAAACTCGTAAATATCGCTTTTCCTGGTTGCCAATGTGGCACTAAGCTCGCCGCCAATATACTCTCTTTCGAGTCCCTTCACTTTCTTTAAACATGGGTAATATGATAGTGATCAATATAAAAATTCAAACTTCAGTAATCTAATTATTGAATTATGCCAATACCTTGCTAAAAGAAAATATAGATTATGCTATTATGTCTTGCATACCCTCAAAAGCTACCTCTGGTGCATTTACAAAGGAAGCAACGGACAGAAGAGTAAGACTAGATTAATTAGTCATAATTAGCACTCTAAGACATGGTGACATGAGCTACGTCTTAATTAAAACTCGATCGTTATCTTCCAGTGCAGTGTCTTTTCTTCATTAAGGAGTTCGCCAAGAAGTTTGAGCTCCTTCACATGATGGAGCATGCATTGGGGTTGTCGTCGCTGAAGAGAGCCATGTATTTCACGTCGGTTGCATTCGGAATAGGTTGTGCCTGAGGCACATTGCGCACGAAGCCGGATGGTGCCTTCTTGTCATAGGCCCCAGCAACATAAGGGTAGGCGACCAAGTGGTAAGGGACGTAGGGCCAGAATTCTGCCACCTTTCCTGTGCTCTTCACCTTCTTGAGGACCTTGTTCGGCTCGACGTGGCCGCTGACCGTCACCCTGCTTTGCTTTCGGTTCACGTCCACCGATGTCACACCTAATAAAGACCATGCGCACGTCAGTCTTGTGCTTAAATCAGAAATTATGACCCTTCAACAGCTGTCTTGCCCAGCAGCACCTGAAAGCACTCTTCATGACCTGATTTAGGTCCTGTTTGAAAAGTTATTTGCAGTAGGACTTCTAGGAGGAGGATTTTTTGTCATAAAATTTTTATAAAAAATTATTTACTATTTAGTAATTATATTTTAGAGTATTGTAGCATTTTTGGTAAATAAATTAAAAAAATATTTTTAGTATTACAGAATGACCGTAAAGAACATTGCATAGATTATACAACAGAGCATAATAAAATATAACATGTATTAATACATAAATATATGATATAATATAATATTACTATAATGTAATATAATATTATTATAATATAGTACTATAACATTGTATACTATTGGATAATTATTTAATATAATATTAAATTATTTTACATAACATATCAATATATTATGATATAATATTATATTATATTATATTTATAGTATAATATAATAACAAAGGTACAATTATTAGCATATATTCATTTTTCATAGTATAACATAATATTAAATTATTTAACATAACATATTAATTATATTATAATATTATATTATATTATATTTATAGTATAATACAATAATAGGAAACAAGAATTTATTTTTCTTGCACGGAAGCGAGTCTGATCTATGGGCAAGGTTGTTTGTTAGGGCTCCAGCAAATTTTTAAATTTATAAATGGATAAAATATGTAATTATTATATTTTATTATGGGTATTTTGGTCAAAAAAATAGCTTTCCAACAAAGCTCCAAACAGCTTTTTCGGAAAGCTCCAAAATTGAGTTTCTCCTAAAAAACTGTTTTTAGCTTTCTAGAAAAGCTAAAACAGCTTTCAAAATCTTTACCAAACATATTTTTTTATCCAAAAGTACTTTTGGAGCGTCAGAAAGTACTTTTTGGCCCTCCAAAAGCTTCCCCAAACAGGCGTTAGTGATGAGATTGTTCTTTTTATAAGAGTAATACATCTTTTATCCTGTTCTCTACTTTTTTTTTTTTTTTTTTTTTTTTTTTTTTTTTTTTTTTTCAAGGATAACTTAGTTTGGTACACGAATGAACTTATCAAACTGCAACTTGCTCCACCTGTTGGACGTCATTAGGCCATCTCTCTTCTTATCGGTTGCTAGGAGACTAACAAATAAATTACTGACAGAGACAACGTAAGAAGAAAATAAGAAACTCCAACTGCTGACT
Organism: Phoenix dactylifera; assembly: GCF_009389715.1. Taxonomy (NCBI): domain Eukaryota; kingdom Viridiplantae; phylum Streptophyta; class Magnoliopsida; order Arecales; family Arecaceae; genus Phoenix; species Phoenix dactylifera. The sequence continues at coordinate 20,782,659 of NC_052395.1, read as the reverse complement.
TATTCTTGGTTTTGTATCGAGTTCCAGGAAACATCGCGCAATCACTGTTAATTTAACCATATGGATAAGCTTGCTAAGGAATAAATAAATGATCCTTCTTCTAAAGTAGTGTTTTTTTTTCCCCTCATCTTTCCCTGTCAGTCGGTATTGCTCACAGTCGCAGAGGAGTTTCACCACCTTACTGAGTTTGTTCTTGTTTCTTCGGAGACATCTTCTTTAAAAATATAAAACGTAAGTAGTGTCCATTAGGGTTATATATATATATATATATATAAAACAAAACTACCACTTTTCAGGGATCGGGGTTGTATCTTTGGCATGAAGGAAGGAAGGATTCACCTTCCTTCACCTGGATCCATCACTGGATCATCACTGGTCACTTTGAGATTTGTGTAGATGAATGAATAATTGGATTTGGAGTGCCATGAGAGCTGTACAGTGGGTAATCCAACAGTGGATTCGCGCGAACGAAGGTGAATTTTTCTTTCACGCGAAAGATGTAACCCTCCTCCATTTTCCAGAATCCAGTACTCATGACTAATTTTGGATACCTTTCAGTTAACTTGAAGAAACCATTAAATCTTATCTATATTATTTGTTCGCTCTAACCTCACTCAAATATCGTATTGAGCAACATGATTCACACCTTAGCAAAAAAAAAAAACATGATTCGCAAACACGCGTCGTGCACACACACACACACACAGCGAGAGAGAGAGAGAGAGAGAGAGAGAGAGAGAGAGGAGTGTTGTTACCTTTCAGCGATTCAACAGCATGCTTCACTCTCCTTTCGCAGCCGTCGCAGTCCATCTTTACCTTGATCTGCACGGTCTGATAGACACCAAAAAAACCAGATAAAGCTGTTTAGCTTCTTACTGAGATGTGTCATGCAGAGGAAAAGAGAACTCCTTTCTCTTCGCGTGCTCTAAAAACAAAAAGAGAGAGGGATATGAAGGGTTGTTTATGGTCTCGACGTTGCTCTTCTCACCTGCAGCGGCTTTCTTTTTTTCCTTTTCAATGCTCTTCTTGTTTTTGTGAAACTGAACAAGTCCGAGACGTAGTCAAGTGCACCCATTTTGCTCCAGACGCACACAGAGAGATAGAGAGAGAGAGAGAGTTGAGCTAAGGAATATGGAAGAGATCTTGTGCATTTATATAAGCAGGATCCAAGGATTATTTTAGCCGCTCTAATTGCCTGCTAATTATTAATTTTTGGTCTACTAAGCCTGAATTAAGTACAGTAGTATTGAAGAAGACTGACCGGTGTGAGTAAACCATAAGAACAATCCTGTGAAGTCTCAATCAAAGCCGTGTGGCCGAGGATGCATGGACCGTCCTCGTTGTGCATTTAATCTCTGATTAAGTCCCAAGACCATCCTTCATAGCCACTTGATCGCAAGCAGAACCATTATTTGTGGATTCCATTACTTGTATACCCTCCTACTGACGAAACTGGTGACATGACCTTTTGATGACCTTTGCGCACTTTCCTGAGGCTCCTTAGTCTTCCATTTGCTTGAGGAGTAGTTATTATTCTTAAAATATGCTGAACACTTGTCAAAAAAAAAAAAAATATAGCATGATTATGGTGGTTTTGTATTTCTCAAGAAGTTATAATTTACCATCTCATACTTCTTTTCAGATGCTATAAATAAGTCCATTGACTTGTACTAAAAAAAAAAAAAATCCATTTGCAAAATTTAATACCTTGGGTCTTCCTTTGCTAGTAGAAACGTTGAGGGCTGGGTCTTACCTCCTAGAAATTTACATTTTCACAAATCTTCAGCATATCCTTCTCCTCCTCCTCATCCAATTTTATTTACTTTTTTGGTTCATGCACATCACGGGTAAATGTATGGTAGATATGACTGTTCTCGGCGCAGATTAGGCGGAATAATATAAGGCTTGGAGTTGGGATATGATCCACATTCATGGTAGGTGGACTAAGTTATTTATAGAAATTATCAAGTCAGAATTTGTTTGAGAGAATATTATATAAATCAGGCTATAGTTATCCTTTTAGTGTTTTTTATGAAGAAAATATTTGTTTTGCGTAAAACTGAATAAAAAAGCTTTTTTTTTACCTTCTAAATTATTAATAATCGTTAACATAGTTAATTCGTATATTCCTTTAGCCCGGGCATCGTTGAGAAAAGGAAAAAAAAAAACTCTTTATTTCTTTCTACCTTTGTTTATTATGTTTATTTTGTTTCCATCTAGTATATGCATTTGTTGCGCTTTGGGGTTTCTCTCTCTCTCTTTCTCTCTCTTTTTTTTTATTATCGGTGTCGTCGTCGTGGTCGCCGCCGCCGCCCACGTGAACCTACCTTTAAGGTCGGCTGTAATTTCTTAAACATGCCCTCAATAGGGGATGATTTATATGATGACCTGTGCTAGCATATATTTAATTTTATGTTGATTATTTATAAAAAAAATTAGATACTTATACATGACTAAAAAATCTAAAGAATTCTTTCCGCCTAACCATTTTGGATAAAATTCTGAGATGCTACAAATAATATCAGAGTGGATTCGACCTATGACCTTTGTGGAATTAGGAGATACTGTAGCTCGAGCTAATTAAGATCGACCATGGCCAATTGTAGTATTTGTGATTAGATTTGAATAGATTTGAATCTTTAGCTTGATAAAGATGTTGGGGCTTAAACAGAAGAAGTATATAAGAATCCATATAAGCAAGTAATAACTCTCCACAGTTGGGTTTGTTACTGTTCATACCAAATCTGGAGTGCATATGGCCCACAACTATAACCAGCATTAATCTCCCGTCCCTTCTCCACGGCTGTGCATTTAACAACACGAGGCTACGTTTCGTGCAGAGACCTGCAATTTTTCAAAAAAATATACAGACCATTTTTATTTTGATCTTGGGAGAAACATTCATGCCATCAAAACTTAATACCATGCATGGAGATTGAGCGCTGCTAAACTAACTTGGTGAATAACAATAATAAAAGGAATTGTTTTTTTTGGCGGAAATCCTCTTTCTAAATTTTAGAGAATTTAGTACCCTATATTTAGTACAAAAGATGGATAGAAAAAAAAAAAAAGAGAGAGACCGGAAAAGCGAGGCCAAGACTAGTTTTTACTGAACGTTGGTGGAGCTTTTTTTCCCCCCCTTTCGGCTTGACTACAAAGCGGGAGGACAAAATCTTCTTATCCCCTTTCGGCTTGTTCCCATCAGCGGATGCTTTTCAAACTTAAGAAGGCATTTAATCATGAAGTGCACCACTCAAATAATTCCAAGGCACGGCTCTCCATCCATGGCTATCAAAGACTATTATTGCCTACACTGGGTGCACCAGCACGATCATATACGCAACTAATTACAGCCGCTGATCTTTATAGTAATACATTAAGATGCATGCTTGATGAATAAAATCTATAGAAATTAATGCCATGATTTGGCTGCATCCACACGGTGCATGCCGGATTGCCGGGGCAGTCTCCGGAGCCACCTCCAACCACCAAATAGCGGTGAGACTCGAGAACAAGAAATCGGATGCCAGCGAGAACCAACAAAATGTTGGTGAGTGATAGGTTTATGTCACTGTTCACATTTAATCATCATATTATAATCGAGAAGGAACAAAGGATTTGTGAGATTGCATCTCCTGGAAACAAAAGCGACATCCCGCTTGTTTGTAGCCATGAATCGCCACCTTGAGCTTTGTCTTCTTGGTGTGCACCCTCCCCTGTTTCCAGGCTGCTTGCTCGAGTGACCTTACCGAAGCTCATGCATGAAGTCCAGTCACGTTACTTTGGAAGACATCAATTTCTGACCCGAAATTCGAACTCCAGGCCCAGGACCTGGGCCACCTTATCCACTGAAAAAAAATCCAGAGTTTTTCCAGGCTTGGACATGCAGTACAACCAGAGTTGCGTAGGATTTGCACCTCCTGCCGAAGTGTTTCCAGCCATCTCGTTTTCTTTTTTCGCGGCGATGCAGGGATTTGTGCATGGAGACTTTCAAGCAGAACCACGTAAATTAATACAGAAGTTGTTCTTAGTTTTTCTTTTTTCCACTTCTTTTTGAGAGATATGATGATGGGAGTGTCATCCACCATCCAATTGTGAACCCTGAACTCTCAACACGAGTGCCAACCAGCTTATCTAAAACCTGTTTATGTTTATTTCTTTATTTTTTTCTTTCTTGTGGAATCCTCTTTTTTAATATCATAAATAAGGTGATTAAATGTTTATAGGAAGTTAGTTTAAACTGAATATTTGATAAGAATTTCTTGTATCATTGGGCAAACAAACATCTAACCCATGAAGCCTATTCCACCTTTCAGAACCACAGTATAAGTTGATTCAAAGCTTATAGTAACTTTGCAATCCTGAAATTTATTTTCCCATCTAGTTCTTCTCAAAGTTCGAACACTTGAAAAAAATCTACCAAGTAGACTCCACTCTGCTGGTTGCCTGCCCTAACTGCTCGCCGCTCAGCATGCGCTGGGGAGAGGTTTTTGGTTCAATGTTCAGTGGTACATTTCCCATTGTATTTCTTATAAAAAAATAAAAATAACTCGAAAGCAACTTCATCTACCAAGAAGATTAATATTAATATAGAAATTGCGGTACCTGGTTTTCCTCCAATGTTGTGTACTTTGATAGCACCATGAAGGCAGGAGACTACATGGATTGAACATTCAAACAGTTTGACAAACACTCACCAACCTGGAGGATTCACTGGCCTTATCAAACTTGGTATTCACAGTTCAACAACTACGAAAAGGAGACGTTTGACCCGACAACACTTCTATTTTTTGCCAAAACCTGCTATTAAGGCAGTAATTTAATTAATCAAAAAATTGATGGAGACCATCCTCCAGGACAAGCCTCTCCAAGGCATAAGTTAATGTTAAATATGTGATTCAGGCCTTGAAAAGCAGATCAAAATTCAGTTATCATCCAAAGAATAATACATCAAACAAATTTGATATATATATATATATATATATATATATATATATATATATATATATATATATATATATATATATATATCTGGCATTGTTGAGGTTTTGGTGCCCAATTTAATGAAGGAGAATACCTCCATGCAGAGGAATTGCTGAAGTGTTAGTACAGATTAGGAGAGTCATCGAGAGGCCCACTCTTTGAAAGACTTTCTTTCTAGTTTTCATATTCATGGACTAATGTGGCAGCGGTTGATCTTCAAAACTTGGATATGCTTAAAAGATGCCTAGGACACATTAAGTGCCTATGAGAATCTTAAAACATACTTTTTAATAACACATGACTAAAGTTGTTATCTCTAAAAGAAAGAAATTTCTGGGTATGTTTGGATGCACTGTAAAATCATGATATTTGATAACCTTAGATGCTTTTTGAATTTACTATTTTACAATACCGAGTATTTGGTCACGCAATGAAACTTTATAAAGCCTTCAAATCATGATGCCGCATTTTGGCCTTCTGCCTCTCAATGATTTTTTATTTTTGATTTTTTTTTCTAACCAAACACCTAAAAAATCTTCAATCATCAAAATCCAAAACATTTCCAAATTGAGAAAAGAGTTCAGAACTCGAGATTTTGAAATTCAAAACCTCCAGATGTAGCCTAAGGTATGATCTCCCAGAAAGACTTGATGCTGACCAAAAAGCAGGCTAAAAAGGAACCAAAATGACATAAATTCCATATTGAACTACCATAGGAGATAATGTAGGACAATGTAAGTTTTTTCAGTTATAAGGTAGGCAATCATAAAAAAACTTCTTGCAATTGGGAATAAATGCTGAGAATCAGAGGAAGATACCATCCAAGAAATCATATGCAATCCTGGAGAGGAGCCTCAATCAAGACTGTTCAAACAAGTCAAAGGATTCTATAACAAACTAGGCCTTTGGAATGCAGGTGGTAGGCTGTCACGAGAGGTTTCCTAGATCTAGTTTTCGACTTAGTAATTGTGACCGCACGTTATTTGTCAAATGAAAAAGAAAGAGTATAGTATGTTTTTTCGGACAAGCAAAATTTTAGAACTTACATTAAATTTACTCCAAAGATAACTTCATCAACTTTTGACCCCGCAAGCCATTCCAAAAATCACGAGCACTCATCACCTTTTTCCCTGGAAGCTGAAGCTCCAGGACCTGTTTAAAACAAAAGGAAAAGGAAAATTAAAAAAAGGCTTCATTAAACAAAGGGTTTGCAAGTTGAAATATGTTAGATATGTCAAGCACCTCAAGCCAAGATGGTCCAGCACATGGAATCAGCAATTTACCGCTGGAGAAAAGTATCTCATTTCCTTCAGCCTCTTTGTCACAAGCATTACAAACTCTTGTTGTAATTAACTTCATCTCTAGCACGTTCGGTTGACCATTGGTGTCAATGACTTGAACCCTGGCTCGAGTTCCTGGCCAACCTGCCAATGCTCTTACCTAGAGAGAAGTTGGCTTGTAATCACTACCGCCCCAAACAATGCACACAGGCCATGAGACTTTACCTTGTTGTGTATTAGTTTAGCATCTTGGTCAAATGAAACCCATGATTCCTCTGAAGTTAGCTGCACATAGGGACAAAACAAAATGGTTTCATAAGTTATAAATAAAATGAAGGACTTATCCAACAAAATAAATGGTAAGATGTTGCACTTTGCAGATTTCTTTCTGGATACTCGTCAAAACTTGGTAACAATTCCAGATCAACAAAATTAAAGTTTAAAGCCTCCAGAAACAAACATCTTTTGTTTGTACTGTATGAAAGACACATCTTGTGAACTAATAATGCTTAAAAATTATAGAAGCTCATTTTCCTAAAACCTTTAAGACATGGAAATGTTCTAGCTTCCTGTAATTATTCTGGCATAGGCTACATAAGATTGGAAACTCACAGGTACTCATCGATTGTGTAAGGTGCTTATTGCACATGTTCTTGTATATGTTAGGTTGTACAAAAAGTTACTTTCCTTGGCTATTTGCAACTTTTTGATATATGGCATGTTACTTAGCCTCTTCATAAATTGTTCAGTTCCCCATAAGTGTTTGATCGACTGGTGCCATAATGAATAGGACTACATGGACAGATAATCTGTGTTATCCTGTTTTGTACTTCCTCTCTCTTCTGTTAATTCACTCATCTGCTCCTTCTATTTCCTTCTTTATTTTCTTCCCCCTTTTTCTTCTTTTTACATTTCTTGACAGAAATTATACCGTGCATTCTGAAAATTTTTATACTTTTAATGAATTAGAATTTCTGCCCCATTCTATACAAGGATATTCGAACTTGCCACCAGATTGCTTCGCCTTTTTTAACCTCAATGTTCAAGTATATGTTTTCCACTAGATCATTCATTGGAGTTTCTATTGAAGTCCAAGTCCAAACAGGCTTTTGCTGAGAAAGAGGAACCATGGGGCCATGTCCCTGATTTTAGTCCACATCATTGTCATGCGAGTCACAGGGATTTTAATTTAGGTGTTTGGAGGTATGAAACACTAATTTAAATTGACTAGGGCGTTTGCTTAAATTAAATATTTACTTGATGAATAGCTGATATTTTATATCACTGTAGTCCACCATTGGCTTTTAGGTTTTATTCTAGTTAGTCATCATTACTTATCCCAGTCAGCCACTGCTAGTCCAAATCAGGTTTCACATAACCAAGGCAGTCTTGCTAGATTCTCCCTTACTAAAAGAAGAATAGAATATATGTAGCCTCACTTCCCATGGGCAAAAAGAAAGGGGATCTGGTTTCCGTTTGGTGAGGTAAAGATAAGGATGGGCAAGGGGAAAATAGCAAAAAGAATAAAGGATAGAAGTAAGAAGGAAATAAAGAGGGAAAGAAGGAAAAGGTTGGCTGCATTTCACACCAGCTCATGTTCCTCTCAGTGGCCCCACCTAAGAAAATTTTTCTTTCTATTTTTCAGATAAAGATGGTGGATGTGCATAGGATTAAGTTGATTTTTTAGTTCCCAGTTTCTAGAGGTAGTTCATCATGTCCCTAACTATATAATTTAGAAAATGATACATCAGGAAAAAAATTCAGGCCGCATTTTATGGAATTAACTTAAAAGAAATCTAGGATAGTGAATGTAATTTGCTGAGTCAATATAAGTAATTACTGAAGTCTTGTCATTGAAGCCTGACTTAGGCACAAATTTTAATACACAGCATCTGGCAAGCCTATAGACATTTTGTGTTGTTGACATTCTATGCATGCTCTTAATAGAATTTGTAAAATTCCCTGACTTGGAAGTGCCAAAGAAGTTTAGCATTTATCATTTACTCTGTCACCATAATGAAACTACTTGTTGAAGTTTACTAATTAAAATCCTCTTGGCCAGATGTAGTAAAATGTCATTCAGACTACTTGAGGGCCTTTTGAAATTTTATTAGCCATCAGGTGTATCATAGCCAGGTTAGTATCAAACTTTTAGTTCTCAGGTCAAGCTCAAGACAAGTCCAGCCAAAACTAACATAACATAATGCCACTCTTATATAAATATGCTCCGAGAATCATTTTTACAGGATAGCACAGTCTTGTTCAAATACATGAGCAATGTACATGCATGCAGGCACTCTTGCATATGTATATTTCTATGCTACCAGTGTAGGCTTTGTTCATTATTAAATTTTAGTTGTATACCATGTCAAAAAAAAAAACATTTTTTAAGTGCAGTTCTTTTCAGAAAGTACTAGACTGTCAAATTCCTGGTGCAAACTGATACATCTGAGATAATTCAATCAGTGTATTTAGCAAGAACCTCATCAAGAAAACAATTCATGTAGCTAATATATTTAGTACATGGACCATGTAAAACAATGCTAAGTGAAACTTCTAACACTTGTTTTTCAGAGGAAATAAGTGATTACCAATAATAACTAAAGTCAAAACTGAAAAGACTAGACACTAAAATAAATTAAAGGAATCTTCTAATGCAAACTTCAGTAACATATGTTCCATAAACTACCTTAGGTGCCAGAGTTGCTTTTGAGTCATCCTGTGGCTGAGCTTTTAGTTTTGCAGACCCGTCAAGAATAGATGGAAGTTCACGAATCAGAAGTTCTGATCCTATAAGCAAAAAACAACAATTACTAAAGTGTTCTGAAGAGTGAATAACTAAATTCATCAAATCAGACAATTTTCTGAGCAAAAAATTGTTCAATTACCATAAAAAACTAAAATCTTGGTATTTATCAGGCTTACGAGACAATAGAAGCTGCATAAATACAAGGTTACATTTATGAGACATTTAGTATTATTGTACAGAATTTGGGTCCTAGTTTGCTAACAGTATGCTTCCTGTTATATGACGTGTGACTGCAGTAGAGATATTTGCACCAGCATCTTGAATACATGTATGGGATTATGGTTTGCTAGCTTTCATGTGCTGAATTATGGTTTTCTTCCATAGAATAGATGCATTCGTGTGCTAAGTTGGAGAAAGCCGTCGATCACAAGAGAAGGAAAAAGTGAACAACAATTTCACGGATGCTGGATGTGATAAAGTCGGGCGTCAAGTTGAAATGCAGGAAGTTATGGAAGAGATGCTAGAGCTGAGAGAGGAATAACAGATGTGTTTTTGGAGCAACAAAAGTGTCTTGTGATTTATCACCCTATCTTCTGCTACAGATGCCATCCAATCCTACTGTAAATTGCCACTACAGCTAACAGCCTCATGCAGCCTCCACCCTCTGGGTTTCAAAAGGATAATCTCCTACAATTCATCAATCTCGTTAAACCCCATGAGAAACCTCTTTTTCCATAAATTAGTTTCCTCTGCCTATGTTAGTGTTTATAGATTCAGCAGATGACTTCAGCATCAAATTAATCAATACTAACCATCATGATGTTATGGTACTTGGGCAAGCAACATTGCTAATAAGGCCTAACCAAGCGCAAGTTGTAGACTATTGTAATATATAGAAGCTGAGCAACTACAAGCTACATCATTCTCCTCTATAGTTGAAGAAATAACATTCTTTCTAGACATCATAAGCGACTCGTTGAGATAAACAAACCCCCCCACCCCCCCAACCCCGGCGCAGCCACTCAACACAGTCATCTTGTGCAATTTGTTCTTCAAGGTGAATCCACAATGCTAGATGGCCACTATAGTACTTTACTTAGACAGATCACTCAAATCCACCACAACCATTACGTATGTATTAACTAAATAAAATTTATCAATTCAAAAACATGCTTACATTAGTTAAAGGAATTCAAAATGCAGAAACAGCAGATCAAAAGAAGCAAACACGATACTCCATGTAAAGAAACAATTAGTCCCATAATCAAATAAAATGGGGTACAAACTGCAATAAACAGAAAGTTATATGTTTAAAAAAGAACAGAAAGAACGTCCATACCTATATTAAATAACACTGCGAGCAACTCTGGTGCCTACACAGAACACTGCAAGATCAGCTATGAAAAGTTTTAAAGATTTCAATTATCAGATTCACAAAAATAGACATAATTTATACCATTTGAATTCCATATCTAATTGCAGCATTTTTAAGTTATACCTCCAAACCCACTGTCTCGTATATGTATATGCCATAAACTAAGGCAAAAACAAAGGCTAAGCAGCTATCTGAAGCCATATGCCACAAGCATCATATTGACAAGAAAGCACCTAAGATCATAGTTTCATATCATTGAAGAATTAAAACCGGATATTTGATAAGCAGTAATATCATTTTTAGTGAATTAGCATATTAGCCATTTTTCCCCAAAAAGAAGTTCACCAAAGGAAGTTCTGATATTACAATAAGTTTTTTTTCAATTAATTTTCAGCATTATGCTGATGCCTTGGTCTTCGAGTCTGACTTTCCAGAAAATTAGTGCCAAAAAATTCCCCTTTTAGTTGTAGATTAGGTTGAAAAAGCTTTAAAATAATTAAAATTTCTTTTCAGTTATAGTTCGGAATTTTTTTTTGGATGAGTATCATGAAAACCCAACTTTATCTAAAACATTTTTTATTACAGAAAGGTCATTATTTTAAAGGGTTAGAAATAGAATTCACGCTATGAGAGAGAACATTTTCTTCTTGTAATTAAATTTACAAAATTTAAATAAATAAGATGTGCTTTTCTCATTGATGGCAGCAAACTCTAACTAATAATGAGATAGTGTTGACACCTTGATAAAAGCCAGACCTATGCTAAGCTTTATTCAAATAGTTTCTAATATATCGTTATATTATACCTGTCAAATTCGTAATATTTCACATTAGTCAAAGAAGAATGAAATTAACTGTCTAGTTGCGATAAGAATTTCAAGATATTTGAATTCGGTTGCCCTATTATTGATATGGGAAACAAATGAGTGATTGTCCTACTTTGGGGCTTATTACATTTGGGCTGGGCTTGAGGCATGTTCAGATTGGCCTTTGAAATTTATAGGTAAAAGCATAATTTTGAGTAACTTTAAGGTATCGACAGGTCTAAACAGGTCTGGTGACTTGGATCAAATTTTGCCCGACTTCACCACAATGGGTAGAAAATTGGCGTGGAAACATAAGAACAGGTCATAATTCCAGGTCTGCTGTCTAAACTTCAAACCATGAATTATTCGGATCAGGTTGTCGCTAAACCAAGTCAAGAAAGAAATTCCTCAACTATTCTTAACCAGAAATTAAGTTGTAATATGTTTTTTTGGGTGGGGGTGGGTGTGGATATTAACCAGCAAAGATATTCAGCAAAGGAAATGTTATCAGTACCAGAGATATGCCAGACACAAAACTAAGACATTGACAAAATGTTGTTTAAAAGAACATTAATACGTGTCATATTAACTCAGCCATCTAGAGAAACTTGCCTGAAAGAGAATCAACAAAATTCAAAAATCTTTGTAAGGTACACAAGCAAACATTGAAATATTCATCATGGACTAAGTAAAATAACAGATGCACAAGAAAAAATTTCGTAAGGGACCAAGCAACAGAAGGCCTGCTGAAAACTATATTGAATCACATAAGACAACAATTATTCGCATCTGTCCGAGCAGGATTCACTGCTACATTTATTCTGACCACAAGAATGGAAACTTCACTTATTGCAATTCAAAAGCACTTTCAGTTTCAAATTATTTGGTTATTACTGCAAAAAATGTTCAACTATAAATGATGTATAAAGAATATTGAACGATACTTCAGCGTTAACCATTTCCAAACAGAAAAAGTGGTATACCTTGATATAATCATCAACTTCCACTTTTTCATAAGCAATGACTGGTCCAGCATCCAATGCACGAACAGTATATGCAATCGATACTCCTGTTTCCGAAACACCATCCTAACCAGACAAACAAAAAGCATAAATGTGCAAGTTAAAGAAGAAGAAGACTGGATTGTAGCAGTAAACTAAGAAAAACCTGCAATGCTCTTTGAACAGGAGCAGCTCCACGGTACAGAGGCAGAAAACTTGGGTGAATATTAACAGTTCCTGAAAAAGAAAAATCAAATGAAAACCTTATGCATCTGGAGCATGTAACTGAAGATTAAAAGCTGCCTATTCAAGTACCACTTTTTCCTTTTGAAAATCTTAATAAAAGATGGTTCCACAAATAAGCATGCCTTATATACAGTAGACCAGAGGGTATCTAATGTACTGTAGTTTAATCAATTTCAATATTCCCATGATTATATTTGCCAGACTCAGTATAAAAAAATAAGAATGGGCCGGCAGAAAAACATAAAGCAGAACTATGGCTGGGTAGTGAGGGTGCTCCATAAGGACTTCTCTGACATCCTCACACTTCAATGATGTTTTAATCAGAACACTCGCAAATAAGAGGGGTTAGGAAACATATTATGAGAATCCTGGTTTTCCTTTTTGTTTAGAAAATATCTCTTCTGGAAAGTGATCATTGCAATAAAAGCAGGCTGATATATTGCCCAGACTTTACAGTAGCCGATATATTGCTTAAACTTTACAGTAGCAGACCATATCTGCTTCCTCATTCTAAATGAGAAGTTGGCCAAATTTTGAACCTAGCCTTCTCAAATTTCTGGTTTTAAAACAGTGAAAAGCTTAGGTATGTCAATCCATTGCAAAAGTTTCTTCCTAACTGGCAAGAAGGATGAAACTAATGATATCAATTACCTTCAGTAACTTACCACTAAACAATCATACAATATTATGCTAGAGATTGTTCCCCGGCTAAAAATGAAATTTCCCTTTTATCTCTACTGATTCATTTAAAATACATTCCTTTGCTGAGGTTAAGTATGAGAGGATCATATCCAAAATCCCTTTATCCTATACATGGAACCAGCAACATAAAGTTTTTAGGAACTCTACAAAACTATAAATTCAGGTCAACATTGTCCAGTTATCCGACACCAACTTTTTGTAAATGGATCAGTAAGTACTAATCCTCCAATATCTCTGTTGATGTATCCCTATTCTTCCACCAACAATTAAATCTTAGTTGGTCCTTTCAACCAAATTCATATATAAAAATCATGGTTTGGAGATGTATGCATGACCACTGATAGTAAAATTTACACAAAGAAAGCATACAACAGCCCTAAAAGATCCAGAATGTCAACTGCTGCGTATGCAACACGATAAACCCAAAATCTAAACACACCATAACACCACAACAAAATGACAAAAATATGGATGCAGGAAAACAAATAGCATAGCAACATTTATCACCTTTTCCCAACAGAAATCACTTATCCTCTATAAATATGACCATGTAGGTGAAAAAAAAAAGGAAAATTTGACAAGCTACAGGTCCTTGATCGCCTTTGAATCTAGTTTATTTATTTATATAACTCATTTTACTGGCAGCTGTAAAAAATAATCAAGTCATAAGCTATCTTCCATTGTCTAGTTGGGTGATTCCAAGTTGAAAAAATTATCAGCTTGAGTAGCTCGAAGGAAACACAGCTTCATATATCAGCGCTGCAGCTAAAAGAACTCAGTTTCAAGTCCATTCAATAATCTCTTTGTTTGGTATTTGAAATTAGTAGGTTTAGGGCAGAATTAAGAATCAGGAAGAAGAGATGAAGAAAACGAGACAGAGAAAGGAAGGGAGAAAGTAGGAGAAATACAAATGATGGGACAAAAGAAAATGAGAGAAAGGAGAAAATGAGAAAGACAACAGGCTTATTGGAGGCATTGTGTTTCTAGTATCTGTATTAAGTATCAGCATTGATTCAGGCATAAGAGGGATAAAGATTTGCCACGATTGAGAATCACATATGAAGTAAAATAATTTCATTCTAAAAACAGGCATCCTGGACTTTCTTACAGTCAGTTTCTAACCAGCATGGGCAGCATGCTGTAGAATGCACTTACGCTGAAAAAAAAGAAAATCAAGTGTGTATTGGTGCAGTAATTCTGATAAACCAATATAGGTAGTTTATAATGGTGACAACGTGGTGTAGGAATAAAGCACCTGTAAGACATCAATGGATGATTTTCGCCACCTCCATATTACTAGCATATCATAACTATAACCATCTATTATTTTGTCACACTACTTGGGGTCCATAGATCCTCATTCACTAATATTCCTATTTAGGACCACCTTTGATGTTATTCCATGTTTCTCCATATACTACCTCACAACCTTCACTCCATATTACTTTAGTCTTTCCCCTCCAACACAAACCAATGTACCTCTTCTTACCAGAGCCCCCTTAGATCTTTGTTTTACATGTCGATACCATTTCATTTGATTTCTTTATTATTAATATTGTCCTTAATTTGTGCAACTCCTAAAGCTCCTCTAATATATTCATTTCTTATTTTATCTTCTCTACTAGTATCGAACACTAAATTCCAAACTTCAAAGTATAAGGAATATGCAAGCTCTAGAAATATACAAAACAATGATCTAATCTTAATTAACTGGAGAGAATATTTCTTTCTGTGTGCTACAACCAAAATCAGATCCTGTGCAAAGCCTTATGACCACTACTTCCACATTCGCTATAAATACATGGTACTCTTCAAAACAAAAAGTCAAATGATAATAGGATTTCTGTATGTCTAACAAAGAAAATGGATAGCTTTCTTCAAAGCTCAAAGGCTCATAACTGCATCACATAATAATGAAATGAAAATCACTTTCGATGTCAAAGAACATTGAAGAATTAACAAACAAATTCTTAAATAATAAAGCATGCTACTGCCATGCTCAAGCAGCAACCAGTTAATACCTGAGAGAGAAGGAAAAATGCACCAGTTACTTTTAACCATCAATACTCATCCCAAAAGTCAGGGTTTGGTTTATCACTCATCAGTAAATATGGGAATAAGTAGTATATCTATGATATGATATTATTTTAGTTTAAAGACATGATATGCATGTTATACTGGTTCTGTTCGGATAACAGTGCGTGATGATGCAAAAAAGCATTAAGCAGCATTGCGAGCTGATGTCCCAGAAGGGGATGTTTAGTAAATGTCACATCCTGGTTATGCATTAAGAGAGGAATTCTTTTCTCCACCAAAAAACTGAAAAAAGATCAGTAATGACCGCTATAACTTACCACTTGGTGAATCTCAAGAAACTTTGAGGCAATATATTCCCATATGCCGCTGTAACACAAAGATCTGGATTCAGTGCCCTCAGCATCACTTAAAAAGGTTTCCTGCACCAAGAGGATGCAACTAAAAAGACCCTTCATGTATATTTTGAATAGATTTTATATAAAAGCCCAAGAAGAACAATTTATGCGACTGGAATTAATAACACATAAGCAAAATAAAAATGCAAGAGAATTGATTTCTCTGCAACATAAAGAAAGAAATTCAATAGGA
Organism: Phoenix dactylifera; assembly: GCF_009389715.1. NCBI lineage: Eukaryota > Viridiplantae > Streptophyta > Magnoliopsida > Arecales > Arecaceae > Phoenix > Phoenix dactylifera. Next base: position 20,766,893 of record NC_052395.1, on the reverse strand, counting down.
AGAAATGAAGGCAACCCACAAGGGGTCTACATTGATATTTTTTTATTAAAAAAGGTTCAGGTGTTCTGCTATATGTGACAAGAAAAATAAACGTAACAGGGTATATAACATAATAAGAGCAATTTGAATTTTGGATCAACATTAAATCTAACTAGCCTGTTTTTGGAGGGAGTCCATTATGCAACAGAAGCACCAGGAACATAGAAGCAGGATTCTAAGAAAGATTAATGAAGCTGGAGTCTCCAAGAAAATTGTTCATAAGATAATATTAAGTTTTCCCCTACTATGGTGGTAGTGAGTTTTGTTATGGAGCTTTATAAACAAATGTTGCAACACATGTTTGGGCATATAATATCATGGCCAGTTACAGACACAGCTTTTTTTATTTTTCTAGCTTCTACCCTATTATAAACAGTCACCTTAGGTTATTTTGATCATCTTCCTAAAAGATAAAGCTCATCCATATGGTACTTCTCTGATCCGAATTATATATTCTCCTAAACTTTCAGTGATTGCTCTTGGAATGATTGGGTAAATACTGTTTTAACGAAACCTCTTTCTAAAAATTTTATTTCTCTTGGCAACATGGTTAGCCTCGACACTCATGTCCCAAATGAACCATAATTACCAAGTTGGTAAAGTCCTTGGCAGTTGGACTGGTGACCTCTGACAAATCCTGCCTTCACTAAGTTTTGAGGTTTAGCGGTATTTAGGGGAGGGCTAACCCCGCTGTGTGGATCATTACCTAGGGGGCCTCTATCAAAAAAAAAAAGAAAAAAACTGAACATTTGATGTGGAGTAATTATGAGGAGGTAGGTTCACTCGTAGGGAATAGCCCTTGCAAGCATGTAAGTCAAGGTTGATTACAGCAAACATCCCAAACTAGAAGCCTTCCCTTATAGTCTGAGAACGGCCTGTTAGATCTTAAGTATTTTAGGATCCAAGCTCTCATTCATTTTTTTGGGACTTTGTTTGACCATAATTTCATGAAAATTATCTATTGGCAAACACTTATAAGCTTCTTATTATTTATCTATATTTTATTTGAAGATTGTTGTAGGATTATCATGGTGCCATTTCTAAAGGCAGATACAAAACAAAGAATGGTTGAAGGAAAAGAATGAAGTACAGAGAAGAATCTAAGCAATTCAGTTAATGCCTCTTACATGGTTTTCGACCACTGCTGATTACTTGTAACTGTTAACCATTCGATAATTACTAACTCTTTGGCAAGGGTTATCACTAGGAAGGAGACAATAAGCAGCCATTTGGTGAGAGATGCATTATTTAAAAGAAACATCCATTAGATAAGCGCCCATTGGAATATGAAGAGATGGTATTTTCATAGAAACAGCAGAAGAGCATCCTTAGCTTTTATAAATAAAGCAAAGATTTTTGTGGGATGGATTATTCAAACTAAGTTTTTTTGCAAATAGACATAAATTCTAAATCATTCTTTATTTCATGGCTATGCTGAGCCTTATTGCTTTTTTCTAGCTAAGAGTGCAAGTTATTGTGGACTGAGAAGAGTTGCGCATTATATGTTTTGAAAAATATTTGCAAGAAGCTTCCAATATTTGACCAAGGCCACCAAGTAGTTACCTCTGTCTTCAATACAATTTGGATCTGATGTATCGACTTTTCTCCCCGCTGATTTCTTTGCTCCAATTTCAAGCAACAATAGAAAGTGATAAATTGGAAAAGTGGTTTGGATGCATCAGGAAGAAGCCATGAGTATAGATCATGGTTTCAAGTGCTGGATGCTTTACCATTTTAGGCTAGTATTGAAACCAGGCATGGGACAGCATGGTGCCTATATACCATTTTGTGCTGGCACGGCAAAACATAGCATGTACCATGTCAGCAAGCGACCAGTACACCCACTGGTACTGATGCTTATAGCCTTGGTGTGGGTTGGAATTCAGGCACAATCTGAGGCAGCCGAAGTAACAATCACCCCTAGTAAATTTAAATCCATTTAATGTCACGAAGTTGCTCCATAAAACTACTATCTATCAATGGAAATAGTGATAATGTACCGACATTCACGCAAAGAAGACATGATCCTCTTAACACGCAATTAGGGAGAAAAGAGAGCCCAGAATTTCAACATAAACAATCTACTATTACCTTGAATCATGCTGCAGTATTATGTCATCTAATTCAATCCTAAATGGATCCCATGAGCATGTGCATTAAAACATTGGAAAAAACTAAAATGGACAGAAGAATCAATTGTTTCATGCTCTAATCAGTAAGTGAGCATTTGCTTTGTGACAGAAAACATGTAAAGGTGAATGCTATTCGCAAACAACTGAACAGTGTGATGGAAAACTGAGATAATGTCCCCTACACTATACAACTCCAGGAATGAGAAGTCTACAAAGCATTATTATGCCAATTCTTGGCAATGGCATGACACCAGTTGAGTAAACCAAGGTGTTTATAAAGAGGTCGCCAATGACATATACGGAATGACATATTATAACAATTAAGAAAAATTAAACAGTTCTCTTCAAGGAAAATCAGTATTTGTTAAATCCTTTCAACGTGAAACACCCAACACAGTGGACAGGTAAAGAACAAGTTCCATCTAAAATTGCATAAAACTTCTGTCAAAGTGCATATACCTCCCAGCTCGTTCAGGTGTGAATATGAGATCTTGAGGGAATCCACTATCCAGGGCATATTGTGCAACTGGGGACGGCATCAGCTTTCTGCCCCTATCTCTTCCAGAAGGCGGCTGGGTAACAATTGCTGCAAGCTAAACCAAATTACTCAATTCTTGAACCTATCAGCTAGCAAGCCAAGCGGCCAGACAAGTTCAAAATACTGGAGGAACAGAACATTGCGATCTCAAATCAAATTCTCGTATTCAAAAGAAACTGGCTAGCAGATAAAAAATTGTTGGGTAATGTTAAATAAAAAATTCTCTTTGAGCACTCTAATTATTCTATCCATTCAATCAATCTTGTAAAACACTACCGCCATCGAATTGTAAAAGAGACTGGGAAGCTGAGAACTGAATTCCACAACAGAGAATTTCTGTTTCCTCGACCGAGATATAAGATTAAAGAAGCATACCTGAGTGTTTTTTAAACACACACACTCACACCCACAACAATATCAGCTACAACAAAATCAATTATTTTACAAATAAAATCAGAAAATTGTGATTTTGTTGGAAACAAGTCAAACAACAAATACAGCCATATATATATATATATAACAACACAAAGAAGATCAAAGTGAATGCATGACATCAGAGAGAAATTGCAGGTTTTTAAGTTCAGAGGTAATAGGGATCATCTGAAACCTGGAAATAGAGTTGGGAGCTTTCGATGCATCGATCAACTTTTCAAGAACAGATGCCGATACCTGCAATCGTACTCGTTACCCGCACACAGCCCACCGGGAAACCAGAATTATTTTCTTTAAAGGGAAAAAAAAGAAGACGAGAGAGACCTGAGGGGAACCCAAGAAGACGAGATTATTCTTCTGGTTGATCGCAGGGGGAGCTCCATTGGCACAGCAGCAAAGGAAGCGGCGTAGCAAGAGAGCCGCAGGCCGCATCCTATTCTTTCTTTCTACCGTGCTTCCGATCTATGGGTTCGATTTTGTTATCCGTTGGCACGTTTTTTCTCGCTTGTCATTTAATCTCTGCCGTCCGTATGAGCTTCCCTTAAATAATTTTGAAGAGGAGCTGCAAATGGATCAGGTTTCCTACCCGATCAGACCTGACCCTAATCATCTTTGAAGACCCGTAGGTTGAGCAGCATCAAAAAATTAAAACCAATTTGAAAACCAGGTCAATCAGGGTTTTCTAATTTTTGACTTGACCGGACTCGAATATTATATAAGATATAATTTGGGTAAAAAAAAAAAAAAACAATCCGAACTGGCTCAGTTCCGATCTAACCCAACTCGAAAACCTACTTTTATAATATCCTTTCTCCTTCCTCCAAAAGATCTTTTCCAGCTTATCATGCCCATAGTTACCTAAATTAATTCCTCTTTATTCATCCTAGCACCTTTTTTGCATTTAATTATATTTAAATATTACTCTTTATTTCAATATATTGTATAATTAATTATTAGTTTGGTTAATACTATATTTTTAGCTCTTTGCTCGACAAATCTTTTTGCTCTTCATAATCCAATTGGTTTGTGTTTGTCATCATTATAAGAACGAAATTTCTTTATTTTTTCAACCCTATCACTCTTTTACTTGGGACTAAATTTTCTTTATCTATTTATTTTTCTTTTACATATCCATTTCTAATCCACGAGGGAACAATATAACCATTCAAGCTTAGCGCCTCATTGCTGAACCTTGCCCCTTTGCCAGCCGGCCAACATCTTATTTCGTTATGATGGGTGATATTCAAGCGTATTGAGCAGATAAAAAGCTCCAATCTCCTCCTTTGATGGGCCAAGTCTATCAGAGCATGAGAATTGGCCATTCAAAAAGAATCAACAGCATCTGAGAGTCTGAATCCACTCACATACGCCTATATACATCCATGAAAGAGAGCTTTTTCAACTCATTCCATGCCGTAGACAACTCAAGCATTACTATATATCATTCACCAATGACGTTATGCGTCTGCATGAAGAATGTGGCCATCATGCGATAAAAAACTCTCTCCAGCTAGCTTGTCTGCTCGAATGATGGAGGAATTAGATGGATCTCTTGACAAGATTTGGTGGGGTGTTTTGCATGGCACCACAGTTGAAGGTTGATATCACTGCGAACAGCAAGTTAGCATTGTGTCCACTCCATTTGATTTAGTTCAACTGAAAATTTTTTTACAGGTACATAGAAAACGGAAAGCAAGATTTTTCAGGGATGTGGAAACATAATAACTACGGCAGAAGTTTACCCTTCTTTGTCGGGTCATTTTCTGTAGACGCTGCCTTGCTATGAATATTGCATATTCCTGCAGAAAAGCAGAATTTTCTGAAAATTCTGCAAGCATGCTCTTGAATAGTCGCGTACGACCAGGTGAAGAGCATCTCATTCCTGTCATTCCCTAGGTTCCACAAAAAAAACATGATAGACTTCCTACCTTTACCTTTGAGCCACTACCAACTAGTTAGAGAATCAACATCTTTTTTTTTTCTTTTTCTTTTGAGAAAGTTAGAGCATCAACATCTTGTGTTGGTGTCTTCCCCAATTGAACCATGTTGCCCAGGATCCTCTATATTGTTGCACTGCTAAGATTATGTTTTGTTTGCTCATCATGTATCGGCATCAAGGGCATAACCTATTCAATGCCCTTATTCCTTTAACGCGGTCCATAACCTCACTGCTGTAGAAAGCTTGCAATCGTTGCAACAGAACAATCTGAATTCACTGCCATGATAGAAGCTGAATTAAATGGCAAAAGAACCATTTTAAAGTGTTTAATCCATTTAGAAATTGAATGAATATTTTAGGAGTTCGAGTGGGAATAGCTTTGGATTGCATTGTTTCTTATGAAGATTCATCGTTGTGTTGAATGTTTTGATGTCTGGAGTAGGGATGATGGCTGGAGAAAGGGTATCAGTTTCGAACCCTTGATATGGGCTGCACAAGTCAAAGCACATGAGGATAAGACAGGTCAAATCCAATCATGTTGTTGAATGCTGGTGTTTCAAATCTGCTGGCTGGATTCTTTTTTTTTTTTTTGCTGAAATCTACAGGCTTCTTGCAAATTTTGACTTGGGTTTTCGGTAACTTCTAATAATGAGCACATATTGCTCAATAGATAGTTTCGACATGTTTAAATTGCTACCTCTTCTCCAAAATAATGGCACATGTTCATGCAATATGAAGATTCTTCTGAAAGCTGATGGTCATTATCTTCAGTTATTAAGATTCCAATAAAATAACAGGAACATTTCTGTTTCATACTTTGTATTAGTCAACTCGATCAGGCTTTCAGACAGCAGACTGAAGTTTTAAAGATGTTACTAATAGTTTGTACTAACAAATTCACTATTCCTAATTAGATGCCTGAAAGCTGCAAGGATATAATCTATACTCAGAGTCCATCTAATTCAACTAGATAACCAGTTAAAGGAGCTGATATTTTAATAGATCACTGTTTCTTTGTTTTTATCATCTTGACTCGATTACTAATGAAGAACTCGAAGCTCCAAAAGCGTTACCAATACTTTTGCTCTGCCTTACTTGCTTATATTCTTAACCAAGCAGCTGAAACTCGTAATAAGTGGATGAGCCTTTTCTAACCAAGGAACTGATACAACAAAAGAATGGTTGAATGAATGTAACAGTCTCACTTAATCAGGGCACTAATCAAACAACTAACCCTATCAAATAACTTCTACCTAGCTTTAGCTAGCTGAATTTTATTTTTTCTTCAATCAGAATCTAGCACTCAGAATAATGACTGACACTCTATATTCAGTCTCGCTACATTAAGTTTCTAATGAATCTCATGGTTCCATCAATTATGATCGTAGATGAATTCTCTTTGAAACTCAAGTAGCCAATTCATATTGAACTCTATTTAGTTTTATTTCTATAGAAGTTTTTCACTTCATTTAAACTACATTTAGACCCGGATTAGAACACTCAACGTTTGCGCATTACAAATTAATTTCATCAGGACAATATTCTATTTGCAGTTTGAGTTATTTTGTAGGATTAGAAAACTCAAGGAACGTCAGTCACAAAGCCGGAGCGGGATCAGAATCTTTTTCTACAGCCAATCTGATCCAATCTCCTGAGAGGAGCATCTTGGAGGAGGCCGATTTGGAGAGAATTTGCTCAAAATTTCGTATGTTAGCATACCATAGTAAGAACCACACATCGAAAGATTTTTTTGATCCACGGGGCATTTTATTGACTCTGTTTTCTTTCACTATGATCGAGCAAATATAATTTTTAGACTTTTTATTATATTTAATAGGGAGATTTATTGATTGGCAGACTAAATTGATATTAGCCTCTGGACATAAGCCCCCATAAGTAACAAGTTCTGTTTCTTCCATGATCTGTTGAAAAAAAATGTCGCTAGAAAGCAGTCAGCAAGTCTCTAAGCAAATCATCCAACAAAAAAAAAAAGCTCCAATCAAATCCGAGGGCCTTAACAATAACTACCATCTTGTTTTAGTAACTGATTTTTTCTCAAATAATGACATTTCAAAAATAATGACTGACACTTTGTATCCATCCACTATATAAGTTTCTAATTAAGTTCTTCAATGATGATGTGAATGAATATCTTTAATCATTGATCCTCAATCCTGATGTCGTATCAGCTTATCAAGAAGTTTTAGATGAGTGTCAGAGTAATCAAGATTTTTTTTTTTTAAAACAGCTTAATGAAATCAGTTCTAATGTAGTCTGGTAGTATCCCTATTACCATTAAATGCCTGTAGGTGCGTTGTTCGTTTTCTTTTATTGAAGAAATGTAGCAAAATTCGGGTAAACAGCAGGACGACTATAAATAGTTTTATAATCCTGTTATAAAACTTCACTCTCTTCAAATAGCAGATAGATTTGAAAAAATTAGCAGATAAACGATATCTAATGATTTAAGAGGGTTCTTGAATGAGCCGGGCGAAGCGGATGTGCACTGCTCTCGCCAAATGGGCATTGTGCGTTGCAAATGAACTTTTCTCTGATGACTAAGAACATCTTCTACAGGGGTATCATTTCATTGAAATATATCATTGGATCAGAAACTCAAGAAACATTTTTATAAATTTACTCGATTAGAATGTATAAACATGCAACAAAAATTTGGACTAGATTAGAACACTCTATAACATTATTATAAACTCTTGAATCATTAATACCATAAAGAAAGGATTATTCTAATAGCGATTGTTGCTTGATGGTCAATGAGGAAATAGAACAGCGCTTCAGCTATTGACATAAGCGCTTCTAAGGTGAAAGATTCTAGTTCTTCTGATTAATTTTGTATGATCATCGATCAATTTATCTCCTCCTCTTATATATATAACACATATATATAATATAATACAATGTGGAATTAGATTTCGAAAACACGTCGCAAGAGTTGACGCCTATAACAAGCTGTGCAAAGATATAGCTAACAATTTGTCTTTTTCTCTTACTCCTCCTCTTTGATTCTTAATGTTAGTCCCTCCATACAATACAAACCCCCAAGTACCCCTGGTCACTTTTGGAAAGCTAATACATCGCCCTTTATCAACTCCCTGAATTATCGAAGCAACATAACCATACAGTGACGATCAGAAGAGATGAGGAAGCCAAAGCTATTATACAAGCCTCTAATTTTTCTATCATCCCATACCACCGTACCTAAAAACTTGCGACAAAGACACCCAAACTGCCTTTGTACTATTTACTAGCAAGGGAGCACATCATTGGATCAAGAATATGGGCGAAGACAAACCTTTCTACTTCTCCGGCTTATATATGAGTAAAAAAGTGGCTTTCCCTTTTTTGTTCCAATTAGAGGACTAAGAACCCCCCGCGGCTAAAAGTATGACATAGATACGCAAAGGATCACCTACTAATAAGCACCAAAACAAGGATCTTCTACCTTGCTTGGCATTCCACAAGATGGAGCTCTTCTTTTACCTTGCTTGCTGATCTCATTAGTATGGCTAATCCAAACAAATTTCTTATGGGTGCATGCCGTAAACAAACAAGTTTATATTATCAACTATGCCTTACAAAAAGAGTGGTTAGTTTATGCCTTACAAAAAAGTATGCAGTATGAAAAAGAAACTACAATGTAAACCTTGCGCACGATTAAAGTTATTGTGATTTTTACGTTCATGTTTATTAATTTTAAAGGCCATATATACCCCCAAAATCTTGTGCATGATTACTTTAAAGTTTGACTGTGTAATTTTTGAGTTTCTTTGCTCCATGCCTTTGCTTTGCAATGACATGATTTAGATCTTATTTGAATTCCCTTCTCCCTTTGATACCTCCACTTCCTATATATTACTATCTTATGAACACAAACTCAAAGCAACATCTATGGTATAAATATATACAACTTTATCCCCACAATGAAGAGACTACTTTATATGGTCACGCCATATCTGCCTCCATGAGCGAACCACACGAGCTTTCAAAAATAAGATCATTAAAAGGTATATCTTATACTTCTGAACAAACCGCAATTAAACGAGCGAGCAACATGTTGCATGTATTATTATAATTTACGGTGAAGATATATAGATTAGAGACAACATGATATGAATCCACTTCTGACATAACCAATGCTGCAGTACTGTTCTTTCAGATCTCTTTTCAAATATGACACCATAAAGTGCTGAACTTATAATTGGGGAAAAATAAAAAAAACCAAGATCTTGTGGGCAGATTAACAATGTTCCAGCAATGTGGAAAAAAAAAACAACAGTCTGCATGACAAATAAAATTAATATATTATTATGTGAAATTATAAATATTTTTTTAGCAATTAATTTCAGACAGAAACTTGTAGTCAGGGAATGAAATCTGGTAGAAACATCTGCTGTAATGTTGTGGATTTCAGTGTAGAATAACATGGATCATCTATGTCTTGGTAGGTCAATAACTCAATTTCAAACTAATCCCGGCAATTGGGATGAGGTACTAGTTGAACTCCACCTGACAAAAAGAACCGCTTGAACTTACATTGTAAACTACTCGAAACATAACATTATGCTAAGTTCTCTTATGTAAGATTTCTTATGTAAGATATCTAACTTGGGTATTACATATTAGTCAACTTGGCAAAATGAGCAGGAAAAGATTTTAAATTCTTGCTCATGAGTCTTCAACACAGTATTTTTCACCTGGGAGCCCCTACCTCCAGTTTCCCTTAAAGTGAATTCGACGGATGTGTTCTGAATGCGGAGCAGGAGAAGGGCGAGCTTTATCATCAGAGGTCCGACTCCAAGGCCAGATTTTTGACATTTTGGTCCAGGACGAAGTGAGAGCAGCCTATCCGACTTGAATTTTGTTCGACTTTTCTGCCTGCATGCGCTATAGTGCTGAGGGTATTCGACGATAGTCATCTTGGATCCATCAAGCGCGGTGATTGTGATAGCCACCACTGCTCAGAACATTCGAGCTATAATGTGTGAGGGGATGGCCGCTCAAGCAAAGCATGTATATCGTGAGCCAACGGGCAACAGATTGGTAGTTCTTATATGATTATTATTTTGATGAGTCTTTTTGTGAGAGAGTGCTGTTGGGAACCCGCCCATGCCGCTGATATTTCAAACAAAAATCAGATGGCAGCGGAAAGGGGGGCATGTGCGGGATCAACGTTCACGCATGACGTGTTTCAGACCTTCGTAATTAGTAAGAATTAAAACTTTTAAAACTATTAGGAAGATCAATTTCACTTGCGCGGTAGATGATCACCCAAATCGAATTCGTGGTTTTGGAAGAGGTTCGCTTGAAGCGTTCAAGTGCCCGGCCTCTACGGGTATCCACAGAAGCAGGATCCGATCCAAGCTTTCTATCTCACCGGGGTGCTAGCTCCCTTGAAGATAACTTTTGATGGCTGATCTCCTCTCTTTCTTTCAACTCATGATACTTGAGAGGAGAAGGAAGAAAAGAAGGCAAGGCCCCTGCAGCCTACTTTCTTTTCCCTGCGTTGGAAGGAGGAAGAGGAGAGAGGGCCCATCTTCTTTCCCTTCTTCTTGCTGGCGGCCTGAACCAAGGGAGGGAGAGGGTGGCACTGATGAGAGAGGGGGATTCCTATATCCATTAGTCAGCCCCAAGAGTCCTCCTTTTATAAACATCTAGCTCCTACAAGTTAGGAGCCCTTGATGTTTTACCAGAGGGGGCCGGCCCCTCTTGTTGCCGCACCAAGAGATCCAAGTATTCGAGCACTCCGAAAATTATTATTATTTGATATTTTGGATATTTGTATCCATGTATGATTGCGGGACAGGGGGAAAAAAAAAGAAGAGAAGTGGTATTCTTGTATCACCCGCCGCATGGCCCCTTCTTTCCTTCCCCTCTTCCATTTCTTTAATCCTTTCCATTTCTTCCCATGCCTACTACCTCACCTGCTGCCTCGCCGTCGACCGCGAGACCCCGATCTCCCCAGCTCCACCCCGATCCCCGCCGCCACCCGGCGCCGATCTCCGCATGGTATTCTCCGGTGCCACATCTACCCGGCGATCGCCATCGCCGACAAGCTCGGGAGAACGCACGCCCCGACGCCAAGATCTTCTTCAGCGCACCGCACGGAATGGAGAGGCTACGACTACGACCCCGTCCGCCGCGCCCGCCCCCCCCGGGGGTTTCTTGCTCGGGGGGCCCCCCTCACCCCGTCAACCTCCTCCTCGGTTTCCACCTGTTCGCCCGTCGCCGCGCCGGTGTGCTTGGCCGCGCCCTCTCGATCAAGATCCCGACCCGGAGCAGAACAGTTCCCCGGCTCCACCAACCGCGTGGTCCCGCCTTACGCCGAGACGATCTTCCTCGCATCAATGCTTGCGTGAAGCATCTCCCAAGAAGAAGGGCTTGGTGTATGGAAATCCCGTCAGGCTTTCGCTGAGGAGGCACACGTCCAAGGCGGTTGCTCGGACGCATTTCTTCCCCAAGGCTGGGTCGGACAAGGCTCAGGTGGTGCTCGTGCTCGGGGCTCGGCGGGTGCCGGTGCCATCAATGTCGCGGTCCTGAACATGTACTATGAGAAGCTCTGGAGCTGCAGAACAGGTACATCATATGGCAGATAGGGGCTGAGGGGTACAGTGAGATGGAGAGCCTCGTCAAGAACAACGGCGGTGGTGAGATGAAGAGCCTCGTCAAGAACAACCGGCGGTTGCTGCTCACCCCGTGAGTTTTTCTATACTCACCTCTGCTTGTTCTTTTTTCCCGTGATTTCTTGCTTCATTTTCTTCTTCCAATGAGAACGCATCATCCTTGTGTCCATGGTCGACTTACCAAGGGTTTGAACATATGGGTTTTGGGAATGTCAAAATGTTTGGTTCTGATGGTAAAACGTTGTTAATTCCCATGAAGGATAACATTTTACTATGCATCATATTATTTTACGTGTTTTCTTACTGGACAACAAGTCAAAACAGTTAGGAGATCAAAATTCACAAAATCTATCCAAAAATCATATGATTTAGAGATCCCTAGCTCATGCATCTAGTAATCAAAAAATATATATTGTTTGTATTATCTAAACTATCCATTTTTGACCACTAGATTTATAAGTGATGTAAATGCTTGGAATCTCCAAATCATATGTTTTTTTGACACTAAGCAATTTAGAGATAATAAATCAGATACAACAGCTCAGACCATCAATGCTACACCCAGTCATCCAATCAAGATTGACCTTATTTGGAGTGTTGTGAAGGCGTCACATATTAACTCTACTCTACTTTCTCACATACATACATTCTGCAAGCTGGGGTGGGTGGGTGCGTGCGTGGTGTGTGTCTGTGTTGTTATATATATTGGTTTAAAGCCATTTTCACTATCTTTGGGGAGATTTTTACTATCATGTTTTGTGAAATTTATAAGTCAGGCTCCTGCTTAGAAGTGTGGCAATCATCCCAGTATTATGTTATATAAATTAGTCCTTCATCTTGTAATGCCATTCGTCATATGCTTTGTGTCAAAGTTTAGCTAATTTCTAAAAGTTGTTTCATTTCCTGGTACCTGGCAGATCTGTTGTTAACTTATCTTTTTCCATGCACTGTTATAAAGACACTGTTCCTTGCGATACTTCATTGCAATACTTATTCCATTTATGCAGTTTTTCAAAGAATCTGCCATTATTATCGTGGGAACCCAAACTTATTATTGATGACTGAATAAACAAGCCTTCCCAATTTCTTGGTTTGGCTTAATGATTTCTTCACACTTTAGTTCCTATCACATTTGTTGTCATATTAACCTATCCCACTTCCTTCTTCACAACTGCAAATTGTGTATCTTAGGCCTTCATCTATATCCTGACCTTTCTCTCTCCTAGATAAGGCTCATATTAGATCTTCATTGCACATGCTCATACCATATAAAGCAGTTCTATCACTTTATTCTCAATTGGTTCAACTTGTAAATATCTAAAAATAAATTTAACTCTTTTTTCCTCTTGTTGCTTTACAACACATTAACCTTCCACCGAAGAAGAAAAGATGGTTTGCCAAGGAACACTCACATTTGATTGAAGAATTTCATTCGCCTATGATATATATGTACCTGTTAGCATCCTCACTTATACAATGGTGAACTCAAGATCACAATTAGAGTCATATATTGCCAATTCCTTCAGTCTTTTTTACAGAAGCAATTACCAATCTGCTGGTAAGTGATCAGACTCTCCCAACATGCTTGAGTGTTCAGTTGTCTAATTTAATGCAAAGCCTCTAACATGTGAAATCAAATTCAACTGCCATGGCTCTCCTAGAGCTCAATCGTTTATAGGCAGTTTGATTTTTCATGTTTATGTCAAATTTCAAGACATAGAGTTGATTTATAAAAAAATATGCAGGATTTTAAGGCACCTACCATAAGCAGTAGTTTAAAGACCCTGTTGATCTCTGATCTGTACAATTCCCTTATGGAGTCAGTTTTTGAAGAAACTTTTAGGGCAAACATAACAAAGCTATGCAGAGGTTTCTACCAGTTAACAGACTTCACAATTAGGATCTTGGAGCTGAGCAATAAATCCCAGTTAGGACCAGCATTTTTTAAGGGCTATCATTTTCCTTGAGTTTTGCCATCTTCATTCTATTTCTGATATCTGCATAGATTCTAGTAGAAAACCTAATAAATTTCTTAACTTTATTGCTTTTCCATTCCTATGTTGGTAGGTAGGAACTGGCAGCTAGAGCAAACTTTTAACAACCAGATAAAACTGATTCTTGCATTTGACAAATTTTCCAAGGATTAGCAAGTCCTTGAAGTTAAGACAGGGTCTATCTTAATGGCCTAATTTGAGTTTAATCACATACCGAACTATTTGATGAAAAACTTCAGCTAAAAATATGTTCCATGAGTTGGTTGCTTGTGGTGCTTTGAAAAGATGCATCTGCAATGGAATTGCACATCAGCCTACTGGCAAATCTCAAGGAAAAAAAAATCACCTTATTATCTCCAGCATTCATTTTGTATGTTTAGGGCCTCTTTATTGCCCAAGATTTAAATTCATACCGCGTTGCTGGATTTCTGTGCTGCCTTCTCTCTCTCTCTCTCTCTCTCTCTCTCTTTTTTCCAAGTTTCAGGAGCCTGTGGCTATCAGATAACTCCTCCAAATCACCTGACCATTTCATTTAGCCTGCTCCAATATTATTTTGTCTATTTTTTCTGTCTTAGGAGATGATAACAAACATGTGCGTGCACACACAGGGAGAGAGAGATTGTAATTTTGGTTTAAATTTATTGCTAAATGCTTTTACAATTTTGTTCAATTTGTTGCTTATACTTTTCTACCAACTGTTCATGAGATTCGTAAATTTGTTCTTTGTAGTCAGTGCTGATCTCAACAGTATATTAACTTCCGGTGTATGTATACAATTGTTTTTATTTTAGTGTATCTAAATTTGCTCTTTTAATATAAAGCTTCTTGCATACAATATATATGGCTTATGCAACTGCTGATGCTGTTGTTTCTTGAGGGGGCAATGACTTGCACTGAGATATTGGCCACTGGAGAGCCATCAATTCTGGTATTAAGGATGTCATTCTTTTCAAAAAATGAACTATATGAAATTCCTACCATATAAAATACAATTAGGAAACTAAGAATCACACTTTATAATGCTTCTTTAGTTTCACCATTATATTACAAGATTTCGTTGATAAAATTGTGGTATCTTAAATGGCATTCATTAATACTTTCTCTTATTGACTTTTCATAACAATTATCAGTTATTAAACATTTTAAACAAACAACAAACGTATCTCAGGATATGTTGCTGGTAAGGTAGAGCAGTATAGAGTGTAGTAGCTAAATGGCATTTATTGAGTACTTTCATTATGATTGATATTTTCATTTGAACAATTGTCATCAATAAACATTTTAAAAACTTATAGAAATAAAGAAGAAACAATAAGATCAGAAAGCATCTAAGAAATACTAGGATTGGAAATCAATTCTTTTTTATAATGATGATGTAAATATAAAATTTTAAAAAATAAAATTAGCTGATTATGTTAAGAATGTTGTCATTTATAGCTGCAAATGTATAAAATTGTTTTCTATCAAAGATTATAACTTCTATTAATCTACTGTGTCTTCCCAAATAAATTATCTTAGTAGTGATGCCTTCCTTCTGATATTGATAAAGAGTATATCATTCATTAAACTTAAACCCAGATGCATGTTATTCTATTACTTTAAATGCTCCTCTAAAGGAAAGCTTTAAATGTCATAAGTGAACCAAATCAAACTCCTTACATTTGCAACCGCCCCGGGGGGGGGGGGGGGGGGGGGGGGGAGCTCCCTTGTCCCTACTGACAGGTAATAGACTATCACAAATCCCTAAATTGATCTGTTATATTCTCTTAACACTGATTTTTCAGCAATTTGTTGATCATATATGTATGTGTGTGTGTATGATGCTATACCGCTACCCTTTATAAATAAAAGCTTTTACGGACCAACAACAACATAGTACTGAATATCTTCTTATATGGACCAACAACAACATAATATTGAATAAGCTAATTAACATCTTTTCTTGCTATTATCAAGTTATTTATGGTTTACATTTTATGTGAAATTGACACAAAATAGGTTAGGACGGCAAGATCTATCGTGATGATGTAGGACAACAGAGTAAGATCTAGAGCATATCTGAGAACGGAATGAGGTCTAGGCATATCTCTCAACGTTGTATATCTTGACTATTTTGAATCATCCTACCAGTGATATCAGCCCTTCTCTCCAATCACAAACTTGATGGGAGTCACTTCAAGGTTTTTTTTTAGTAGGAATGGACCGAACCGAATATATGTGACCCTTTCTATGAATCCAACCGTCACAGGAATCCAATTGTATGCTAGGGTTAAAATTTCTACAGGCCTACAAGACTTATGGCCTAAAAAACCATCTTCCAATGGCTTGCCCTTAATTGCTATACCTAGGCCAAGCCCTACAGCCTTTGTAAAACACTAATACTTAGCATGTCTTAGCACATGCCTTTCTAAGAATTAAAGAGAGAGAAAGGAAGTGGACTTGCTCCCCCTTCTTTGGCTGGTGCAGCATGGACCCTGCTTTACAAAAGAAAGAAAGAAAAGGAAAAATCGTTTCCCTATGCAGACTTCTGGAATGTAGCTTTGTGCGCCTGACTCCAAGAGTTTCAATAGATTAACTGTTGCTAGACCACATAAGTCTACACCTTAACCATAAATGAAACTAGTAATATTATACACTAGGTCAGTTGTACCAGAGCCACTATATAATTCTTGTTCTTCCTATATGTAGCTAAATATTTATTTGACTGAGTTATTCTAACTGGTTGAGTGTTGTCAGTGCCACTTTGTGGGGAATGTACATGTTATTCCAATTTAGAATTACAATATCAAGATAATATCAGCAACGTACTTATTCTAAGTTAGAGGCAAGTCTGCTATATAGTATATCCATTTGCTTTTGTTTAGCTGAGTATAGTTACTCTGAAAGTGCATTATATTAACTAGATTCTTCCTGGAAGTATCATTTAGGTATTCTCCAAGATACTGTAGTTTATCCAAATTCTTCACATTTATTTGGAGAGTTCAATCCCATAATTATTCCATATGTGGAATGCTAGAAGTCCAGTGAACCATGTAAACTGTCTGTGTACAAGCATCTTAATGGGAGACTTTTTAATAATCCTAGTTAGTGATTTTGAGAATTTTTACCAAGTGCAAGTTTAAGTTGTACTGGTCATTTAATCTTTTGGGTTATTTATGTACATCCCTAGTTCTACAATTCATTTTTAATTCCTTGTTTCCTGCTTTTTTTTCTTTTTTTTTTTTTTTTGCTGAACCTATTTTTAACTTTCTTGCAGATACCATCACCTATTGCTGTGGATGATCATTAAAATAAAAATTCATATATTTGGCAGACATAGCTGGATCAAAAGTTCTAAGAGAAGATGAACTCGATTCAAGTAGTCTTCGAACTGCAATTGACATTTTAGTATTTTCTCTCTTTTAAATTTTTGGTTATTGAAGATTTAAGGTTATTCAACGTTCCTTCAGTTTAAAAAATTCCTTCTTATAAGAAGATACATATAATCCATGTTCAAGAGAAAAAGCAAATGAAACCAACGAAAATGGGTTTTGCAATTTCAATTTGTAAACTTTGGTTGAGCTTCGACTTGTTTGCGCAAAATTCAAGACTCTTTCAAGCTTAACAAGCACTGTGAGTTCCAACTCTATGAATTTTGTTTAGCAAATTCATAGATGCAAAAGGTAGCTATATGTTTAGCTGTCTCTTGCTGAACAATCAACATGATAATAAAGAAAAGTCTATCACCAAATATGCTTGATCAAAATAAAGCTTGAAGACAAGAAATTGATAATTGGTCTAACTTATGGCAAGGAAAATGTGAATTGAAAGCAGAAAAGATTGCAGAAAAAGACAAGGTTGAAGGAGCAACAGAAATGTTTCCAGTGACAGAGTTTTGACTCTATGATCAATCCCAAGCTTTGGCTTCTAGAGTATCCCGCACGTAAAAAGAAAAGCATTTAAATAACAATAAAATCAAAGACCAGTACTCATTGACTTATATCTAATTATTGCAACTTAAAATACATAAAGATGCCTATAATATTATTGTCAATCCATGCTTGATTAACCATGTTGGCTATGTAAAGCACTATAAATGGCAAGAATTGCTTTACTTCATGTATTATCTGTACTTTTATACTTATTTGTACTGTGAGGCTAACAATTTTGTTGCAATTAAGATTTCTTGGCATGACTTATCGTATTGTGCTTGCATAAACTAGCTCTACCAAAATCACATCAAGTACTAACATAGTTTTTACTGCAATCTAAAGGACACATCTTGCAAGACTTGCCCCAAGCATGCATAACGCAGTAACCCTATCGTTGCGAGAAATGCTTCAGTAATGCTGCAAATACAAGGTCCTTCTAACAATTGCCGTTATAGCTAACTTTCTTTTGTTTGGTTACACCAGGATTCATGACGGTAAGGGCTGTGGATTGTCAACATTGCGTAGATTTAGTTATTCTTCATATTGCTGTATTTTCTCTTCTGTTTCTGTTACAGTTTTAGTTTTAGCTAGCCTTTCACTGGCTTAGCTTAAAGCTTTCAAGTCCTTTGGATGGTTAGATGGGTGTCACTTAAAGTCTTTCTTATTTGACCCTTATAATGCCCTTATATTCCTTCTTGAATAGTAAACCTCTCGCGCATTCATGGATAAAGGCATCTCGTTCAAGCCATCTAAAGCATGCACTCTCTTTTAGTTTGATTATTATGAATAGTGTATTGGACATTTGCTTTTCTTGGCCCAGACACTAAAGATTTGTGGGTGGGATTAGGTTCTGAAATCCATAGCAAGTTCAAATGAATACTGAAGAATGTCCAGATCATCAAAGTATGAGTATAATGAGGGAGAACAAACGCCATACCCATGCTTTAGGCTGCTAGTTATGTGAGGTTAAAATCTGATTATACTTCATCTATGGCTGTATGGAGATGAACCAAATAGAAATATTCACGGTGTTTGAGTCTCTCTAATATTTGAGGATGTGACTTGAATTAAGTCACTTAAGGACACAATTAGAAGCAAGATTATGAGTTAACCTGATATTCTCACTATTGGAGTTACCATTCTTAAAGTGATAACTGGCTATCGTAGGTTTTGAACTTTGGGTAAATAGGACAAGGAATGTCTCTCATTGATTATGAAGTGGTATAGTCGGCCATGGGATGCTGAGGACCTGTCACGTTTTCCCGAGTTATTGCTGTGCGAGGTGAGGAGCTGGATTTCGAAGTTGTATGTTGCATAATCTAGTCTTTCTGAAGAAATGATTGTTGAAACTATGATTGTGAGGTTATTATTTAGTGTTGGCAATCCAATAATGGTGATTGCAGCGGAGTAAGCTATCAATTCTTTCACATGTCAATTGTAATCCTTTGTCTGTATATGCAATATGCTGGCACAGCACAAATATCATTCCGTTAATTGCGCTATATGCCTTCGATGTCTTTTTCTAGCATGCAAGGCAAATCTGACACATCATGGTGTTACTTCAGAGACCAAAGCTGATTTTATTGTAAGCTATTTTATATATGTCCGGTTACATGTTAGGCAAATCTGACTATCTGTTTGACCCGTATATATGTATCTCTGGTTTTTGTTCTTAATCCCATATATGTATTCTGAACTTTACAGGAAATGAGAATCTGATGTAGAATCTGAGAAAGAATCTAAATTTGCTGGGCCCGATGCTGCTGCTGATATTGCCTAATGCATCTTTTCTCTTGTTTCCTTTCCAAAGCGAAATCTATGACATAGAATGGTTTAATTTCTCTCTTTTTGGGGTATTTTTCTTGTGTTTCCTATCAAAGTGATGGAAGCATTTATGTGCTGAGGAAAGTTTTTCAATTTACCATAGGAAAGTCAATTTGGAAGATGATTTTATAGGAAAGTTTTTCTTGTATTCCTATCAAGGTGAGGGAAGCATTTATCACGAAATATGGTGCAAGCACTGAAACTGTATAACTAAAGAGGGATTCTCTTAATGCCAATAAAAAGATCTTGATGCTTGGAAGACTTAATCATGAAAAATACTTGGTAAACTCAAATACCAGTTTTTTAATGAACATGTAGACTACAAGTTGATATATTATCTATCCCACTAATTCTTTTTGTTGATGCCCCTAATTTTTCCCACCTACCTCAGTCAATTGGTAGAAATCTACTGTTTGTCCCCATCAACCAAGAAGTCGACCATAAAATTTTTCTAAGGAAAAAATTGTACAAAAATTTGTTACCAAGTTTACTCAGGAGAGAAATGATTGCGTGAGTTTCTTTTTTTTTTTGGTGAGACGGCTAAGTACCAGTATACAGGCTGATGCCTTAGAGTACGGTAAAGTCTTATGCCGGTATCGATGCGATAGAGCCCAAAGAACTGATCCTGTATGGTTGCCTACATATGCTACAATTCAGTTTGTAGTACTATGGCTTTTCTATAAACATAACTGTTTTGAAAGATCCATAATGTAGATACCGGTCTTCTTAGATTTGCCAGATCATCCTGAATAGAACGCTCTCCCAACAACTAGCGATCATTGTCTTTGAGTTTCCTCAAACTCAAACACTACATCAAGGGCGCTAAGCATAGTGACAGGTTAAAGACAAGCCCTCCCAGCTTCTCTACGCTTCGCCATTGATATTGTGATGTCATAGATATTGTACCTTCTAGCTGCCAACAGTCAACAACTTTGTTGGCTGAGTCATTTGGTCTAACCCAACCCTTTTTTTGAAAAAAGCAAAAAAGTAAATAGCCACTATTTTCGCAGGACATCGAGTTATCACGTTCTCTCTTTTAGCTGGCTGCTCGACAAACTATGGCTTGCAGATCGCAGAACAGAAAGAAGTTCACTCTGGATGGTTGATTGCATATCAAAAGACCCTGCTCCTTTCTTTGCACCATCATTCAGGGCATTGTTGTTGAAGTTGATCTTGAGGGAATAGAGGTTGGGAGCTCTTAGACACGGTTGCATCACCGCTAGAGGACATAGAAATGCCTTCTGATCCAACCATGAGAGCCCTTCTTCAATGTTAAATTTTATTGCCATTATTACGCTACATTGGGGCTTTTATGAGATTGTGCATAAATTCTTGTACCATGAGTGTCTTATCAGAAAAGATTGTAGTTCTTGATCTTTGCAATTAGCTTGTAGAGAGTGGCACATAAGCTTCTGGGCCAATAATGCGAGACCACTACTAAACTGTTTAGTGCATTAGGCGGCATTACGCTCGTTCCAAAGAATTGTTTGACTACCCTATACATCTCTTTTGAATGATAGGCCAACACTTCTTAAAAAGGCAAAAAGGGAATCCATTACTTGACAATGATCTCAAGGCCTTTTGAATCTCTCTGTTAGTCACTGGCTTCATTAGACTTTCATTCTTTTGGTTCATAGATCTTTGAGATTGGATAAGAGTATCAATGCTTGCTATCGGTTCGGCATCATCCATCTATCTGGCTTTGAAGAACGGAAGCAATTTGTTTTTGATTGTCTCTGGGTCATCAGAAAGGTGCCTCCATATATCTTGAGCAATCTAGCCCAGCTTCTCCATCCTTTAAGTACCTGTTTCTACTTGAATGAAAATCACATGCATCCCCTTCACGAAATCTAGCAATAATCTAACATAACAGCTGTTTTTTTAACAAACATGACATCACCTGGGAAAAAACTTTCCATGCTTATGTGATCTACCCATTTATTATTAGGAAACGTGATTTGGGCTGCCTCCCAGTTCAAGCCTCAGCCTCTCCCTTGCTCTCTGGCCTCCATGTGAAAAAATTAATTATTAAAATAAAAGAAACTCAAATATATTGACCGAGTTCTCCGACCTTTTTGACCCACCGCTCCCACCTCTTGACCTCTCTCTCTCTCTCCCCCTTCCACTTCTCTAAGCATAATTAATTCCGCCAGCCGTACGCAACGAGAGAACCAGAACAAAAAGCTCACAAGCCAACAATTCGCTAATCCCCATCTCCACCTTTTCTTGTTACCGTCGTTGTTCTCCCATCGCCGATCGACCGAAACCCTCATCATGGCTCTGTTGACGGCACCTCACCGTCATCGGACCGCCGCGGCGGCTTCCGGCGGCTTCTCCCCCTCCGGAAGGACTTAATCTCCCCGAAACGCGCCGCCGAGCGGAACCCACTGATCATCCCCTCGCCCCCTTCTTCTCCTCCTCCTCCTGCCCCTCCATCTCCGCCTCCCGGCGGAAAGAAGAAGGGCTTCGCAGCCGCGGCCTTCCGGGGGCTCGGCTGCGCCTCCGCCTCGTCCTCCCAAGTCTTGGTCCCGGCCGCCGCCGCCGTCGTCCGGTCGTCCGCCGACTGGCAGGGGAAGCGGCCCCGGCGGCGGAGGGCCAAGCAGAAAGAAGGAGCGGCGGGGCCAGGCGGGCGGCGGCGATGTGTGGTGCGCCCCGGGGATACCCTTCGCGGCCGATGCCGCCGTGGACTGCGTCGTGTCGCACCACCAGATGATCGGTCGGGGGAGGCCGAA
Source organism: Phoenix dactylifera (assembly GCF_009389715.1). Taxonomy (NCBI): domain Eukaryota; kingdom Viridiplantae; phylum Streptophyta; class Magnoliopsida; order Arecales; family Arecaceae; genus Phoenix; species Phoenix dactylifera. The sequence continues at coordinate 20,744,711 of NC_052395.1, read as the reverse complement.
TGGAGAGAGAATTCACAGCGAGGTATCCATCTTTCGTCTAGGAATTCATTGAACTCTTTTTAATTTTCTGTCTTAAATCTTAAATTGATTGTTTTCTATCGTGATTTTTGCTGTTTATTATGTAATTCTCGGGTTTCACTGAGTTGTCTTTCTTTCTAATTTGGAAATTTGTTTTTTTTTTCCTTCAAATTTTTATTCGCAATGATATTATTGCTTTTAGTTCTTATCGTGAATTGGGTAGATGGTGTTTTCAATCTTTTTTGCTCATTTTGTTATTAAATCGTATGATTTCTCTTTTGCCGCTTTCTAGATCCATTCTTGTAATCGTTATCAGAGATAATTTCATATCTTCGGGATCAAGGAGAAGTACAATTTTGCTAATTGTTATTGACCTTCTCAAGTGGTTTTCTTTGGCAGCGGGCTTTCGTTTCTAGAAGGGATAGCAACCAAGAACAGATCTCATCCTTCATGGATTCTCCCTCACGTTTCTTTGGATCTGAACTCCTACCATCAGGGCATCTTCGTCATTTGCGTGGATATCACCGCTCTCCTGGTGGAATTGAAGAGGTGATATACTGACAACTTATCCTTCATTTTTATTAGTATAATCTGTTGTATATTTTTGCTCTGCATGCTTGTTCTTGCCTTTGGCTAAGAGGATCTGAATTACATTTTTATTTTTTCTTAAATTTGTTTTTTATTGGTTTTCCTCTATTCATGTTTTGGAGCTAATGCTTATGCATATGATTGGTTTGTTACCATTGCTTCCTGAGTGGAACTTGTATTTTCATATATCATCAAAAAAAAAAAAATCCTCAAATAACGGACTTCTTTGACTTTTACATTTATTATAAATGAATTTATTCAAACACATATTTGATAATCCTGGGTGGTCTCCTGTGGAATCAGAATATCATTATCAAGATCACCATCTCATAGTTGGTCACCTATCATGGAAATATTCCTTTATGCTGATTTTCTCTACTTTCATTTGGCTGTCATTTTCATTGTTTGCTTGTGGTCTGCTTATAGTTGATGGTCTAACGTTGTACTGTCAGAAAGTATTCAATTCAGCGTTTAGTTTAGAAATTTTAAAGAGATATTATGACTTTATTTATCTTCTGATGGATATCTGTTTGTTTTTTATCTTCATGTTATTTTGTAGTTCACATTTGAATAACCAATATTTATTATGTTAATCTCTCCTGTTATCTTATTCTCCATAAATATTTTCCACCATCTCCTAGCAGACTAACATTCATGTCTCCATCGACAAAAATATTTCCTCTTATATTTCAAGCACTCTCGGGTTGTGACTGAAGATCTGCAATGTTGGTAATTAAATATTAGAAATAGCTTTTCTATACTATGATGTTTTTGATTCTGATTTAAACCTGAAACCATGTCTTAAGATTCAAAGTTTGATTGAGCTTAATAGGATGTACGCTTAACAGTTATTGTTTGTAAAGGTTGGTGTTGTTATGCAGAAACACCTGAATGCAGTAGTCAGTAAATATGTATTCTCATGCTACTTTAAGCACCATCAATGATTAAAAGCCAAGAAAAGACTCAAATTATTTGTGATGTGCATCATACTTAAATATAGATTGGATTGTGTATCTAGTGATATTACATATTTCCTCTGACATAATTCATATGCAATGTTAGGCAGTATAAAAAGAGTATAAGCTTAGTATGAGGTGAAAATAGTGTATAAGACATTTTATCACTCCATGTCATCGATTTTATGCTTTTGATTCAAGAGTAAAACAATATTGTGACTGGCGTCGAAAGTTGTAGAGCTTGGTTCCATTGGAAGTTTCAAAGGGAAGAGCATAATTATGTTGTTTTTACTTAAGATTTTAATGGGAACAAGATTAGGGTCTACATTGTTGATCAGCTTGTGCTGACCTTTTTATTAAGTAAATTAAGATGGCAACATTATATCTAAAGTTTTGGCCTGCTAAAACTGAATGCCCTTGTCCTAGTTGCTTCCAGATGCATTCCAGCATCAAAAGTCAAGGTATTAGTTTTCCAAATTGGGATCTAGTTATAGCATGGAGCTTGAACTAGAGATATTATCATGTAGCACTATTGTAAGGCCTTAATAAGCTAAGACTCCTCATAGTTGTACAAGTAATAGATCAGCGACACATTAAACAGGTGTGGATTGATTTACCATCAATGGAGCATACATGCTATATGGAAGGTCACCTATGTAAGATAGAAATAAGTATTCATTACTTTTTATATAGAGCATTTCAAGGATCCTAACTTGGTGCATATATTGAAATATTAATGCCTATAAACCGATGACGCAGTGGTAAGTTTTAGGACGAAGTTACGTATATCCAATGGAACCAACTCTATTATCTTTAAAATATATAATTAAAGAATCTGATAAGTATTTAGGGTGTTTGATGCATATCCAACCCATTGATAAGCGTTTACATGTTTTTTTAAAGTTGGACATGAGAGTCTAGGTGGCTATGCATTTATAAAGGAATGGATACATTGTTAGATAGTGTAGAATGGAGAAAAGTATTTGAAGCCATGGGCTTGCATTGGGGAGTGGGGAATAGTCATGAGTTATTGATACTGGGTGCATAGAGTGGAAAGAAAGAAGTAATGCAAGGAATAAGGTTACATTGCTAAAGAGAGTTACTAGGAAAGAAGTTTGAAGTTGTACAAGTGCATCTTGGCATTGGTGGTGTTTTTTGAGATGAAAATCTGATAAATATTCAATAACAAAGATTCAATAGCAAAGAATATATCAAGTACTTCGAAAGATATAGGAAAAGCCGAAAAAGATGCAAAATGGTGATAATTTCTCAGATAGGTTGGGTCTAGTAGAAGGTGAGAATGAAAAGGTGAGAATGAAATTTATTGACAGTTAAAGTAAAGGAGAGGGAACTTTAAGATATCCGGTTAAATGCTTTAAGATTGAGCGTTATCTTGGTAAGATATTGCGAAACTAAAGAAAGATGGAAAAGTCATTTCTGGAAACTATTAAATGAGGTTTCTACTAGATGGATTTGTATATTGGAGGCTGCAAAGGTTAAGACTCTTGAGTTAGATGAAATATCAGTTGAGGTTTGGAAAATCAAGGGAGATAATGGGCTAACTTTTTTTACCAGTTTATTTATTGAGATTCTAAAAGTCACATGTCAAATGATTGAAGTATTGTGTGACTCATCAATAAGCATCGAGGGGTTGTAAAACTTTTTTTATTTATGGTGCGTTTTTTAGGGCTGAGAATAGATCAGATATGAATCAGTATATTCATATATGTTTATAGTTGACAAATATGGATAGAAATGTTAATCGGTTGCTAAAATTCATATCCATATTTGTTTTCAATGGATATGGTACAAATCAAATATTGACAGTATCAATATAAATGCGAATATAGTTCAGTTAAGTTAAAACTTTATGAACTACCCAATGGAAGATGTCATTGTATGAAAGGTAATTTAAGTTAGAGTCATGTTGATATTGTCAGTTATTTTCTTTTAAAGTTCATGAGAGCTATATAAGCCTATACAGGAATAGAATTGGATATTCGTATATGGAATGGATAATTGTGTATGTACATCCATATATGCTTTCTTCGACATATATGGCTTTACATTCTGATTTAGTTGGGTATTGAAATATGCATCCATATCTGGATAGATTTGGATATAGATATAGATCCGAACATATATTCTCTAGTTCATTTTCATCCCTAGGGCGATTAAATTCATGAGCCACTCTAAAGTCATGGGAAAGGTGATAGAACAAAAATTAAGGAAAAAAATGACAACCATTTTGAAAAACCAATTTAATTTCTTGTAAAATGGGTTTGGTTGCCAAACACTCATCACCTCTTTGGACGGTTTTATCAAGAGGAAAAAATGGTGGTATCTTCTTAGGGTATTGTTGAAAAATATAAAGAAAGAGGAAAAAGTCTACATATGGTAGTTATCAACTTGGAGAAAACTTATAATATGTATGAAAAGGTTAATTTGGTAGGCTGGAAGTGTAAGCATAAATGATACAATAAAATTATTAAGGACAAAAAACTGGAGGTATCTTTTTAGGGAAATTATGGAAAAAATATAAAGAAGGGTGCACGAAAGGTAGTTATCAGCTCGGAGAAAACTTATGATAGAGTATTAGAAAAGTAATCTCGCAAGGAGAGGGCGGCGGAGGTTGGGCGCCGTGCAGGCGGCAGAGGCCGCGGCCAAACTCCTGTTTTGTTCGAAACAGAAGTCTGGCCGTACAAAATTTTGCGGTTTTAAGCGAAGTCGGCAAATCGCTTACCGACTTCGCTTAAAAATCGTGAAATTTTTTGCCTTCGCCGGCCAGCGCCGGGCCTCCCTCCCTCTCCCGCTCGCTCTCTCTTTTCCTCTCTCCCACGGTCTCCTGTGTCAGTACAGGCCCGACACGGCACAGCGCGGGCCCGTATCGACTCGTCCCACCGGGCAAACCAGTACGGTGCCTGATACCGGCACAACAGACTCTGATGAGACATGTTCTTTGCAGATGATGTAATGTTCATTGATGAGAAAAGAGCAAGATTAAATGTTTAATTGGATTGGGAGTAAAGCCTTAGAGGATAAGGGCTTGGAATTAGCAAAACAAAAATAAAGCATATGGAATGCACAGTGAAAGTGAAAATGGAAATGAAGATGATGCCCTAATCAATAATGACAAGCAAATAGGTACAATTGAGTGATCAGATTTGTTAGTTTCGGATCTGTTAATATAGTGGAGAGATAGATGAAGATGTAGGTAACAGAACTATGGCATATTGGTGAAGTGGAGAAGTGCTATTGTGGTATTATGTCATTAAAGCATGCCTTAGAAACTTCAAAAAAGAATTATTCAAAAAATAAGGCTGTTAATATTGTGTGGTTCAGAATGTTGTGCAATAAAGAACATTCACTAAAGCAAGTTGAATGTGATAGAAATGAGAAATTTGAGATGAATGTGACTAGACTAGGGTAGCTAGATTTTTAAATGAATATATGGAGGAGCTTTAAGAATCACACTAATGGAGATTGAAGTGATGGAGAAGCAGTTGAGATGATATGTGTGTATACAATGTAGATTCGGTAGCGCATTGGTGAGGAGGGTAAAATGAAAGCGAAGATTTTAAGTTGACATAGACGGAAGTTGTGAAGAAGGATATGAAAAATTTGATGTAAGTGTAACATTAGAGGTAGTCCTAGATAGGAAAGCTTGGGGAATGAGAATTCCAAATGATAAACCAAAAAAATTAAGGCAAAGGTCGACAGCTATGTTTATGTTTAATATTAAAAAAAAGTTTAGAGTTGTCAAATTTAACATTGTAACTCTTTATTTTCCATGTTTTCTTGGTCATATAGCTTGAAACAATTTTATATTTTATCAAGCATTGGCTTATCCTGTCGTATCTTGATCCCATGGTCTGATCCTGATTGAAGGGCCTGTATTTGATCCATGCTGCAGGATATAGATCAAGGTACTTCATACGACACCGAATTGGGTGGTATAAGGCGTACCGGTTCGGTACCAATATGCGATAGGGGGCGTACCGGTACTTGATATGCCATCGGGCGTATCGACATAGTAATAGGGTGGCACCGGTACGGGGCTTGGTACTGAGATGGGCTACATTTTATAGATCATGAATTGTAAAAATCTTCCTTTTCCCGGTGGTGTAGCCCGTGAGGGTGCTAGGAACATGGACTGCAAGGACTTGACAACTCTTATCACGGTAAACTGTAGTGATGTCCTTATGTTTTGGACCGTCAATAGGTTGGATCTGTGCTTGGTTTGAAATAGAAGATCTAGGCCCTTGTACAAATGACTGCTCTTGGCATGGTCATAGGTGAACTCAAAATTGTTGAATGGTAACTATTTGGGCATGGGCTGAGCCAAATATCAGCTTGGCTGTTGTGGTAGAGAAAGAGGAGTGCATGGTGACATCTGTGCTTCATCAAGGACTACTAGTTGAGAGACCATGCAAAGTCTGGTTTTTGTTGTTAAGGCAGCGGGACAGATGGATTTAGGTCAAAAAGATTAGAACCAGCAAAACTTGACCTTCTTGATCCTCAAGCTACTACGGCTACCAATTGCAGAGCAGATTTGAGTTATGAAACTAGAGTTGTAGATTTGCTGAGATTATGTAGTTTAGGTTTTTCCTTTTTGGCAAGATGGGGGTAGAAATTGTACTATGCATGATGATAAGATGTGGCCCGGCTTTTTCATAGTGAGGTCAACAAGCTCACCAATTTTAGGCCTGCAACCAGCCCAACCACACTTGCAGTTTGAAGTGTGGCCTGTGCTTTTCTAGGCCAATTTTTGATGAACACGAGTAGTCTTAAAACTGGGCCAGCTTGTTGTGTCAATAGTACTCAGTTTCACGTCGAGTCATGTCTGTTGAAATGTTAGTCCATCTTGTCATAAAATCCATGACTTAGGTTGAACTGAGGCTTGCCCAGTGGTTACACCCATCTGCCTAGAAACCAGAGGTTCTGGATTTGATTCTTAGGTGGCACATCCCCAAAAGTCTGGACCTGGGTATTAAGGTACAGGTGGGTCTCCCTCTTGAAAAATCCATGTTTTATGGGAGTGCAACTTTCTCTAGTTGAGTGACAGGATAGACTTCTGTGGACATTTTGCAAACAGGATGCAGTGTAAGATTATCTATTATAATCATGTTTTGGAGTTCCGTTGGAAGCTTACCGAACAACTTTTGCGAATTGATGGGTAAGTAGCAGGCAGAGTTTGCAATCTTTTGTAACTGCTTTCTCTTGTGTGTTCTTCTTCATGGATTTCAAGGTTTTGACAAATACTTTATGTATATTACCAGTGAATTTGTTTGTTAAATTGAAACTGAATTCATCATAAAAAATTTTAGTCAGTTCAACAAAAGTGAATTGATGCTTATCCCAATGGCCACTTTCCTTGGTTTGGCAACTAGAGGTTCCAGGTTTGAGTCTCAAGTAGCCCATCCCCAAATATTTAGAGCTGGGTAGTTATAGTGTGGGTGGGTCTTCCTTCCTTTATCTCAAAGCAGAAGAAAAAATGGGTTTGTAGCCTCGAACAGTCCGCTTTAAACATTTTTAAGCGAAAGAATTTCAGAACGGTTAATGTATATAATGTGAGAAGCAGTAATTCTCAAGCCAATGGAGAGAAGGGAGTGCTATAGCTTTGTCTAAGTTTCTTATTTGAATTAACTGCAAGTTTTGTTGTAAACCAAGAGGTTTTACTGTAGCCTAAATTTCAAAAGCGACAAGAAGTAAATTGAGTGGGTTTTGCAGATGAAAATTGCTATAGGGTAATATTCTCGTTATCTAGCAGGGAACCTCTGAAGATTGCATATCTAGTGACATTGAATAATCATTGACACAGATTGTCTTAATATGCAGATCATGATGTTCCAGACTAGGGTATTGTTGGGAGGAATGGATGTCTATGATCAACACCGGGATTGGCGGCTTGATGTTGATAATATGTCATATGAGGTGCTCAATCTCGTACTCCTGGCTTTCTCATTCTTGTTCTGGTTGCATTGGATGATGACATTGTATTTCTGTGCTCTCTTTTCCCCTTCCACAGAATTGCTTGAGTTAAGCGATAGGATTGGATATGTGAGTACTGGGTTGAGAGAGGATGAGATCACTCGCAGTCTCAGGAAGGTTGAACATTCAATTTTTGATGCTTCAGCAATACACTTCTCATCTGAAATCGAATGGAAATGCAGCATTTGTCAGGTAAGCTATTTCTATTTACGATCTACTCGATTACCTGTGGTTTTTGTTTCATGCCTTTGAGAAGGTCGAGTGCTTCATTCTCTGTTGTACAGGAAGAATATGAAGAAAATGATGAAATGGGAAAACTGGAATGTGGTCATAGCTATCATATATGTTGCATAAAACAATGGCTCTCTCAGAAGAATGCTTGCCCTGTTTGCAAGACAGCTGTGCCTAAAGCCTAGTGCAGACTGATACAAGGACAGAACTGAGATCGCCATTTGTGCTCCCTCTTGTGTATAGCTTTTGGGCTTTGGTCCGAAGATAAACAGAGCATTCATTTGTAGTTCTGTTTGCTGATAGAAAAATGGCAGTTTCATGGCTTTTGGCAGGATTGGCCACAACCTTCATTTAGTGCTAGTTCAGTTAAAACTGAATCCATGTATTTAATCTTTGTTTTAGCAAACAACCATTTTATATGTGCCTTAATGTAGTTTTCGGATTCAGCTTGAATCCAAACATGCTTGCACCAAACCAATTGTATGAAGAGATCCAAATTGTCCAACTCATATTGGATTATTACATCTGTAGGTCGCTAGACGGTGTTGAGTAAGTATGCAAATGAGTAATTGTATGTGGTTTACAGAGGTGTAAGGTATGTGTCTAGAAAAGTGATGCTGTAAGAACACAGCTTCAGTGCCAAGGCATCTGTTTTGGAACCATTTTTTTCTCTTCTACAGTTTTCCCTAGGTTTCTCCAAATTTGTTACTTGATTTTATTCAAATGTTTGTTCAGGGAGTCGTCATTTACTGTTTCAAGTCATGCCTTGCATCAGCCCCCAGTCTCACATTGGTGTGGAAGCTCTGCTCATCTTAGGTCTCTATGGTTATAACATAGGAGTTCTGATTGTATATTTATTTTTCTACCATCCTGAAGGTTAAATAATCTGAAGTATCACTATATAACCGGTTTCTTCCAAATTTAGGGCTGGTTTGAATGTTATTGCATAGCCTGGGTCTTCTCCAATCATGACTGTTTCGCCAATCATCATGGTTGTTGCGACCCAAATCTTGAAATTAAATACTTCTAAAGGACGACAATCATCATGACTGAAACATCATGATTGAAACATGTATATTCCTACCTAAAATTTCTTTTTTCATTTTGCTACGAAGCAGCTTCATCTAGGAGCTATCTGTTTACATCCAAATGATATTTCCTGCTCAAATGACTTGCCCAGAAGAGCTATAGGTTGGAACACACTGTGCCTACCACTGACATGAATAATCCTGGCTAATCCAAGGGAACTGTTCTAGGCTCCAAGCTGATGCTGGAAACAGGAGCAACCATGAACCATGTCTCTTATGAATGAAACCACATCTAATGACCTGTGTACCTCAGCAACTCTCTTCTGCCAGTCTGTTTAAAGTTAATGGTTAAAAGTGCCTCAGCAACTGTTCCAACTACCATTTCAAGCCCCCATGAACCAAGCTACAAGAGAAGGAAGACCCCAAACAAGCTAACCAAGCCACAAACATCATAAACCATCTTGACCATAGGTGGCCACTGTCTGCTGGGTTATAAGGGTTCTTGGCTCACGTTAGCCATTTAGGCCCTGAAAATCTTGGTTAACTCTTAACTATGAACTGGCTCCCGCGCTGAAGCCCTCATATCAAGAGCACGCATTGCCACCACCACAAGTAACTAACCTACCTACCATTAAGCAGCATCAAACGAAACCTTGGAGCACCCCCCATTGGATATGGAACCAAGACCTCAGCATAGAGGGAAATACAAAGAAAGCTTGCATGGATTATCTTATCTATTCAAGACGGCTTCTGGTCACATCATTGAGGTTCTGTTTCCAAAACATTCGCTTTTTAGCATATACAATAAATCTACAGAAGTATGATGCAGTTTAAAAGTCGATCTACAACAACAACAACAAAAAAAAAGCCAGTGCGGGCTGTGAAAAACATATCTTCCATGACATATGAAACATATGTAATAATATGCGGGCACCTGATTGGCTCAAACATCTGAAATGTGGTCTCGGAGGTCCACCTGAATCTTAAGACAAAGGTAGCTTGTCATGCTGAGAAAGAAACTTTATAATGCTGGGATAGAATCATCAATTGCCTGCATCAAGAAACTAAAATAGCATGAGGGATCAGCAAACATTCAAATGCATCACCTACTCATAATGCAGTGATGGACTAGCAGCATACCAGCCACCCGCCAACCAAATCGTAGGGAGCATAATGCAGGCCATCTGGTTTTCCAAATGCTTTGTATGTGACCATAGGCTGAGGTACGAGTTTGACAGTTTCTGTTCATCAATGGAAAAGTTTAGTTGAATCCAGTCGAGTATAACAACCATTCTGTAAGTTGTGTGTCTACCATGGACAGCTTCAGGTGGATAAATCAGACCCTGGTCTCCTGCCAATGCAAGGACCGGAACATTGCATTTATGCAGATTATCCTTGTAAGAAAAAGTACCAGTTCTATTACATAGCCCTCCATCATGGAAAGCAGTTGTTAGCTGTAGGAGAACCTCGGCAGGTACAGTACTTGCACATTATGATACATTCCAAGCACAATAAAAGATAAGGATGTCTCACCATTAGATGTATCGAACTTTGCCACAAAAAAAAATGACAAGCTGTTTAGACTGTTTCAGTAAGAAAATGAAATATATAGCATAAAAGGAATCTTGAATTTAGAGTTCTGTAGACAGCACAGTTGGTCAATGCAGTCCTTGCATAGAAGCTCCCAAGCTTACAACTAAAACAGTTTAAAACTATCTATATTTTAAAGTTGACTCAGATAGCATGTCTCCTTTATTTGTGCATAGGTGTTCAACAGCCATGATGTTCAACGACCATCTTGGACCATTGCATGAGAGTTGAGAGGCAAAAACTCGATGACCATTGCATATAAGAACCTCCTCACAAACATCGATGAGTGGGTGCTAATGCTGCTCAAAGTTACAGATGGCATAATAATCAAATATACTCATTCGGAGTGATTAAAAAGAAAGTCCTAACAACTAAAAATGAAAGTTTGGTAGATAACATTGAATTGCAGAAGAATTTTATTGGAGCAGCAAAACCCGTTCTACTGGCTGCACCTCTAAAAGCTATTAAGTATGACATCTTACAAACAAAGAATAATAGCTGATTGAATGCTCTTGTTCAATGACTAGAAAACTATTGCTGTGAGTAGTTATTATGTTCCAAAGAAAATATTCTTCAATATAGCGTGACTATAACGACCAAGCCCAACTAGAAATTCAGTATACAAACTTGAGACATATTTTAGACCAAATAATATAAACTTGATAATCAGAGTATCAAATTCTTTTTAAGAAATTGGCAATTTGCCTTTATTCAGAAATTCTAGACGAATGAGAAACAGCAAGGTTCACTTTAACAATCCTGGTTTACATGCAAAGGATGGAAGGGAGAGATAATAATAATTCCAACTGAATTAACTATGGTGGATTAGGTCACGAGGTGTTTATGCATTTAGATTAGACATTTACAAAACCGTTTACCATGATACAAGTGCAGCAACTCTATGTTTTCAGATGTTAGCCACTGAAGCTGACAAACACAAGATGACTGCTGAATATATGAGGATGTTCACACATATGCTGTAAGTCTGATGCAAAAACCACCTCATATTCAGCATTTAAGCATCATACCCAGGAGGATCCTTGTCCCTGCCAAAACACCATCCAAGAAACCAAAGAAAGCTCAAACACACAGTAAATTGATATGGAACAGATCTCTCTAATCTAAAACGAATAACAATGCATCATATTGCAGCTTAGATGGCAGAAGCTAATGTCAAATATCTGATGGCAACAGCCATCATATGGAACATAAGATGGTTCGCAGTTCGCCCAGTTGCTTACATTGATTCAGATCTGTAGTAAATCCACAACACCAATAGGTCATGTCTTTCCAGTATGATTACTATTCGTCTGCATTGAAACATTTGCAAGTTGGTTGGGCAAGCCAATGCACCTAAATTTATAGGCTCCAAAATTGATTTTAACTGCACATAAGAAGGCCAGCCCTGTTAATCTATCTATTGTCATAAGAGATAGCGATCTATTTAATACAATGCTATTTTGGCATGTGTCGGGGTGGATAATTTAGCTAAATTAAGTTTGGCCTTAGACTTATTTAGATTTTTAGATTAAAGAGAGTTGTAATAAAAGTGAAAAGACCAGTATGTATCAAAAGTTCTTAGGGAATTCTTGACACAACAAGAAACTCCTTGTGTACTCAGCTTCAATTGATATTGTATGTTGATTACAAGATTAAGTGCTTTAAGTTGACTATTATATTGCGCTTTAGAGTGGTTCCTGAACAAATATTTTGTGTGATTCCAAGCTTTTATTTCGAGGTGGCAAACTAGAGGAGCCTCAGGGTGAAGTGAGAAGATAAAAAAGGATAAATCATATCATAGCTATGTATTCAATGATCCAGTTTCCTTAATCACTCTGTGAAATAATGCATTCATTGTAATGTATATGCATGATACGGCACACAATTTGCAACCAGAAGGTTCTCGTGTTGTGCTATTGAGATGGACAATTAGATCTAATGCAAAGATTACAAAGTTTATAATGGAGGGAGATGCAGGCTAATAATAGTCAACCATGTGATTAAATTTTATGAACTGAGGAAGATTTGTTATGATTTTATGAAGAAGACCCCTTCGGATCTGAACATGCTGCTCGTGCACAGGTTTCCAACATCCAAAATGGATACCCTACCAAAACCCGCCTCATAATCCATAAATTCAGAATTGGATCCAAGCCCAAAATCTAGAACAGAAATGCAATTCAATAACGTTTTGGGTTCATACCAGAATAAAAAGCGAACCCCAGCCAAAGCTACTTCTAAACAAGTACTCTTACAGGCAATCACATTAGTGTAACTAATAATCTACCTTACTCACCTCTAATACAAATGATTTTGAATTTGAAACTCTACAGTTTACTCAGGATTTACCATCAGTTAATCAAGATCAGACAAATGATGCAAATCTGATATAAGGTCCCAGATGGGTAGTTATCCCAAGAGAATAAGGAGGTATATCAACTCTATTGGCCCAAATAAGGCCCACTCCAAGTCAGCCCTTCAATGGTCATAAATGCAACAACCAAGTCATCTCCCTCACACCTGCTGACCTGCATAGTCCTGCAGAACCATGTTTCTGCCAAATTTCACATAATTGTCCCCTCTCATCTCTTCTTACTTTTGAATGACTAGATTCCAAGGAAATCAAACCAATTGGGGTCTCTTCGAGCAGAAGCATTTTCGGTCAAAGATAACCTCCCAAAATTCCCCAATAAAATGCCCAAGATAAATTGCAGTTGTCAGGTATTTGAAACAAAATTTCAGCAAAATTAGTTAATTTTCTATCTAGCATGGAGTCATTCACATCTGCCAACACCTAAAAGCTTTTCACCACCTGACAAAATATTTTTCCTCTATATGATGTAGGAGGCTATGAAATATGCACCAGGGCCAAAGATCAATGACCACTCTTCTTTGGTGATGGAAGACTGGAAATAATCAGCTTGGATAAAAGACTACCAAATTGAGGGTTTGTTGCATTATCTTGAACTTCACGCCAACCAACAATAGAACACCTTTCTCGATATAATTAATGCAAACACTTTGACATTTACTTTGGAATCTCCATGTTACCCATTTTTACCACCAGCATCCTAAATGTGCAATTCTGTCAAAAAAAAAAAAAGTGCAACACAATGCTAGTCCAAAAGCTGGAGTTTTATTCACTAATATTACTTCCTTTCAGAGCCATTTGTGGCACAACATCTGTCCAACCTTTTGGCAGCTCCAGCAAACAAGAGCATTCCCACATACTTTACCCTCTGACTTCTATCCATAGGTCCGCTGGTCAAGAAAATGGTAAATATCTCCCATCATAGTCTAGGAAATGGTGGTCCTAATAGATTACAGGTGAGCACATTCAACCATCTCAATTGCTAACAAGAATCCATTCAGTTCCTTGATTAACATTCTCACACTCGAGGAGCAGAGACACTATATAAAAGATGCATACAATATGTTTGATCTAGCCATTTTGGTAAGGAAAATCCATTATGGACTTTATATTAGTTGTAAGGTCATTTATTTAAGTGCAGGTTTCGAGGCTGGTGTGTTAGTCAAAGTTCAAAATTGAGAAGGATAGTTTCGAGGGGTTAGAATGAAGCATACATCTATTTGCATTTTTTTTTATAATTATAGTTTGAAGTTTCAAAGATTATGGGATCTTGGGTAGGTTATTTAGGGTCTTATGTCTCTACTCTTCCTTACATATCAGGTAACAAATTTCTATAAATAATGGTAAGTAATTTGATTCAAAGAATAATGGGTTAGAAGCATGTTGAGGTTAACCACTATCTAAGTGGTCATTAGGAGGTCTGGATCCCCTTGAAGGAAACCATCTTTTCCCTTTTTCTGTATTTTTCTATATTACTAAGATACAGTGGGGTCATACCAGTACCCCATGCATAATTTCACTTCATGTGCTCCTCTTTGGATTCTCTTACTGTATGCAGGTTTTCTTGTGGAATTATCTCAGTAAGTTTGTTCCAACCCAAGAAGCTTGTTTGAAGGCCAAAAAAAAAATAGAATTAAAAGAAAAATACATATTTTTTCACATGTAAAGTGAAATTACCACTCTGAAATTTCATCTCTTGCTTAACCACATAAATGAAGACATGTTGATCATGTTAGGTCCTAATCAGGAGCTAAGCTAGCAACCGCAACTGTCTAAGTATTCTCTTCGGGTGAGAATGAATCACAAGTAGTTTGGATAAAATGCTTGATGATTTTATTGACGTTCGTGGCTTCTTAAATAGGCAAATGACTAACAAATCCTACGTACATATTGCTGAAACTAAAGGTCCCTATCTTGACTATTAAGAAAATAATAGAAAGCAAATAACATGCAATAGAATGGAAAGCGGAATGCTAAACAATCTCCAACGGCTAGTTCACTTAGTCACGTTGCATGTAACAGTTTACAGGTACTCCAGCTCATGCGCAATGCATGCAACGGTTCTCCACGTCCAAGCTTCATCCCAGATACTTGGGATTTGGCCTTGGGTTCCTCTCTGAAGCGTCGCGGCCTATCAATACTCCCCCCACCAAGTGGACCCTTGTCCTCAAGGTCCACAGACGGAAACTGTTCCAGCAACAACTTACTATTTTCCCACATAGCCTCTTCTGCTGGTAGATGCTTCCACTGAACCAAACTTTCCCAAACAAACTTATCACCTTGTTTGACCCAGCGAGTATCAAGGATACTTTGAGGTTCTAAGATAACAACCCCATCATCTATAACCGGTGGTAGCTCCTTGGAGGGTACAGCAAGATCTCCTACGAATTTTTTAAGCAATGATACGTGGAAGACCGGGCGGATGCGAGCTCCTTCCGATAATTGTAGCTTGTAGGCGACAGTAGGGGTGGCAATTGGGTCGGGTCGGGTCATAAACAGATCGGATCACATGCAGGTCGGGTCAGAAAATCATAAACTTAAACCCGACCTGTTTATTAAATAGGTCAGAAATTACAACCTAACCTGTCATGTTTAATAAACAGGTAACCCGACCCGATCCGTTTAACCTGTTTAATAAACAGGTAACCTGTTTGCCCAACCTGATTCGATCTGTTTAACCTTTTTACCCAACCCGACCTGTTTAACCTGCCCAACCCGACCTGTTTAGACCTGTTTAGATCCGTTTAACTTGTTTAGATTTGTTTAACCCGTTTAACCTGTTTAGACCTGTTTAACCTGCCCAACAATTAAACAGGTTAAACAGTTTAAACGGATCAGACATCTAAAATCCGTATCCCACGCAATTAATAAACAGGTTAAACGGGTCGACCTGTTTACGACCCGAACCTGTTTAGGCCAAATCCAAACTAGTTTATGGTGGTTGAACACGGGTCGGGTTGGCGGGTCGGATCATATTTTGCCACCCCTAAGCGACAGTCCCAACCTTCTGCAGAATCGAATATGGGCCATAAAATCGACTGGCCAACTTTTGATGACCACGTTTGAAAGTTGATTGTTGCTGGTAGGGATGCAGCTTTAGGAACACCATATCACCGACGTCGAATGAAACATCTCGCCGTTTTTGATCTGCCGTTTGCTTCATACAGTTAACAGATACCTCGAGGTTAATCTTGAGTTGTTGAAGCAGCTCATCTCTAGTTAAGAGACTCTAGTCAACTTCATGCACCGGTGATAGGCCGTTTCGATAGACTGGAATGAGGGGTGGAAGACGACCATAAAGTGCCTGGGGAGTCATCCTTGTGGATGTATAGTACGTTGTGTTGTACCAGAACTCAGCCTAAGGAAGGTAGGTGCTCCACTTACGCAGCCATTGGTGGACAAAACACCGCAAGTACTGCTCCACACAGCGGTTGACTACTTCCGATTGGCCGTCAGTTTGCGGATGGTAGGCGGAGCTAAGTTGCAGCTTGGTACCCGACATTTTGAAGAACTCTTGCCAGAATTTGTTGATGAAGATCGGGTCACGGTCCCTAATGATGGATTAGGGCAGACCATGCAATTTGATGACCACTTCAACTAACTTTTCAGCCACTGTTTTAGCAGTAAAAGGATAGGTTAAAGGAAGAAAATGTGCAGACTTACTTAACCTGTCAACTACCACCAAAATAGTGTCCTAGCCATGGGAGGTTGGCAGCCCCTCAATGAAATCCAAAGTGATGTCGTCCCATACTTGGCACGGAATGGGCAATGGTTGTAAAATCCCTAGAGCCAAAGTTTCAGATTTAATTCGTTGACATACTTCGCAGCGCTTGACATATTCCTGGACTGATTTACACATAGTGGGCCAATAAAATTGCTGGGCCAATTTTTTGAATGTCCGTAAGACTCTTGAATGTCCTCCTATCTTCGTATCATGCACTTCATGTAACAGTTTGGCCCTTAAAGTTGGGTTAGAAGGAATCACTACCTTGCCCTTGAATAGAAGCAACCCATTACGCCAAATGTATGGGCCTTCTGGTTGGTCATTGGCTATGCGGCCCATGGACTGGATATAGGAGTCATCCACCGAAGCCCGTTTGATCTCTTCCCACTTGTCCCCACCTCTGGTACAAACATATGATGGAGAATTGGGCTGTCAGGTCTGCATGATAGGGCGTCAGCTGCTGAATTTTCACGACCTGGGCGGTATATGATCTCGTAATCGTAGCCTAATAACTTGGCCACCCATCTTTGTTGCTCTAGAGTGGCCACTCGCTGCTCCAAAAAATACTTTAGGCTACGTTGATCGATCTGGATGAAAAATTTCCTTCCTAGTAGATAAGGTCGCCACAAGCGTGTTGCCTCCACAATAACTAGCATCTCCTTGGCATATGTAAACCAAGATTTTTTTGAAACCCCAAGGGCCCGGCTCATAAATGCAAGAGGCTTGCCTTGTTGGGACAGAACTGCACCAATCCCTTCCCCGGATGCATCCGTTTCAATGGTGAAGAAGTCATTGAAATTGGGCCTCGCCAAGGTGGGCGTGGACGTCATGGCTTGCTTGAGAGCAAGAAAAGCTGCTTCAGCTTCATCATGCCATCCAAATTTGCCCTTTTTGAGAAGATTAGTGAGAGGCTGAGCTATAATACCATAGTTCTGGACAAATTTTCTGTAATATCCTGTCAAGCCTAAAAAACCACGTAGTTCAGAAATGTTAGTAGGCCGTGGCCATGCCACCATGGCTGCAATTTTGTTGTTGTCGACCTTCACCCCTCGATGTGTGATAATGTGCCCCAAATACTCCATCTCTTGTTGGCCAAAAGCACATTTGCTTGCTTTGATAAAGAATTGATGCTGTCTCAAAATCTCCAAAGTTTGTTTAACATGCATTAAATGCTTATCCCAAGTGGGACTATAGACCAAAATGTCATTAAAAAAAACCAATATGAACTTCCGGAGATAGGGGCGAAATATAGAGTTCATGATGGCTTGAAAAGTAGAGGGTGCATTACAGAGGCCAAAAGGCATAACTAAATATTCATAATGGCCATTGTGAGTGCGGAAAGCTGTTGTAGGAATATCAAGGGGACTAACTCTTACTTGATGATATCCAGCCCTCAGATCAAGCTTGGTGAAGTAAGAGGCACCGTACAACTCGTCCAGCATGTCGTCCACCGTAGGGATAGGGAAGTGGTCCTTGATGGTGGCAGCATTGAGTGCGCGGTAATCCGTGCAAAATCGCCAATTACGATCATTTTTCTTCACTAGCAGTACCGGTGAAAAAATGGGCTGGTGCTCGAACGATGAGCCCCGAATCAAGCATATCTTGGACTTGCTTTTCGATCTCGGTTTTCTGATAATAGGCGTATCTGTAGGGTCGGACATTAATAGGCTTGGTTCCTTCTTTGAGAGGAATGCAATGATCAACCTCTCGGACAGGTGGCAAGCTTGAGGACTCGTTAAACATGTCTGAATATTCCTTCAAAACCTGTTGCATGCCTGGCTGCATGTTTTCCTATGGCGCCGCTTCTGTAGCTTGGAGGCACACAGCAAATAATGCGTGCCCTTGGCGGAATTTCTTTGTAAGTTCCTTAAGTGATGCGGCTTGAATAGCTCGAACATCAACCCCTTGTGATCTTCGGGCCTGATTCTCCCAATAGAAGTCCATAGCTAACTGTTTCCAGTTGCAAACCACGGAGCCTAACATTTCTAGCCATTGGATTCCCAACACAAGGTCCAGGCCTGATAAGGGAAGAGAATAGAGGTTGAGCAAAAATTTAGTGCCTTGTAAGTCTACCAATACCTTTTCAAATCACCCCTGGCACCGTAATCGTTGTCCATTGGCTACTCGGACAATGAAAGACTCAGTTGGTACCACTGGCAATCGAAGCAGGCTCGCCACACGGTCACTGACGAAGTTGTGGGTTGACCCACTGTCGATCAGCACCATGACTTCATGAGGACCAACCTTGGCTGTCACATGCATGGTTCTCGGTGCTGTCCATCTCGTTAAAGCATGCAATGTGATCTCTGGCTCCGGTAGCTCTCCTTGGTCATCATTGAGTGGTTGTTCCTCCGTGACATCCTCACATGTAATATTGCTGGTGCAAGTGTGCCCCTCCAAGAGTAGTAGCTGTGGCCCTTGTCACCTGTGTCCCGCTGTGAAGCGCTCATTACAGTGGAAGCACAGTCCTTGAGCCCTTCATTTTTGCATCTCATCCCAAGTCAATCGTTTGACTGGTGCAGCAGGCGCTGCCGATGTTACACAAGTCGCAGGTGGAAGAGCTAGTGGAGCTCGTGCAGGTAGTGGCGGTCGCATAAACCTCCTCGACCGTGTGAGTTGATCGTCCTTCATTCGTGCCAAACTGATGGCGTCCTTCAGTGTCTGGGGTTTGAACATACGAATCCCATCTATAATCTTAGTTTTCAAGCCGCCCATGAACGTCCCAACTAATGCCTTCTGAGTTCACCATCGAACTCGATTGCCGAGTCTTTCAAATTCTCGCTGGTAGTCCCTCAGAGACCCGACCTGTTTGACCCGTGAGAGAGCCTCGTCGAAGTCTTCGCAATCTGAAGGCCCAAAGTTCATCTTCAAAAACCTCCCAAGTCATCATCCGTCCTTTTTCTCGGAATGCCCTGCGAATCCACTGCCCACCTTTGGTTGGCTTCCCCCTCAAAGTGGAAGGATGCCAAGGGAACTTTTTGAGCATCAGTGGTGTCCTGGTATTCAAAGAACTGGTTCACACAGTTGAACCATTCTGTCAGGTCGTCCCCTGAGAATTGAGGGAACTCGAGCTTAGCCATCTTGGAGGAGAAGGTCTGCCGCCCACCGTCGTTGTCTTTTCTGTTGGAGCGAGCATGCCCTTCGCCATCATGATTGTTGTGGCTTGAGGATTCCCTATCTGAGAGCAAGACCTCGGACAACCTATCGATGGTTTCCCCCAAATGGTGTATCTTATCGGCCATGCCGAGTTCCATTCGGTGCAACCCATCCTGCACTCCTATGAGTCCGGCCTCCAAAACTTCAATTCTCTCTTTGTTGGTTGCCATCAACCTAGTTCTAATACCAATGTTAGATCCTAATCAGGAGCTAAGCTAGCAACCGCAACTATCTAAGTATTCTCTTCGGGTGAGAATGAACCACAAGTAGTTTGGATAAAATGCTTGATGATTTTATTGATGTTCGTGGCTTCTTAAATAGGCAAATGACTAACAAATCCTACGTACATATTGCCGAAACTAAAAGTCCCTATCTTGACTATTAAGCAAATAACAGAAAGCAAATAACATGCAACAGAATGGAAAACGGAATGCTAAACAATCTCCAACGGCTAGTTGACTTAGTCACGTTGCATGTAGCCGTTTACAGCTGCTTCAGCTCCTGCGCAATGCATGCAACGGTTCTCCGCGTCCAAGCTTCATCCCAGATACTTGGGATTTGGCCTTGGGTCACTCTCCGAGCGTCGCGGCCTATCAGATCATTTCATATCCATCCTATGTTCCATATCCACCATGTTATCATCTAATCAAGAAACCCGCTAATCTGCAACCAGGCATGTTTTACAAATTTCTTCTACAACCTCCCTCCAATAAAACCACAATTGAACAATCCAGCCCATTACAAGAACTCAGACCTTTCTTCTAACGAGAAAGGGAAAAAACTCCCTCATTGATATCTTTGACCACAACCACGGAATGGCAACCCCATGCATCATACAAATTCCAGAACATACCAATAACTTCTTAATGAAATGAACTCATGACAACAAGAAAGATCAGAAAAATAGGGGAAAAGAAAGAATTCGCAAAACAAGCGTGGTTTGATCAATTATAAAAGTAGTTCATGTCTTGACAGAGCAACCAAAAAAGTTGCTAAAACTAACCAGACACGGAATTTTTTACCAAAAAAAATCTTCTAAAATTACTAAAAAATTTTGATAAATGGAAAACTCACCCCAGGAGACAGATCAAACACGATCACATTCGTCTTCACCCCTAACAAAAGCATCAAAAGATGGTTCCTCAACGGCGACTACGGATCCCCATCAATCTATATCAAGAACAGAGAAAAGGAGAGACGGAGGAAGAAAAGGGGATTGGGAATGGAGGTACCTCAGCGGAGTGGGCGTAACGCCAGAGGGCGAGCTTCCATCCGGTGCCCGAGACCGGCACGTAGTGGAGCTCGTCGGCCGCGCAGACGGCGGGCTTCTTGTCATCCTTCACGGCCGAGGCGGCCTCCAGCGAAGCGGAGAGCAGCCTGGGGGGAGGAACGGACTGGGCCGATACGCGGCTCGCCCGCCTCTCGTCCCGCCGCTGCCCCGGGGGGGATCGGTGTGTGGTAGGAGGCTGTGGCCGCCGCCGCCGCCGCCAGAGTAGAGCGGACGTCGGCGGGTCGGAGGAGGAGCATCATCGCCTCTGATGGCCTTCGCCTCCGGCTTCTATTTCTTGTTTACTTTCTTTTTCTTTCTTTATCTGCTTTTCTTGGGAAAATACGGCTGTTCTTCCCCACGGTTTTATCTTCGCCATCCCTTTCCCTCCGAATGGAAGTGCTTCTCGGCGAGAGCAGGGCTTTTGTAAAAAAAATCACATGGGCGGACACTATAAAATATTTTATTAGATAGATCTTTATTGTATTATATTTTTTCAGCGTCTATCTTAAAAAAATAAAAATTAAATAAAAATAAAACTTTTTCCGCTAAAAATTCGTCATGAGATGTATACCAAAAAAATCATCCGGTATTTATCTCATCTATGAGATATTTCTTCTCCAAATTCCTCTTCCCTCTAAATCTCTCTCTCTTAGAATCTTTGCATTTAAGAATTTATAGAATCTTATGTTAAATAAAGTTAGAAAACTATATATAGAAATGGTTGAACACTATGTTTTAAAAATTATGTATCAATTTACTTAAAAATGTATATTAGTTTGTAAGATAATTAATTTACTTGATGTATATTACTTGATCAATAGTCATGCATTAATTTGCTTAGAAATATATATTGGATTACTAGATTATTAATTTGCTAAGTATTTATTATCTGATCGTGTATTATATAGTTATAAATACCGTATTTTAGAAATTGTGCATCGATTTACTTAAATATATGTATTAGCTTGCTAAATAACTAATTTGGTTCGTACGTTTTATTTGGTATCATATTTTTTTTATATTTTTTTGATTTTTTAATCATAGAGTTGATGGGCTATGAACCTATGATCTTTGAGTTTCTTTTTTAACTAAAAAAATAACAAAATAAAAAAATTCTATCTATATTTTAATCCGGTGCCATCGGGCTTTTGTCAAAAGGATGCGAGGAGTCTTTAGCGCGAAAAAAAAAAAAAAGAAAAAAAAAGGAGGAAGAAGAAGAATAAGAAGAAGAAGAATGCGAGGAGCAAAGGATAGGACGAAAAATGGGGAGGATTGGCTGTTGATCCCATCTCGGAACACCCCCATATATTTGTTCAAATACATCCTATATTTATTACGGGTTGAGTTCAATTCTTGTTCCGAAGGAAATTCAGTCCAATATTTCTGAATTTTTCAAACAGATCCTAAATTTACTAGGAATACTGTTACCGATCATCCACTACTGACGACCCCTTAGTTGACTGGGATGTGGCACCTGGAGATTGGTGCAAACATAGCGAGATTGGTAACGCTTTAGTCGGGTCCGTCTATACCATACTTGATCGATCACGGGCTTTCACATCTCTGTTAAACTGAACGGTGGTAAGTAGTTGTAGGTGATCTATAGCTTTTCTTTTCTTTTTTTTAATCTATGCGATACTACTGTAAAACTAAAATCAACTTTGGCATAGGAAGCTAAACTTCTAAAATTGATGAGTAATTATTCACAGCCCAATACGAAAGAGAAGTTATATGCTATATGGCCTGATGGGTTCAGTGCAATTCACAAGTTCAGCACAATACCGTGCGGGGCTTTGTTTAAAAAGCGCAAATCTTCGTATGACCCGTGACAATAAAGCTCTTTTTTTTTGGATGCAAAAGTTGGTTCCGCGCTATGGTTTTTTTTTTTTGGTACAACCTTGCGTCGTATAAAACATGCATGAAAAGTGAAAACAGCTAACAAAATCAAAAAAGAGAAGGAGGGGCAAGGAAAAAAAGAGATAGCTACTTGGTTCTCCTAGAGAAATTCTTCAAAATAATGAGCATCAAAGGAAGCCACCTAGTCGGCCACACTGTTCGCCTTCCGGTAAATATGGGTGGCCCAAAAGGAGCCACACTCTCTCACTTATCTCCGAGTGTCGTCCCCATTGCAATGCCGACCTCGAATCCACCCGATCACTATAGCCAAGTCGCCTTCAAGATGAATATAAATCACACCCAGAGCATGCCTCTGCATAGAAGATGTCCTCCTACGCAGCTCTAAGCTCAACTCCAATGACAGAGGTGTCGAAGATCCGCCGGCTCTTGGCCACCACAAGTCTGGCATTGTGGTCCTTGATAACAAAGCCCACACTCTCGTTGTCTCCCCCCTCAGCAGCACTATAAGGACCCGTGTGGGCATATGTTTAGTCATACATCAGTTATTCGTTGGGTAGATCTTGGGTACTTATACACGATCAAGAAACCCAAATAATACATTCTCGCTAGTCATTTTGGGTGAGGTCCTGCGTTGTTACAAATGGTATTAGAGCAAACCCGACCCATAATTTATGTGGACTAGGGGACACTGCAGCACGGATCCATTGGGGCTGACCATGGGTTGATCGCAGTGTTTGTGCTTAAATTTGAATGGATTTGAACCCTTAATCTGACAAGGACGTCAGGGCTTAAATAGGAAGAGTATGTGAGGACCCATGCGGCGTGTGTTTGGTCCTACATCAGTTATTTGCTGGATAGATCTTGAGTACTTATACAGGATCAAGGAACCCAAATAATATCTTCCGGCTAACCATTCTGAGTGAGGTCCTAGGTCGTTATAAGCACTACCGTCGAAATTCACTTTGAAAAAACTACAGGGTAGAGACTCCCAGAAGACAAAAACAATTTTGATCTTTGAAGAAACTAAGTGGGAGTTACAGATGTCCCTAACCATCCCAGAAAAAATCAATGCAATGGTATTGATGAACTCCGCCAGCATTTTGAAGATAGCTTTGGAGGAAGCTAAACCTCTACACACGAGAAGCCATTCCAGCACCATAAAATCATGTGACATGAGAATGTTAGATGCAAGATTAACATTAAAATGGGGTCTTTCGTGGTCAAGGTCCTGTGTACTGCTACTTGTGCTTGTAGGTAGGTCCAATAATTCTTAAAACTCTTTTGCTTCTCTTTGCTTCAACAATAGCTCTGCAAAGTTTAAAGGGAACGCATAAATCCTTCAATGGCACTATGCCAAAGTAAATATAAGACCAAAATTATGGATTTAGAAGTAAATTAAGCTGCATTGCAGTAATGATTTGGATAAACGTTTTTGATGTCACCAATGTACTGGAGTTAAAAAATGCCTGCTCCAAACAATAAGAGAATGTGAGACAACGTAACAAATTTTTGGGAGAACATGTTTGGGTTCAAGAGAAGCTTGGGCTTCCCCTTCTACTCCATGGCGCGGCACAAAGAAAGAGCAGCACAAACCACACAAGAAGATGTCAGGTACATCATAATTGAGTACAAGCTTCCACTGCTTTATGGAACAGCCAAGTCTGTCAAAAAAAAAAAAAAAAAGTTACAAAAAGGAGGACAGTAGCTCCAAGGGCCACCATATCGGCCGTGGCTCAGAAGAGATCTTCTTCTTCACTGTACTCTTCATGGAAAGGTTTGGGTTGAGCAGGGCCTCATAAGTGGCTCTGCAAGCCTGGCTGGATGGGTCGCCAGAGCACCTACGCCTGATGTTTACCACCTGCCCTTCAGCTGTAGCAAGTAAATGGCTAGAGTCCAAGAACAACGTTGTAGATGGGAGACACTTGCAGTATGAATGTAGATCTAGAAGAGCTCAGATCAAGGGCAAAGACAAGATGGCTCGCAACCAACAAAACACTAAGCTACTGGAGATGTCTATGCTACTTACTAGTGGGGTTCAGAGTGATCATCATGCTTCAGAAGACAGGTAGACCAGCCTTCTTAACATATTTGGTACAAAGCCATCATCGACTGTGCTTCCTACCATTCAACTCACAGGAAGCATAGCACATGCCTGAGCAAAACTTTCATGATGAAAGGAAAACTAATATATGATCTTACAAAACAAAAATTAGTGGTCCTTTTCCAAAGATTTTTAAATATTACTTGGTTATTTAACATTTGCAAAAGCCAGCTTCCTGATCTAGCTTGAACAATCCTATAGTTGGAAAAGTTTCCAAGACAAAAGTACACGACTCGCATTCAAGACATTCCTGCCATCACATTTACATTGTCCATTCATGACAAACAGTCATACAATAGATACATCATGCTTTACTGGAACAAGCTGGGCACAAACTATATCAACAGCACTACAATGGAAGAGATCATACAAGGAACCATATTTCATTATTAAGCAAAATGAGGGGGGAAAAAAAAGCTTGGCATGCTCTTGCTCGATCATGTTTAATCAACACATTCCTTGTTCAGCAGTATGCATGCATGCTGCACTCAATTGTGACTTGGAATGAGCAACTTGGCATTGAAAATCCTGCGAATGATCAGCACCTCAGATGCCAAAATGAGATGATATGTTTGAAATAGCTACCTCGGGTTATTGGAAATGAACCTATCCAGTGTGTCCACAACATGCCTCATTGATGGTCTCTTTTCAGGATTCGCTTGTACACAAGCCAAGGCAATTTTAAGTACAGCAATAATCTCGTCTTCCCTATCTAGTTCACGGGCTAGAAAAGGATCCAACACATCCAAGAGGGGCTTCTTTTCTTCAATGCAGAACTGAACCCAACGAACTAGATCCATTTCCACAGTCTCTAACAGAACAAGTGGTGATCTACCAGAGATCATTTCCAGTAAAATCACCCCATAGGAGTAAACATCCCATTTCTGAGATGGTTTTAGTGTTTTCAATGCTTCAGGAGCATGATAGCATGATCCTTTAGTCACAGAAGGACTGACTGTAACATCTGACCGCTGGCTCTGAGATTTTTCAGCAGATATCCTATCCGACTGCAGCAGTGGGGATCCTCCTGCTATGTTAGCAAGACGCCCGAGGCCGAAATCAGAAATGTATGGTTCCATGTTTAGTCCAAGAAGTACGTTGTTAGGCTTGAGATCTCCATGAACATACTTCTTTGGGCTGAATTCATGCAAAAACGCCAAGCCCTTGGCTATCCCTTTCATGATCTTTAGTCGAACATCCCATGATAGGGGTGTAAAAGCCATTGTTCCAGCTCTTCCTGAAATCAGAGCCATAACAACCAGCACTAAATATTTAAATAATGAAACAAAGCTATAACTCATATGCGAAGTAAACAAATATACATATGGATGTATATATACATATCTATTATGTCTTAGATAGATCGAGAAGTACCATATAAATCCTAATATTGACTTCTGAGGGCTTAAGTACTGACTGCTTATGCTTGAGTAACCAACAGGAGCATATAACCAATTCAGAAAAGGATGCTGACAATGTTGAGATAGATTTGAGAAGGCGAAGCGGAAGGAAGGTGAGAAAACATCTAGAATAACAAATATCATAATTTCTCATAAAACATACTTCATGGAAGATAACTTTATCACCAAACTTTAATCGAGTTTCCAGTATCCAGCTTCCCTAGATGATTTCGTAAAGCCTGTGTGGTTAAACTATTACTTGGTGCTTGAAGCTGTTAATATTTGAAGTCCCGATAGTGTTTCTAAAGCAATCTAGGCTTGATCAGAATTTCTTGTAAGATATTTGAAGTCCCCATATTTGAACTTAGATTGCTTTAAAAGCACACTGCATGATCTTTATGAATATTACAGTTAAAGATATCAGAAATCCTCTATGGTACTAAAACTTTTGTATGTTTCTGAAAGAAATGAATGCCATACAACAAATCCTTAGCAAAAAAACAATAAAATTAAAGCAAGTTATGGTTTGAGTTCATACCATGAATTGCAGCAGTGAGGTTGCCGTTAGGTATGTAATCATAAATAAGGAGTTTTTCATCTGCTGACCAATAATAAGCTCTGAGGGTAACAATATTAGGATGCCTAACCTTTCCAACAGCTTCCACCTCCATTTGGAACTCTTTAAACCTTTGCGACCCTCCTTCACCCAACCTCCGAACAGCCAAGATTACCCCATCTTCCAGTACAACCTTGTACACAATCCCCATCCCACTTTTCCCCAAGACAAAAGCAGAAGCCTTCAAGAGCTCATCCAAATCGAAGCTAACGTGCCGATCCAATGGCACTAGATCATATTGCTCGACATTTTCGGACAAGGCCTCGGACTCCTCTTTCCTAAAACACGCGCATTCCTTCCTTCCCTTCGTCCCCCTTTTGGAGTTCCCACCCTCTTCCTTCCCCTTGGAAGAAGTAGCCCTCCTGTAGCAGCAGTAGAACACCATTGCTATGATACCGATTCCAACCACATCACTCACTACAATCGCAGCCACCGCGGTTTTACTCAGACCTTTGCTGCTGCTGCTGCTTCCATTCCCGTTGCTATTGGCTTGGGACACGGGAGGCGCGTAATTGGTGGGCACAGAAGGACCTGACGAAGGTGCACCGGCGGAACATGGGTTCTTCAATGGCGGGCCGCAGAGACCGGGGTTTCCGATGAACGCCGTCGGTCCTCGGTTCTCCAGAGCACCATTCTGCGGTATCGGGCCGCTCAGATTGTTATATGTGAGATCAATATAGACCTTCTCAGGAAGATTTCCCAGGCTCGGAGGGATTGCCCCGGAGAACATGTTGTGGGAGAGGTCCACAGTCCCTTGAAGGGTAGAGAGATTACCGATGTCGCCCGGGATCGAGCCATTGAATCCATTGTAAGAAAGGTCGAGCTTCTCCAGCGCAACGAAGCCCCTGCCGAAGCCATCAGGCAAGGAACCGGTGAAATTGTTGTGGCCGAGGATGAGGGTCCTGAGCCTCCTGCATTGGAGCAAGGAGCTGGGAATGGAACCGTCGAACAAGTTCCGCGAAAGGTCCAACGTTTGGAGGTAGGAGAGGTTGCCGATCTCCAGAGGGAGGGGATCGGAGAGGAAATTCCCGTAGAGGACCACGCTCCGAAGCCCGGCGGCGGCGAGGAGCCCGGCGGGGAGCCTGCCGAAGAGGCGGTTGTTCCTGAGGTTGATGTGCCGGAGGGAGGGGATGGAACCGAGAGCAGAGGGGAGGAAGCCTGCAAGCCTCTTCTTGGGGATGCTGAGGGAGATCACAACACCTTCTCTGCATGTGATGCCATTCCAAGAGCATGGGTTTGGGTCAGAGGAGTTCCAGTTACCGAGGGAGCCCTCTGGGTCTTCTCTGATGGAAGCCTTGAAGGAGAGCAGGGCAGAGCCTTCCTCAGTCAAAGAACTCACAGGAGGAACACAAGCGTAGACGAGGAGGAAGAGAAATAAGTAGAGGAGAGATGGTGATGGACCCATGAACGAATGGAGGAGAAAGTGCGATTTGACCGCGGGAAGGTAGAGGAACCGGCTGTGCAAAGCTCAATAACAGGTTAAGAAAAAGAAGAAGAAGAAAAAAAGATAGGAAGCATGGAATTATTCTTGGAGGGGCTTACCTCTTGTTGTGCCGAGATCTGCGCTCAAAATGGAAGAGTTGGGTGCTGGAAGGGCGAGGGGAGGATTGGAGAGTGGTGTGAGAGCATGGCGAAGAAGAAGGAAAGGAAGGAAGAGAGGTGGGAGAAAATCGCATTGCTTTGTATATAAAAAGTAGCCGTTTGTCAGTGCGAGTGCACGATTACGCGGATTATTTTACCGTCAAAATAGCCGTTTGTCGGTGTGTGGACCGGTTCCCTGGTTGGCCTCATCATGTAGGGCTATGATTACTCCCATTTAAGTAATGCATGTCTTCCTGGTTTCTGTGAGGTATAGGGTGGAATTGCTTTAAAGCGTTGTACATCTTTTAAAAGTTGAGGTCGAGGTATCAATTTCCGATTCTTTTCTAATTTCTACCCCAAGTAAAACGTTTGGCCCGTCTCGGCACCCGCAGCCTCTCGGGTCCACGGAGGACCTGCTTTTTCCAAAAGTCTATTCGAGTTGCTGGGTCAAACGATTTGAACCGGTTAACTCGGAATCGTTTGACTCGGTTTCCATCGGCCCAGGATTTCGCAACGGGTTTGGAAAAGAAAACAAGGGCGAGAGGGGAGGGAAAGTAATAGGGTTCATTTCATTTTGATGCCCTAGTTTAGAAAAAAAAAAAAAAAGCTCAAGTTGCATGCCTCGGCCTTAGAAAGGAGGCGACTCCAGGGAGAAAAGAAGCTCAGGTTGCATGCCTAGGTTGCCTTCCTTACCGATCAATATTTTGAAGAAGTTTGTTAGACACGGGGCCGCTACGCCACCGCTTCATTATTTTATTTCTCTCGGTTCTGATAATTATATTCATACTAGAGTAGTATAAACAGTCGTTTAAAAAAAAAAAAAAAGAAAAGAAAAAGAAGAACGAGTAGATAACTCTTCTGCCTCCTCGGGCTTTTTTTTTTTTTTTCTCCAGTCTCTTGGTGACTCAGAGGTTACAGAATTACCGAGAAATCCAGGAGGATGGGTCGAATCGTTGGGTGACCTGCGATTGAACCAGGAGCGAGCGACCCGGCCACCACAACGGTCGGTCCGAGTCAACGGATTCCGAATGCTGGTGCATACTGTGTGGAAAACTCGTGGAAATTGATAATTACAATCTCCTTTTTTTTTTGTTTTTATCTCTCTAGAAAGAAGGGACTGTTCTGGAAAACAAATTTGTTTGTAATAAATGAACAAAGTTGTTAATTTACTTTAGTTTTAATATATCTAGGCAATTAAACTGTTTTGAAAAGAAAGAGAAAAGATTTCCAAGTCAAATTAAGCGAGCAATTAGGGCTCGTTTGATCCGCAGGGAAAAAATGGAAAAGGTATGGTCAACAGAAAGTAATAAAATGTCTCTTATTTGATTGAAGTTTTCAAAGAAAAAAGATGAAAAAGTTATATTACAATGAGAATATGATTTCGACATTTTATGGAAAAGTCTTTCTCATAAGAAACATGAGAAAATTACTTTCTTATGAGGCGGAAATTACTCTATCTTTATTTTTTTCCAAAAAAGCTCTTTAGCATTAAAGAGGCATTAAAAACTTAACTTTTATTAAGGGTATAATAGAAATTATACATAACTTTTCCAGAAAAGTGGATGGTCAACCAAACATAAGCACTCTAAAAATCTGTTACTTTTTCATGTTAAACCAAACATGCCAAAAATACATTCCTAGGCATTCTCTTCCTATAAACCTTCTTCTCAGGAATTATATTCCTAGGAAAAAAATGCTTCCCGCGAATCAAACAAGCCCTTAGACTTTTGAGAAGGGTATCAAAAGCATGATTCTTATCCCAAATTAAAGGCAGTAACGGGATGCAGTACTTATGACTCTAAGCAACAAGTTTTGCATATCATCCTTGTTTACATGCACAGTGTTGTTCCTCTTCATAGCATAAGAAACCAAAACACTAGGGTAGTTAAAAAGTGCTACTCAATTTTTTTAATTTTATATAAGTACCTAAAATCTATCTATTGTGTGGTCAATATGAAATTAAATTACATGGCCGCCACTCAACTAATGGTCAATTTAAATGAATCATTGTTGAATATGATCCACTCTAATATCATTTATAATAAATTAAAATTTTATCCAAAAAAACCAAAAAATTATTATTTAATTTTTATATAAATATTTATAATTTATCTAGTGTATGGCTAATAAAG
The DNA here is from genome assembly GCF_009389715.1 of Phoenix dactylifera. Lineage (NCBI taxonomy): Eukaryota > Viridiplantae > Streptophyta > Magnoliopsida > Arecales > Arecaceae > Phoenix > Phoenix dactylifera. The sequence continues at coordinate 20,714,101 of NC_052395.1, read as the reverse complement.
CTAAGTATATGTCTTCATCGTGTATTGCTTGTCTTTAATTTCTTTGGTTGCACCAGAAGAGCCAGACTTGTAGGAGGAAACCTAAAAAACGGAGTTCTTCCGTCAAAATATCTATTTTAAAGGAAGAAAGAAAGAAAGTGCACAATCATTGATTTACTTTGCAACAAAAGGTGAAAAAAGTTTTTCTAAAGAAACTGAAGGAATATATCAAAAAAAAAAGAAAAAAAAGAAAACCGAAAGAACCGTATCATATTTTGCATGGGCCCCAAAGTCTCCTCTCTTGGTTTGAACAAGTTGCTCAGAAGTCCAAAACAAATAACAGCAAATCTTACAAGTCTTCACCTGACACGCAAGCAACTGCAAGAAAGATGATTGGGTTGCCCGTTAGCATGTGAGGCCCACCGTGGAATGCGAGGCTGTCTGCTGTCATAGGCTTTCTTGCTTTTCTTCCATCTCTGGCATCTTAGCTTTGCGAAAGAACCGGCTTTATCGCATCAATTCCCTCATGAAATTTGACAGTGGACCAGAGGACACTGTTCTCTCTGCCATGGCATCAGCCGCCAGTGATCCAGACATCAAAGTCGCTGTTCCACTCAGAACACCGAACAGCTCTTCTTGCTCAAACTGACCCAAAAGGCTGCCACTTACCTCAACCAGCGAAACTATTCGCTGAAAAAGCTGTCCTGTGTACTGGCTGCGAGAAGAGATTTTCCCATTCTGGGGTCAACTTTCGCCAACTAAGATTCGCCATGGATCATGGCTGTTGATATTTTAAGAAAGCAAATCAAGTAGCCACACAGATGCAGGTGGCAGCTCAAGAACACGTGTGTTGGAAGCAGAGAGATATACTTCCATTTAGAGAGATGTAGTCATTTTGAAATGGCCATTCTTCAAAGTTAGTGGTATGCAAGGACTGTCCACACATGTATTTAGTCCCATATCATTTATTTGTTGAATAAATCTTAGATATTTATAAAAAATTAAAAAACTCAAATAATACCTTTCGGCTAGCAATTATAGGTAAAATCACAAATTATTACAAATAGTATTAGAGCCAACCTGGCCCATAGCCTATGTGGACTAGGGGATACTACAGCACGGATCCATTAGGACTGATCACGGGCCGATCGCAATGTTTATGATTCGATTTGAATAGATTTGAACCCTTAGCCAGACGAGAACGTTATAGCTTAAACAAGAAGAGTATGTGAGGATCCGTACGGGCGTATGTTTAGTCCATCGGTTATTTGCTGAGTAGATATTGGGTACTTATACAAGATCAAGAAACCCAAATAATATCTACCGACTAGTTATTTTGGATGAGGCCCTAGGTTGTTACATGGTACGTATCAAAATTTTGAATAAGTATTAAAGTATTACAAAAGATGTTATTATATTTTAAGAGGCTTCTCATAACATCTCATATATTACATTTCCTAGAAAAAACAATTGGTTGGTAAAATATTCTTATTCACCAAATGTTGATTTAAGAAAATAATGTTAATTTTTTTTCACCATTGTGCATTTACTTAAACAAATAACAAATGTTGTAAGGACAAAAAAAAAAATAAATTCTATAATAATTATATTTATATAATAATTTAGTTTACTCTCAAAGAATTTTCATAGGTAATGAACAATATATGACTTAAAAAAAAATTCAACTTTCTTCATGTGAATCGACTATTGGATCATCTACTCATCACCTTGAGTTCTTTGCAGACGGAGGAATAATAGACTTCGAAGTACTTTGAGATCTGTGCAGTGGTGATCCAATGGTTGATTCGTGTGAAGGAAGATGAATCTTAGATTGATTACTGTGAAGAAAAGTGAATCCTTCTTTTGAGTGAAAGATATAACCCCGACCCACATAAAAGGCTCTTAGTAACATGCCATGTTAGTGTATTGGATGATCTTGATGAACGTTTTGGAAGTGATAGGTTGAAATTGTCGAGGCTTCCTTTGGCTCCTGAAACCCATCTCTTTTATTGTTCAAGCAAGGAGCGGCCACAACCTCCACAAACCCTGACCTCCATCTCTCTAACTTAGAATTGGCCACCCCTCACCACCTCCATCTACTGGCCTAACTGCCATCATCATCACCCCATACCCCATCCTTTCTCCCTCATCCCTCCTCTTAAGCCCTAGGCAGCTCCACTACCAGCTCTTGCCATCAATGATAGCTCCAGTGCCATCTCTGCCAAGCCCTAGGGCCTCATACCCTACCCTAGCTATACCCACATCCCTCTCCACTTGGAACCAGATTTTGTAAAAATATTCAAAATCTACCTAAAACATAACCGATGATATAAGCACAAATATTATAATCAACCAGTGATCAATTCAAATAGACTCATGCTACAATATTTCATATATTAAATTTTTTGATCATGTATAAGTATCTGAGATCTATCCAATATATAGTCGATGTAGAATTAAATATATGTTCGCATGGATCCTTGGGCGGTAATGATACAGTTTTGAAACTAATACAAATTCTATACGAGTCTTCTTCCTATAAAATGCTATAGGAATTTTATTTTAATTTTACAAGACAACTTCCACACCAAGAAGAAGCCCATCGTGGCTAATTGGTGCGATGCACGAGATAGATGTATAAGATAACTTTGACACCAAGGAGTCTATCATACTCTGGCGAGCCATGATCGTGGTGCTTCACGAGATCAGATGTAAATTTTCCGAGCCTCTCAGCAAAAAGCCTAATCCAATTATGACAGATTTGTCTAAAACAAATCAATTATCTTTAATTTTTTTATTTTTTTCACGAGATTTGTAGTCCTCGAAATTGTCCATTTATCAAGGCACAGTCTAAGCATCCGAATCCGGATATCGTTATCATAGGGGAGACGCACGTTGTACGCAGTTCAGTGCTACAAACGACCGTTAGATATATATATAGGTAGGAGAATTTTGTTAAAAAATTATAAATTTTTTTTGTCTGAAAACCCTCTAAAAATTTAAACTTATGTAAATACCCTTTTAAATTTATATTTATTTCCATACCCTCATAAAATACTCTTTTGCACAAATGATCCTCATATAATGATTTTTCTAACACCGTTAATAAAAACCATATTTATTTTAATTAAAAAATAAAATAAAATTTGAAATTATTTTTTTGTCTTCCATTGTCATTGGCTCATAAATGTATTTTTTTACACGTCTACCCATTAAGAATATTTTAGTCATTGTAATTTGAAACCGGCATTAGATGGTGCAGATACATATGCAAAAATAAGAATAAAAAGAGGGGTAGACTAGCAAAATAAAAAATATACATGTAAATATCAATTTAAAAAAGATATTCATATAAAAATTTAATATTTAGAAAGATATTTATATTAAAAAACTTAAAATTATAATAGACTTGTGAGTGAGATGGCAGTCCCCGAAGACCGAAGCAGCGGTCGGTCTCCTGCGGACTGGATGCGCAACCTGCAGTGCCCGCCAAGCGATTAGCGTGGTGGATTTGAGCACGCCCAAGACGGAACACGTGACAAGAACTCCCACTTTGGCCAAGTCCCAATGACTTCCACTGCAGCACGGAAATAATTCTTAAAAGGTTCATTCTTTTCGGCTGGCCCAGACCTCCCATCCCCTCGTGCCAGATGCGGAGTTTCCAAAGAATTCCAACCAAAAACACCTTGACCACGATCCCCTTGAGGCTACTACTACCGCTTGTCTACCAATAAAAAAGGTGCCCTCTTGTTGGAATTCTCTTTTGGCTGAGGAAGTCAAGAAACTAAGGACAAAACTAATTGCACCCAGGAGTGGACGCCATTTAGAAATGGGTTGCTATTCATGGTGCAGTTTTTACTAATTAATATTATTATAAAGGTAACAAGTCCTTTTAGAATATGTACCACATCAAACAAAGATAGAATCAGCCAATCAAAGATGCCTTGCAATTTGAAGAAGGAAGAGCTCCAGACAATAATTTGAATTAAGCATGAGCTGTTCTGTTTTAGATTTTGTTTCGACTTTCTTTTCTTTTCTCATGTATGCCGAACTGATTAATACCCATAATCTCCTTTCCTAGTCTCACTCAATTTTAGTTTTCTTCTTAAGATGGGACTGGCCACCATTGGCATATGGCTAATTGATAGCATACGGCTTTTTTTTTTTTTTTGCTAGAGCGAGTGGATCATACCTGGTGAGTACGAATACATCTAATAAAATCAAAATACCATATAGTGCTAGGGGCAACTCTCCATCGCCAGCCCATAAGGTACTACCGGAGTGACTGACTACATAAGCAGTCATTAGCTTAACGGAATACATGCTTGGTCTGAAAGGCTCCTCCATCTCCCACCATTGTCCAGATATCGTAGGGAAGCCCAAGAGGTAATGGTTGCGTCCACCCTTTGCTCCGAGATATCGTAGCATTCGACTTTTAGTCCCGCACATATTTATACAGGATTTGCATATGCTTATAGTTAATATTGCACACACTTATACTAGCTAATGCACACAGTTTTATTAATCTTTGCATATATTTTTCCTATATACACTTATATCCATGTGTGCACAGTTATTTGTATTTGTGTACATAATGGACTAAAAAAGTCCCTAAGGATGGGGAATTAAAAAAAATTAAAAATTGGGGGGGTTGTTAAAAGTTATAGTCCGATTGGTGAAGGAAAAAAAAAAAAGAAGTGCTAACTACTGTTACTCTTCCTCACTCTTTTTGACCCTCATTTCAAAGCATGCAGAATGGCATGGAATCAAGGATAGGGTAACTACCATTGAATGGCTGCTTTTAACCTATCATTTAATCTTCTTGCCACCCCTACGAAATTGAATAGTTTTTGTATTTATTTCACACTTAGTTCTTTGCATACCAATTTTTGAACAAAAAAGTATCAAATCTTTGTCAATAGTCTTCTTAGAATCTTGCAAACTCCACTCTCGGCCACATTCCACTCCTAAGGATGTGTAAATCTTTGACCATGCATCCATATTTTTGTAGTGGATGTTAACCAACTGGATTTCCTTTCAAAGACTTCTAGTCGTACTAAACTCAACTACAATACGATAAGGGCAACCTCTGCCTTTTCTTATAATCTTGCAAACTCCACTATGCGCCCCATTCCACTCCTAAGAACATGTAAAGCTTTGACCTTGGATCCAAATTTTTGTAATGGATGTTAACCAACTGGATTTCCTTTCCAGGAGTTTTAGTGATCTTAAAAAATTCAACTAGAATATAATAAGAGTAACAACTGTGCCATCAGATTAACCTAATGAAGTTCCACACCTCGAAAAAAAGAAGTAAAACCATTCGAAGAGAGACTGAGCATCGTTCAAAAGCTTACTCATATATTATCTTAAGGATTATACAATAAGCCATATAATTTATTTTTTTTTTATAGGACAGTTAAAGCATATAATTGGTTTGAGAATATTTGACCATAGTTATATTAAAACGTAGCGCCTCTGGCCTTCAGCTCGGTTAATGTATTTCATGATAAACTAAGAAACATATACCTCTATTGCATTTACAAGCTGAATGTGTTAAACTTCTATCGAATCTAAGAGATGCTTATACAATCTCTTATCTGTTTTATTTTTCCTCTATCTGAGAACAAGAAGTTAAACCCACATCAGCATTTAGGCAGAACTAATCTATATTTGCTCTGAATCACGACTTTCCATCACACTTAAGCATGCATCCCATATGGACAACTAGTCTCCTTCTAGATGAAGAGGACAACCAGAATACAAAACATTCTGGTCCCTCAATATTAGAGATGTTTGTAATCTTTGGTAAGAATATTAGAGAAATTTGTTGAAAGTATGATACAGGACAATACTTAAGCTGATATATAGATAGGTGGGTTTGACATCTGTTTAACATCTTAGAAAAACCTCACGTATTACTGGTTGGTGGCCTTCCATGCAGGATTATGAGTTGAAATTAGGCATGGAAGATATGACCTCGATAGCGCGATCAGTGGCGTTGTTAGGAGCGAAGCGAGTGGACTATGATCTCCATGCTATCTTTTTAGGCTCATTTGAAGCTCATGGTCTAAAAGGGGAGCCTTTGGAAGTAAGAGTTGATCACCATCCATTTATCCCATTTAACACCCTATCTCTCTACTTTGATCCATCAAAGTCTTATTCATGGGTCCCTTAAAGGCGACATATATATGATAATGCCCAAAGAAAGTTCTATCTGAGATGATAGTTCTCCAATAAAAGTCTGTCCGCGATGTTAGATCAAATAGTTTCTATAACCTGGTTGAAGTCAACAAAGCCATGAAATAATCCATTTGTTCGATTTAATTAGGTTTGTTTGGTTGCGTACTTGCGTCTGCTTTTCTCGGGGTTGGCAGGGATTTCAGGATATTTGACATCTAGCAGTGCAGACTGCATGGTAATGACAGATTTTTCCATTTTTTTTCTCACAGCCGGTAGGCATAAGTACGCAGGATGCGGTAAGCATGCACTTCTTATGCCAGCCTACATGTAGGGATGGCAATCAAGTTGGATCGGATCAGATTTGGACAGATATAGGATAGAACGAAAATTTATCAACCCAAAACTGGCATATACATTAACAGGTTAAAAATCCAGACTTGAAACTAACGATTTTGTTAAATAGGTACCCTAACCCGATCTACAATAGCTCTGAGTTGTATCTTTCACACAAAAGAATAATCGATTTTCTATCGCCGTGTCGATCATCACATCCTATTCAGCACAGCTCTCAAAGCACTCCGAACTTTCATTCATTAACTTACACAGATCTCGACGCCACTATTGCGTGATCTAATAGTGGATTCGTGTGAAAGAAAGTGACTTCTTCTTTCATGCGAAGATACAACCTGTGTCCATCTACAAACGGGTTGAAACAAATTGAATAGATTAAATGATCATACGTTGCCACCTTTACTCACCAGCAAAATCTCTCAACGGTTGGCATGAAATTGAATCTACCATCGCTAAACTTAAAAGGGTTTCAAGATATTGAAAAACATGCGCTGCACATTTCGTAACCAAAGGTCTTTGCCTACCAATGAAAGATACCAACATCGTGTGTGCATGTGTTGTTTTTGTTTGCACACGCGCACAAACGTGTGCATGTGTTTTGACACATGCGCACCGCATGCGTGCGTATGTTCATGAGTGGATGCATATCTGTGCTATATACGTGCCCCATCTGTAGAGAAAGTTTTCATCCCACGAAGATGTGCGAGTTGTCCAGTGACTTCAACCAGAGATAGCAATGATCCTCACAAAAGCTGTGCCTGCAGCAAGTGGTAGCCTGAATACAAATATCATCGCAGGCTTGCACCATTTAGAAAAGAAAGAAGAGAGAGAGCAATCTCTTATATCTCTCTCATAAAAGAATAGACTCATAGATAGCCAAATCAAAACTAGAAAGAGGCCTATAAATTGTTCCTTGGTTTAGCTGTCCATTTAAGATATAATCAATGCCACAATGGCCAAAGGTAAGACGGCAAATGTATTTTTCCCAAGATTAGAGAACTTAATGCCTGGTCCTTCGAGCGACAGCCATTTTATATTTAGTCCTCAACATTTCTCAGTCCTGCAGTCCTGCTAGTACTTCTGCTAGCTAGGATCCTTGGATGCCATCCACAGCACCAGTCCTCTGAGGAGCCTTGCTGGTCTTGGAAGTTATCCTAACCATGAAAGGTAGGGGATAGATTGCCTTTGGGTCTTGTTCATTCTAATGAGCTCTACCTATTAGTTCAATGTAACTCATTCTTATATCAAATATAGTCTAGTACAAGATTATGACTCTACAGATCAATTAAGTCAGGATAGCACCGATGGTTTCCCCTATTCATATGCTTGTGCAGCTATCTAGTTCGCCATCCATTTTAAGTTAACCCATCAATCATTGTCCTTGTACGTTCGTCGGGGTAAATAATGAGCATTGTTAAACTTGTAGTCCTAATGATCTTGGCCTTCTAAGCACTTACATCATATATACTGGATTATGCATAGGCCAGTCAACTGATGCAAAACAAAAAAAAAAAAAAAAACCTTTAATTTTGCATATATTTCACAATAAACATGCTATACACACAGATTGCCTGTCCTGCATCATCCATGTCTAATCATGCCTCTGGTTTGAAACTAACAACTATTATTTGGGCTGGTGTTTGAATCCCTAATACTCCTATTTAAATCTGCAAAAACTAGTTCACTCTATCAACGAAAAGCACGGTATCATGGACAGAACATAATTTTGGTTCCCAGATTTACTGAAACCAAAATGCCCTTCATATTTATGGAGCACTTGCGAGTCATGCTCTGGAAATAGATATCACACTCCCTGATATTGGTTTATTAAGTTGGCTTTCTAATTTTGCCCTCCATATCTGACCTCTTTCATAGCTGTAAACAAGTTTCGAGTACATAGAGTCGACGGGTAATGTGTGACATACCCTTCCTATGATAAACTCCAGAGTGACTTGGTTCATCTAGAAACTAGGTTTCACATATGAACTTCGGCATCATTCAAAAGTCAATGTGTCAGAAATTCAAATATTATTTATGACCATGCTTTGAGAAATAAGCATCTCTACCAGAATAAAATTCAAAGGATAACACATTGTCTCAGATTGATTATTAAAGGGGTACTAGCAGTTTAACATAAAAAGAATAATTATGAATACTAAAAAGCCTGCTTTAGCTTGCTATTGTTGCAATTGCAGATATCTCTACCAGAATAACTTGTTTGTGTTTGGCATGGAGAAACACCAAAGCCATCTTGGTGCTTTCAGTGCATGGAGGAGCTGTGTAAAGCTTTGTTGACAGATTGGACAGTGCTGGCTTCACTAACCCTGTGATGGATGGAAGCTATAACTGAAAAATAAGAAGACCGAGAATGCATCTTCATATGAATAATGTTCAAGATTGTTAAAAGGGCTTTGACATATGTTGGTGCTCTATAATTAAACAGGAGGTAGAAAATACTCAAATGCAGAACCTGCAGAGTGCAGCAGAAGGCAACAGAGTAGCAGGTCTTAATGATCTATGTACTTGGAGATCGATGAGAGTACTAGATATAACCATAAGTACCAAAAATTTCTGATAGAGTTTATATCTTTCTTGGCTTATCATTTGGAAAAAGATTTCACCCAGATAATACTTATACATGCGCATGCATTACAGATGATTACAGAAGCATATTATTATTTTTCCTTTTTTGTATAGGTTATATGTGTCATCCATGTATTAAACAAATAAGTTGACTGATGAGAAGGAAAATAAAGAGGGGGATAAAACAAAACATTGGAAGTAGCTGCATAAAATTTTTTCAGAAATCAGCAACAGGCGTAGGAGTATCAGCAAGATGCAGACCATGCAGTCTGCAGCTCACTTTTGCTTTCCAGTTTTCCGACCTCTTAGAAACTTGGCTAAACTGGGCATTACCTTCCTCTTCTTCTTAACAGTAAAAGATGGGGAGCGAGTATATCGCATTCCAGATGATGCTGACAGCCTTCTCACTTTAGCTCTTCTTGATGCTGCTGGTATTCCATTCCCTCTGAGGGATTTCCTTGGTGTTGCTCCCACAAGCTGCAAGTTAGAAATATCTGCCTCGTTCTCTTTCTGTCTGCAATTATATTGTTCTTCTTCCAGAGTCTCCTGAGCAACCAATGACTTCTCCACCAGAGCTTTGAGCTCTTCAGTCTCCCTCCTAGCAAGCTCGGTCTTCATCAGTATCTCCTTCTCTCCAACCTTCAGCGCTTCGATCCATGCCTGAGCTGCCACCACCTTCTTGTCGGCAACAACATGAGCATCTGCTGCACGCCGATTCAAATAGTCATACTCACATTTGGATATAGTTATAGTAGAGCTGTGTTGGATCGATGAAGCTCTTGCTTTAATGGTTCTTTCAGTAGCTCTCCTCAACTTCTTGAGTGCGACAGCTTCTGATGCTTTAGCTGCTTCCAGCTCTTGTACAGCAGCTTGCAATCTTTCCTCTGCTGAGCTAATGTCCAAGTCTGTCTTCTTAATTTCCATTTCGATACTTTTTGTCTCTTCACTAACTTGTTCCTTTTCTTTCTTCTCCGACTCTACCTCTGCTTGCAGTTGTTGCAGCGCAGCTGAGAGATTGGAAACTATTGCTCTAGCCCTCTCATCTGCTCGTGTGGCAGACTCCAGCTTAGACTTGGCTTTCAGAAGCTTGGAATTAAGATGCTGAACAGTAGAATCTGCTTTCATTTCTAGTTTCTTTAGTCTATTGGTTTCTTCAGCAGTGTGCATCATCTCCTCTCTTACAAGATCCATGGAAGCCATAAGCTGAAATCCCTCCTCCTTAATGGAAGCTAATTCTTTCCTCGCCGCCTCCAATTCAGCCTCAGCTGATCGTAGCAAAGACCGACTCTCTGGCTCTTCTTCCATTGTCTTATCCATGACTTCGAACAAATCATTCTTCTGATGCTTCCTCTCCATTGCTCGAACCAACTCCATTTCATTCTGCAAGACATTGACATCAGAATTTGTCATTTCGAGCTTCATTTCGAGCTCCTCAGCATGATCGATCTCCTCGCGGATATCCTTAATTTTCTTCTCAGCGGCTTCCATCTTCTTCGCAAACCGAGCAGCTTCAGCCACTCTCCGAGCTTCTATTTCTCGAAACTCTCTTTCAGCTTCGATCCGGGCAAGCTCCACCAGAACATACTCTTCATTTGCTTCACGTATCTCCCTTCTTAGTTCTTCGACCGAGCGGGAATAAGAGCTAGCTTTGGAACGAGAGGCTTCAGTTTCCTTCTCAGCTTTAGCCTTTGCTTCTAAAGCAGAGGCCACGTCAAGCTTCAGCCTGCTCAGCTCCTTCTTCGCAGCATCCAGCTCCCGCATCACTTCAGCATACCGACCATCACCAAACTCCGCCTTCCTCAGCGACTGAAGCCCTAGTTTCCACGCCCTTGCTCTGGCATCAGACTCCTCGATTTGGAGAGCCAACTCTTTAGCTCTGCTCCTCGCCCTATACAGCTCGGATTCCGCCCGGGCCTTCTCCTTTTCGGCGAAATTCTTGCTCTCATCCAGTCTTCCAATATCCATTTTTGCGCGGTGGAGCTCTCCGGTTATCGAATGCGAATCCTTCAGGATACGTATTTGAGCTCAATTTAGCCATTTGGATCGATGAAACGGTACACGTCCACAGGAAACGTATGGCAAAAAGAAGCTGAGACAAATTCAAAGCAAGCTACATGCACAAAGCTATATGACAAGTAATACCTCTTTGAGTGGGAGCTGGGTGGTCTTGTACTTGTCTGGCTTTCTTCCCTGGATCCTTTCCCCGTACAGGCTGATGGCAGCTTTCACTGGCCGGATTCCTTCTGGCTTCTCAAACTTTCTTCTATCCATTGGATTTCAAGGCTACGTTATCCAGATAAATAGAGAAATTAGAGCCTATTAAAGTGACTTGAAAATCGTCGAAGGACGTCGGGTAGAAGAGATGCTCCATTTTCCTTGGATATATGCAAAAAATTAGAGAGAAAAATTTAAGAGAGCGAGAGAGAGAGGAAGAGATAACGATGCTGAGAGGAGAGGTGGAGATGCACAAACCTGAGGCTGAGCCCTCCTTGTGCTGTTAGCTTGGGGTGATTTGGGTCTAGAGAAAATTTAGCATGCCTTGCTCGCATCCAATGCTCGCATTGGAATTGGAAAAGAAGTGGGACGGAAACCAGTTCGTTAGCAAGATTCTTAGAAAAACATAAAGGTTTTGTTTGGTAATATTCCTTGGCGAAAGCTACAAGGCTATCTTCTTTGCACATAGGAAGGACAACCTCGACCACACACCGCACAAATAGGAAGGCTATCTCACATTTCATTGTCTATCAAATGCATGCAGCATGGTGATACACAATAAGATCAGTTTACTATCTCCAACCCCTTTTTTTGAAGGGGGTCAAAAAAGGTTTTTGATCCGATAGTCGAAATGTTTTACAACTCATGTTCGAGTTTTAATACAAGAAATATGAAAAGTTTATGTAAATTTTTTTATTAAACTACTACACCTAATTTTTTTAGAGTGGGCTTATCAAACTAATGCAGCGTCTAACTTTGCAAGATAACTGAGGTAGGTATGTCTCTTTCCATTTAGTGGAGGAAAAAACATTCTTTTAGGGGAAAAGTGGTAAAAATCTGTAAATAGGATCATAAACAGATCATGAAAGGGTAGCGTACCTGAATCCATGGATTTTCCAAACGATTAAAGCTTCTTTTCTCCCTCTTGGCCCCTGTTAAAACACACGGTGATAGAGATCGGTTTTGTGTTGTCGTTATAGGCAGAGGGTGAGACCCGTGAAATTATCCTTCCATCAAGGATAACGCAGCATAAACTTCTCCGTAAGTAGTTACTATAACCAACTAGTGACCACCCACGTTTAGTCATGTGGGTCAAAATCCAACATTCTCCCACTTGGCCCATATGACCATAATTTGGTTAGAATGATATAAACATTAGGCATACATCATTCCAATCCACAGTCAGTTGGGTCATCATAATACCATAATTAAACAACTTACTAATGCGAGTCAAGGCGGTTCCATATCAACAAAATGACATAGTTCCTTCCAAGTACCACAACACTAGCAAATTATTTAACCACAGTCCATAAATGAGAAATGTCTATAATGGTCAAACATTATGTCTTTGTCAAAGACATTTTCTGTGATCATACATTCAAACTCATACATGTACATATATTTGAAGAACAGGAAAATCAGAAACATAATCAATTATATCTAAGTGTCAAAGAAATAAACATAATACAATCCTCAATTAACATCATGGGTTACAATAAAGACCCATTCTTTCAACATGCTCTTTAAAGGTCTTCGATTGTAAACCTTTTGTTAATGGATCTGCAATCATGAGCTCTGTCCTCATATTTTCTATAGACACATATTGTTTCTGAACTTCCTCCTTCACAACAAAATATTTAAGCTCAATGTGCTTGGCACCATTAGAATATTTGTCGTTTCTGGAGAAATGAACGGCTGCAGTATTGTCACAAAAGATTCTCAGCGGCCTAGCAATAGAGTCGACAATCCCAAGTCCCGAGATGAAGTTACGCAGCCACAAACTATGAATCGTGGCCTCAAAGCATGCCCCAAATTCTGCTTTCATGGTGGACGAAGCAGTGCTTGTCTGTTTGGCACTTTTCCATAAGATTGCTCCTCCAGCTAATAGGAACAAATAGCCAAACGTTGACTTTCTACTATCCACACATCCAGCAAAGTCCGAATCCGAATAGCCAATCACCTCAAGGCTATCTAACTTTCTGCATGTAAGCATTTAATTCTTTGTTTCTTGCAAGTATCTCATCACCTTTTTTGCAACTTTTCAGTGATCCATCCCTGGATTACTTTGGTATCTACCTAGCATTCCAACTGCAAAACTGATGTCTGGTCTGGTACAGATTTGAGCATACATCAAGCTACCAACTGCTGAAGCATAATGTATATTTTCCATCTGTTTACGTTCCAATTCATTCTGTGGGCATTGCATGAGACTAAATTTATCTCCTTTTTAAATTGCAACAACACTGGTTAAACAGTTCTCTATACCAAATCTCTCTAGAACTCTGTCTATATAGCCTTTTGAGACAACTCTAACAATCCACGTGATCAATCACGAAATATTTCAATGCCTATCACGTAGGTTGCCTCATTCATATCTTTCATTTCAAAGTTCTTTGAGAGAAAAACCTTAGTTTCATACAATAAGCCAAGATCACTACTGGCAAGCAATATATTATCAACATATAGGACCAGAAAGATAAACTTGCTCCCACTGACTTTCAGATATATACACCGATCAACAGTGTTTTCCTTAAAATCGAAGGAAGTGATGATATCATTGAACTTGCGATACCATTGTCGGAAAGCTTGTTTAAGACCATATATTGACTTCTTTAATTTGCAAACCATGTGTTCTTTTTCCTTTAATGGAAAACCTTTAGGCTGGTCCATATAGACTTCGTCATCTAAACTCTCATTCAGAAAAGCAGTTTTCACGTCCATTTGGTGCAACTCTAAATCATAATGTGCAACCAAAGCCATAATGATTCTAAATGAGTCCTTTTTAGATACAGAAGAAAATGTCTCTTTATAATCAATGCCTTCTTTCTGAGTGAAACCTTTGGCCACTAGTCTAGCTTTATGTCGTTCAACATTGCCCTTTGAGTCGAGCTTGATCTTGAAGACCCACTTATACCCAACTGTCTTACAACCTTCACGACATTCCAGACTTCATTCTAATCCATTGATTTCAACTCATCTTTCATGGCATCAATCCATTTAGTAGAATCAACACTTTCTATGGCTTGTTTAAAAGAAACTGAATCTTTTCTTGTCCCTATATCAAAATCAAATTTTTGTAGATAAACCATATAATTATTTAGAATGGCAGATCTTCTTTCTCTTTGAGATCTCCTTAATGTCATCCCTTGTGATTTTTCTACAACTTGTTCAGTGGTGATAACTTCATCATGGAGTGTTTGATCATTAATTTGTTGTTCATTATTATTAAACTATGTGACAACTGTAGGAACAACAATTTTCTTAGAAGTCATGGATAAAGGAACTTGCACCCTAACTTCTTGAATTTCCACATTTTGTGGTTTATCACTCCCACTGATTTCACCATTCTCTATAAATTTGACATTACCGATCTCTATAATTCTCGTACTATGGTTAGGACAGTAAATCCTATACCCTTTGGATTTTTCAGGATAACCTATAAAGTATCCATTAATCGTTCTAAAATTCAATTTCTTTTTATGTGGATTATAAATTCTGGCCTCCGCTGGCCCAAACATGCAGGTGTCTTAAACTCGGTTTCCTTCCTGTCCATAACTCAAAAGGAGTTTTTGAAACTGCCTTACTAGGAACCCGATTTAATATGTATACAGCGATCTTAAAGGCTTCCATCCACAATGATATGGGTAATAAAAAATTACTCAACATACTCCTAGCCATATCCATAAGTGTACAATTACGCCTTTCAGCTATTCCATTCTGCTGTGGCGTTTCCGGCATAGTGTATTGAGCACGTATGCCATGCTTTTCTAAGAGTTTAGCAAATGGGCCAGGGTGTTGTCCTGTTTCATCATACCTACCATAATATTCACCACCTCTATCAAACCTGACAATTTTCACCTTTCTATCTAATTGTCTTTCAGCCTCAGTAATGTATACCTCTAGGATATCCACTGCCTGAGATTTTTCATGTAACAAATAGACATAACCATAACGTGAAAAATCATCAATAAAGGTGATAAAATACTTCTATCCACCAAATGATGGAGAGTCAAAAGGCTCACAAATATCTATATGGATAATTTCAAGAAGTTCTTCACTTCTTGTGGCAACTTTCTTTGTGTATTTGGTTTGCTTTTTCTTAATGCAGTCCACACACATACCGAGATCAGTAAAGTCTAAGTTTGACAAAATTTCATCCTTCACTAATCTCTCTAACCTTTCTTTGGATATATGACCCAATCTTTTATGCCACAAATTAGAAGATCTTTCATTTATCAGGTTTCGTTTAATTCCACTATTACGATGCAAGGTCATAAAAGTTTCAGCAAAATGATTATCAAGATTTACTTTATATAAGCCATCACACAAGATACTAGAACCAAGGAAGACATTGTCTTTGAAAAGACTACCATTCCTAATTTTAAAGAAATATCCTTCAAAATCAAGTTTAGAAACAGAAATTAAATTTTTAGAAATAGAAGGAACATAAAGAGTCTGAAGCAAATCTAAATGACAACCAGTGTTTGAAAACAAACGATAGATTCCAACAGCTGTTACAGAAACTCTAACCCCATTCCCCAAAATGATAAAACTCTTATTTGGATCTTGCATCTGGGTTGTAAGGAATCCATGCATCGTATTTGAAACATGAACATTAGAACCTGAGTCAAACCACCAAGTATTAGAAGGAACTTCAGAAAGGTTTGATTCAAAACATACATAAGCCAAAGGCTCACCTTTCTTTTCAAACCATGCCTTGCGTTTATGGCAATCCTTCTAATAGTGTCCCAATTTCTTACAAAAATGACATCTATCTTTATTTCGTTTCTTCTTATGAACCTCAGTATCATGATGAGGCTCTTTACCCTTGGATGGTCCACTTTTCATGCCCTTTCTTGGCTTCTTCCATTTCTTCTTGGCTCCATGACTTACAAGATTGACAGAATGATGTCCTTATTGCTTAAGTCTTGTCTCCTCTTGAACAAGCATACAAGTCAATTCATTCATATTCCACTTATCCTTAATAGTGTTATAGTGAATTTGAAATGATCCAAATTGAGGAGGCAAGGAGTTCAAAATAAATTGAATTAAAAAGGATTCATTCACATCCATCCCAAGAGCCTTCAGCTTAGCAGCTATATTTGTCATTTCAAGGATATGCTCATGCATCCCATGAGGACCATCAAATTTCATGGTGGTAAGCTTAGCCATTAATGTCCCAGCCAGAGACTTATCAGCAGATCGGAAACATTCTTCCACAGTTTTCAATATGCTTGAGCACTGTCACATTCAGGAAGCGTTGACTTGATATTGTTCGCTATACTCATCCGCATAAACATAATGCTCAGTCTGTTCGATCTTTTCCAAATCTTATAAAAAGACCTTTCTTTCAAGCTGCTCAAATCAGTAATGTCAGCCGGTTTTCCAGATTGGAGTGCTAAATCAAGATCCAGAACACCTAGGTGAAACTGGACTTGTTCATTCTACTCTGAGAAATTGGTTCCATTAAAGATCGTAACAGATAAAGCTTGCGAATGAAGCGAAACAGAAATAGATACTGCAATAAAAAAAAATCGACAATAAGAAAATGCTTACAACATTAATACTTTGAGTTAGTAATAATGATGAATAACATAAACAGTGTTTCCATAATACACCTTTGGGCAGTAATTATGAAACACTAAATTACTATTATGGTGATTCTCAATTCACCTAGGAATAATTAATGATATAGGTTAAAAATTCAATTAGGTCTGTTGCCTTTGAGCATCCAATACCTATTAAATCAAGGATACTCAATAATTATCCTAACTCAGCAAATCAATCATTTGAAAGTGGTGCACCTTTGGGCCAATCCATAATATCTCATGTTTGAATAACTGTAAGTCATAATTTGCAAAGTCACTATTTTAATACCTGGGATTAGAGTATTTGATGACTTGATGTCTATTAAATATTCTAGTTGGGTTACTTTGGCAACCACCAAACTATTTCATAATATAGACATCAAATTGAAATAATGACATTGCACATAATTGACAATTCATAATATGACATTAAAATAAAACTTGTATTTAATATTTTACTAATCTACACAACCAGTACATGTGTCATATCATGCTATCAAGTATACAAAAATGTAGAATAAAAGACAGAAAATTTTATCACATCATCCTACAAGGACCTCTGCATAAATAATATATTCTACATGGACTAATTTTAAATATTTTGAGGACCTCTGCATAAATAATATGTTTACAGGGACTAAATAAAAATATTTTGAGGACCTCTGCATACATAATATGTTGACAGGGACAAAATCAAAATAATTTTGATTTTTATAGCCATGGAAGGATGTCAACATAAATAAAATATTTCATAGTGGCTTAACAGAAACATTTTCTTCTTTTAACAGCCCTGGAAGGACTCATGCATAAGTGTACCATTTAACAGGGACTGAATTAAAATAATTCCTTCTTCTAACAGCCCTGGAAGGACTGTCTGCATAAATAAAATGTGCAAAGGGGCTTAACTAAAAATTTCCCTTTTATTGGCTAAACGAATTCGGGTTTCGAGTCGAAACCCGAAAACCCGAACCCGTTATGCTTGTTATGCCTTTTTTTTAATGCTTACGGGTTATCGAATCCGGGTTCAGATTGAAACCCAAACCCGAAACCCGTTATGCCATAAATTAATTTTTTTTTTAAAAGAACTGAAGACGAGTTAGCTCGACCCGTCTTCCTCCTCTTTTAGCGGCGGGCTAGGGTTCCGCCAAACCCAGCCCGCCTGCCCCTTAATCGCCGGCGACGAGCGCGCCGCCTGCCTCCGATGAACTCGCCGCCCGATGGCGAGCCCACCGGCAGTCGCACGCCGCTAGGGGCAACGCCGGCGGTCGCACGCTGCCAGAGGCAACACCAGTGGCCCAACCCGTCGGCCCTTAGGAACGGCGAGGAGTGGCGATCAGCATTTATGCCGTCTGCCGCCGGATGCAACGCCGCCCGACGGTGACTAACCGGGCGATCGCGCCACCCGCAAGAATCTGCCACCCGACGGCGATCATCCGGTAAGTTTTTCTTCCTTTTTTTATTTTTTTTTAATCGGGTGGGAGTGAGGCCATGGACAGCAGCTATGCCGGATCCTTTGTTGGCTCTCGATGCCATATGCCGGCCAGATCCGGCATTGGGATGGTCCGACCCTGTGACGGCCGGCCAAGCAACCATTGTCATGTCCCTGCGGCCGTGGTGGACTATCCATGGCTTGATGGACTGTCAAATAATAGGCCTTTTACCGTGATCTAGTTCTACCCTTTTACTGTGATCTAGTTCTAGAATGAACCAAGCTCTGATACCACATGTAAAAATCTATAAATAAGATCATAAATAGATCATGAAAGGGTAGCGTACCTGGATCCATGGATTTTCTGAATGATTAAAGCTTCTTTTCTCCCTCTTGACCTCTGTTAAAACATACGGTGATGGAGACCGATTTTGTGTTATCGTTATAGGCAGAGGGTGAGACCCATGAAATTATCCTTCCATCAAGGATAACGCAGCGTAAACTTCTCCATAAGTAGTTACTATAACCAACTAGTGATCACCCACGTTTAGTCATGTGGGTCAAAATCCAACAAAAGTTACACAAGTGGATTAACTGTATTAAATTTGCCAAACTTTTCTACAGATTTAAATTAAAGAGTTGGACTAAATGGAAAAATGACTTCAGAAACAACCTCAGAAATGGCAGAAACTGTAAGTATTCCCTCTCAGCTCCCTTTCATCTCATCCAATATAAAGAGATATTGGAGTTACATATATGGACTTGGAAAGGGTTGCTCTGGATGGACAGTGAATGCTGAAGCTGTGCAACGGAACAAGAGGCTCAATTAGAATTACATATATAAGCTATTTTTCTCCCATAAAAAGAACATGCACGTAAAGCATCTTGGCATCTGCATTTCATGAGATTAGGGCGTAGAAGACTGATCCATTCATGAATGGCGCAAATTGCACCAATCCATAATAGTTGTGAAAGAGCATTCTTTCAGAAATAATGGCTGTCAAAGAATAGAATTTAGTTAATTGTTTTCAAGCCAATCCATACGTCAGTGCATTGACGTAACGGGCAAGACCAGGGAAAGGCGACTTAGGGGCTGCTTTAGAGCGGAACATGATCTAAGGAGCACCATCTCGGCTCAATCTTGACTAGCGTGAAGCTTGGCTCAAGCTCAATTTGTAGTTAGACCAACCATTCTTGAAGTAGAAATATAGGCTTGAAATTAATTTTAACCTACGCCAAAAATAGATCTAGCTCGATCGAGCTCGGTTAGATTAATCTCAAGCATACATTAATTATTTAAATTTTGAATTTATTAAATGTTAATTTAGATCTGAACCAAGTTCAATAAGAAGTTGGGATTGAGCATTAATTGCTGCTTGAACTGAGCTTATTTCAAGCTTGAATTAATTTCTAGTTCAATTTAAGACTTTCAAGCTGATAAATTATACCCGTGTCCAACTCGATTCAAAATTAAACTTGAAGCGAGCTTGAAATAGGGATAAACAAATTGAGCTTACTCTCAACATTCCAGCTCAAAAGTGATTTCAACCTAAGCTTGATTGGTTCTAGTCTTGATTAAGCTTAGTTTATTATGACTATGGTTTAACTGGAAAGCAAGATAAATAATTGAGAATAACTTGCATATTTAGTATTTTTATCTTCACTCGATCATTATCTTAGTATCCTACTGCAGCTAACATTTACCTAGTATTATTTGGGTATAAAAAAATAAATATACCTTACTTTTTGGTTAATTTTGTTATTTTTTTTGTTGATGTTTTTACTAATCAAGTGGGATAAAAAATGAGGATAGTGGAATTCTAGGTACCATAGGAAACCAAACCCCAAAGTCTTGTCAATTGCCTAGGGTCACCACCCCCTACTTTGGGATATCTGAGGCATGGCTAGTGGTGACATTGTCTTCAGGGTGAAGCATGTCTTTAGGGAGGTCAATGGAGCTGCGTATTAAATAGCCTCCTTTATTGCAAATCACTCTGAAGGAGTTCTTTGGACAGGCAAAGAAGTGGTGCCCGGGCGCTTCGTAACTTGTTATATTTTGATTTTTTTAGATATATCCACACCAGACTAGTATGAGTCATCGGATGTAGCAAAAAAAAAATGATGGGCTTGGTTAAGCTTCTTTGTTCAATTAGAAACTAACATCAAATTTCACATGAAGTTCAATTCATAAACGAGTCAACTCTTGATAATTTAGATTTCTAAAAAAATTAACTAAAACACGATAAATAGGCTTGCTCATGATTTGGTCATTCGCTTTACAAATGAATCAACCTCAAATACTTGGTGTCAAGCTTGAATCAAGCTCCAATTGGGATTGAATACCTCTCTTATTCAATAAACCAAGTCAGAGCAATGTAAGGCCTAATTTTTACTTGTTTGCAGATCGTTTTATAAAAGAAAGTTTTCTAGAAAATGAAAAAAAAATGGTTATCATTCAGAATATCGATCTGTTTAGGTGCTCTTGATAATTCTAGGAACTATTGATTAAGTCTTATTTTTTCCCTTCTTTCTTGCTTCCTCGTTAAAGAGAAAGGAAGGAAAGATCCACCTAGTGAAGTCTCACGGGAGTCTTAAATATCATAACAAATAGTACATTCCAAGAGCTGAATAAAAGCCTTCAATGAGATCCGTGTGACCATTAGGCTCTTACCAGTCCAAAAGAGTTTGAAAAGGAATTCAAAGGCAATCTTCCCGGTGATGATCATTTAAAATTTTTTGAGTTGCGAGGATTTTGTGTTACGAAGATTCAGGTAAAACCTAAAGGCTTGCTCGATCTGCACCTTAACCTGACTGAATTTGACATATACCTACCGGTCAGGTAATATATTAGTATGAATAAACTGAAGCATTTGAACAGTCATGACATCAACCATAAGATCAGCTACGAGAAATGCACGCATCCTTTTTCTGCAACAAAATATAACTCCTGACGTTGCTTGTAATATAAGATTGTGGTGTGTTAAGCGGCCAGCTCGCTTTATATGTTTGTCTAAAGTCACATAGGAAATGTTTATACTTGGTACTGCAGCTTAGTGCTTCCTAATCCTCGTTGCTAGAATATGTTTGTTGTGATCTACTTTTTCAAGTTCCATGATGCTAAATCTGGATGAACAAAACACAATAATCAAATGTAATTACTGATCTCTAAGCAATTGGCATAATCTGCATCATAATAAGATTTCAAACATTGCATACAAATATTAAAATCGTAATTCCTGGGTAGTTAAATTCACTGTTTCACTTCCTTCACTAAAATGACTATTTCCAATTTCATGTTCACAAAATTTGAAGGGTACCAAATTTTCTCATAAACCAGGATACTTCATGAGTTCCAGTCGTCTGAGATGCCACCGGCCATTCAACATTCTTCATGACTCTCAGCAGTCTCAAAACAGGTTAGAAAGGCACAAATCAGAAAAATTGGCACTTTTTATTTGCATATAGCAGCACAAACACCAAGCTAGGACATACAGCAGCCTATTAAATGGTTACAAGATCAGGAATGAAATTATACTTAAGACTCGGCAATTTGTGCTCCTTTCAAACTGACCTATACACAAATAATTGGGTTACCAGCAGCTAGTAGATTTGTCTAATAGTACATGTAAAGGATAATGATTTACTATACAACATAATACAGATTTACAGATTAGACACTGCTAATCCACATGACATGAGGCCTGGAATGAGACCCAAGCAAATCTTTCACCACGGCTGCTTGATTTCATTATAAGCCGTATGAGTTGATCCTTCAATCTTCCAATGCCAGAGAGCTGTTAATTCCAATGTCAAGGCTTATTTGATAAAATAAAAGTAAGATAGCAACATAAGTCCCAAGAATCATAATATACAACAGACTTCAAAACACTGCACCAAAACTATTAATCAGCCGAACATATTACAGCAGTAATCAACATATTTGATCACCTTTATGGTCAGAATTTCCTTTTGTCGCAAGGAGACCAACTGCTAATGTTTCCACCAGAATTTACAAGGCAGGCAGTAGAGCACTGATGCAGATGAAAGAACAAAGAATCAGTGACCACCATCATAGGAAGTATGGGACCCCTGTCCTCGGCCCCCTCATTTGATTATTTTCCTCTGTTTCTGTGAAGAACTTCACCTCTCTTTCCTGACATCGAGAAGAAACAGTCAACTGCTAAAGACGATTCCGTTCACAAGTATAATTAATGAAACACCAAACATCATTTGAAATGGCCTCCACAACCCATGAGTCTGATTCAGTTCCAATCCCGATCAGTTTGAGTGCACAACTAAGATGTTGCTCTATAATTTTCATACTCTTAATTTCTCATATTGAAACTAAATGCAAAAAATTCAGAACCATTCAGTGACAGGCAAAAAAAGATGATAACCATGAGGAACAACTGCCAGAGTTGTACTATCATACCATATTCTCATTGAAGCTCAATATCGAAGCAACATTTCCACACCTGTAACAATAATTAGGTGCAGACCAGACCTGGACAAACCAGAAGATTCAGCAGTTACATTTCAGAGATTAGGATTCAGGAAACCTGAGCTGAACGGACAAATTTAGAACTAAAAAAAATTTCCCTAGGCTGGGTGATTCGATAAAATTAGATTGAATATCTCAGAGAATGAAAGCTAATAACTATAACTACATTCAAAGTGGAGTGGCACATTAGACTATCATGATTAACTCACAGTCACAAGGCCTTTGTCTTGAAACATGTACTTGAGACCTTCCTGGACAAGCTGATGTGCCCGACAAACAAGATCCAGATTGTTTATGTGATTGAACTGCAAGAAGCATGGGTGACTTTTGACGAGGACCGGTCAATTCAAGATGAAATCCAGATTATGAAACTAATGAACATTTTTATTTATACCTCTGCAGTCACCCTGGATCCAAAGAGCCAACCTGCGCCACGGGGACTGACAGCCCAAGTATCGATCTCCTCTGGGTCACTCCACATGAGATCACAAAAGGGGCCCTCATGAGGAATTTCACAATTGCGGTCAATAACTCTGATCTAAGTATCAAACAAGAAAGCAGAAAAATAAATGATAAGAAAATGAACCCAGAAAGAAAACTAATAGAAAACGTTTAGTGCATACAAAATGATCCCACTTGATAATAGAATTAAATTTCTTATTTAATATAATTATTTTTTGTGCACATGTAGACATGTAAACATGTAAACATAAGCATCAAGTCTTGTCCCAACTGTTTTACATTAACTTTATGAGCTGCCGAAAGTTCTTATTGACATAAAATAAACAGCTGTAAGAAGTTCAAATTATGGATTGATTACCATGTTGACATGCGTATGCTCTCTACCTCAGGACACTCGCACCCAGCTCCTAGAATCCATGTCTAATACTTATCCAAGTCAAATACAAACCAGATACATGAATAATTATGAAAACTTATTCATTGCAGTTTTTAGAAATTGGTAGAGAGTTAACTAAACAATGAGTTCAACCCATCATAATAATTTTTAAAATGAGGTTTTGATCTTATAAGAGATCGGTTGAGAATGTAAATATTTAAAAAATGATTTTGCAAATTGTCAATTTCTAAAATCCTTAAACTAACTGGAAAGTTTGATGAGAAACATACATTATAAAAGACCATAACAAATAATATCTTTTAACATTTTCCTTTATACAAGACTTAACATATATTTTTAGTTAACATTATTTTTTTTTCTATGTATCCTCGCCTCGTATCTCTTTTTTCTCCTCTTGCCGAGTCAAACACAGACACATATCCTAATCCGATTTAGTCATGTGTCCTAATCCAATTCTTGTGTCTGTGGTCATGTCCATGCAACATTGCTATCTAGTAATATATAGCGGGAAAGCCTTGTGGCCGGTTTCACATGGTCTGCCTCAAGGTTTCAGAGTTCACAAAATAAATAACTAAATAAACTCATAATCTCTTCTCTCTCCATTTCCCCTCTATTTTGAATTCGGTCTTGACGGGATAATGAGGGCCCAACGCCGATGATTTGAGCTATTGAATGTGATATACTATATCTAAGCTGTTTACTATCAAATATTCAAATAATCATATAATTTAGAGATCCTAGGCTATGTATTGAATCGTCAAAAGCGCCTATGTTCAGTGCTAACTGGACGACATGGGTCCGAAATCGATGATCCAAGCCATTAGATCTGATACACTATCTCTAAATTGCTTACTGTAAAAAAATCATGTGATTTGGAGATCTTAGCCTATGCGTCGGCCAATCAAAAATGGACAATTTAAATAATATGGAACAAATGCATATATTTTGACCAATAGATGCATAGGCTAGGGTCTTCAAGTCGCACGATCTTTTTTTATAGTAAGAAGTTTAGAAGTAGTAGATCACATCCAATGGCTTGAATCATCGGTGTTGGGCTCTCCGTCATCCAATGAGGACCGAACTTGCAGGTCCTATTATGTGGGCGCCCACACAATCACAATAGCTCATTCTATATAAGTGTATGTCTGTGTATAGCATGCAAACCCTAACCCATAAAAAAATTAAGAAGAAGAAAAAGAAAAACAGCCGATGCACATGGAATGCATGTGACTCTAGTAGATACATAAATAGATTAAAAGTATCTGTATACATGCATGCATGTGTGCAAGTTAACTCACCCCAACAATCCAACCAACCATCCCTATCATAAAGACCCCTCCAAAGTCCAATCACGACCATTTGTTCGCGTCTTCCCACCCACCAAGAACCCACACTTGAGTTCTCTAAATGCCATGAGCTGGCCGACAGCCCCATTAACTCTTGTCTGCCCCTTAGTGCCCATTGAGTCCCCTCCCTATGCACATATTTGTCAATACTTCACCTCATCACATGCAATTCACAACCCCTCAATGATTTTCTCCGCTAGCTACAAAACCATCGCTGACTCTGAAAACAGAAAATAAAATTCCTAAAACTGAAAATAAAAAATAAATTTACAATCAAATATTCAAAATTCTGATCACATAAAAAAATACAGCTTATGGTCTAAGTCACTGCATGCTGTTGTCTGCATATGCTTGTGTCTTCCCACCATAGATAGATATACAAGTTTTGAAAATAACAGAAGATTCTCTTATCTTCAAAGTGTAGATTGTGCCGAATGATGCAAAATCACTATGTCCCCAACTAAAGGATTTAGAAAATGTCAATGCCAAAGATAAAATTTCGACTAAAAAGATAAGAGACCAAAACCTGATCAATTGTTCGTATATCAGGCGAAAGACCACCATGGACACAGAGCACCTACAACAGTAGTGTATTTGGGGTAACTAGCATTAGAATAAGTAGAAAAAATGCATGCGGACATGTGCATCTGATTCTGTGTGTGAGAAAGTGGCTTACAGTTCCATCTATAATTGCTGACAGGGTAAGGTAGTCAAAAACATCAGTGCAATACCGCCATGCATTGGCATTCCCATATTTCCGCTGGCATTCATCATAAAAACCGTAGACCTAAGAGAAACAACATTTTTCATTAGCATATATCATATAGAAACAAGCTTGCATTGCATAATTTCGCATTAACAATTATGACTGCCAAAAAAACAAACGAATTCATTATATTTATTTCTGAAATGGAAACACAGAAAGGAGAAAATGTCATAACATCAGTACGAGAATTTGAAATCAACCATTAATATAAACACCTAGATTGATTACTGTAATCATGTGTAAAACACAAAGCAGAAGATGAGGAGAAAAACTGGTTCTCACACACCATACCTCCGCACCATGCAATCACCTTGAAAAGATCAGCTGTCATGTACAAATAAACAAACATCTTCTTACTTTAATCAGCCTTAATGAGCCTCAAATTCTTGATGACAAATGAACAATATGATAAACAGAAACAAACAGTGGGGTTGATGGGGATAGTGTCATGTACCTAACTTACACAAGGAAGAAACAGAAAAATTGGATAAGATCATAAGAAACCAAGAAAGAAATAAAGAAAATATTAAAACAGGAAGAAACCACGGCAAAAATTCTGACTTGTTCAACTCCGCTTTAAAATTGATTTGCTTCCATTTTAGGCTTTTGCAAACCTAATAATTGAAATTATCAGTTTGTTCCCTCTGAAGATTTCTCTTCAGAGAATTGGGAAACTTCAGTGAATTCCACCTTTGTGAGTGTCTGTTAGGTTGCAAGGAAAAGGTTCTAGAAAATTTAAGTTGTTGGGAAATTGAATTTCCCAGCTGTTTTGATGGTAGGAAAACTAAATTAATATAGAAATGTAATTTCCAACTTTGGCCTGGATAAACAAAGCAAGCAGAAAATTGAACTTTTCATTTTGTTTTCCTTTTCCAAAGATTTCCAAACAAGCAAACAGACCCTACTTGAAAAACTAAAAGGAATTCTAACAAAGAGAGCAGCAAATTTCAAAAGGTCTGGTCCAAATTAAAGCAGAATATGAATTAATGCTTGAGGACTACGTGCAGCATAACCATATGAAAGGGTCCTGATTAGGTTGATGATTCAACCTGGGGTCCAGACATTTGAATTTGACACCATTCAGCCAATTGTCAAGTCATGTTGAGGAGCTCTTTTGTTATTCTTATAAGAGGATAAGGTAATTATCCAAACATAGAATTTACATAAAGGAAAAACCAAATTGGGAAAGGCAGCAAGTGACCTGTCTAACCTCCAAAGAAACATCCTTTTTGAGTATAAAGGTGACACAATAAATACGAGGCAAAATCTCCAAGAAGTAAAATTATAAAGAATACCACCATAGTATTACATGACCATAGATCAAATGCTAAAACCTTTGAAGGCAGAAGAGCGTAAGATTTATGGATATACTTCCCCATAAATTGTTTGAGAACTCTAGTGCCAAAATGAACTTTTAAAAAACTAAATGTAGCATTTTTTTCTCAAGAAAAAAGCACATATAAATTTAAACAAAACCGTACAAACTCTTAGGTAGGTTGGTTTTTAATTGATTACAAAAGTAGAAAGCCTCATACACAAACCTAATGTATTGAAGATGCATACCACTGCAATGTGACAAAATAAATAGCCCACCAGATGTTTAAGATATTAAAGTAATGGATATATTAAATTTGACAGAAGGTGTAAATGCTCCATATAACAATTTGGACAAGGATGCTAATTATGTCATGGACTCAAACCTCACAATCATCATCCAGTATTACTTAAATTAACAGCATACCTGTGTTAACTGCCTGCTTTCATGATTCCCACGCAAAAGTGTAATATTTGCAGGGTATCTAATACACACGAAAACCAAAGAAACATTAGAAAATGACTTCACGTGCTAAGGAAAATGGCTGAAAGTAGTCCCAAAACATGAAAATAGGAGGCAGACAAATTTTACAAATTAAAAACGGCCCACCAAGCAAAAATATCAAATCATAAAGGCCATTGCAAATAGATGTAATAAAGATAAACCAAAAGATATAAAATTCAAGAATAAAGCGGCAAACAAAAGATAACAGTACAGAAATTGTGTTAGTATGGAACTATGCATTTTTCTTCAAAAGAAAAAAGAGTAGTATAAGGCAACAAAATTTACAAGAATCTAGAATCTAGCATAAGCCACAAGCTATTATTAGAACAAGCTGGAGAACAATTCTTCCAACAACTGTACTATAATAGAGCATATAAAAATAGACAATCATGTGATAGTGTCAACTCACAGAAGCAGTACTATGAAGACAAGAAGCACCAATTTCATACATCATCAGCTAAAAAACAACAGCAATCTGAGGTTAAATTGCAATTGTCATTTTACATAAAGAAATCTGAACATGTGATAGGAATGTCAAACATCAAAGAATCTCATAAAATCTGACAAATCAACATTACTGGAAAAAGGCGACAAGTCCATGCATATCAAGTTCAAATACGCATGTCAAGAATAGAATTCTGCAAAAAACTAGAATAGCTGCCCCTCATCTCAATGGCTTAAAAAGAGCAAGTTTGATGTATTGTCAGATCACACAACTCTTTGCCAGAAATGCCAATTGCTAATAGACTGATATCTTCTTGTTTTGATGACAAGTGTGAATGAAGTGACTGAAAGTCCCAAGTGCCCAAAAGCGTCAACTGAAAGTTTAGGTTGTTCCTTACTTAAAATAGCAGAAAGAATAGGAAGAAGAGAGGAGAAAGAGTGAACTCTGAGAGTAGAATCTAAGGTCGAGATAACACTGCCACATACTTATCCACAAGATGCAAAGATATAAGATAGAAGTCTTAAAAATATTTGGCAGACGATGTAAGCCAAGAGATATCAGAAACTCACCAATAACTAGATGGTCCTGTACTTGGAAGACTCCTCTAGTTGCAAAGGAGGGAAGGAAAGGTTCACCAGAAGGCATATTTCAAGAAAAGAAAAGGAAAGGAAAAAAAAGAAGAAGAACAAACTGACTTTAAAATAATAAAATAAAAGGGGGGGGGGGGGGGGGGGGAATTCCTATTTCACATTTTGATATCCTCTTTCTCACACCCATGCAAGCAAATGCACAGTAGTACTTGACAAAAAAAAAAAAAGCAGATAGACAAAGAAGAGAGCACCGACAAGCATTGCTCTTGTGCAAGGGAATACCTGGCTTTGAGAAGCAAAAGAATTGTGAAAACTTCCAAACTGTTATATCCACGATCGACAAAATCACCCTGGCAGTAACATAGGTAGAATCTGAATCACCAGACGGCTTCTTCATACAGAGAACATTTTATCATCAATGCTACGATTGTTTGAAGAGCATGAGAAGTTTACCATGAAAATGTAATTTGTCTCGGGAACGTGACCTCCAGTCTGGAAGAGTTTCATTAGATCATGAAACTGTCCATGGATGTCACCACAAACAGTAACAGGGCTATTAACAGGCTGCACATTTGATTCCTCGATAAGAATCTCTTTCACCTGGAAAGGTTAAAGATATAACTCTATAAGAGTCTAACAGAAAAATAGTAGTTCCAGTTCTATGCATGATGAAACCTCTAAAAAAGCCAAATTGGGAAAAAGACAGGTCAGGGATGAATAGACAATATTGGTCTTTCTTCAGAAAAATATGTTGGTATCAAAGGTTTTAAAACTGATGATAGAGTTGATATGCAGTTTAAGTGTCAGATTTTAAAAGGAAAAAATGATACCATGCAGATATTAGCATTTTTAGACCTTGACAAAGGTGATGACTAGAGCACATTTCATAGTATGGATTTCCACTTCCTTCAACAGGAATGGAACCAAAGTTGGATGGAAGTTACTTAGCATGCAAAAATCGCTATATTCCAGTAACACTTAAAGATAATATCTTGTTCAATAATACAATATCCAAATAAGAATTTCTCAATTTATAATAATAAAAAAATACAGGAACAATTAACTAATATGAACACTACATATATCTTCTTTCGAACATCAAGGAATCAAACCAAGCTAAAATAAGTAAATTAAAAGGCCACATATTAATGGATTAGCTATTGAGGTGCCTCCTTAAGAAATGACAGAGAAAACCAGAATCAAGAAATTGTTTTAGTTAACTGATTGCAATAAGCATTATCAACTATATTCACAAAGCTTCGTAATCAAGAAAATTTGCTTTCTGAAATATGACCTACGAAGCCATAATTTTTTTATTGACATAAACACTTCTTAATCTGGCATTTTAATATTATTTCCTAACCACTAACATCAACCTTGTTCAATTTTCACCAGGACTAGACTAGAATGACAACAACCTACTTATCAGATGAAATTGCAATATCTCATAACATTCGTGGATGGATCTCATTTCATATTCCTACACAATGTTATAAGATTCATCCACCTAAAAGCAAGGTTTTTAATTCTCAATTTATCAGTTATCTCAGTGGGTGTCCAAGACCAAGAATAACCAAGATCTCGGACAACATGGGAAGTGGGGAAATTTGGAGAGAACCAAGATTTTCTGAGATCTCGGCTGATATTTTTGGACCAAGGTATTGAAATTTCAGCTGAGATGACAAATCTGTGATTCTATACTTAAGCATTAATTTCATGATTTATTAGTTAAAAATTATTTAAGGAATGATTGCATTATTGTATCAGCTGATGTCTCGTATTTTATTTGTTCATATTGGAAGAGGTAATATGCCTGGTATTTTTATATATATTGTACCAGGAAGTGGCCGCTATCGATACAGACCAATATCTCGGCTGAGATGAAAACCTTACCCAAAAGGCAAAACCAAATCCACAATTTTGAATAATGTATGGCATATTCTGTTTTGAAGATCAAAGATAAAGGTCAACTAGCATGGTGAGAATAAAAGATTTAGAAGCCAAAGCACATTAGACCCTCTAGAAAGATATCAAAATGACTGATAAAAAAAAAAGAATAGTATTCGAACAAACACATGGCATGAATAGCGATTAAAAAAAAAAAGAATATGTTCGTTGTATTTTATACTGAAGGCTCCCATGCGTTCTGAAACATATCCCATACATAAAAAACATGTACTGAATGTGATCTTTCTTCAATTTAATCCCTCTTCTTTTTCTGGGGGGATAAAGGAATTCTAGAATCTTGTACATATCCAAGTAGTGTACTTGTGCATGTATGTATACATGTCCAGGTTTGCTTCTCGCAAGGAGGGTGATAACATTTGTTCTCAATTCAGAAGGAGACTAAAACTACGTGCATGTGCATGGAAAAGAGGCCTAAACACTGTATCAACCCACCATTCCCCTCATAACAGATGGGCCCCAGACGTCTCCAATGCGAGCATTATATCAAGAAGAGGAAGTTTGTGATTTATGCAGCCTCTCTCCTAGACACACATATGCAGGCACACCATGCTCCATTTATTATAATATTGTCGTTTTCTACACAAGTTAGCAGGTACCCATGGATTGTTAACTGTTCAGGTGCCATTTCTCGAATTATGCTTCAATAGATGACACCTCCCACACCATAGATTATATTTTACAGAAAAAAGGGTCACACATACAATCACACAACCACTTCTCTAGACCCGCACAAGAACTGACGGCGTACTGCATGGTGCATACCTATTAGCTTATGAAATCTTTTAATTAAAGTAATCATAGTCTACTGCTAGAAGAATGGCGTGTTAAGGACGCGAAGGGCTCGAAAATCATTGAGTTTTCGGTGCTTGAAGTGTCTATCTGTTAAGTGATAAGTTTCATTTAAACTGCAGAAAAATAATATAAGCTGCAACAAAATCACATGGAACGTTTTTCTTTTTGTAATCTAGGATTCTCAAAGGGAATTCATTTTTCTAAATTTCCACCAGATAGGCTTCCAGATTCAAGAACAGAGCACAAATAAACAACATGGAGGCGAACGACGCCGTAACTACGCATCAAACCCTAAGCTCGAAGAGAAACGAGACGCCCAAACTCAAAGAGGAATGCCCTGGAGAGAGAAAGAAAGGGAACGTACGTATTCACAGAGAAGCTGGAGCTCGTTTTCCATGAGATGCTGGCCTTCCTTGACCTTGGAGATCCACAGATCCAAGTCCATGGCGACGTTGATTTCGAGGCGGAGAGAGATCTGAACTTCAAAAAAAATAAAAAAAGCCCAGGAAAGGGCGAGATCTGTCTATTTGTTTGTATTTATATATCGGCAACGAAGAAGACGGGCTTCGGGGAAGAGAGAAGAGGGGGAGTACGAGATTTTTCCCTTGTTTTCTTTTCTGTACAGGTTACGAGATTTTTTTTTCTTCCTATGTAAATAGAAAACAAAAGAATATCCCGCCCCTCCTCTCCTCTGTCTACCCTCCCGGTCGAGTTCTGCGTGTTTTCAGGGTTCCCTCTTGTAATGTGGTGGGTTTTAGACTTTTAGGCGGCCTGTTTGGGGAGCTGTTGGCAGTAAAGCTATTGGAAGTAGAGCTGTTGGAAATAGAGCTACTATAAAAAGCTGTTTGTTGTTTGGTAACTATATTTTTAAAGTGCTGTAGCACTTTAACATATGTTTAGTAAACAAATTGAGAAAATACTTTTATATGATAAAATTATCATAAAGGACATTGCATAGTATTATACAATAGAGCATGATAAAACATAACATATATTAATACATAATATACGATATAGTATAATATTACTGTAATATAAAATATTATTATTATAATATAGTAATATGATATTGCATAGCATAGCATAATGGTAATATAATTATTAGAGTAAGTTAATTTTCTATTATATAACATAATATTAAATTATTTAACATAACATATTAATGTATTATGATATAATGTAATATATATTATATTTATAGTATAATACAATAATAAAGATATAAAATATTATAATTATTAGTATTAATTAATTTCTCATAATATAACATAATATTAAATTATTTAAAATAACATATTAATGTATTATGATATAAGGTAATATAATATAATATGTATAGTATAATACAATAATAAAGATATAAAATAATATATTATTAGTATAAATTAATTTCTCATAATATAACATAATATTAAATTATTTAACATTACATATTAATGTATTATGATATAATGTAATATAATAATATATATAGTATAATACAACAATAAATAACCATTTATCTGTTTAATAGATTATCTCTTTATTTAACTATTTGCAATGGCGACAAATTCACTATACTTATCAATATCATAAGGATCAGATTATTTGCCACTCACTCATTATTTTTCTTTTTATTTATTTATTTATACGTTCATTCGTATATATATTTTTATTTATGCATTTATTTATTTATTTATTATTTTATCCATTGAAATGTATTTATTTATTATCTTATTTATTTATTCATTCATTCATTCATTTATATAAATATTTATTTATTTTATTTATTTATTCTTTTCTTTTCTTTTCTTTTCTTTTATTTTATTTTCTTTTCTTCTTTTTTTTTCCTTTTTCTTTTTTTCTTCTCTTCTTCTCCTTCCTTCCTCTGCCCCTTCTCCGTTCTTCTCCTCCCGCGCGGCCGGCAGCACCAGAAGGGGGCCAGGCCGCAGCGGCCGTGGGAGGAGGCCGGGCCGTGGCCGGCGGCAGTCTCGGTGGCCGACGGCGCCGGAGGGGGTGCGGCACTACGGCGGCGGGGGAGAGGGAGGGGGTGCGGTGGCGGGGGAGAGGGAGGGGGTGCGGCACTGCAGCGGCGGGGGAGAGGGAGGGGATGCGGCGGCGTGGGAGAGGGAGGGGGTGCGGCGGCGGGGGAAAGGGAGGCACGGCGGCGGCGGCAGTGCGGGGGGGAGGGGGTGCGGGTGGGTTGGGAGGTGGGTTGGGAGAGGAACAGGCGGGCGGTGAGGGGGGGGTGCGGGTGGGTTGGGAGGTGGGTTGGGAGAGGAACAGGAGGGGAGAGGAACAGGCGGTGAGACGGTTTTGGGGGAGGAATTTTTTTTTTTTAAATGGGGGTATTTTGGTCAAAAATATAGCTTTCCGGAAAAGCTGAAACAGCTTCCTTCCAAAAGCTCCAAATTGGAGCTTCCTCCCAAAAGCTGTTTTCAGCTTTCCGCAAAAGCTGAAACAGCTTTTTAAAAAATTTACCAAACACAGTTTTTTATCTAAAAGTACTTTTGGAGGGCCAGAAAGTGCTTTCTGGCCCTCCAGAAGCTCTCCCAAATAGGGCCTAAAAGATCTGGGGTTGCAAGCCTTGCATGCTACTTCAATTAGACCATTGTGCGTCCAACCCAGACTAACCCAATCCATTTCAATCTTCAGGTTGGGTTGGATCAGATTACTTTGACTGGGATATATTATGGAGATCATACCATCAAAGTAGGGAAATTAGGAATAGCTGTCCTTTCCGATATCGAGGATATATTTGGTTAAATAACATTCTGCATTTTATCTCGACTTGCAAATATCTCTTGCATCTTCAATTGCTATAATGTCAATCCTACATTTTTCAATTTGCTGCAATATCCCCTACCGACCTCCCAATTTTTAAGCTAGAGCTCACCATCGGTGCCCTACATGACAAGTTAAGAGAGGTATTAATCTAACATAGTAATTTTTTTTGTTTTTAAAATATACGGGAAGCTGACGTGGGTAGTTTGACACGATAAACTTCTTCTCTCAACCCACCCACTTCCAATAGAGCCATAATCTCCAATTCCTCCGACTACACCTATTGAGTCCGTGTGATCCTCCATAGTGTAAGCCTTATCGGCTTCCAATCTCCGGTAAAAAGCGAAGTGTCGGCAGGGCCACAAGAGCGGCCCAATATATTTGGGGCCTAAGGCCATTTTGTCTATGAGGCCTTCCCTACAGTGGACCGGCCTAAGATAAACTCATAGGAGGACCTTTTTTCTTTTCATTTTCTTTGAGGTCTTTTCTGTGGTGGGCCTTCTTTGGGCGGAAGCCTTAGACGACCGCCTCAGTCGCTTAAGAGTTGAGCCGGCCCTGAGTGTCGGACCATAGATCCTATTTTACGAGAGGCCTATTGCTCCCCATGGTTTTGACTAGATCAAAGGTGAGGTAGGCACCAACATCGGGCTGCTGGGCGGCGATCCATGCCTTGGAGGTGACGATGGCCTTAATTGAGGCGGTATGGCGGCCATTTGATTGAATACGGTGAAGTTGGTGTTGATGGCAAATTTCTTGGAGGGCTTGTTGAGGGTTTCGAGAAGTGGAGATGATATGGAGGAGGAAGTTGAAACGGTAGGTAGAGAAGTGGGGGTTCTCATTGGCGGCCAACTCGTGATGGGCAAGGTCGCCGGTCTTGATGCACATGTCAAAGGCGCGCAGAAACTTGCGGTCTCGCATGTCGATCTACTTCTTGATGGCCTACGCCGAGTAACTCTAGCTCCTGATCTCCATTACCATAAGAAATCCTGAAAAGCCATAAAACCCTGTGTGGAAAAAACACAATAGAATATGATCTAT
Organism: Phoenix dactylifera; assembly: GCF_009389715.1. Taxonomy (NCBI): domain Eukaryota; kingdom Viridiplantae; phylum Streptophyta; class Magnoliopsida; order Arecales; family Arecaceae; genus Phoenix; species Phoenix dactylifera. The sequence continues at coordinate 20,678,887 of NC_052395.1, read as the reverse complement.
AATTCATGCAGTGATATCTAAAAATATCACAATTAGATAGCTTCAGAAGCACCTTATAGACAATTTCATTTCGTATATGCCCATTTATTTGTTAACCCGTAACCCAATATATACTAAAAGCACGGGCTAGACGAATCCTTCTGTCATGATCGCACCCTCCTTTTGTTCTCGCGAACTTAGAAATCATTTCACAAAACTCCAATTACGTATCCGTTCAATAGAAATTAGATAAACTCAGATATCTTTGCAATAACTCGTCTTGCAAAGTCCATAGTTTTCATATCTTTAATACCATGCTAAGCTGCCAATGACCAGCACTAAAATATTTTATCTGTTCTCAAACCAAACCGAGTAGTTTTAATTGAAAAATTAAATAAAGATGATTTCGGTGGTAGTTTTAAAAATCAAAAAATATTTGATGTATTTTCCGACCTAAACCCGATTCGGAACCGAACTCAGCGCTAGAACATACCCAATAATTAATACTCTTAATACCTTTTATATTTAGTATAAATCCAAATTATGAATTCTATGAGATGGTAGCGAAGATGACTCTTACTTTGATGAAGTAATCTGTAGAACATTTCTTGGTATTAATAAAATTGCAAGCTTTGAATAAATAGTTGTAAATTACATTATAAATTATATTATTAACTGAGCTTGTTTTATTATATTTTTTTTCCTCTTAAGCATAATATGTTTGTGGATTGGTGAAGACAAAATGGAGAATTAGATTGCTCACCAATTTTTTTTATTCAAAAATTTATCATTATATTTTTTTTATATAGTTGGACTTATTTTTAATTTGAATTATTGTGTTTGTTTGATTGTCATATTAATATTTTTGAATTATTGAGTTTGTTTGATAGTGGTGTTATTATTTTTGGACACATTTATTAATTGAGATGGTATGAATTATATTATAAAAATTGTGCATGATGTGTTTAATTTGGTTATCTATATATCCAAATTATTTTATTAACTGAGTTAAATAGTTTTCAATTTTTTGGTTTTGATTATAATTTTATATTTTTTTATTTCAAAAATTGATCAATTTTGATTTCAATTTTGGGGAACTGTGTAGATTTCAAGTCCGTTTTTGATTTTTTCACTACAGGATCAAAGATGCGAGATGATTGCATTGTTGCTTTAAGTAAGATGATTTGTTATTTTCTCTTGCAATCCGAACCAAAAAAAATCATAATATTAAATTCTCTTATTAGGGTTTGTTATATATATATATATATATATATATATATAGAGAGAGAGAGAGAGAGAGAGAGAGAGAGAGAGAGAGAGAGAGAGAGCATCCATATTGAATTTTTTTGGGGGGTTCATGTAAAGAGAGAAAATCCTATCAAACCAGGTTTGAAAATAAAAATTTATATTCTATCTATTTATTTTATTTTTAAAGCCATGCCCTTGCACCAATCCAATTAAGCTATGGCTCATTAATCGTACATAAAACTAAAAATCAAAAGAAACATTGTATGTTAAGATTGCAAATAGCTAAATCAAAATTTACTTTGTGATGAGAACTTTAAAGATATTATCATAATAAATTTATATTATATAACAACCATTAACTTTAAAGGTAAAACTAGGTAAAATATAACCATATCCATGCTGCCGCCGTATTCAAACTGAGATAGGAGCACAGTTCGAACGACTCTAAAGTTGGTGGTAGACGGCCGAGCAAAATGGTTGAGGCATTGAACGGTGGACTCCTTTGCTGGGTGGTCTACAAAAAGCCCACTTGCTAGAGGATTTTCGGCGGAGACCCTCTAATGCCTAAGTCAGCACAACGAAAGAACATTATGAAAGGAAAAGATTTTAGAAGAGTGTGGATTCCATGAGAAAAATAGCGTAGCCAATTTATCGTTACGTGTACTGGCATAGCATGCAATGATGGCCAGTGGTACAACCGTGGTGTGGGTGCCTATCCATGTGGTGACAGAGTGTACTAATGAGATGCAGGATATGATGATATCGTGACTGCGGACGGTAAGAGCTATCGATTGCTGGAGCTATCAGTTTTTGTCGATGCGTGCGGTTGTTCTCCATGGCTGGCCACCCTTTGGTCAAAATCGAAGCCGACTGCCTCGGTTTACGTATGAGAACGCAGTGGTTGGAGTGTCAAGTATTGCTTCCATCACACCATTCTCTCTCTCTCTCTAATTACCGGACCTAATACATCAGAAAAAAAAAACAATTAAAAGGACTATCAAGAGCCGGCTGGTTCCAACTGGATGACAAATGGTGATCCCTCGAGTCCATGGAGCTAAACGTGAACCTACACATTTATTTCTTGGGAAGACGGAGGGTCAGATTTTACGGTCCCTAGAAGTTACCTGGAGCCTGGAGGATCTCCGTGTTTTATTCGCTCAGAATTTAAGCGGAAGGTGCAACCCATGATCCTGGTTTCACCAGGTTTTCCTTTTCCTTCTCACGTGCAAGTGGGTAGGTGAGTAGTGGTAAAAAAAAAAAATCCGAGCTGGCAGAACTGGAAATGCCACGAAATATATCACGGTTGTTCCACGTTTACCCAGGCACCGACCCCTCCACAAGAAACGTCCTCCGTGTGACGTAGACTAAACCCCTCTAATCTCTCGTCCAACCAGATCAGATCTAACTTGGGTGGGAGGAAGGAAACAGGGGCAAGAACGACTTCCAGATGCTGGGGATCGGACCAAGAACAGCGGCCTCGCCTCTTAATTAGCTTGGAAAGATCAAATCATCAACCAGCCACGCCGCGGAGAGAGGAGGGGAGAAGGAGGAGGAGGAAGAAGGGCGTCGTCATCGGTTGTTGCGATGATGGATCCGTCGTCGCGGGCGATGGACGTGGAACGGTCGTCGCTGTGCAACTGCGTGGTGAATTTCCTGCTGCAGGAGAAGTATTTGCTCACCGCGTTCGAGCTCCTCCACGAGCTCCTCGAGGACGGTCGCCAGGACCAGGCCATCCGCCTCCGGGAGTTCTTCTCTGATCCCGCCCACTTCCCCCCCGACCAGATCGCCCGCTTCAACGCCCTCCGAGGTATCATTACCCTCCTCTCCTTCTTCCTCCTCCTAGATCTCTTCTCTTCGTCTCTTCCCCGTTTGCCTATCGCTCCTCTTGTCTCTTTTCTTGTCGATGTATCCAGGGTTGAATCTTGGTTCGCTTTTCTTGTCGCTGTATCGAGTCAGTTACTTGTCCGCTTCTTGATACAATTTCTGGATCTTGATCTGTTTCAGCAATTTCTTGTTATGATTTGCGGCGCGAATCACTTTTCTTTTCTTTATTTTTTTTTTATACCTGAAGATTGAGCTAGTCGACATTGGATCGCCAATTTAGAGGAAATGAACATGAGCACTGGACATTACTGATAGACTTTTTCCCCGATGTTTATCTGTGCTTTTTATACAAAGAAATCGCACAATTCTCTACACATTGGATCTCTAAATCTATTTTCATATCATTCAAGGTAGATCTTGAGGTCTTTCCTGTCACAATTTTCTCTTGCTTTTGTCTTATGTGGGTATTTGTTCTAATCTGCTTGTCTTCATTATATTTTCTTTTCTTGAAAAAGTCTAGGCTTCTCTGGATAATCTTATCAAGAGGCTTGAGACCTTTGTAGTTTTGTTGCACGTTCCATCAGCCATCAGTTTCATATTGTCCGACCATATAGCCTAAATCAAACACTGCTTAAAAATGCATCGAGATCTTTCACCTGACTCTCTAGGCTAGAAATCTCACATTAAGTTGCCGGCATCTTGCTCCATGACTCGCTGTCTTTATTTGTTTTTTTTTTGGGGGTGCTTTTGGAGCTTCTCGTCTTAGACTATTTCCAAGAACTTGTTGAAGATGATATATATTTGATGCTCTTGTTGATAGACATCATATGATTTTATTATGATTAATGTAGATTGAACCTTGATACTGGAAACTACACAAGAATGTTGATCCAATTTACATTTATCTTAGGAAACAAGAGAATAAGATAGACCTCAATACCTGACTGACTCCATAATCATAGAAGCAGTCCTCAAACCTGGATAGGGTAGATCTTAAGCACGGGTTTCATTAGCAAGAAATAAAATAGGGAGAAAAGAATGAGAGAATTTCATTAGTTCATCTCCAATATCTTGGGGATGTTCTCCTACATATTTCAAAAAGTTTTGTCTCAAACAGACTCCTAGAGTTAAAATTATGCCCCCCTAAAGTGCTAGCTACAAATATATGAAAAAATTATTAAAAGTTAGTTAGTACTCAACATAAAGATTCATGGGACCCTAAACTACATGCACAAGGGAAAGAGTGCATATGCGAGGAAAAATGCTCAAGAAGAAGAGGGACAAAGCTTAAAGATCTATGCGAAACTTTTTTATAGATTTTAGAAGCACTCACTATGTAAATCTTATGGCATACTGGAATGTTAATTTATCAAACAGTACAAAGTTGAATCAGGATCAACAGTGTACCAAGTCCATTGCCAAGGCAAGTACCTTGACACCTAGGCAACCACTTGGTTGAGAGGCTAAGTCCACAGCTGAGGGCCGCATTGGCTATTTGATAAATTGTGTTACAATGTTCTTTTTGATATGGTATGGTTAAATTACAATTTTATAAACCTAGAAGAACCACATTGCCACATCAATATTTTTCTTTTCATCATTTTTTAAATATAAGTTACATGTTTCTTCAATTGTTTGTAGTCAAAGTTGTTTTATGAACAATTATGGGTTCGTGACAGATGTAAAGAACTTTGATCATTGATTTTTGTCTATCCTGTTCCAGTTGCAGATCCACAAAGTTTGCTAGAAGAGAAAGTAGCTGTAGAAGAAAAATTGGCGATCAGTGAATATGAGCTTCGTTTAGCCCAAGAAGATTTGTCAAGACTGAAGGCAGAGTTGCAAAAACAGAGGGAGTTCCATCCTGATGAAAGCAATGGTACATCACTATTTCATGCAAACTATCAAAAATCAAGTAAACTATGATTGTGAGATGTTATCATGAAGGAGATGGTGGGATGAGAGAAGACACCTCTCATGCTAATGTTATGTCTCTCTCACATAAATTTATATGTGGCAGACATTCTTATATATTTGACTCCAATTGAAAAAAAAAGAAAAAACTATACCTTTAAATGGCGCGCCTTTAAAGTGAGAAGTTTACTTTCTCTCTCAAAACATAGCATTTGCTTGCGTGGTTGTATCACTTATGCTTTCACAATATAGATTGGTTTTGGCCAATTTTAGTTGATGAGGTGCCGGAAGTGCATAAAATTGTGGTGGCGAGGAAAATGTGTCCTAACTTAGTGTTATGTATGGTCAAGATCTATTATCAGCAATCAATTACGTTCTGAGGCATTCCTGTGATTTTTACTTGGACAAATTTATTTCCTTTGCAATATTAGATTGATGCCAAACTTCTTTTTTGGTTGCAGAACTACATTCGGATGTCTCTGTAGCTGATGGTCCTAAAAACCAACAGGATAAGAGAGAGATCACTTTTTCTTCTTTAGGCCCACTAAAAGACACTGAACGTAGAGACCTAAATTGTGCTGTGAAGGAGTACCTGCTTTTTGCTGGGTACCGTCTTACTGCCATGACGTTTATTGAGGAGGTTGGTAGTATTTATGCATGATTTTTTAACTATTGTTAGACATTTATGTATAAGATAAGCTCAACTAAAAACACATGCTATGGTGAGTTCTATCATGACTCAGTTTTATGGAAAAATTGTTGCACTGAGCAAATAAGGAATATATTAAATATCCTGTTTCACATGCTACATCACAAAGGATTTAACTTCTTATGTGGTAATTAATCTCATACAATTTCTGTTACACTCTCTCTATGTACACGTAGATATATCAACTAACTGAAACTTTTAATAATGGATTGAGAAGTAATAGTCGATACAAGGTACATTTTAGTTGTCTTTTTAACTTCATATCTTCATATAAGTGCATGAACAAATATGTTACTGAATATATGTAATGCACGCATGAGAGTTTTGCAGCCAAAGCTATGAGGGCTTACATTCAGAAAAAAGTAGAAAATATTTACCGCATAGCATCAAAATGCTCGATCCACAAGCAGGAGTATGAAATAAACCAACCGTCAAAAAAAAAGAAGAAAGTGAAATACACCATAGCAGATGACATACCATGCAAGACAAAATTAATTTGTAGGTCTACTTGTGAACCCAGATATCCTCATAGCATTTCCTTTTCATAGATTCATTTTCAATAATTCTCATTCCTTTGTTTTTTTGTCATTGTAGGATTCCTCATACCCTTTATACTGATGTTTTGCCTAGAAGATTCTTTTGAATAATGTCATCTGCATCTTCGATCAAGTATTGATCTGAGTATCAACCTACAAGTGCACATGTGAACACGAGTTTCCCTCACAACGATGCATCCAATTCACTACTCCAATCCCTAAAAAAAATGTAGAGATAATATTTGCTGATTCAACCATATAATTTTCAATAGGCAATACAATGTCGAGTAAGTCAAGTACAAAATTACCCTTCATTGATTGATCCAAGATTTTGTGGAAAAATTAGCTTCTCTGAGTGTGTTACTACGCTCTATCTATTCTACCACCGCTACCACTACTGATCTATTACAATCTTTTCTCTAGATTAATAAACACAAGTGCCAGGCAGGACTGATTATACTGGATCTTTGCATGGGCTTGCAGTTTTGCAGCAAACATAGGCGTGTCTCTTCATTTCAGATGGTAGTTTCATTTTGTGTCCTATCATTGGATGGCAAACTGATCTTTTATTGATCCATCTAAAACATAGGTATCTATTTTTATTGAAAATTAGGCAGGGCATATACCTCTCAAAAATTAAGTGATAGATTGTCATGTTTTCCGCCATTCTTGCTTGATAATAATGGGGAATCAATGAATATTTGTCATCCCATATAAAAGGAAGGATATCAGGGTTAATGAGTTTGACTCACATTAAGCAGACTAGAGGGTTCAATTTGACAGCTATAATTCTAAAAGAGATAAAACTTAATTGATGACTTTGATTGGCATGGAAAGCTAGGGAATGGGTGGATGGCTTTAATCCCTCTTTAGAGATAGAAAGAGCTTACATGGATGAGGTGGATGATTATTGTGATGCAAAAAGAATTGACAACTTCATGCTCACACGTTACGAGTGAGAGTAGAATCAATCACCTCGAAGGTGGTCATTGTTATTTTTTTTTTTTGTTATTAATGTTTGGCAGTAAGAACTCTTTCTTCTTTGTACAGAAAGTAGGGTTTGGTAATATTTTCATGACTGGTTTCACTGACTATGGGACTCAAGGTTTTCTCCTTTCCCTAAGTCACATCTTGTTGATGCAATACACTTCAACATGATCTGTCTTGTGTGTCATTTTCATAGGAACACTGATGATGTATTGATGGAGCTTCATCTTAAGCTTTATCCTAATAACCGCAAAGCTGTGCAAGAACGTATTCAATATCATCAGCTGGTCAGCAGCCTAACAATTCCTAGGTTTGACATTTTGTATATAACTTGTGCCAATTTCTTGTCCTTTAACTCATTTGAGCAAGAAGCACTATTTTGTCTTCTACATCAACACCAAAGCCAAGTATTTGTGTGATAGTCATACAACAATGGAGTTTGCATTTGGTGCTATTTATCTAATTTGAGCGTCATTTCTATGATTCCTGTCCTTCTCCATTATAAATGGAATACTGCTATATAGGCAGAATTGCTCATCTTTTCATCAACAGAGAAAAGCATATGTTGATTTGCAGCCACCTATTTGTTTTCTATTATGCCATTGAACAATTTTTCATGAACATGTATGATACATGCTTTCAGCTTAACTAGGTGAACTCTTGGCCTTTGATCCACCATGAATGTTTTGGAGGCATCAGGGATGCATGCTTTATTCCCTGTTATGTGGTTATGTTGGGTAGGTTTTGTAAAGCAATAGTTATGTATATAGGATTTAGTGCATAGTTTGTCGTACTGGTGCATACCATTCATGCCCTACCGGTACTAAACCAATATGGTAGGAGGGGGGGGGGGGGTGTACTGAGTGTCAGTATGCCGAATTGCCCCTATACCAGGCATACGATATAATAATAGAATGGTATCAGTACAAGATCTGGTACCAAGACAACGAATCTTGATTCAGTGCATTATAGTGACACTATGACACTTGTTCCTCAAGTTAATTTGACAATATGGTTCACCGAAAGTTTGGATATTTATCACAAAACTGGTAGTTTGTCATCAATTTTGATAAATTTGTACAAAGTTACTGCAGTAATTGTTCATGAAAGTACAGAGGCAATCAAGTTTATAGTTTTTTTTTTTGTGTTTGACCAAGATTTTTAAGTTTGTAGCAAGGAATTTCACTTGGATCTATTTATTCTTCTCTTTCTTTCTTTGATTGCACAAAATCCTGATGCAGCATTCATCTGATCATGTTATACTGCAGGTTACGGATCAAAACCTTGATGTCTGGACAAACAGTTCAGCTTGTGTATCTGATGCTTTGCGCCGTTACTATTATCAGTACCTTTCTTCTACCTCAGAGGCTGCTGAGGTACGCCTTGAGAATATTCTGAGCCTTGCAAGTTGAAATTTTCTTTGAGTGATTTATATTTTCTGAAAATTGCTGGCATTCTTTTTATTATATCCAATTGTTGTGTTGTCATGCGTGAGGGCCTACCATTACTTATGATCTCTTATTTGTAGAGCATACAAAGATGTTCTGAAACTTGTCCCTGATCACCTGTTTCAGTGGCTGGGTCATTGGTCCACTCTTCAACCAGTAGTCAAAACATTGATACATGATGTCATAGCTCATAACGATAATAAAAAGGAAATTTTTTTCTTTGAAATTTAATAAAAACAATATTATATAAATCAAGTATATATTTAGCATCGATACATCAAAATAATAAAGCCCAACATCGCTAAACCTATCCTGTAAGTAATTCAACTTTTACATGTCATGGATTTCCACGTAACCTCGTGGAGGATCAACTTCATAAAATATAACATCAATTAAGAGGTTTCTGACTTTATTTTAAATCCAACTAACATGCTGAACAAATTTAGTAATATTGCAACAAATATTTGATGGAAAACATCATCATTAGATTCTGCATACCTCATGCCAGAAACCTGAGAATCCTTGCTTCAGTGACTTACTATTAGGGCAGAAATCTGAGAATCTTCAGTGACTTACTATTAGCTTCACCACTAGACTAAATTAGCCCCACAGCCCAACTAAAAAATATTGTACTATTCTTTATACAAGAAGGAGAATCCTTCTCAGTATGCCAGCTATGCTAATTGAATTCCTAATCTCAATGCAGTTCTAGTCACATCATATCTACATTTCAAAGTTAGGACTACACAATATGAATGTGCTTTAGATCTGGTTCTGGCCTTTTTTAATCTAAACAAGAAGGTTGTTATTAGCTCTTTTTATATATTAGATTTCAGATTTCAGTTCTAAATCTGAATTTCATAGGAGAGGTACAAGATGTGAGGTATTTGAGGATGTTGAGAAATTGGAGGAGACAAAGGTGGCTTGAAGAGAAGATAGAAGAAAATGTGAGAGGGATGAAGGGCAGAAGAGTAAGGGTTGCCAGGTGGATGGGAAGAAGGGCAGAGGAGAGGTGAGAGAGGAGGGGTTGGATGGAGAGAGAAGAGAAGAGGAGGAAAAAAGGATGCTTTAAGGAGGGGAGGAAGAGGGTACAAGAAGATGATGGGATGATGTGATTGGATGATAAATATTTGGTTTCTAAGATGGGGTTCAAGATCATAAGGAAGACACAGGTCCCAGATATTTTATAAAGTCCTATTTTTAAGTTTTGTGAGATTCTTGTTTTACCTAAATCCTGATTGGCATCTTACTAAACATGTTAACAGAAAACTACGAAATTCCCTTTTTGTAAATTATACTTTCCTAAAACCTAAGAAACTAAAAAGCCTCTACCTCTCTTTAGGTTTTGAATAAAAGTAAGGCCCAATATTGAGATGGAATGGATCTAGATCAAATTCTGTGGATTCTTGGTACCGTTTCGGTACTGGGCCCGTACCGAGAGCCGGAGCCGGAGAAGACGAGGTGAAAGAGAGAGCGAACGGGGGAGGGAGAAGGAGAGGCCTTCGCCGCCAATGGAGGGCCGGCAGAGGCCACGGGGGCACGGCGGAGGCCAAGGCCGCGGCCGAGTCTCCTATTTCTTTCGAAACAGTTTTAATTTGGAGATTTTTAAGTGAAGTCGGCAAACGAGTTGTCGACTTCACTTAAAAAATCTCAAATTTTTTGCCGCGGCCGCATCCTTGTTTGGCCGCGCCCTCGCAGCCTTCGCCGGCCCCTTGAGGCCCTCTACTAGTGGCGGAGGCTTCTCCTTCTCCCTCCTTCCCCCGCTTGCTCTCTCCTTCTCTTCTTCTTCTCCAGCTCCGGCTGGTTTCTGTTGGTATGGGCTGTGTACCGTTTTCCACGGCCGAACCGTACCGGTCAGAGCCTGGACTGGTATGGTACGTGTTGAACCGGCCGGTATGGGCCAGCTCAGCATACCATGGTCCAAATCCACTTCCATTGATGCTTCCAATTTAGGTAACTTACCAGGATCTTTAATAACAGTCTGCTCAGTATGGCTTTTATGTTCAAATGATGGATATCTTTTCGATTTTAAGCATGAATTAGTGAACAAAGTTCTACTTGAAGTCTCTCATAGTTTCACATATTTAATTAATCTCTCATTTCTGATACACAACAAATTTTTAGGCAATCCATGGCTTTTAGTAGCAGACTGTACTGGTCTGTACCAGGCATATTGACTTATACTGGTAGAGAATTGATACTAGTAGAGATTTGATACTCAGTATGCCCATTTGTATTGAGTATCGGTACCAAGAACTTGACCATACCGACACTGAACTAGTTAGGAATTGGTATGGGTGGTGCTGAAAACCTTGAGGCAGTCTATATAAGGTCATTATTTTAATGCAATTTACAAGAATTTATCATGTGTCTCTTAGAGTCAATTTTGTTGATCCTTATCTATCTACTATTGGTTGAGGGCAAAAATTCTTAACCGTTGCAAGATTGTTATCGTTTGTTTCGAGTAACTATGTATAAACTTTATTGCATACATGGATGAGATGCACAAATGAAGAAATGCCATAATTTATCTGTATTTTTTGCAAATGGCTGTTTTCTGCAGGAGAAGATGTCCATTCTCCAAGAAAATGAATCACTATTGAAAGAAAATGAGAGGCTTAATAATGAAAAAACCTCCTTGCTTAGAAACAAGGAATTCACTGATGGCCAGATTGTAGTTCTAACAAAGTCCTTGGAAGCTGCCCAAAAGGATTTAAAGGACAGAGAAACTCTGGTATTTCTCACTAATTAGTTGTTATATTCTTATCTGTCAAACTAATTACATGAATACATGAAAAATTTATACATTAACTTACTTTGAAGGTTCAAGGTCTGAAGCAGTCTTTGGATCTTCAGAGAAAGGAACTCAATGACTGCAGAGCTGAGATCACTGCACTAAAGATGCACATAGAAGGGGCCCGAGCTAGTAGAGGGTGGACTGGAGAAAGTGAAAGGAGACAATCTCTTTCAATTGATAAATCTAAGGAAGAAATGAAATCCTCGCATAGTGAAATAGAAAACTTAAAGACATCCACAGGAAATTCAGAGAGCGAGGATACACAGCCAGAAGAAAAAGTTGTTGGGGCTAATGAAGTAGCCTTATCGTCTAATCCCATTGAGTCGGTATTTGGATCATATGTCAAGAATGCTGAATGTACTTCTGAAGAAGACAGAAGTACTCCTGAAGACAGAATTAAGCCCAATGATGCAATTTCTGATTCCTTGACAATTTCTTGTAATGGTAATTTACTTACTGAAAATCGACAGAATCTCCACAATCACATTTCCGATTCACCAGCTGAAGATAGAGGGTTTGTTCAAAAGACAGAGAGTCCTAAGAGGGAAAGAACTTCTGATAAGATGGTAAGAGCCTGGAAGCATGTAGTTTTCTTCTTCAGGGTCTTCTTTTTCCACATATACATATATGGGATCAATTTAAATAAAAATGTGATTACTTGAGACAGGCTTTGGAGACCATCCAGATACTTTCAGATGCTTTGCCGAAGATTGTACCTTATGTTCTGATCAACCACCGTGAGGTTTTATTGGATTTCCCTTCTCTCGTCTCTGTTCTTCTTGTAATGCATTAATTTTCTATTAACAAATGTCATATGCCTACAGGAGCTTCTTCCACTGATCATGTGTGCAATTGAACGTCATCCAGATAGCAGTGTGAGAGATTCTCTAACTCACACATTGTTTAATCTAATTAAACGACCAGATGAACAGCAGAGACGAATTATAATGGATGTAAGTTCCTTATAAAGCTGTCAGAATTATGGGCAGGCCGTAATGCCTTTTGCATTATATATTGCCGGGCCATGTATCAGAAGTAGTGGAGTAGCTCATTATTGCTCACTTAATTTTTTTCCTTCTTTTTTCCAGGCCTGTGTAAGCCTAGCTAAGAATGTCGGAGAGATGAGAACTGAAACAGAGCTTCTTCCCCAGTGCTGGGAACAGGTGCTCATATTGTTTGTTTAAACTGTTTAGTCTATTTACCTAATATATTATCGTTGAAGCACCATTACGTAATATGAGTATATCTGCAGATAAATCATACATATGAAGAGCGACGGCTACTAGTCGCCCAGTCATGTGGGGAGCTGGCAGAATTCGTTCGGCCTGAGATTCGGGATTCTCTCATTCTATCCATTGTGCAACAACTAATTGAAGATTCTGCCACAGTTGTGCGAGAGGCTGCGGCTCGTAACCTGGCATTGCTGCTCCCACTCTTCCCAAACATTGACAAATATTTTAAGGTCAGCCTCACTAATGCTCAGAGGCAATCATGGAGCAGAAAATTGACTTCACAGATTTGGCTGAAATGTAAGCTATATAACAGGCTGGAACACATGGCTTCATGATGGCGTGGAGGCTTACTTCCTGTTGAAAAATATAACAATTCCATTTGAAAGGTCAATCTGAAATGGATCTGTTTGTTTAATAGGTTGAGGAGCTGATGTTCCAGTTGGTCTGCGATCCTTCAGGAGTGGTCGTTGATACTACACTTAAAGAACTTGTTCCTGCAGTAATAAAATGGGGAGGTAAATTGGACCATATCCTACGAGTCCTTCTCTCCCACATCTTAGGTTCTGCTCAGGTACATGTGCTGTTTATGTAGCATTTTCCCGCCCTTTAACACTGGCTTGTTTCTGAATTGCTTGCTGATATGTCTTTGAATAATTTCAGCGTTGTCCACCTCTTTCGGGGGTTGAAGGTTCTGTAGATTCTTATCTTCGTGTTCTGGGAGAACGAGAGCGCTGGAATATTGATGTGCTGCTGCGGATGTTGATGGAATTGCTTCCATTTGTTCATGAGAAATCTATTGCAACTTGTCCTTTTACTTCTGCAATTGAGTCTCTTACAAGTTCAGAGAATGGAAAATCCTTTTTCTCTGCTTCCTTGCTTCACTTATATGCAGGGTGAGTTCTTTTCATCACCTGAGGTGTCTTAGCTTGTTCCAAGTTTTGGAACATATCGTTATTGAATAGTATAGTGTAGCCCTTTCTTTCAGGTTTCTCTGATTTCTGAACTCTTAACAAACATAAGTTTTAACTTTGCTTGGGTAGGGGTCATGTAGACTGGCCTGCATTTGATTGGATGCACATCGAATGTCTTCCTGATTTGATTCAACTTGCTTGCCTCTTACCCAGTAAGGAAGACAATCTAAGAACTCGAATCACAAAGGTAAATGTGTATATTAAATGCTCATTCACACTAGTGCACTCAATATTCATCCAAGTCTGCCTATGAATGAATTCACTTATCATGGTCCATTTCTTATTTTGGTATGATATGTGCAGTACCTTTTGGATGTTTCTGAACGGTTTGGGGAACATTATCTTGTGCACATAATGTTGCCAGTTTTCTTGGTAGCTGTTGGGGACAGTGATAGTGCTGACTTGACATTTTTCCCTTCTGCCATCCAATCTAGAATAAAAGGTATCAGGAACAATCTCTTAGAGATCTTATCATCATTTCATTATCAAAAAATTCACTCATCTTGCTTGATCACAGGCTTACGACCTAAAACTGCCGCGGCAGAGAGACTTGCTATCATGTGTGTACTTCCACTGTTACTGTCAGGTATTTTGGGTGCTCCTGCCAGTCATGAACAACTATCAGAATACTTGCGAAAACTGCTAGTGCATAACACAATGAGTGAAGGTTCTTGGTCTATGTATCGCACTAGTGAGCTCATTGATGCAGTTCGCTTCCTTTGGTTGGTATCTTTTGAAATACCCAGCATTATAGAAGATTGTTGCCATTCTCTTAAGTGATCAATATTATTGTTGGATCAAACTGACAATGATTTTAATGCAGTACATTTGAGGAGCATCATGGAATTATTTTTAATATTTTATGGGAAATGGTCGTGAGCTCCAATGTGAACATGAAGACCAATGCTGCAGCTCTGTTGAAAGTCCTTGTATGTTTGCTGTCACACCAATCAAACCAAACTGTTTGTTCTATATGAATTATCTTATGTTCTCACAACTATGTTATTCCATCAATAGGTACCTTACATTGATATTAAAGTTGCTTCAACTCATGTATTGCCTGCGCTTGTCACTCTCGGTTCTGATCAAAATTTAAATGTAAAATATGCGAGTATTGATGCATTTGGAGCTGTTGCCCAGCATTTCAAAAATGACATGGTACTAAGCAAGTTGCTTTGAAATACTACCTTAATATTTAAATATGTCCTAATATGTGCTAACTAAACTTCTTATTTGTTAGATTGTTGACAAGATACGCATACAAATGGATGCTTTTCTTGAAGATGGATCACATGAAGCTGCTATTTCTGTTATTCGTGCATTAGTGGTGGCAGTACCGCATACAACTGATAGGCTACAAGAATATATCCTTGATACTCGAAAAAAAATCAAATATGTTTTTGTATGTTCAAATATTCTTATCTTTTGTTTCTTTGACATTTTATACATCTTTTGTCAAAGATTTTTCAGCTTACAGGCATGCCATCTCCTGGAAATGATGTTATGCGCCGCCGTGAGAGAACAAATGCATTTTGTGAAGCAATCCGTGCTTTGGATGCTACAGGTTTGCCTGGCAGATTAATACTTTTCTTTCATTTCTTTTGTCTGTACAGTAGTATTACTGATATGACACTCTCATGTTTATCTCTAGTTACCATTCACTGTCGTGCTAGTATCTTTCTTGTAGAATCGATGCTTTATATTGTCAGTATAAAATCAATGTCAAACATTTATATTGAAATGTCACACTTTAAACATGACTGACATTTTTTGAGATATATGGAGAGGATGCCACCACCCACGTTCATATCCAGGACCTCCAGCTGAGCTAAACTTTTTGGGCTACAGCATATAAAATCTTAGAACTGCATACCAGAATGTTTTGGAAAATTTTTATGCATCAAGTAAGCTGATGATAGACAATTTTACAAGCACAATTGCAATTTTTTTAATTTGACATGTAGTCTAAATAATGAATGATTCCAAAATCTGTAGGATTTTAGTTTCTACATGGGTTAAGATGCCTAGATCATTGTCAATGATTTGGCTTCTCAATTTTGGTGGCCTACAATATACATTAGCAGACTAGCTTTTATTTTCACTGCCCATTTTTTGTCCAATTGATGCATAAGTAAGAGACCTTGAAAATACATGATCTTTTGTTTTACAATATCATGATAAGCAGTATCTGTCCTCAAATTTAAAGACTGACCATTTATCTCCTGTTGGTAGGATTAAGATTCCAATTGTACCCAGGAATGCAGATTGTGTTGAGCTAGCGCACACCCTGCTCAACCTAGCCTCTTTTCTGTACAATGCCAAATAACCATTTGGTTGGCACAGTTTGGGCTTGAAAAAATTGGCCTGACTTAAGGGTTTCTTTCTTGTTCTGCTGCTGCTTCTTCATCTTCTTCTTCTTCTCCTTTCCCATCTTGGATCAAGAGCTTATGACCAACAAATTGCTTTAGCCTAGCCTAGATATCAGATAGGCAATGCATCCATGATATATTTGCAATGCATCTTCAAGAGGAAAAGGAATCTTTAAATGAAGATTTTGCAATATAAAAGTAAAGTATCTCTTGTCTGGATTCTGTTTTTGCTGTTTAATAATAGAGATAGCAGGAAGCTTGAAGAAGGAGAGAAGAAATTGAGGGAGGAGCATAGGGGATTTGATACTTTCAGAATCCATAACTCTAATTGAAACTTTTAACCGGGTCACCTTCTTAAACCAGTTCTGCCCTCTTTTATGACAATCATGGCTGGCCATTTCTTTCAAAATGAGGAGTTTTCTAGCGGTTGGTTAGCTGCTAGTCAAGCAATTACACCTTTCTTGTGGTTCCTGAAGATGCTGGGACACAAAATAGGATAGTATCCTGCTGAATATTGACCAGAGACACCTCAAACCAAATGTATTCAAATTTAAAATAATCCTTGTTGGTTGGACTTCTTCATGTGTAAGGGCCAGGTCCCTGGATTGTTGTGGCCAGGCCAAGCCTCTCCCATTGTGCATTGACTCGCCCTCAAGTAAGAATGCAAATTTAATGTGAATGTGTATTATAAATGTCAGATATGTTTTTGTTATCAATAATCTATTGATAAGGCAAATGGATATAGAATAAGTAAACATGTACTTGCATGGAGATTTATGGTAATGTTATTATTCTTACCAGGACTATATGACAAGTCAACTGTAGTGGCCAATAGTGCTTTGTGAATATGAATCCTGTAAGAGACAAGAATATAAAGGTTAACATTGAGAGTTACTACATTGAATGTTGTGAAGGGACTAGTTTTGCATTGATATTATATTGTTATAACAAAGAACTGTAAATCATGTTCTTGTCATGAGACCAGAGGTCAATAGTGGTATGTCGGATAAGGACTTGTTAAATGGAGCACTTGCAATTGGATGGAAGTTGCAAGGGGAAAAAGATCTAACATCATTTGATAATTTAGCCACTAATGGAGATTGGTGGCCTGTGGCCAAGGATTAATAAACTTGAACTTCAGACAGACGAGATATGTGGATCCATTAAATTTCCTTCCTTTGGTGTAATTTCCTTTGTGGATTTCTTTTTTTTTTCTTCTCTAGAAAAGAAGGATGATGTCTGTTTTGTGTCATTTAAGGTTTATTGTTTATTGACCATACCTTGACTGGAATGGTTGTATACTTAATTATGCCTCCAAATATGATTAACTATTATATTTTGATTTGATGATGTTTTCTTTTCATATTTTTCTACCTGATGCAAATACTTTTTGACTGAATTCAACGGACTATTAAGAGATGCTGAGCATAGCAAAAGTATTTGGTACTTGCTCAATATTCTCTTTAATATATTAATGGGATTGATTTTAACAAAAATATTTGAAATAAAATGTCTCAAGCAAAATCTTGGCATGGGGAACTGTATGGATCAGGTTAAAGTCATGTGATACCAGTGCAGACTGGTATGAATCAGTACCAGAAGGAAAAAAGATAAGTCTTTCACCCTGTTTGACTTGGTATCAGTCTGTGCCAGTACCTTATCAGCAGGTGCCTCTCAGTACTGCTCAGTTTCAGTCAGTATCAAGTAGCATCCCTCGGTTTAGCCCAGTTTGCCAAGAAACAGGTACCTAGGTGTGTCTTTCCAAGTGCTAGTCCTTCACCAATCTGGTTCGATACAACAGGGAAACATACCAATACTTGAATCCTTGATTTCAAAACCATGCCTTTTTCTTTCTTTTCTTCTTTTTCTTAACAACTTTGTGTCTGCAGCACCTAGCAAGGCTCGTTTTTGAATCATCCATAATATGCAATCCCATTATTATTTTTTTCTTAGTTTTGTATCTGGCTAAGGTTGATTCCTCCAATGATATTGCCTTTCACGTTCATTTGTTGTATTCATAGATTGAATCTATACTTGGTTGCCTATTAATGTGATCTGAGATCCATAATTACATCACTTTGTTTCTATGTCTTTTTTAATTATTTTCACTGGACTAAATGACATTGTCTCATTTTCTTGATTAAGTTAACATTACCTGTAACATTGCTTGAAGATTTTGCTTTGGTGTTCCACTTATACATTGTTCATGGTTTTTAATTTCTTCGTTTGCTTATGGAAAATAAAAAATCTTTATGCCCCACTTTCCTGACCTGTAAGATACATAATCCTGCTGCAATGCTCCAGTTGGATGGACTAATCCCCTTTCAGATGTTAGCCTATTGAATAATGTCAGTTTGCTTTGATTCCAAATGGTCTTTTTGGTTGCTTACTGGAAGATGCCTTGGGCATGTAGATGTGCCATCATATCTTGCCGCTAGGCCAAAACACACCAGTCAGTGATCTACATGCACTCTTAATTCTCATTGCATTGACCCAGAACTGACCACTTGCATGCTTGGGGAAACAGAGGTGTCTTGCTAGTTGGAGTTAGATGGAGAATGCTGGCAGCTTTTTTCTGATAATGCACTTCTCTTGCTGTTCTACGTTTATTTATTTTTACATCCTTGTTATGGGAAATGAAATCCAATGAAATTGTGGTTTTGACTGAACAATACAATTTTACAACTTGTGATATGTAAGTTTTAATCAATGATGTGAGACTAGGTAGTTGTAATAAGCAATCGGACCATTTTGTTATTGTCAAGGCTACTTGATGCACTATATTTTCTACAATGTGATTATTTTTCTTTCTTACCACAGATCTTCCTGCAACCAGCATCCGAGATTTCCTCTTACCTGCCATACAAAACCTGCTAAAAGACCCAGATTCTCTCGATCCTGCACACAAGGAAGCGTTGGAGATTATAATGAAGGAGAGGTCAGGAGGAACATTTGAAAGCATCAGCAAGGTGATGGGAGCTCATCTTGGCATTGCATCCTCTGTGAGTAGCTTCTTTGGCGAGGGTAGCCTTCGTGGAAAGAAAGAGGGTGGAGGACCAGAGCTTGTGGCCTCTCAGCAGCCCAGCCCATCGACCCAACAAGATGACACACGGTTCCAGCGAATCATGAGGGGTAGCTTTGGGGACATGTTAAGGGGAAAAGGGAAAGGCTATGATGATTCTCCGAAACAATTGGGCTGAAGGTGAAAAAGTCGGGTGTTTTTCTGCTATTGAAAAGCCTCCCTTGTGGCTATGGTTATACCGCCAGATGGTTTTTGCCAATTTTCTTTAGGGGGGAACATCTTTTTTTCATCAGAGGTTACTGGGAGTTGGTAAACAGGGCAGTATGGCTGTGCATAAGCTGATGTTCTTTAGAATACTAGGGAGACGAAAGATCTCTGTAATCACAGAATGTTTGTCATTCTTCCCATAGTGCTTGATATTAATCCAGCATTCTTTGGACTTGCTACTCTTGCAATTACAATTGTTTATTTGCACATCTTCAGAGATTTAGAGATCTCTATCTGGTTATTCGGTCCAAATCAGAAGCGGTATTCTATTCTTTAAATTAGTGGAACAGATATTTGTTAAAGAGGTAGTTTAGTCGTGGAATTTTAGTGTGTTCACAGATAAAATTGAGATGTGATAGCTCTGCAGGTGTGGTTGGAACTTTTACCAGAATAGGGGGCCGAAATGGTTGCTTTTGACCATCGTATGGGCTGGGGATGCACTGATGGCTGTACAGGGGACACAGGAAGAAAAGGAATGAATGCTATGCTGGAGGGAGTTTAACGAAATGTGTATGAAGTCGAATGTTACATTAGACTCGGTGTGGCAGCTCAAGGAGAGGTGGCCTGCTGCTGTGCAAGAAAAATCTTATGCTCTTGTTTTTTTTGGCCTTGGTTATGCATTTGGAGTGGTTCTATGTTTTAGGTATTATGCTTTAGTGGGTCTTCAATAGTCTTGCATCATCCGTCTCGCATGAATCTCAAGACCGCTGTGAATGACATCTCACTGGCTATGCATTCTTGTTTTCTTCCGGGTGAGAAAAATGGATGATAAATATGGGTGACTTCTAGTTAATTGTTCAATTAATCAAATAAGGAGGATGACTATTTGTAACAAATCCATGGTAATGGAATAATAGGATTTTTCCACAGGAAAAGACTGTTACATGGAAAAATTCTAGAAAACTAGTTGTATTTTTTTTAAAAAAAAATTGTTAGTTTTCTAATAAAATAACGAAACACAAAATTAGAGTTTATACGACCAAAAATAAATTTTCAAGCTAACAAACATATATTTGAAGTATTATTGATATTTAATTATGCTGGGAGTTTGATTTAACTGTTAGGAGTCGCAAATCCAGACCATATTTTTGAGACTTGTTTGACATTTATGTCCGGAATAAAGCAGGTAAGTACCTTGTCCCACCGCTTACCCCGTTTCTAAAGTGATTCCATGAGGGTTTAAGGTGCGTCCACAAACCCTGCCGCCCCAGCGAGGCCTTAAATATTTGCCCTAAAATAAAATTAAAAAGAATCCAATCAACAGCGGGCTTTTTCAAACTCGACTTCTACTGTTAACCTAAACAGAGGAAGTTCTGCCGAACGAGAAATACAGCGCACAGAGAACTATCGTCTGATCGGTCTTCGAGGGAAGGAGAAGCCAAAGAGCCCAAAGGGCAGTCAGATGATGGATGGGTGGATTCGCTCCTTCGTCGAAGCCATCCATTCCAGCCCCACGCAGGCCGTTATCTACCTCTCTGGCGGAGCTTCTCAGGTCCCCAAGTCTCCACGCTCTCTCCCTTCTTCCTCTCGCTTGCTCTCGCGTTTCCTTGTTATTTTTCGCCCTCATATTTATCGGTTTACGGATCATAAGGATGATGGGTAACAGGCGCTTGGATGGCTGATGTCTGTTCCCGGAGCTTCTAACACCATTCTCGAAGTCCTCGTTCCCTACTCCAGAACCTCCACGGCTCAATTGCTCGGCAAGGTTTTCGATCTTTTCCCTTCTCCTCTATTCCATGGGAATTTGTTTGGAAACTGATATGCTGGAGTGATTGATGGCTAATTAGAGTCTCATATTACAACGGAGGTGAATCCTTCTTTTAGATCATGCTGTTTCCATCATTGATAAATTCTTCCTTTACTTTATTTTTTTAAAAACTTCACTTATATTTCGAAAGGCTGATTACATATATAGAGTGCAAATTTAATGGACGAATTTTTAGTTGGGATCTAAACGGAGTCATCTGGTATGGCTGAGCCACAACGAATTGAATTGCATCCGTTCTTTCACATATTACCTACATGTTCATTCAAGAAGCCTCGAGATTTATAATCTACATGTTCTTATAAACAACTGATCCTGGATAGGAATCTTTCCATGAACACAAATCCATAATGTGCTAGGTCTGCATGACTGGGAAAGCCAAGGGCAAACACAATTAAAACTAGCACTTGAAGCATCAAATTACAAGGAAACATCATCATACCTTGTCTAAAAGTCTTTCTAGAGAACAATTTAATGCGCAAACTTTTCCAGTCCGATATCAGAATGCAGTTGTAAAATTGGAATAGAGTTTTAAGGCCTGAACAGTGATGACGTGCCAAACAGCCAAAGCTCTCTAACGAATTGTTACATTGACTGATGGCATGTTAGATGTCTTGCTGCATGTATAAGTTAGAATGCGTCAAGCTTTCTGCAATGAAGGCATTGGGACAACATCCATGACATTGATCTCCTCTACAATTTGGGGCTAATTGAATCATAAAGAAGTAAACTATGCCCATTCACATCGATCCATTGCAAAAATAGATAAAATCTTGCTTTTAAAATATTAACTGAAGCTGATATTTCTCTTTGGACTATCTTTGCATACCTGATAATTGGGACATAGGATGCTTGTGTAATCCCTCATGAGAAACTAATGGGTCAAACCTGACTTCTTCATGGGCTGAAAACCTCTATTATTTTTAATAGACGTAATGACTTCCGTATATCAGTAAAATAAATAAAATAGCATGACCATTGCCTTTTTCCGCACAAGGTTCCTCAGGGTTGTGAACAAAACCAAAATTCTCAATAGGTTAGGAGCTAGTTTGGCGCCTTATCGATTTGGCAAGTTTGTGTCCTTCATGCTTACAACCCCTATCAGAAAAACTGCTTTGAATTTCTTCTGTGTATGGTGTTATTTAAAATCCTATATCAAGAAGGATTTTATCTTTAGATATATGTGATAGTGTTTGCAATCATAGTGTATAGCAATGGTTAAGAGAATACTACTAGTTCACCATGGCTGCTGGCAAGAAGGTTTCCCCATGATCAATACCCTATCTTCTCATCCATGCTTTTCATCTGCTCATAAATTGAGATGCATTGACATGCATGAAGTCAACTTTTAAGTCCATTTCTTCAATCTACTTTTGCATATTTATCATCTGGAAACTCTTGATAAGCGCAAAATCCATCTCTTAATCTAGGAATGATGGTCCGCTTTGGCATCTATAATTAAGATTTTTATGTTCCCTTTGACTTCGACGAAGTACCAATCTACTCCAAATCTTTGATGCTTAAGTGGTCTATGATGTTTCCATCAATTCAATACTTGAAAGTCTCGCCCCCCTCAACACACACGCAAACAAAAAAAAGAGAGCGCATCAGCTTTTCAAACAAAGTTTGTTTTGACTGTGAAAGGCATGCTGGTATTGTTGTATTCTTTTGCCTTGTTAATGTGATTCACAAAATACTAATTCTAATTCATGCCTCTAGCTAATACTCAATTGACTTATCCATCCATGTAGGGAATTCGTAGATCCTTATGAACTGCAAACTAGGTTTTTGCCCCATCCATGTGTGATAAGGAGCTAATTTGCTGACCTAAAACATTATTTAAGATCTATGATTCACAAAATACAAAATTCTAATTCATGCTCTAACTAATTCTTGATTCATTTTTCCATGCATGCAGGGATCCGTAGATCCTTATGCACTGCAAACTAGGTTTTTGCCCCATCCGTGTGTGATAAGGAGCCAATTTGCTGACATAAAACATCATGTAAGATCTACATTGCACTCTAAAGTGCAAAACCCCAACAAAAGATAGGGAGATTTGCTTGACTCATTGTAGAACATACCATTTCCATTGAAATGCAGTACTTCACCTTGTGTATTTCCTGGAGATGCCTCCTGAAAATCTATTCTGTTGTCTTATATGAACTAAACTTGCAGAAAAATATAGCAACCAACAAAATAGTATCCTAGAAAGGTCTGATCAACTTACATAGCTTGTTTTGCATGCTGTGGTATATAACACCCTTGCTTTCTTGTGATGCTTCTTGATAGAAAGGAAATGTTAACGAAATATATGACTGTCTGTTCTAATTTTTTGAGCCTGGTGCTCCCCTTCCACTCTCCTTTTCTGCTAACGTGTTCCTTCCGAGCATCATTATTTATAATTTTTTTTTGGTCAAATTAACACGTAATGGTTTACTTTTATATGCTCCTCACATGATAAAATTTTCGTTTCAAGTATGAGATGTCAAGCATTTATTTGTTTGAGTTCATTTTGTGCATGTCCATTATTCAGATTCCTGCACAATTCGCCAGCCAACAAACTGCTGAGGAAATGGCATTATTTGCATACAATCGTGCATTGAAGCTTTCTAGACCAGGTTCTACAACCATCACTTGAGTTTCTAAAGATCGTATACTATGTTTTTCAGACAATAGTTGACTTCATCTATGAGTTATGAGATGAAGCTCAGTTCTGTTGCATTTGCTTTCTAGTTTTATTGTATGAATTGTTGGATGTGGAAAGCATAATTAGTATTTATTACCTGCAACATTTAGCTTACTTCTATTGTATGGTTATCAAATGGCCTTTATATTTTGCAATGTTTTATTCATTTCTGATGGGATTGCAATACAACATGCAATAATGCCTTACCTGAACTTGGAAGTAACTACAAATACTGCATTTGATCTGTGCAAGTCAAAGTTGAGGTTTGTTTTTTCAAAAAAAAAAAAAAAGCCTTAATGCAGGTCTATATCCATGGTAGTAATCCTTGAAAGAAATATTTAATAGTCAATTATTGAAATCATAAGATTCTAAGAGAGAGACCATTTCTATGGTAGATTCTTGAACTTGAAAGTCCTATTATAAAATGCATGGTTTATTTTTGCATGCTTATTGATGCTTCAACATGATATATTTGTGATACAACTAATTTGAGATTTTTATGAATAGGTTTACCAGTATTAGGTGTTGGATTTACTGGGTCTTTGGCCACCATACATCCAAAACATGGGGATCATAGGTATTTTTTGTATTCTCTCTTTTTTTCCCCATCCCCCTAGGACATGAAATTCTATCATCATCAGATTGGATTGAGTTGCTTACAGAAATGAAAGTGTTTCTTGAACTTGCAATAGGTGTTTTTATGTATGTATATCTGTTTTTATGTAGATATCGCTAATCCTATATCTTTGTCAGTCTGGCAACCCAGGGAGGATATGGTTGGTGATACTTACCAGAAACAACATGAATAGCTGGTAGGACAGTATGATGAATGAGTAAATTTTGTTGTTAAATATTGAAAAGGATTATTTTTTGACCATTTATACAATAAAATTATTTATATGCAAGGATTCAAATACTGACCATGCCAGTATACCATTGGTATTGTGTATGTTGGCTAACCCATGACTAAATATAGGGGTATACGGCAGTATGTACAACACCACCACATGGCCAGTATGCCCTTGTACTATGGTATTTCAGATCTTTTGCATGTCTATAATGTGGTTTTTGTATCTTTTCTTTAGCTGCAGTCAGAATTAATTGGCTTAAACATGTCAGATCTATCATACAAGATTTGAGAGAAATATGAAGACACCCAAGAATTTTTATTGGGTGGTTAAATTGGTAGGTGCAATTGGAGGTTAAAGTGACCAACATGTGCCTTGTGATACAAAAGGCAATAAACTAACAACACTGTGTGATTCAGACTTACAGAGTGTTTCAAATGTGTCTGCAATATTGCATGGTAGAAACGAGAACATTGGGATGGAAATGTGGTGGAATTCAATAATAGAGATTCCTTGCCCATATATGTTCATTTGTACAGGTATCGTATCTATCCAAATTGGGTTGAAGGATGGGATAAGGAATTAATACTAAAGGAGGTGTAGAACTAGAACCATTTCAGAATTATATGTTGATAACTAATTGAGGTGGTCTAAACATATGTGGCAAACTAACCTCAAAAAAGGAGCGGGAGATCTAAGCTAAGGTTTTGAGAAAGGATTTATAATAGCTTGCAGTACAATTTCAGGTTGCCTTTCATAACAAATGACCAGAAAATAAGGACACGTAAAGCTGACCCAACTTGTCGGGCCAAGATGCCTATAACTATGGTTTTTGTAATATATATCATCAATTAATTTTCTTTGCTTTTCCGTGTGTTATACTTATTTATGTAGTGCATATTTGATAAACATTTTACAGTGCCTTGGCTCTTTCCTCCATTCTCCCACTAACCTTTTTGTTACAACCATGCAGATTTTACTTGTCAACACGAACTTGTGATCGCCTGTGGTCCTCAGATGTTACTTTATTGAAGGTATCCAGTTCCTGTTTTCTCTCTCCAATGGATTCTACTAGATTAATTAAACATTTTGTATTTTGGTTAGGGTTTGCGGACTCGAGAAGAAGAAGACAAGGTCTCTAGCCATTTCTTACTTAAGGTAAGATGTAATGGTCAAGTTCAAACTTTTATTATATTATCCGCCACTAGTTTTTTTTTTTCAAATTCTGTCATGATATCTATGTTCCTTCTAGATTACAATCGTGCTTTTGTGTAATAATTAAGAAATGTTTGGTTGGTTAGTTCTTAAAAAGTAGGTAACATATGGCCATTTAAGCTGCATTTTGATAACTATGGTTGAAGATATTAGAATCAGGCAAATTAATACTTTCAGGGGTGGAATCGTTCAATATTAAAAATAAATTTATATCCTGTTAAGTATGCCATTGCATGATTCTGTTATAACATCTTTAATCTCAACCAAAATGTTGTGACACAATGCAATAGAGGTTACCCCCCAAGGTCTATGAGAGGAAAAGTACATTATAGCTGCTTACTTTTTGGTATCTACTGTAAATGGCATTAGACATACAATGTTGTTATTTTCAGTCATCCTTTAATGAACTGTTAATCATTAACACTTTGTCCCTGTAAATGTTAGTTGAATCTTTTGAGATGAATCTTCAAAACAAAAAAAAAAAAATGCTCTAATTCTTCCTAAGATCAAAAAGAAGCATGAACTGTTGTCATCTTCCTATGATCTAAAAGAAGTATAACTATTGAATGTGCCATATTTGTATTTTGTTATTGTTGATTATGGTATTTGGAACTATCCTGAATAACGGTTATCTACTTATTCCAAGGCAATTGCAGATGCCTGCAAAGTTTCTGCTACCTTTAAGTCGGAGTTACATGAGTCTGAGATGCCCAATGAATGTGAAAAACAATTCGATGAGGACCAGGAGTTACAACAAATTATTGATGGGAAATTATGCATGAAAATTTATCATTTTTCTTGTGGTATTGTGGCATCACCTGTTTATTATTGATTGGACTGCTTATAATCATATTTAAATTGGTTAATACTGTTTTATAAGCTTATGGTTCATCTGAGCTTGTAGATACACAAACATCTAATTCAGAAAGGAAGATAATATTATCTGGTTCATTTAATCCTTTGCATGATGGGCATCTCAGACTTTTGGAAATTGCATCAAGGTATGCACCTCGACTGAAAGCTTTTTACTGCAATATTCATGGCCTAACTTCTTTCGTAATTTTATATGCCTTGATAAAACTTAAAGATTCTTTCAGAAGTTGAACTAGCCATAATGATTTATGTATTGTTAAAAAAAATGTGTGTGTGGTGGTTTTGGGGGGGGGGGGGGGGGGGGGGGGGGGTGTGGGGGGGGTGCGGGCGGGGAGGCTTTGACTAATAATTTGAATCTTTTTACCACCTCATTGTGAATTATGTACAAAAATTTAAATCTTGGCCCTTCTGGCCCCATGACCTTCATGCCCTTTGTTTTCATCATGTTAAGTATGTTAAGTATACTTGTATCCTCGTTTGTCTAAGCATAACTACTAAACATTATTTTAATTATATATCTGCTTTTTTCCTTGCAGTATTTGTGGTGATGGGCTTCCGTGTTTTGAGATAGCAGCAGTCAATGCAGACAAACCCTCACTGTCAGTAGCTGAAATTAAAACTCGAGTTCAACAATTTAAGAAGGCAGGTCTGTGTTGTTTTGGAAATGAATGATTTTAATGGCTTAAATTTTTCTTGCCATGCTCATCGTGTAGAAGTTATTCAAATTCTTTTGGATGTTTATGTTTCATACCAAGTACTTCAAGTTCATGTGCTATTTGTTCGATTCATTTGTGCAAACCCCAGTTCCATTCTATATAGTAGCTTAGATTTTAAAATTCAACAAACTAGTTATGCTTCTTACTCAATCTTAGTCATCAAATTGTGTTAAGATCGGGAAACTTCTTTTGTTACCATCAACTTACCAACAGGCATAAAGTTTAATACATCGATGAAAATAATGGGACAGAAATATAGTGCTACCTGTCATTATTTTGATGGCATATAAATAATGGATCTCTGGACGCAAGGGAGAAGTAGAAGCAATCATCAAGAACATTTCTTTTGCACAGATTTATTACTATTGCTTTGAGGTTTTATTATATTTCAACATGGAAAGAGCACTGTTGAGAATTATTGCATTTAAAAACAAGTTTTATTTGTTGGTAACAATGATTGAAACACATAAATTGGGTTTGTTGGTAAATAGATGTCTGTAGGTTTTGGAGTTTTGTACCAAGAATTATATGGATGCTTGCCAAATTTGTGGAAGATGCTTTATCATATGTCTAGGCACAACTTTAGGATGGTTAGCAAAATGCCAGGTCAAATGTCCCATCAGGAAAATATACAAGTACCTAGCTAAGATAAAGGATGTGCAGAATTGATGGTTTGGAGCTGGCCAATCATTGAAAAAGGGGGCTGTACCATAAAATAAGTTTAAATTTTATTTTGACTAGGCTGAAGAGCATACAAGTTTCATAGAAAAAAGTGTTCTGGATGTTGAAATTTCTTTAATATACCATAGATTTTCAAGGATGGCTATGGCCTATGGCAGGCCTATAAGATCTTACAGCATCTGCTCTGGACATGTTTATGTGCCCTTACGATTGCATCTGCGCATAAGCATATGAAAGTCTCTCATGTCTTGATGTGGATGGTTGTGATTCTTGCGAAATTCTTTGCATTATGGACATTGCAATAGCTGATTAACATATTTTATAGAAAACCAAATCTTTCTCCATTTATCCTACTTCATTCTTGACTTATTATATTATGATCAACTAATATATTGAGGGATGTCTCATCTTATTGGTAATTTCAGTATTTAAATTCTTATTATTCTTTAATGCAGGGAAGACTGTTATTATTTCAAATCAGCCCTATTTTTATAAAAAAGCAGAACTTTTTCCTGGAAGTGCCTTTGTGATCGGCGTGGACACTGCTGCAAGGCTTATTGATGTAAGAGGTCACTAGCTTAAAAAAGAATTTTCCTTTTTTACCAAAAAGAGAGGGCTTATACCCTTGTTGAAGCCAATTTGTTAGAACAAAGAGCTGATTATTCCTGCTACCTTCTTTCTTATGTTGCATAAATATACTTCAACTTGTTTTTTCTGTAGTTCCTATTTTCATTTCTATATATTTTCTTTTTTTAAAGATATTCTGTTTAGTATGGTGCCCCTGATGAACTCACCAAAATTTCTTGAATCTATGCAAAGTGACATTTTAGTGATCTATAATGCTCCATACATTAAGATCCAGCAATAGAACTCTAACCCCCAATTGTCAGTTAGTTATGAACTTGCTCCATTTTCCAGTATTTTCCTCAATTTCTGTGATAGTGGAAATTGATAAGTAATACACCCATTTTTAGATTGCACTATGTTGTAACTTTTGTTGCTTCTCTCATGAATTGTGGATGGAGAGTCTCAATGGATGTTTTCTTTTCATTTTTAATAGAAAAGGAGTTCAGAAAGGGAAGTCGCAGAACTGTGTCTAATCCTGAAATCCAATCAAAATATCGTGTGCATTTGCATGTAAATGCAAGTATGTCTAGTAGTTCCATTCAGGTGGGTTTGAAGCAAATCCAGTTCAAATTTAACAAAGGAGAATCTTTAATGAAGTTCCACATGGTTGAAATTGATCTACAGTGCCTAAAATCCTACAGACCAAATTTTAGAATGTACATATTGTAAGATATTTAGCATCATGATGGATGTCATTCTTCTTTCCAACACTAGTATTCATTTTTGTGATGTAAAATAAAATCAGCAGAAGGAAAGCTCATGTTTTGTGAACATAATAATAGTCATTTGATGAAAATATTAATTTGGAGAAATTTGTGTGCTCGTATGTCATACTTGAATCAGGAATTATCTCCATATTTTACATCTTGAACCCATTTAATTCTTCATCCTTTGAATACTTAATATGTTGCATCAGTTCTTTTCTTTTTTTTGGGAGGGAAAGATTAGGAAAGCCTAATCACTTTCATTTCGGCAATGAAAGAAGGTAGGTGCAGAAAAGATGCATCAATTTTTAAATTTCTATTACTTCGAGGAATTTTTTGAACTACTAGACCTGTAAATGTATTCTTCTTACAAGATATAGATTTTCTTACTGGAAAGTGGTTTCTGTTAGTCAAGTCTTTATAATCTTAGCAATAAACTTGCTTTTCCTTGTAACCTGGAGAGCATGGATGGAACATGACCGATTCGTATAATACATACTAAATAAGATTCTGTTATTCTTTGTTTAGCCGAAATACTATGGTGGCGATTATGGTAAAATGCTGGAAACACTTCTTGAGTGCAAAAGAACAGGCTGCCAATTTCTTGTGGGTGGTCGAAAGGTCGATGGAGTTTTCAAGGTATTGGTTATATATATATATATATATATATATATATATAGAGAGAGAGAGAGAGAGAGAGAGAGAGAGAGAGAGAGAGAGAGAACTAGATGTGTTTTTTTACAGTATTTCTAGGAAAGTTAACCATGACTGTTGCCATTTTGTAGGTTCTTGAAGATTTTGATATTCCTGAAGAATTGAAGGACATGTTTATCTCCATACCAGCAGAGAGTTTCCGTGTTGATTTATCATCCACTGAGATAAGAAAAAGTAGGGGCATGTGATATATTGTGGACTCATTTTCTGTCCATATAAGATGCAATAATTTAATCTAGGTGAAACATTAATATTTGTATTCTTGGTTCATTACGATATTAGTTAACAGTTGATGCAGCATAAAAAGTTGTGGTCCTCTTAATGATGTTTTCTTGGCCTGAAGCCTGCTTCCGTTCGTCACCAGACCTGGTCTTCTTCCACTATTAAACTCTGGCTCTTGAGCATCATCATTTGCGAGGAAGCAGGTCATCCATTCGACATCTTCACTTTATTTTTCTCTTCCTGCCTCACATTTTCACGTGCATGTCAGGTGCTGAAGCTTAACCCTGATGTTGTCTGATAGAGGGATCGTAACATGCTTTTATTTACTTGATGGCGTACAAAAAAGATCATTGTTGAAAGGAAACCCAGGCTCACTTTGTTTTGAGATAATAAACTGACTCGCTCTCCAGATATAATCATCAGGGTGATGTTAATATCTTTCATTCTTCCCCCTTGTTTATTTCTCTCTCTTCATCTTCTTCCTTCTGAGACTTGCAGATCACTTGCGACTCATAAAGTGGTCATGAATAAAGTTTTGGAATTTAACCTCTAATTATTTAGACAAGATCTAGCTAATGAGAACGGATCGGTTAATCTTTGTTCTCCAATCGTAGCAATAGTGAGCCCAAGACAAACATAACGTAGGCAAAGTTAATCAAGTTTATTCAGAGAAATAGGCTAGTTTCCCTTTGAGGGGCTTACTCCTTAGAGGTGTTGATCGCCCTAACTCCATCTCTCTCTCTCTCTCGCTGTGCAGTCCTCAGTGCCCATTCACACGGACCGAACAGAGCGGACACCTCGAACCTAGCAAAACAACTACAGTGATCTCGTGCTATCTCTGCATCTGCCATTCAAGTACTCGCAAAGTCCGACTCCAACCCGTGACGCTCTTTTTTTTTTTTTTTACTACCCCTAAAATATTCCATTATATTTTCGCAAATTCACCCATGCAACCATCCAGCTCCATAACGGTTCTTTTTAAATTTTTTATTTTTACACCGGGGAGGCCGACCACCACCCATTCTTATCCCAAATGGGTCTTATCTAAGCCAAAATTTAGGCTCCTAGAGAGATTTATTCTAGTGCTGGCACAGCCCGAGCTTTTAAATGGGGATCAAAATGAAGATTTGAGCTAATTCTCCGGTCGTCAGCGCACAGCATTCGAAGTGTGGCCAAATATAGCTTTTTCCCGTGACATTATTGGGAGTCACCATCTTATCCATTTCCCCAGAGTTGATATATTGTTAACTATGTTTACACCATTGATATTTGATACAGCACCTCAAGTTAGATAGAGATTGGTGTGATTCAAGTTAATGAATCTATAAGAAATAGGTGATTGGTAGTATTAGTCCCAATTGGTTATTCGCTAGATAGATCTTAAATACTTATACAGGATTAAGAAACTCAACTAATACTTTCCGACTAGTCTTTTTGGATGAGGTCCTAGATTGTTACAAATCGTATCAGACTAAACACAGCCTATAACCTATATGGACTAGGTTAAACTACAATATAAATCCATTGAGACTAATCATGAACTGATCATGGTGTTTATGATTAGCTTTGAATGGATTTGAAGTTTTAGCTTGATGAGGACGTCAGAGCTTAAACAGGAGATGTGAGGACCCGTGCGGGCGTGTGTTTAGTCTCATATCAGTTATTTGCTGGATAGATCTTGAGTACTTATATAAGATCAAGAAATCTAAATATTATCTTTCTACTAACTTTTTTTGGATAAGGTTTTGTGTTGTTATGGATAGAGTAGGAGAGTTGATGCATCAATTAATAATAGGCCAAATAGATAGAGTGGGCGAATTGATGTATCAAACTGTTTTTTCATCTCAATGGCCTCCAGCACTATTTTTTTTTTCGGTCTCAAACTACAGCAAGTTGAGTCTACACAGTGTATGAGGGTCAAGCAAATCCTATTACGTCGATAACAAGTTTAGTAAAAAGACTTTTTTTTATAAAAAAAATCTATATCTGGTGAATTTAGAGAGATAAACTTGTAGCTATCGGCCTAAATTTTAGGGGACGTGTCAGCATTTAAACATGATTCAACCACGTCAGTCACATGTTATCTCAACCTAAGCTAAGATCGAAAGAGGAATGAGAGCGGTCCTCATCTGAAGGGCGCCGATTTTTTGACTCTACAGGGTTCACATTTCTACTACTTCATCTAAATAAAAATAAGGTTGGCAAGTGGATGCTAAGATTACAATATCATAAGGTCGCCAATCTTTTCAGCTCTGTAAATTCTTCAAACCTTCTCGAAATTTCGATCTATGCATCTACCTTGATGAATTAATAAAGTGGGGAAGTTGCTTATTTCCTCCTCCATTACTCAAAAGGAAAACGTTCTACATATCCAACGAAGACCTACGGTTACTGGTCATAGATTGCGTATTACGTCACATAATATATTTTAAATTTCTCACGTCGTCGTGGAGGTGGGTCAATACAGTGCAGCCAAAAGACCATCAAGGGAACCATCAAAGTTCGGATATTTTCTAAGGTGTGCTGAGATCTAAACAGAAGTTCATGATGAGGTACACCAAGCTCCCACCCCCAACCACATCATTAGGACGCTCCAACCCCACTGACAAATTAGATAGCAATTGGATGTGATTATGATACGTGGTGGAACTTTTCATCTACCAAAAGATATAATCCATTGGACCAAACTTCAAAGCACTATCTATGGTTCAAAACTTCAAATTCGAACTCAGAAGAACAGTGCAAGAACTCACGTGAAAGGTCCCCGCCATTATCTAAAAAACTTCAAAAGTGGGTTGGAATCTCAAAGTGCTGCCATCTTCGTTCTTTCCTTCTCACGAGCCACCATGGTCTTTATATAGGACCCTCCTCCCTTACTCTCTCTCCCCCATCCTCCATTTACCTTCTTCTCCCCTTTGGCGCCATCATCTTCTTCTACTTCTTTGGTCTAGTGTTTGACATGAAGTCAGCACTCATCTTCTTCTTCTTTATCACAGCTCTTCTCCTACGCCGAGCTCCGACTACGCTGTCGGTGACATGCGACCCCATGGAGCTGAGCCCGTGCGCGGGGGCCATCCTGTCGTCGGCTCCGCCCACCGCCGCCTGCTGCGCCAAGCTGAAGGAACAAACGCCTTGCTTCTGCCAGTACAAGAAGAACCCCAAGCTGCAGAACTATGTCAACTCCAAGAACAGTAAGAGGGTGGCCAGCGCGTGCGGCGTGCCGATGCCCAATTGTTAGTGTACTAAGAGTATCCTCTTTCTCCTTGAAGATTTGAGCATATCTAATTAATTATATAGTCTTATGGTTAAATAGGGGAAAGAGGGTGCAATCCTTCGCATATTAATGGAGACTGTAATTTTTAAGGTAAGGGTTGCAGCAGGTATTCACTTTTGCTTTTGCTTTCTCCTTGAACTCCTTGGTGCGAGTGAGAAAGTTTTGTATGCATGGCGTCCGATGTATGAGGAGAGGAGGGAGAGTGCTGTCTCTTCTGCTTGTGACTTCAACTCTTTTATCATCAGCTCAGTACGTCCAATGCTTTGGTATTATTTGCTAGGTGTTGCTTCTCTGCTGTTCTAGTGAGCAAGCGTTTGAGGGTGTCAACTGCCGAGTTGGCGAAGTTTATGCAAGGGTTTGTCAGATGTGGCAAATAAATATTTTTTTCATATTGTATAACATAATATGTGATATTTCTCTTTGAAAAGAAAAAGTTCATAAGTTGTCCATCGATCAGGTTAGTTAATTTCCACGAGTTTATGCGCGCCTCCTGCGCATGCAATTATCGATGGATCAAATGATTAAATTATATAAGAAAGAAAAAGGTGTAGATAAAGTTAATAGGCTGTTTAAACATTTTCTTGAAAAGGAAATTAATATCGAGAAATAGTACACTCCTGTTTATTTACTACTAAAAAAAATCAAAAGGAAATGTCATTAGACGACTGTTAAGAAGGCGGGTCGTGACAGCTTTACTCGCATATTTTCATTTCATACAGAATTCTGTCATGGTTTATAAGATGGAATTGTGAGCAGGGAGTGAGTTTGTAAATTTCGTTTCTTCATGAATGGAACCTAGATCATTCAACCTCGTCTACAAGCAGCTATCAGTGTTTGGTCTTTTTTTCTGGACTCTCACTTTTTCGCCGAATCTGCTTGTTCTCTTTTGAGAACACATATCAACGGTAATCTTTAGCCATTTTATTCACTCTAGTAGCGTCTAATCTTCGAGTTAAGGCTTTCTTTTATATGATCAAAAATATATCGCATCAGTTAAGCCTCAAATAGGAGTGAGTGCAGGTGGGTGGGCAAAATCTGCCTCAGAGCTAAAATTAAAACCCTAAAGGAAGGAAGGGAGGAAGTTTGAAGTTAGAAATGGACCAGGACCCAAAAATTAGTTAAAAATCCAGGTCGAGACATCAAAGTTTAGACCTAACCGACACCAAATTCAAAAGAGACTCACCCTAACCCAAACCCAGTAAAAATACAGGTCAAAACCAAATCTTAGACCCAATGAAACTTGAGTCGACCAGATTCAACCCACCCGATTGCAATCCTTCGACTCTTTCATGCTGAGTTTGAGACCTGAAGCACAGAGCAGGAAAACATACATGATGAGTCCTGCCTGTCCGATAAAACCTATGAAAGGGATTTAATGACTTTTTCGAGGTTTTAAGTAGCAGCCCTCGTCGGACCACACTACACGATCAAGGATGCTAATCCTGTGAGTCAAAAAGCCCTGGATTTCAATTTCTAAAATATTTTCAAATTCCATTAGCTGCAAGAACATTGAATTCAAAAATTCCTAGGTTTAATTATCAAAAAATCAAAATTCCAACAGCTACAAAAATCTGATTTAGGTTGCAAAAAGAAATCAGATGCACCGAGCCTAATGGACGGATGCCCATAAAAATAAAACAACTTCGTAATGCCACAGAAGTACAGAACCAATACATCAACAGCCATCCCAATAACACACATCCGCCTCAATGCAATGCTCTGGCTTGCTATCACTTTATCACATTCAAACCAAGGGAGTTCGATTTTTTTTGTCCTCTCAACAAATGGAAAACCTTGTTTTACAGCAGATTTTAAACCGGGAAGTCATGTCCCAGGGATCTCCTTCAATATGGATGGTGCCGGGTTCTGCTACGTGCCTTCTGCGATTTCATAATTAGGGCACTTGAGATCCATGACCGGTCTGCTCCTATTGAGTCATCTGACAACCAGCAACATAAGCGACCATCTTCACCCCCAGTCCATCCAAAAACACCTTTGGCTGATGCAAGGCCACCATGACTGCTTGAAGCTGGTAATACAGTTCTTACTACCCCTGCATGGCCACCTTCAAGAATAGCTTCCGGGGACCCAATCACTCCAAGTGGTTCATGACTAATGGGAAAGTAACCAAGTGTCCCCGAGCCCGTACCACCAATCACCCATAAGCGGTCATCAACTTTGGAGTAGTGGCAATCAACAAAATAGTCAACCTGCCAAACAACAAAACAGAAGAACAAAGCGAAAGGAAGCAAATTTGGTCAGGATATTTACCTTGGTATGCCACTTTACTCAACTACTCTCAATAATCTATTATGCAGGATATTAAATGACAAAGGAAATCATATTCTTTGCAGGTAGGAAAACTGCAACGTGAGGTATGAAGCTTGAGCCTGATAACTAGAAATCTAACATCACATTGTTCTGTCAAGTTACATTGGGAAAAAAATGCTAATGAAGCAAAAGAAATTATTTAATCCACCTATAGAGAGGCAAGAGGGTAGGAGCCCAGAGAAGCGGAGTTAAAATGAAAAAGATCATGTGGGGCAGTAGGCTTCATGTCATTAGACAAAATTGTAAGTAAAGCCTTGTAGCAGTACAAGCTGGGGAAACTTTCCCATTTCCCTAGATGAAATGAGAAGGAAGAGAATGCTGTTAGCTGTATGATCAAAATCTAGTGAATCCTCTGGAATCCCTGGACTTACAGAAAGTCTAATTAAAGGAGAGTGACAGTGTTTGATATGGAGCTCTGATCACCTTTAAGATGGATTACATATGCCAAAGAGCTAAATTATATTGTGGTGTATGCTTCGCAAAACAAAATTCATGAGTTATATGGTTCTTGGGCACAAAATGGAAGCATGAAAGCAAATCATGATGCAACACCAAAGGAGTTTCAATCAACTCCAGCACTAAATATGTACAATTGCAGATGATTATTAAAAAAAAAAAAAAAAAAAACAAGATAGCATATATGCGCGAATAGGTGTATAACCAAAAGTGGTCTAGAGAACTTGGTACGGCAAAGGACAGCATAGAACAACCCGAACAGGGCCTTGTGGACAGCCATAGCTGGTCAGAGAAAAGGCCAGCGATGCAGGCTTATTGCATTTATTGGGCTCTAATAGCTAGGTTTATTCTCATTTGAATACTTTATTTCAAACAGGAAACCAAATTTCCAAGTTAGTGTTTTCAGGAGTTTCTGAAGCCCAGCTCAAATAACCAGTTTTGGGTGCAGTGTTTCCGAGACACTTCAAAATTTCAGTTTTTTGACTTGTCCAAACATCCAGACACCTGGACACACCTTATGACACTCCTTGTCACTTCTGATCAACAAACTATTATATCATCACTGTTAAATATCAATTCACAGCAGCTAATTACTAAAACTCGGTTTCAGTCCAGTCCCCCAAGTAAAATTTCAATTTCGGCAATTAGATCATTTCAAAGCCTTTAGCTATCATGTAGCAAATGCCACATGCAATTAACTTATCAAGGTTAGAAACAAAAATTAGCAAAAAAAATGAAACAGGTAAACAGATTCACTAAGGGAGCTTAAAGATCATCACTAAATAATTTTCGAAATAATAATTATAAGGCCATAAGAGAAAACCTAGAAAGATAAGAAATAACTAAGCAACCAAGCTAAAGAATCAGCAATAATATAATACTGTATAGTGAATTGGTTTTTGTAACTATGAACTGAAATGGATCATAAGAATCCAATTATAAGAGCAGACAACCATACATGGTCTAGATTCCATCTGTCAGAAGCTGATGAACGAGCTTCTTCGAAATTGACTTCTCTTTTTCCCTCTTCCCAGTCCCATATACTGTAAAGAACAGAAAAGATGATTACATAGAGATCTGTAAAGCCTTCAAATGCTTCATTCACTAGCAAAGCTCATTGAGTGGAGAAGAGAAGACACTGGAAGAACAAAAAATTTTCAATGTCTCAGCTAAAAATAGCCTAGAGAACAGTATTAAAAAGAATATCAGAAGGTACACCTCTGGAAGTGGAAATTATCTCCATTTTTGTGTTGTCCTTGCCATCCATGCTTAAAGTCTTATTCTTTAAATAAATATAATTGTTTAAATAAATATAATTGTTCAAATATCATTGTTTATAAAAACATGCACACTCTGCTTGGATACTGGAAAGTTGAAGGAAATGAACTGAAATTACAAATATAGGCTTCCCATTCCATGACTTAAACATGTATATTATGACAAGATTCCCCAAAATTTGAATATTCATCACCCTTTACTTTCCTTCCACCGAAACAGAACATAAAAGAAAAGTCATTTTAAACATTTATTTGGGGCATAGTACCCTATATGGTTAATGGTTTTAGCCCCACAGTTTAGTTCACTGACAAGTTTTAATGGTACGGCTATTCTGTTTAAACATGCTTTACTGATCATAAAGATCAAGTCTACCTACATTCAGACTGCATGAAATCACCTTGCAGAAATTCAGCAACAACCCTGAGCCCTCCATCAAAATGCTTCAATGAAGTTATCATGATACAATAGAAATAGACCCGGACAAATGAATACAGGCAATCTTCCTGTTATTTACTAATTGCAATGTATATATGCTCGTACGAAGGGTTCACTTTGTAGAAACAAAAGCAAGCAGCATAGGAATGCTTGTTTCGGTGCAGCATGGTGACACCATCACTTGAAACAAATGATTCAGATATTGATCAACATGTGAATTTGGAAATCTGCCTCATGGAAAAGCCTCAAGATCCGAAAGAAAATGTCCCCTTAGTTTACACCAAGATCTATATGTCCAATCAATATACCAGGTCGCTCCCCAAATTTAAATTCTCTGCACATCTCTGGTCTGTCAAAGGAGCATATAGTGGAATTATCCTTCAGTCAGTAATAATTTGTCAAAACTCACCGTACAAAGTAAGTATATTGCAACCCTGAGGTTCTATCCTCTCTAGATCAAAAGAAGGACAGAAAGAAAAGAAAATTGGAAAATTAAAAATGCAAGAGCTCCATTATGATATTTTTTGAAGTAATGGTGTCTTTAATCCAACAAAGGATCTAGTGCTACCTTAATGTTTCAATATGCGTCAAACACCAAAGCTTTTGATTCATCTGCCCAAAAAATCCTACTTTCGCAATAGATGTCTCAACATTCATCACCTGTCCATTAATAAGGATTGGCATGTGTTACATTCGGATATAAATCCTTCATATTGCATATGTTTTCTATGCAGTAAAATTAGATGCTTCTGTCCTTCAATGCTTAAATATTCAGGAATTGTGGAATACTTGTGACCTCTAAAATTCAAAAATTAAAAAATTGAAAATGAACAAGAAGCCACTGTTATCGAGAAAC
Organism: Phoenix dactylifera; assembly: GCF_009389715.1. Taxonomy (NCBI): domain Eukaryota; kingdom Viridiplantae; phylum Streptophyta; class Magnoliopsida; order Arecales; family Arecaceae; genus Phoenix; species Phoenix dactylifera. The sequence continues at coordinate 20,639,903 of NC_052395.1, read as the reverse complement.
AATATGTTTACAGTCTAGAACATGACCAAAAAGATTGAAAAATGCACATATGAAGTAAAAAGGTTGTGCATAACTAGAATCATAATTTACTTCATTATATCTGGGAATATGCATAATAAGAATCAGATGGCTTCTTTAAAGTTTCAATGTCAAAGTCTCTATTGCTTTATAGTTTAATAGGTCCCTTGTTGTTAAAATATACAGAAAACAAATATATCATACACAAAAAAACTAAAACTACGTTAACACGAACCGTACCCTGCCCCCTTAAATCATAGACCCCATGTCTATTAGACGCAAGTTTCATATTGCTAAGGGCCATTTTCAAAGTTATGCTGCGTGCAGGTGGCACTAGCATACATTTGCAGGTAGGTCTAGCAGATGTCATCTTAAATAGCTCAAATTAACTAAATTCCTGCTGCTCATAAATAAAGAATTTTACTTGCACCTTAGAACATGTGCCAGCTTGAGTAACCGTAGCTGTTGCAGTATCGCATTAAACTATAAGAACGAAATAAAATCAACACTAATTACTTACTGATTCCAAATGGTTATCATCATCAATTTGTCCATCGGTATCAAAAAGGCATAACAATCCGTCAACAGAAGAAGAAATGAGCTTATTTTGCTTCTCTGGAATGAATCGTACCTAGCAGACATCAGAGTTCACAGGGATAATTTAGAAGATAATATGGAGATGCCAACTTTGCTGCATAAACCTACTGAATAAAGATATGAGTAACTGTACAGTTCTTGAAGCTATGTCGTAACATCTGAATGGAACACAGAAAAACGCCATTCCACAGTTAATGCTACATGGTATACTAATACAGATTAAAGTGTCTCATGTTCACACAATCATAGAACTGAAGAAACCTTTAAATAATATCCGAGGATTTGGAGCAATACAGCATTATCTACTTCTTGTAGCAAGAAAAATTAAATATACAACTACATCTAAAAAACAATACAAATATTATTTAGGCACCGTATAACAGGAAATGTCAAAAAAAAGGGTTTAAGATTGCATTAAGAAAATGAAGTCAAAAATGTTTCGTATGGTAAATTCCCAATACAATCCTCAACGGGTTTCAATTTTAAATGTTGGTTACCTTGGATTGCATAATGTCACAAAAAAAATATCTATTTTTTAATTTTGAATCCAAACTTTAGGAGAAACCTCAAAAACAAATATTATTCCTATGGACATGTGACTACCCATGGACATCCTTAAATGTATTGACAAGAGATTGCAAGGCAATTTGAAGTCTCCATGAAAAATAACTAAGGATCTTAAAGGTTATACTTTCACATATCTTAAAAATGTAAACAACCCACAATCCCTGAAAAAACCTAAAAGTCATTGCGTCTACACTATTGAGCTTTTGACATTTAGATATGTTGGCCATGTTTGGTTCGCAAGAAATGAAAGAAAACAAAAGTAAACTAATAGGAGAAAAGAAAAGAAAAATTAAAAATTTTCTCTTGTTTGGTTGAATAGGAAAATTTTCTCTACATCTGCCATGCAAGTACTCGCAAAGTCTGACTCCACCCCGTGACGCTCTTCTTTTTTTTTTACCTCTAAAATATTCCATTATATTTCCGCATATTCACCCATGCAACTATCCAGCTCCATAATAGTTCCTTTTAAATTTTTTATTTTTAGACTCGGGAGGCCGAGCACCACCCATTCTTAACCCCAACGTGTCTTATCTAAGCCAAAATTTAGGCTCCCAGGTAGATTTATTCTTGTGCTTGCACAGCCCGAACTTCTAAATGGGGATCAAAATGAAGATATGAGCTAATTCTCCGGTCGGCAATGCACAACATTCGAAGTGTAGCCAAATATAGCTTTTTCCTAAGACACTGTCGAGAGCCACCATCTTATCTACTTGGTTATGCATTTTTTTCAGAGTTGATATATTGTTAACTATGTTTACACCATTGATATTTGATACAATGCCTCAAGTTAGATAGAGATTGGTGTGATTCGTAGAAGTTGATGAATCTATAACAAATAGGTGATTGATAGTGTTAGTCCCAATTGGTTATTCGTTGGATAGATCTTAGGTACTTATGCAGGTTGAAGAAACTCAAATAATGCCTTCCGGCTAGTCTTTTTGAGTAAGGCCCTAAGTTGTTACAAATAGTATCAGAGCACACCCAGTCTATAACCTATATGGACTAGAAAAACTACAGCATTAATCCATTAAGGCTAACCACGGGCCGATCATAGTGCTTATAGTTAGATTTGAATGGATTTGAACTCTTAGCTTGATGAGGACATCAGGGCTTAAACAGGAGATTTGAGGACCCATACAGGGATGTGTTTAGTCCCACATCGGCTATTTGCTGAATAGATCTTGAGTTATATAAGATCAGCACACCACATCAGTGCTTATATAGGATCAAGAAATTCAAATAATACCTTCCTACTAGCTTTTTTTGGATGAGGTCTTGTGTCGTTGCAAATAGAGTAGGAGAGTTGATGCATCAATTAATAATAGGCCAAATGGATAGAGTAGGTGAGTTGATGTACAAACTATTTTTTCGTCTCAATCGCCTCCTAGCACTAATTTTCTTTTTCCGTCTCAAACTGCAGCAAGTTGAGTCTACACAGTGTACGAGGGTCAAGCCAATTCTATTTTTTTTAAAAAAAATCTATATCTCATGAATAACAAGAAATGACAAAAAAGGGTTTAAGATTGCATTAAGAAAATGAAGCCAAAAATGTTTCGTATGGTAAATTCCCAATACAAATCCTCAATAGGTTTCAATTTTAAAGGTTGGTTACCTTGGATTGCATATTCTCACAAAAGATATATCTATTTTTTAATTTTGAATCCAAACTTTAGGAGAAACCTCAAAAACATATATTATTCCTATGGACATGTGAATACCCATGGACATCCTTAAATGTATTGACAAAAGATTGCAAGGCAATTTGAAGTCTCCATGAAAAATAACTAAGGATCTTAAAGGTTATACTTTTACATATCTTGAAAATGTAAACAACCTACAATACCTGAAAAAACCTAAAAGTCATTGCATCTACACTATCGAGATTCTGATATTTAGATATGTTGGCCATCTTTGGTTCGCAAGAAAGTGAAAGAAAAAAAAATAAACTAATAGGAGAAAAGAAAAGAAAAATTAAAAATTTTCTCTTGTTTGGTTGAATAGGAAATTTCCCAAACAATGGAGGAGTCACCACACACTCCTAGGGTTTAAAGACAAAGGAGGACAAGTGGGATCATCTATCCCTGCTTATTGGCCAATACTTTAGCAAGGTCTCCACTACTTACTAAGTTGCCACATCACACTCTAATTTAAACCCTCCAAATATTATATGTTCTAATCTAATCAGTAATCAAGTAAACCTCTAAAACAAAAAACAGAAGACTAATTTGAACTTGAACCAGAAAAACTAAAAATTTAAAAAAAATGTGGAAATACTTCAAAAACACAATCACCTTAGTTGCCCCTTTTTCCAGAAAATTAGTCCACAAGTTTATTACTTTTGCATGCTTTTCCTCTAACCATGTAGAATAGGATTGTTCCTTAGCTGGAGATGGGATGCACATCAGATATTGAGTCCAACCAAGAAGTTTTAAGTCCATAATTGTAATCATCCTGCTTGTTCAGCATAAACTTGTACCTTATGCACTGATATCAGATGGTGCAAGTGGTCTCCAGTGTCATCCTCCGCGCTCCAATCGTACAGTCATACTCTTCCTGACTGGGATGGCTCCAGAATAGTTGCACCATAATTTCTCTTGGTTCTTGTCTTTAACGGTTATTCAGGTCCATCCTGATACTGCCCAAACTAGGACAGGCCCCAGTACTTGGATTTAAACCCATAGGAAGCGTTCTTTCTTCCACCTTCAGATTTATCTTTTTCACTGCTTTTGCTTGGACAAAATTTATAATTCCCCCACCAAAGATTAGCTTATCTGCTTTTTACCACAACCGGTCATCATTCTGAAGACATCTATGCACTTCCAATATGCATCATTATTGTCCTTGTCATTTCAGCATCTTTGATCTTTCTTATAAGTAATTCTTCTCATCCATTCTATTATTTTGCAAAGAGGCATTCACCTTGAGAGAAGGCTGATTGCTCCTAGCTTTTCTGATAAGGCATACTGATCTCTTCTTTTATCAATTTAGGAAAGTGGTATAGCCATACCTCTTGCTGATGTGTCACCCTCCTTGTGTTTTACAAGTTGGGCTTGAGATAAGATCTTTTGAACAACAGATGAAGATGTTGGAACTTTGATTGTAGCACGTCAATCCAATAACTCATACATCTCATTCTTATTCAAGGATTGAGTTGGATGCCTCTAATTGTCTTCAATAATCCCTTATTTTTATTATGTCTAATCTATTTTTATGTCTTACAGGTATGATATCTTCAAATTATTATATAAATGAGATCCCCTGCACCATTGAAGCAGAAATTCTGCTATGATGCATTCCTAATCCCACATAGTATTATCATTCAAACCATCATCGAAAAACTTCAGGACTTGCATAAAAACCCTTACAAGAGAATCTCAGATAAGCAACAGATTTAAGGCTCCGTTGTCATGCAGCTTCATTTTTTTTTCCTCAAACCAATTACTTCAGGGAAAAATGTGAGACTTGTTTGAAAATAAAATTAAATTAAAAAAGTCGATAACAATTGGTTCCCATGCCTTCACTCTACTACAAAATATACTCTTTAGTGATCAAAGCATAAGGAAAACTTACTTCTATATTTTTTCAAAAGATGGCATTTTTTTAAAAGCTTTGAATTTTTTTCCATGGTGAACCAATTATCAAGAAACACATTTTTGCTTTCATTCTAAGCAAAAACAATTGCTGCAAGCCTGCAAAAAAAACGATTCACTCTTTATAAGTTTCAACCAAACATACTTGTGTCACATCATCCATGTGAGATTCTTCCAAGCAAGCCACTTGCTTTCCATTTCTCCAATCCCAAAATAATATCTGCAAGAAATTAAAGCATTTAAAATTGGCATATACACCAAGATCACAAGAAGCCATCATAACAAGTTTGAAGAACTTTATAGATGACATAATATGTCTATGCTCATATATAGCTTACACCCTATCCAACTAGCATGATAATAAGAAAGGCAGATTGTTTGCAAAATGTTAGAAAGTCAAACAAGTAATATCAGAGTTAAAATCAATTAATTCTACCGCAACCATTAGTTTTGTCAAATAAAATAAAGCACCATAAGCATTGCCAATTGTCCTTGTCAAGCACTTTTATCTTCTCTGAGTTTACAAATCCTACTTGTCCATTGTCTCCTATCAAGTGCAGTAGCATTTGCCTGTAGAAGGTTGATGAAATTCTTCGTCAAAACCTTCCACTAGATTAACGAGATCCTTACCCTTCATCAGGAATTATTTGTTCCAGATCTGACCATCCAACTTTATTTCTCTTCTTTATAGAGAAAGAAGTCCTCACTGGGGTTCCAATATAAAACATGGCCCCTATATTTTCTTCACACTTTAACTTTGTTACAATAAACTTTCAAAAGGCACACTCCCACATCTCCTCAAAAGAATATGTACTGGTCTCTTTGACTAAAAAAAAAATCGGGAACTTTACATAGTAATCATGATTCAATTCCATTCTGAATGACAAATGCGTAAGAATTTTAAGTCAAAAAGCTTTTTTGTGGTACTAATAAAAGCCTCTACTACAAATATGAAATATGCAATTTACAACAATAGTTCATTTAAAGAGAGCAACAAAATGATGCCACAGAAAGGTAAATATCAAGCTTTGGCAAACAATTACTGTTGAAATGTAACTCCCTGAGGCATCTTAAATGTATCTCACAACAGTTAATATGCATAAGTTTTTTAAATGAGGATGATGCTTTCCTAAAATTATTTGTCATGTTGTATTTATCCTCCCATCTAAACTCAAGTTGTGATCCATGTTCTCTAAAAGCAAGAAATCATTCTCCCATGTCATAATGATGTCACAAAATTAATACCACACAATGCATTCTATGGTAATAAGTTTCCTAGGGGTATGAGAAAGAACACGTATTATTACATTATGAAGGACTTAATAACCAACCATTATAAAACAATGTATAACAACAATGTAATAATAAAAGGGCATTTCAATGCACAAGGCTCCCGCCAACTGCAAGGTCAGGGGAGGGTTAGATGGACGCAATCTTGAGCTCGTGTAAGGAGGGGCAATTTCCATGTTTCAAATCCATGATACCCAAGTCAGAATAGAGCAACCATACTGTTGTTCCAAGGCCAGCCCTTTGTAACAGCAATGCAACAATCATGGTTCAAAAAAACAAAATACCGGTGCAAGTGATGCACATGAGAGTAGTATTAAGGGCTGCAATATCCAATTTGTAATTTGATAAATGCTCTCCTAATTTAGAGAGTTGCTCTACTCTTGTTTCTCTCCTCTCAAGGCAGACTAAAAGGATATTTTGTTTAAATTTTAAGTAATTATAAATTGCTGTGGTGAATGAAGCAACCACGGAACCTCACCAACACTACTCAGGAGGAGTTTGGGCTCAATCGCTGTATGCTTTTTTGAACATGCTAGCATGGGCTGCACAGTGCAGATCCTACAGTTTCCACAGCTGGCGTTTTACTAACAAGTCATGTATTATCCACATATCATTCAGCATTTTTATTTGTTCTGGCATGTCAACCTTCATAGTACAGCAAGTAGGCATATCAATCAATTTGTATTCAAAGAAATTCTTCCATTGCATAGATATATGCAGCATCAGATAAAAATTTGCTCAGATTTAACAAAATTAAATAAATTAATATGTAGCAAACTAAAGGACAATTATGCAGTACCTTCAATCAACAACTAATAAATCACTTTAAAGTATTTTTTTTTTGTTTGAAAGACTTAAGTGTACATTGACTTCATTAGTGAGATAAATTATTTATATAATGTATTTTCATCAAATCAACATATCAAAATATTTAAGTTTTTCAGAATGTTTAGGTCTGAGTCACATATTTGAAAAATAAAATCAATTTCAGAGGAGAGATTAGAAAACTTTATGCCCATGTCCATTAATAACCCATCAGATTCCTAAGACAGATAAAAATTTTCAGAATTGATGATTACTACTGATTCTTGGTACTATAAGTTCAATGCAACATGCATCAAAATTATTGAATTTTCTTTTCATTGCTAAAGTATCTTCATGCACGCAGTCGAATATAGTTGAGACCAGTGCCAATCACAACAATCTTATCATGGTGCATAGTATTTATAACCTTAGTCCTAATCATTAAATATCAAAGAAAATATCTGTAAAGCAATTGCATCAAGTGTATGAAGTGTAGAAATTTTTATATAATGACTTAAGAAGCTCAAGCATATGATGCTATATGCAGATATGAGAAATCGAAATATATGGCTTAACAGATAGCAGCATTATCCTTAAAAATAATGCATTAGATTTCTAATAAAAAGAATAATAAACCGTAAGACTTACCTGAGCATTGCATCCACCAGCAAGTAGATTACCACTTGATCCACCGAAAGAAAAGCTAAATACTTCTTGGGAGGAACCAGCCCTTAATGTAGAAACCTAGGTCATAAATACTCAATTACAGAAATACACAAGTGAAGAAACGATACTTTCTCAACCAAAACAACTTGAGTTGCATCGGCCAAGATATATATTCATCACCCAAGATATATATCATCATCAAATATAGTAGCCAATTAAAGAGGCCTAGACCATAAATTTTGAACTAAAGAAATAGCTGATCAAAGAGAAAAGAGATTTTTTCTTAAGAAACCGAAGAAGATATATTCATTACATAGAAACCAAAGGATTTGAACTACAGTATGCATACAGCATGAAGTCATGGGAAAAGCACAGCTATAGAGGTCAAAGCGTGGTTTCTGGGTTGCTCATGTTTGAGGAAACTAAGGATTTGTTGACTATTCTCAGTGGTGCACAACACTATTAAAAGGGAAATGAATAATATGCTAAATGGGATAATAAGTAGTAAAAACATCGGTGAAATTATAAAAGTAAGAGAGCAAAGAATACCCTTTTGTGATAATTGGCATTTATCACTGAGATACTGACTGTGCTGAAATAATTTATATTTTTTAGAATATAGTGATGCAGAAAGACCTGGATTTCGTACTCTGTTAAATAACAGTTTTCAGCTTGCACAACGAAACAGTCCAGGTTAAAGATCATGCACTTGGGGTGATAAGGGTATGCAATGAGCCCAAACTCAGTCCTAGTTGGAGTCTTGTGAGCCTAATAAAGCAAATTTGAGTCTTGGGGATTTTACTTTTATGTTTTAGGGGATTGTTTTGCAAGTTGTTTTGGTCCAATGGCTGAGATTTGATCTGAACATACTCCACCATAGTTGTTTCCATTTCTTTTTTTTTCTCACTTTGTTACTTAATTAATTTTGGCCAGCTTTGAGAGACCTGTTGGAATCATGAAGTCCATGAGTATGAAGAAAGAGGTACCTAGCTTCCTTCCTTCACCTGTGTTGAATAAGGTGCAGAAGAAAGCTTTCCAGGATAGAAAATACAAAGAGTAGGAGCAGAAAGTACGGAAAGAATAGGAGAACAAAAAAAAGTGGGGGAAGGAGAGGGAGGAGAAAACATAAGAAATACAGAGGAAGAAGAGAAGATGGAAAAGGATGAGAGTGAAAAAAAGGAGCTGACATCCCTTCTAGCCATCCATTCCACTCACTCAACTGGCCTCCAGGCTATTTATCTTCATTTATTCTTCCTAAGGATTTGAACAGGCAGTGGAGTTTGATAGACGAGAGAAGCTTAAGAAATGTAGAAAAATGATACAGCCATTTAAAAACAAAAAAAATAAAATATGTCGCTGACAAAATTCATGGTTGGAGTATAAGCAAAAACCAGTACAAACCAAAGTTAACCAACAAACTTTGAACATTTTCATTAACAAGAAAGCATGCGAGCACTTAAAACACTTGCTGGAAAAAAAAAACAGTTTTTAAACCTGCTTGAAGGTCCTTGTATCCCATGCTCTAACAGTGCCATCGGACGAACACGAACATATAACATGTGCAGAGGATGGAATTGAAAAGGAAATCTCATGGATGGTTCCACTGTGTCCCTTACACTCCCCAAAATATTGTCCGGTTGCTGGAGAGTATAATTTGATTGTGTTTGTTGATAGGGACACTGCCAATGTTGAAATCTCCTGACTTAGAAATAGAATATTGCATCAAAAATGTTATTTAATATAAGTTCTATTATTTACTATAAGTTCTATCAATTTTAAAAAAACAGAAGATGGCTTGCAACAAATCGAAATAAACATCAAGAAACAAAAACTACAAGTTGCAACAGTGGTATATAACATGCAAAACTATATCAAGTGAAAATGCAATAACAAAACTATGAACTCCATCAAAGAGCAAAGTTAACGCCCGCCCGCCCCCGCCCCCGCCCCCGCCCCCGCCCCCGCCCCACCCCTGTAATGGTAGAGAATAACACAGGGAACTTGATGCGACATGTAAAGGTGATGGCTTTGTCCTACAAGAAGGCATCACTTCGACGAACTATCTAATGTTGAAGGAAAGCTTGAAAAAGAGTTTAGATTGAGATAATGTAAACAAAAGTTTAAAAGAGAAAAAGTATCTACAGATTAATTAAAGACACAAACACGACTTGTTGGGGGGAAAAATATAAATCGTCACGCTTGCATGAACGTCCGACCGGACCCTCCGACCTGGAGGCGTCCGAGCGGACCCTCCGACCTGGAGGCGACCGAGCGGATCCTTCGACCTGGAAACCCGGAGGCACCCGAGTGGCCTCTCCGACCCGGAGGCGCCCGAGTGGCCTCTTCGACTTGGAAGCGTCTGAGCAGCCCTACCGACCCAAAGACGCCCGACTCGCGTGCTGTGGTCACATCCCCCCGCAGCGCGACCGAAAAACTACACCTTGTCTTCGTCAACAATCAATACGTATGACTCCTACAGGCATTCAGTTTACTCAACAATCAAAGCGTATGGCCCCTACAGGCACTCAGCTTACTCAACAATTAAAGCGTATGGCTTCTACTGTCTACGGACATCAAGCCCCTTACGGCAAACCTGCTTGGCTACGAATGATGGCATGACTCCACGATGATTTGTAAGCTTCGGCCTGATCTCCTACAGTAACAGCATTGATTCACACGATCGAGCATTAATTTCTACTGCATGCCCAATCGTACGACAGACCGTTTGCCCCGTCACATCACAGGTAACCCAGCTCCCCTCTATAAAAGGAGAACTTCTCCATTTTAAAAGGGGACTGGGAGATTGAAACTCTGAATATTCACTACTCCTCCCGTTCATACACTTGCCCCCTCTGACTTAAGCATCGGAGGGCCAGCGCCGGAAACCCCGGCCACCGGCTTCTTGCAGGTCTCCCGGAGGACGTTGCGCGCCGCCAGACCGCAGCTCGTCGATTCTCACCGGAGCTCCTCCTTCCTAGCCCAGTGGTCGCCCCCGGGTCCAAATTCCAGCAACAGTTGGCGCTAGAGGAAGGGCCCGAGTCGCGGCCATGAAGCTGAGAAGTAAGGGAGCTTCTAATGCCTCCCGACGTCTTCCACCTAGCCCTGGACACTCTGTCCAGAACTTACCACCTCCGGCCGATTCTACTCCTCAAGTTCGGCCGGAACAGTTTGATACCCTGGTGCAGCAGGTTCAGGCCTTGGCAGCTGCTGTCCAAAGCCTGCAACCTAAGGGCGTCCCGACAGCACCGTTTCCTCAGGCCCCGGTCCAACCGGTGCCCCCTTCAAGTGGACCGGCACCCCAAGGCCGAGATCTCCACGCCTCTTCAAAGGCCAATGGTGAGGAGCGGTGCCGCTGCCAGGGTTCAGCCCGAGCATCCTCCTAGAGAGAACCCCTAGTGAGGGGTCCAGACGACTGGCCGCAACCGTCAGAGGTCGAGTCAGTCCCAGGGCAACCTGCGCCCGAGCAGACCACCGTGGTGATCCCCCAGAGCGACGAACTCGACAAGAAAGTCGAGAAGCTGGAGCGCCAAATCGAGGCGCTCCACGGCAAGAGGGCGACTTCAAGTTTACCACGAAGTCCCCTTTCTCCCAACAAATCGAGGATGAGCCGGTCCCGCCGAGGTTCAAGATGCCTCAGGTGAAGCCCTACAATGGCATGACCGACCCCCTCGATCACCTGGAGAGTTACCGGGCCTTGATGGCACTGCAAGGATCCTCGGAGGCCATGCTCTGCAAGGTCTTCCCAGCGACACTTCGAGGAGCAACTCGGTTTTGGTTCACCGGGCTGAAACCCAGCACAGTCTTCTCTTTCGAGCAGCTCGGCAGGCAGTTCGCCACCAACTTTGCTGCCAGCCGACCCCAGCGGCGGACTTCAGACTCCCTCCTTGACATAAAGCAAAGGAAGGGAGAGTCGCTCAGGGAATATCTGGACCATTTCACTGCCGCAACTTGAGAGGTCCGCGAGTTTGACCAATCAATAGCCATGTCGGCACTCAAGACTGGAGCTCGGTCTTATAGGTTTCTCTTCTCCATCGAGAAGAATTTTCCAGCTAACTTCACCGAGATGCTAGTTCGGGCACGGAAGTACACAAAAGCCGAGGAAGCCGTTGCTTCTAGACGGGGTGGGGCCGAGTAGACTCCAAAAAGCAAAAGAGGCGTTGTGAGGAGCGCGGCCGTCCCAGAAGCCCGTCTCCACGCCGAGCTAAGAGCCCGTCTCCACGCCGAGCTAAGAACCCGCCTCGTCTGAAGAGTCCACCCCGGCTGCGGGAACCGCTCCAACCAAGGTCCCTGACTGCGGGGACCGCTCCAACCAAGGTCCCCGCCTCGTTCGAGATCTCCACCGCGGCCCCGCATACCCAGCGGGAGGTACGAAAATTATACTCCCCTTAACGCTCCTCGGACTGAGATCCTCATGAAGATCGAGGGTATTTTCTGCCTCCACCCCCGATGCGGGACCCCGGGGCCTGGCACAATCCCAAGAAGTACTGCCGCTTCCACCGGGACCACGGCCATGATACGAAGGACTGCTTCCAGCTCCGGGACGAAATCGAGGCACTCATCCGCCGAGGAGTGCTCAACCGGTTCGTGCGGAACCGGCGTGAAGAGAAAAGGCCAGTGGAGGACGTCGTGCAGCATGGAGAGCCGAATGCTAACAAACCCATCGCTGGCACTATCAACACCATAGATAGGGGGGCCTAGCCGGAGAACCAGCTGGGGAAAGGCTTCTTCCAAAGCGCCCCCGCACCTCTGAAGTCATCTCTTTCTCGAATGAGGACCTGGAGGGAGTTGAAACTCCCCACGATGATGCTGTGGTCATTTCTATGGTCGTAAACAAATTTGATGTAAAACGCATCCTAGTGGATAATGGAAGTTCGGTGAATGTTTTGTACTTTGATGCCTATTCTATAATGGGGATGGCAGAAAAACAGTTACGGAGGATGAACGCCCCACTGGTCGGATTTACTGGAGACTCGGTTCCAGTGGAGGGCGAGGTCGATCTCCTGGTTACAGTCGGGCTCGCCCCCCGAGAGAATACCGTGAGGATGGATTTCCTCGTGGTGCGCTTGCCCTCGGCCTTTAACGCCATCCTTGGACGACCAGGGCTCAACGCTCTTCGAGCCGTGGTCTCAACCTGCCACCTACTTATGCGGTTTCCCACCAGCCAAGGAGTCGGCGAAGTCCGTGGGGACCAGGCGGTAGCAAGGCGATGCTACATGGCGACCCACGAGGCGAAGCAACCGGCCAAGGTGTCAACTTCGACACCAGATGACAAGCTCTCAGCTGAAACTTTAGAGACACGGGTCGGGCCTCAGAAGAAGCGGGTGGAGCATGGTGAGCTACTCACCCGAATTCCCTTACGAGAAAATTATCCCGAGCTAACCGTGCAGGTCGGCTCCGGCCTTGATGCCCGCAAGAGAGGTCGCCTTGTCAGCTTCCTGCGGGCCAACATGGACATTTTCGCCTGGTCGCCCGCTGATATACCGGGGATAGATCCGGAGGTCGTGCGGCAAAAGAAGCGAAGTGCCGCCCCGGAACGACGACGAGCGGCGGCCGAGGAAGTCAACAAACTCCTCAAGGCCAGCTTCATCCGGGAGATATCCTATCCGGAGTGGCTCGCCAATGTGGTCCTTGTCAGAAAAGCTAGTGAAAAATGGCGCATGTGCGTGGACTACACCGACCTGAACAAGGCCTGCCCGAAGGACAGCTTCCCACTCCCTAGCATCGACCAGCTCGTGGACTCCACCTCGGGACATGAGTTGCTGACATTCATGGACGCATTCTCAGGGTGCAACCAGATCCGGATGGCGCCGGAGGATGAAGAAAAGACGCCCTTCATTACTTATGGGGGCACCTATTGCTACAAAGTGATGCCTTTCGGCTTAAAAAATGCTGGAGCAACTTATCAAAGGCTGGTCAGCCAAATCTTTAAAGACCAAACAGGCCGAAACATGGAGGTCAATGTCGATGGCATGTTGGTGAAGAGCCGAATGGCGAAGGATCATGTGGCTGACCTCGACGAAGCATTCTCCACGCTTCAAAGGTACCGGATGAAGCTCAATCCTGCAAAATGTGCATTCGGAGTCACCTCGGGCAAGTTCCTTGGCTTCGTGATTATCCAACGGGGAATTGAATCCAATCCCGAGAAGATCCGAGCGCTCCAAGAGATGGTGCCCCCGAGGACAGTTAAAGAGGTACAGCAGTTCACGGGACGGGTTGCAGCTCTCGAAAGATTTGTTTCCCGGTCGGCCGAGCGCTGTCTCCCGTTCTTCGCGGCTCTCAAGCGGCCGAAGAACTTCTTGTGGTCGGCAGAATGCCAGCAAGCCTTTGAAGAGCTTAAGCGTCTTCTCGCTTCTCCTCCTTTGCTCACGAAGCCTCAGCAGGGTGAGCTCCTTTATCTGTACTTGGCTGTTTCCCCAGTTGCAGTGAGCTCGTTCCTGGTCTGAGAGAAGAACAAGCTTCAGAGACCGGTATACTACACTAGCCGGGTCTTGAGGGATGCTGAGACCCGATACTCCAAACTGAAAAAGACCATCTTTGCCCTGGTCGTCTCAGCTCGGAGACTCCGGCCCTATTTTCAAGCTCACACGGTGGCCGTGTTGACCGACCAGCCGATGAAGCAAATCCTGCAATGATCAGATCGTGCTGGTCGAATTACAAAGTGGGCAGTCGAGCTCGGGGAGTTTGATCTTGAATATCGTCCGAGGCCAGCAATTAAAGCTCAGGCGCTCGCCGATTTTATCGTGGAGTGTACTGTGCCCGACGAGCCCGAGCCCATACCTACAGCGGAGGAGCCCTCGAAACAGCCGTGGACCTTGCATGTGGACGGCTCCTCGACCTCGGGGGGTAGCGGAGCAGGCCTCATCCTCACCAGCCCGGATGGGGTGGTTGCGGAACAAGCTCTGCGCTTCGAATTCCCCGCCTCGAACAATGCGGCGGATTACGAGGCACTTATTGCCGGACTCAAGCTGGCTAAGGAGCTGAAGGTTGAGAACCTAAAGGTTTTCAGTGATTCCCAACTGGTTGTAAGCCAAATTTTGGAAGACTTCGAAGCCAGAAAACCATCAATGCAGAAATATCTCCAGAAAGTGCGATACCTCATCTCGACTCTGAGCTCTTTCCACATCCAACACATTGCCAGGTCGGAGAATCTCAGAGCAGATCAATTGTCGAAGTTAGCGTCCTCCCGTATGAGTGAGCTCCCCAAAGCAGCAGCGATGGAGTATCTCCAAATGCCCAGCACGGAGAAACCCGAGCCGGCCCTTTGCATCGAGGTTGAGCCGAGCTGGATGGACGAGCTCATCAGCTACCTGCAGGATGAAATCCTCCCCAGTGATGAGCGCGAGGCTCGCCGAGTCAAGCGTCTAGCCGCTCGGTACATATTGCATGAAGGCAAGCTTTACCGAAGATTTTTTACCTCTCCCCTCCTTAGATGCCTCTGCCCGACAGAGGCGGATTATGCAATGCGTGAAGTCCATGAAGGAATTTGCGGAAATCATTTGGGAGGCTGAGCACTGGCGCATAAGATTCTATGCTAGGGATATTACTGGCCGACACTCCAGAAGGATACGCTAGATTTCGTCCGGAGATGCGACCGATGCCAGAGGAACGCCAATATTCAATGCCGACCCTCGGCCCCGTTGACCTCGATCAATTCCCCCTGGCCATTCGCCCAATGGGGAATTGATATCCTGGGACCATTCCCCCTGGCAACCAGACAAAGAAAATTTTTGGTCGTCTCTATTGACTATTTTACTAAATGGGTTGAGGCCGAGCCAGTGGCCCGGATCACCGAGCAGAAGATGCGGGATTTCGTTTGGAGGTCAATAATCTGCATATTCGGACTTTCCCGCATCCTCATATCAGACAACGGCCGCCAGTTTGACAACGCTCGCTTGAGAGAGTTCTGTTCCGATCTTGGCATCGACCACCGCTTCACCTCGGTCGCGCATCCTCAGACGAATGGAGAAACCGAGGTAACGAATCGTACTATTTTGCAGGGACTCAAAGCCAGGCTCGGCCAGTCCAAAGGACAGTGGGTCGAAAACCTATACAGCGTCCTGTGGGCTTATCGGACCACATTCCGTGTACCCACCGGCGAAACTCCCTTCAATTTGACGTATGGAATGGAAGCCGTCATCCCATTGGAGATCGAGCTCCCTTCCCCGAGGGTAGAGCATTATGACGCCAACTCCAGCTCTTTGCAGCTCAGAAACAACCTGGACCTAATCGAGGAGACAAGGAAAGCCGCCCGAGTCCGCATGGCGAGGTACCAACAAAAGACGGCACAATACTACAACGCCAGAGTCAAAGCCAAATCCTCAAAGTGGGGGACCTCGTCCTCAGAAGAGCTGAAGTCTCTCAGCCGACCGAGCAAGGAAAGTTGGCTCCGAATTGGGAAGGACCTTACCGGATCACGCGCGTCCAACGACCCGGGGCGTACAAGCTGGAGTCTCTCGAGGGGACCCCTATTCCACGAAGCTGGAGTTCTGAAAATCTCCGGATGTATTACCAGTAGGACCCCAAGGGGTTCTCTCTGATCGGAGCATGAGTCTCACCTTTTTACAATAATTTATCTGCAATCGTTTAATCGTGCTGCGTTTCTCCTAATGTCTAAATGTTTCGTGATTCTCAGACGACCCGGCCTAGCTCGTATATACGACCTCGCTCGGATACTATAATTAACACCGGGCAACACCGGGCGCCTTAGCCAGAAGTCCGAAGTGCCAATGTCGAGCTCGGTCTCGATCTCCCTCAAATACCTCGACAAAGGTCGGAATGCCCCGAGGTCGACAGTGCGTTCCCAGACCCCTCGACCTCGGAAAGCGTCGCAGGTCGATAGTGCGTGCCCAAACCTCTCGACCTCACGTACGATACCTCGGCTAAGGTTGGAATGCCTCGAGTGCCGACAGTGCGTGCCCAGACCCCTCGGCCTTGGAAAGCGTCACAGGTCCATAGTGCGTGCCCAGACCCCTCGACCTCGGGATGCCCCGAGTGTCGACAGTGCGTACCCAGACCCCTCGACACTTCGGAAAGACGGGGTAATACCTTCGCGGCCCTCCGTGGCGCTCAACACCAACAACGGGGTAGTACCTTCGCGGCCCCCCATAGCGCCTCCTCGACTAAGGTCGAGATGCTCCGACGAGTCGACAGTGAGCCCGAGCTCCCTCGACCTCGGGATAACGGGGTAGCACCTTCGCGGCCCCTCGAAACGTTCGTGATTGACAACAAAGCGCCCCTAAAATGATCATGGATGACAACAAAGCAACGCCCACACATATCTCCAATGGCAACTATTTCTCCTAATGTGCCGGCGTCCCCAGAAAGCAGACCCCGAGCAAAAGAGCGTCCTCAAAAGTTAGCCGAGGAGCAAAGCTGCCGACCTCGGCGTGAGACGCTCGACTCCGACAGTACAAAAGGTATATTTTAATCAGTAGTTACATTGTTTCATTCGTTCCTGCACCGATTGAATGCTTAAATAAAGTCTTGACCAGCGTCGGGGTGCTTTGCCGGGTCAATCACGGGCTGACCTCATTGACCCCGCGTGCACTACTCGTCAGTGAACCCTAGTTCGATTTATACCGGCAGCTCAGCGAAATTTGATCCCGAGCTTGGAGACTTATATCGGGCCTGTACCTAGACGTGTTTAAGTCGGCGGGGTCCAACAATCCGCTTCGGCAACTAAAGGTCCGAGCTCACGGAGTCGATGAAATTTGAGTCCGGTTAGCGACCTCAGGTTCTAGGGCTCGGCAGGATTCAGTTCCGAGCTCTGCTAATCTACAGAGCCTGAGGCTAGCGACCTCAGGTTCTAGGGCTCAGCAGGATTCGGTTTCGAGCTCGAAGGCTTGACGAGCCCGAGGATAAGCGAGTATCTCCCGGACCTAAATACAGCAATATCGCTGGTCGAGGGTCCGAGCAGCGGGGACTTAGGACCCGAATCCAGGGACTTGGCAAGTATGCCAAACCTAAGTCTGACTACGTAACGAACGTGGTTGAAACCGCAGAGCCTAAGTCCATGAACTTGAGTGAACCCGAAGAACCTTAGATCTACTGAGAAGCGAGACTTAAATCAATTACACAAATTTAGAAAAGAAAGTTCATTTAGAAGAAAAGCCCGAAGGCTGAGTACAAAATTGAGGCTCGGCCGTATAACAGACATAAAGGCCATCCTCCTTTACAAAAATAACAAAAGAAAAAGAAAACCCTAGGGGACGAGCGCGGCACCAGCAGCCGGGATCCCTTCTGCCCGACTGTCCTCGGTAGCTTCGGGGGCAGCTTCAGGAACTCCCGCCAAGCCCTCGGCAGCGGCCGATTCCTCCGTGGCGAAGGTCTCGGCCCGGCCGTCCTCAGCAACCTCAGGAGCAGCCTCGGATGCTCCCGCCGGGCCTTCCTCGGCAGCGGCCTCTTGAGCGGCTTCCTCAACCGCCCGAGCCCCTGCCTCGACCGAGTCATCTGCCTCGGACTCCTCGACTCCCGCTCCCGGTTGAAGCAGATTGAGGTCGAAATCGGGGCAGAGCCGCCTCAGTTGATTGCGGAAATCGTTGAAGCCCTGGATGAGCCCGTTCACGGCTTCCTCTTCGAGCAGGTCGCGGAACTCTTCTGATTCACGAAAGAGTTGACGGCGCTCTGGGCCTGCTCCCGGGCCTCCTTTTCCCGAGCTTCGAGTTGCTCGGCCTTCAGCTCCATATTCTTTATTTCCTGCTCGCGGACGACGAGCAGGGACTGCGCCTCGGCCAAGCGAGCCTCGGCGGCCCGCACCTCTGATCTAGTCAGAGCGTGAGCGGCCCTTTCTTCCTCGAGCTCCGCGGTCAGAATTTGGACCACATCCTCGCTGGCCCCCACTCTAAGCAAAAGCTCCTTCTGTTGGAGCTCGGCCTCCGTCAACTTTTTCTCGGCCTCTTCTTGTGCCCGTAAACACCTACAAGCTCGTTCCTTGTAGTCCGCACCGATCGAGATCAGTGTATCGATCTCGTGGAGGTGCTGTAAGCAAGGCAAAGAGAAATTAGGCCGAGGATAAAATTAGGGCATGAAAGCTAAAAGCGCAAAAAATAAATAATAGTAAATAATGAATAGACTTACTCGAACAGCAGAGAGGCGAGTTGAGTCCAAGAAATTGTTCACGCTCATGGCCTGAATTTTCGCCTTGTCAGCTGGGAGAAGTGCGACGAAAAAGATCTGTCGCGTCGTCTCGACATTCTCGAGAGTTGAGTCGCCCTCGAACACCACCCATTTTGGAATATAGGGCCGCCTCTCTTGTTGGCCCTCGTCCTCCGGTGGACCAGGGAGGCTGGGCCTTGTCGCCTTCGGCGAAAGCGGCCTCGCGGCCCCTCGGCTGCTGCCCGGCTCGGACGCCGAGCGCTCGGGTTAGACGGGCGGCCGACTAGGGATCTGCAAGATTAGCGCCGGGCATGCGAGCACCATAGTAGCTCCTGCTGAGCTCAAGCTCCTAGGCTCGGAGCTCGAGCCCCCCCTCCGAGCAGCTTCGGAGGGCCCAGCTTGGGGAGCGTTCTCCTCAGCGGCCCCACCAGCCGAGATCTTGGCCTTCTTCTTCGGCTCGGGCAAGACTCCTCTAGTCTTGGCCGCCCTCTTTCGGAACCGAGCGTACAGAGCTCCGCTGTTGGTCACCATTTTCGCAATGTCTGCAAGGACGAGCAAAAGAAGTTTGTAAAATATTGTGAGGGGAAAAAGAAGAGAGATAATTTTTTAAGTTACTATCCTTACCCTGAGGGCGCGCCGAGCTCAGACCGACATTGATTAGAGCATCCTCGCTCACGAGGTCGCTCAGAAGAATAACATCCCCGAGGCCGCGAACGGCGTCAAGGATCCCCTGCTCGCGCGTGGAAAGCCTAGGGAGTTTGTTGGCGGTCTTGAGCCGGCTCTGCCTCCACCTAGGGTCGAACCCCCATGACCGCTCGGAAGCCAAAAAGAAAAAAATTTTCTTCCATTCATGAATGGACGTCGTAGCGCCCCGGAAGAGTGGCCGCCCCCCCCCCCCCCGAAGGGCGATATAGAGCCACTCTCAGTCTCCCGGGTTGGACTTCAACATGAAAAGCCGCCGGAAGACATTCACAGAAGACGGGATCCCGTGTGCTACGCACAAGGACAAAAACTCGATAATCGTCCTCCATGCATTCGGAGCAAGTTGCGCTGGGACGAGTTGGTACTCCCCAAGCAACTCATTCACGAACCTATGGAAGGAAAATCGCAGGCCGGCCCAGAGTGCCTCCATATACACTCTGATCCGACCTGTAGGGGGTTCGTTACCCGATCGCCCAACCCAGCGGGTTCCACGGAACCCTTGCCGAGGAAAAAACCACTCCTCGGCCATTTCAACCTCCTCCTCACTCATTGTGGACCCAATTTCATCCGGACCAAGACCCATTAGGAAAAAAAAGAAAGAAAGAAGAAAGAGAAGGAGAGGGGAGGAAGAGAGGGTTCCGAATAGACGAAGAGGACACCTTTGGGAGTTCGTCGGAGGTAATGGAGGATTGGCCGCTTCGGACTGGGAAGAAGATGGAGAGGCTATGGGAAAGAAGTCAGAGACGGCCAAGTAGGAATTTATATAAATCCCTCTGACGACCCAGATCTGCGAGGCGGAGCACTGCTTCCCGTCCAGATCACAACACGTGTCGACCCCGAAAATTAAAGCGCTGCATTCAATTCGAGCTGACGCTTCGAATATGGAAGCGCCTCGTTGGATCGTGTGGCCCCATCATGAGGCCACGACGCGAGGACGCTTCGAAAAATAAAAAGGCACCCCCCTAATGAAACGTTTCGGAAAAAAGGAGACGCCGCCCATTAAAAGCACCTTGAAGCGCGCAATAATTCAAAATTCTCCTAATCCACATTAACACGACCGAAGCTACTTCCCGCGCTCGAGCCTGCGAGCAGCTCGAGCTCGGAAGTCGGGGGATAGTGTTGGGGGGAAAAAATATAAATCGTCACGCTTGCATGAACGTCCGACCAGACCCTCCGACTTGGAGGCGTCCGAGCGGACCCTCCGACCTGGAGGCGACCGAGCAGATCCTTCGACCAGGAAATCCGGAGGCGCCCGAGTGACCTCTCCGACCTGGAAGCGTCCGAGCAGCCCTACCGACCCAAAGCCTTCCGACTCGCGCGCTGTGGTCACATCCCCCCGCAGCGCGACCGAAAAACTATGCCTTGCCTTCTTCAACAATCAATACGTATGACTCCTACAGGCATTCAGTTTACTCAACAATCAAAGCGTATAGCCCCTACAGATACTCAGCTTACTCAATAATTAAAGCGTATAGCTTCTGCTGTCTACGGACATCAAGCCCCTTACGGTAAATCTGCTCGGCTACAAATGATGGCATGACTCCACGATGATTTGTAAGCTTCGGCCTGATCTCCTACAGTAACAGCATTGATTCACACGATCGAGCATTAATTTCTACTGCATGCCCAATCGTACGACAGACCGTTTGCCCCGTCACATCACAAGTAACCCAACTTCCCTCCATAAAAGGGGAACTTCTCCATTTTAAAAGGGGACTGGAAGATTGAAACTCTGAATATTCACAACTCCTCCCGTTTATACACTTGCCCCCTCTAACTTAAGCATCAGAGGGCCGGCGCCGGAAACCCCGACCACCGGCTTCTTGCAGATCTCTCGGACGACGTTGCGCGCCGCAAGACCGCAACTCGCCGATTCTCATCGGAGCTCCTCCTTCCTAGCCCAGTGGTCGCCCACTTATCAAAAGGTCTAAAAAATAAAATAAATCATCATGAAGAAGGATATGGCTAAACGAGTATTTTTATTGATCACTTTTCGACTCGATTATTAAAAAATAGTAAGGCTGCATGGCACAAGCAAGCAACTTATTGAGCAAGTTACCAATTCATATGATTGACATTAACGAACAAATCTTTAAAAAGAACGAACGGAAATACAAGAAGAACAGATTGAGTCCAAGAGACATCTTCCAATATTCCAGCTGATTCCATCGAAGGCGGTGACGGGTAAAGATACCTGGAAGCAATTTGGAAGACGTAATCGTCGCCGAAATTGGTTTGGATGGTGTTCTTGATGCCCAGACGCTTGGAGGAGGAGTAGGACGAAGAGCCATCCCCTATTTCCATATCCATGGCCGTATCCGCATCCATGGGAAGCAACTCCGCCCTCGAGCTCGGCACGAGATGGCCAGGCCGAGCTCAAGCTCGCCGGGAAAAGGTGAGACCTTGTTGCCGTCGAAGTGGTAGAGAGCCGGAAAAAGGTGTAGACCGGACGCGAGGGATGGATTGGGAGAGGACGAAGAGGGGAAATAGATGAGAGATGGGAGGGATCGATCGGGTGAGACTCGTGAATGGGTTAGGGCCGGCGGACCTCGTCGCAACTCCCGAGTCCCCTACCGGTTTCAAGTCTCGGAGTGTATATTTCAGCCACTGGATTAAGATCTAATGGCTGAGGAATAAATCATATTGCTTCAATCTATTTGTATTTTCGGTACACGCAATGGTGTATGTGGGACTCCATTTCAAACTGGCCCCTAAAATGAAGCTTGTTTGGCCATTTTATTTTCCTTCAAACTATTTCCTTTTCTTTTAAAAATTTAAATTTGCTTAAATACCCTCTTAAAATTTATATTTATTTCTATACCATCATAAAATACTATTTTTTAACAAATGCCTGGATTCTTCTAACACCATTAATAAAAACTATATTTATTTTAATTAAAAAAATAAAATTTTGAAATTATTTTTTTGTTCTCTATCGCGATCGCCTTATAAATGTTTCTTTTACACATTTATCCATTAAAGATATTTTAGTCATTTTAATTTAAAATCGTTAATTTTTTAACGGCATTAAATGGCTTGAGTGCATATGTAAAAAATAAAGATAAAAAAAAGGTAGAATAGCATAATAGGTATTTTACGAGGATATACATGCAAATATCAATTGTGGAAAAATATTCATGCAAAATTCAATATTTAGAAGGATATTCATGCAAAAAAAAAAGAAGAGAAAACAATAAGATTTCGGTTCCAAGGGACGTGTTAAATATATAGCACAAGGATTGTGGAGTTACTAACTCATAGCATCATATTCATAATTTAAAATTCACTATTCATTAACAAAACCAATATGAAGAATTGGATGTACAAGATATTTTTCTAAAAAATAAAATAAGTATTCTTATTCTCTTATGTTTATTTTGGTAGTGGTTCCAATGCTTTTTGAAATCCAATTTTGCCATAATATAAATGCATGTGATAAAAATTGAGTTATATACACCATTGTTTTCTAGCGAACAAGGCTAATCCTCATAATCTCTCAACTAAACTTGTTTCTTAATAGCCCAAAGGCACCAGAATCTTAATCTTACTATAAACATAAAAACTCATTTTTCAGTGCCTCCTCGACATGTTCAAAAATCACATGAACCTCCGATGGTTTTTAAGCTCCCCCATTGGGCACCAAAAGGCATAACTTAAGTTTGGAGTCCTCTTTTTGATTGTTGTGTTAGAATATTTTCAAAATATGGGCTTCCACTAATTGCGTATTTTGATTTTATAAAACGGGTTAGATGTATGGCTCATAATGGTACTATGGTTAATCCCAATATGATGTGTAATCATTTTGTTTTATGGGCTTTGGTGCACCTTGGATGTATAAGATTGAGTCTTATTTATTGTGGTAATTTTGGTATGTAGGCCAGAAAACTTAATTAGAGTTTGGAGCCTTTAATGGGAAGGCTCCCTTATGTTTCCTATATAAAGGCTGGGTTTTCCTCTCCTCTCCATATGGTTGATAGCTTGCCCCATTGACGGCTATCTTTTGTGAGGAGCAAGGAAGAAAAGATTCAGCCGCTATTATTCTAGGTGATTGAAGAACGAATTCAATACGTCTTTCGCATATATATCTCTCAAACTTGAATACGGTGCTATTATGATTCTAAATCTTAGCATGTTATTATTTATGATTAATAATTGGTATCAGAGCCTTCATGCTAGGATTAGAATCCTTCATGCACAATTATTATTTTATCTGGATTTACAGATTGGTTTTATGCATTGGTGATATATGGTGAATGGATCTTCTGCATAGGATTAGAATCCTTCATACACTGGATTTACGGATTGGTTTTATACATTGGTGATATATGGTGAATGGATCTTCTCCATAAATCTTCATACACCATTGACAATCAAATATCTGATTTGATTTTATTTTAGATTTGCATGCAATATGATTGTCTAAATGAAACAATATAATTATGGAGGAAAAATAAAAAGGAGAAGCTAGAAGGATTTGCGAATGAAAAGATCATCCAATCTCCTTTGTCACTAGCCCAATATCTCGGCTTATAAGCCAGCAAAGAAATAGATAGAACGAAGACCTCCATTGAATAAGCTCAATTGCAAAAAAAAAAAGTCCCACTGCACCTTCTGTCGAAGCCCATTGGCCCATTCTTAATAATGTTATTATTGCATAACGGGAAAGCTGACTAAAACTATAAGAAAGGGATCCATTAGAAGCAATGGTCTTTTGGATCTAATTTACACCAATATTAATGAACTATTACCTTCTACTATATGTGGGAACAAATATTTCATAATGTTCATTGATGATTTCTCGCGTTATAGTTATGTTTACTTGATTAATGATAAATCCCTCGCTCTTGAGAAATTCAAGATTCTTACAAGAATGTGGGATAGTTCCTCAATACATAATGCCAGGAGCACTTGAGCAAAATGGTGTTTCTGAAAGGCATAATCGGACTCTGAAGGATATGGTTAGGAGTATGATGAGTAGAACAAATTTGCTAGAATTCTTGTGGGGTGAAGCATTGAAATCTGCCATGTACATTCTGAACAGGGTTCATAGTAAAGCTATTGAGAAAACTTCTTTTGAATTGTGAATAGGACGTAAACATAGTTTAGCCCATTTTAGAGTTTGGGGCCACCCAGCTGAGGTTAGGATTTATAATCCTTCTAAAAAGAAATTAGACCCCAAATCTACATTTGATTTTTTCATTGGGTATCCAGATAGATTAAAGGGCTATAAGTTCTATTGTCCTAATCGTGGCACCAGAATTATTGAGTCTATTATGGCGAAGTTTCTGGAGAATAATGTTGGTAATAGTAGGAGTTCTGTGTTAAAGAAACTTTTGCTGAACCAAATCAAGTTGTGGTTCCAATTTTCGTTATACAAAAAAGAGTTATTTCTCAGCCGATTGCAACAGTTAATTAAGAACTTGGGCACCAAGAAGAGCCTCACGTTCCTCCTCCAACAGCAGTTAAGTCAGTTTTTGAACCACAGGTTAGGAGAATATAAAGGAAAAGAAGATTTGCCTTGTCTAATGACTATATTGTTTATTTATTGGAGAGTGATTTTAATATTGGGCATAATATTGATCCCATCTCCTTTAAAGAAGCATTAACAAGACCTAACTTAGATAAATGGCTAAATGTCATGGAAGATGAAATGCTTTCTATAAAGAAAAATAGAGTTTGGAAACTTGTTGAGCTTCCACCACATGTTAAGGCGATAGATTGCAAATGGGTTTACAAATCTAAATTAGACTCGAAAGGGGACGTTGAACGACAAAAGGCAAGGCTAGTTGCTAAAAGTTTTAGAGGGCATCGACTATAATGTGACTTTTTCACTGGTTTTATCCAAGGATTCTTTTAGAATTATTATAACACTTGTAGCACACTATGATTTGGAGCTTTATTAAATAAATGTTAAGATAGCATTTTTAAATAGAGTTCTCTGTGAAACAGTTTACATGAGACAATCCGAAGATTTTATTGTAGAGAAAAAAAAATTTGGTGTATAAGTTGAATAAATCTATATATGGGCTCAAGCAAGCATCCCGACTATGATATTTGAAATTTGATGAAATTGTGACTTCTCTTGGTTTTGTTGAAAATACAGTAGATCAATGCATTTAGTTCAAGTTTCCACTAGACCAGACATAGCCTATGCAATCAATGTCTTTAATATATTTCAGTCGAATCCAAGACGAGCATTGAAAAGCAACTAAGAAAGTTATGAGATATTTAAAGAAGACTAAAGGTTATGTGCTTACTTTTCAGCATACAAATCATCTTGAGGTGGTAGGCTGCTCGGATTCTAATTTTGCAGGATGTCAAGATTATCTGAAGTCAACTTCAGGTTATGTTTTTATGATGGCTGGTGGAGCTATTTCTTGGAAAAAGCATCAAGCAAACTCTAGTAGCTTCTTCTACTATGCAGGCTGAATTTGTGGCATGTTATGGAGCTACGATTCAAGCCATTTGGTTGAGAAATTTTATTTTGGGACTGAAAGTTATTGATTCCATCTCGAGACCAATTACTATCTACGCTGACAATAGTGCATCGGTGTTCTTTTCGAAGAATAACAAGAGTTCTGGTGGCTCTAAGTATATAGACATCAAGTACTTAGTGGTTAGAGATAAAGTAAAAGAAGGACAGAGAAAAAAATAGGGCATATAAATACAGAGACAATGATTGCAGACCCATTGACTAAGGGACTCGCACTGAAAGTCTTTAAGACACATATTGCTAATATGGGCATTGTGAAAACCTTTGATGTTTTTGGTTAGTGGGAGTTATTTATGTAAAAGAACTACGTTTTGGCTTGATCCCTTTTTTATGGGGTACGTAGGCAACCCATATGCTTCGGGTACATCCTTTTCCAATAATAATAGCATTTATCTTTTCATTTATAATTCTATATTTTGTGCACATGAATTATAATTATATTTGAGCATGCATTTCATATATGTCTTTTGTTGTGATATCATTTTGATCTCGAGATATAATGCATAAAGACATAATGTAAATCTCTTTTGAGACATGTGGCTTCTTTTTGAAGCATTTATGTGGACCGATGTGAATTAGCACACATTTTAGTCACATTTTGGTGCTAAGTTCATACTACATACTACTACATTAGTTAGAGGATGAGGATCCATGTCGATAAGGATGTTAGTATTTATAGCTGTGGAGTGGTCTTACATCAATTAAATGGTGTAACAACTTCCATGTTCGATGTTGATGTTCTTGTTGGACCGAATCATGTATCCAAGGTGATTATCATTTGAGCTATATACATGGCCATTTATGTAGTCTAACCCGAGAGTCGTTTTCAAAATAAAGTTTTTTAAATTAATATGACAATCCGTGTTCGCCCAAGTGGAAGAATATTAGAATATTTTCAAAATATGGGCTTCCACTAATTGCATATTTTTATTTTATAAAATGGGTTAGACTTATGGCTGATAGTGGTACTATGGTTAAGCCCAATATGATGCGTGATCATTTTGTTTTATGGGCTTTGATGCACCTTGTATGTATAGGATTGAGTCCTATTTATTATGATAATTTTGGTATGTAGGCTAAAAAACCCAATTAGGATTTGGAACCTTTAATGGGAAGGCTCCCTTATATTTTCTATATAATGTGTAGGTCCCCTCTCCTCTCCATATGGTTGATAACTTGTCCGATTGCCAACTATCTTTTGTAAGGAGTAAGGAAAGAAGGATCCAGCCACTATTATTCTAGGTGATTGAAGAACGTATTCAATATGTCTTTCGCAAGTATATCTTTCAAACTTGAATACGATATTATTGTGAGTCTAAATCTTAGCATGTTATTATTTATGATTACCATATTGTTCACTGAAAAGAGTAACATAGCACAAGGTATTGAAGAGAGCAACGACACAATGGTGGCGAGCAAGAAAGAATACGATGTAGCTGCGGCGAGAGGTGGAGCGGACGTTGCGGCCATAGTGAGGGGGAGCGGATGATGCGGCCGCAGCGAGAGGGAGAGAGAACAATGTGACGGCGGCGAGAGGAGGAGTGGATGATGTGATAGAGGCGAGGTGCGACGAGATTAAGCATTTAAGAGTTAGGTTAAGATGTAAATTTGTAAAGCTATAAATTTTTTTAAAAAATATCATATATATATAATATTTATTAATTTAAATAACAGGCTTGGTTCGGGTCAGTGCAAATCTGATTCTGGCCCAATCAAAGTATAGGCTCAAATTTCTGGCCCGATCCAGTCTGCCAGGATGAAAAATGAGGTCCAGGTACGTCAAAACTATGCCAGGCTTGAACAGGCCGAGCAGCCCGCCTGGTTTTTTAGCAGGCCTAATTATGTACCAGGTTACTCAAAATTGGATCAAAGGGCACTCTCAATGATACCCGGCGGACTCCTCTGGCATTTAAAGCAACTCATATTTTAAAGAAGGTATTCAATTTGCTGATTGGTTAGCCAGTAAAGGTTTCCCAAAAAAGATGCAGAGAATATTGGCTGATACCCTATTACATAGCATTTGGTTTTAAAGAAAGCTATATTTCTAGACATGGTAACTGATTTGCTAATTGTTTAGCCAATAAAGATTCTCAAAAGACTTTATTTCCAAGATTGAGCTCCAAAAATAGAATATTTGGGGTTTCAATCCCCTCCTTGAGAGAGGAGTGAAAAGGAGAAAGGGAAGCCGGATGTGCTACCTCTCTTTCCATCCTTCATTTTCATATCCAGCTGTAGAATGAAAAGTCTAAACACCATCCAAATTACGCATACGACGGTGAGGACTCGAGGCAACCTTATAGAACCTGGATTAGCTCGAGGATGCAATGGTGTAAGGGTCAAGGGTGGCATGATCTTTTTACAATATGGTTTTTGTCTGTACTCTCTTGAAGATAGAGACATTCTATAATTGACTAAGACCTTCATTCAAAAGTCCTAGCACAACCTAGGCCTAGATGAGAGGAGGCACGACAGCTTAATACTTAGGTGTTAGCTATCCAGAGAATCCAACCGATCATTAATCGGTTAGCCACCAAGGATAGTAGTCCAATCCTTGAGAGTAAAAGAAGCTTTTGTATGCACTCTTTAGTGGTGCAAGGTTGGTGCATTCTAATCTCTTTTTATGAAGGATAGGATATCATTAGCATTATCATCACCTCTATGGTGCATGATCAGCCTTTGTCGCTCCTCAATATTATAGACCTTCACATAATAATTAGTTTTAATTTATTATTTTTTAAAATAAAGACCATGTGTTGGTGGACTTGAAGATCTGTTGTAGATTCTTAGGTTTTTGATCCTGGCATCCTGCTTTGTTTTTAGCCGTTTCAATTTCATGTTTTCTGAAAAAAATCAATGTGACTAAAAAATATCCATTCATCCAACTCCCCGCTGCCTTTTTAGCAACTCAACTATTAATATTTGCTAGATACGGACTCAAGCCAACTCTGGGCCGGAATTTGGGCTAGGCTTGAAAAAATTTAGACCAGATTTAGGCTTAAATATAGAGCTTATTTGTTTGTTGTGTCAAGCTCGGAATATGTCATTAGTTCGGCTCGAGCCCAAATAATTTCTAAAATGGAGCCCAAATTTAGGCTTGAATCAATTTAATTTTGTGTATTATTATCTAAAGAGAATAATGAGGAAATAAAGAATAAAATAAAATAGGTTTAGTTAAATCATTTACTTGCGTTATAGGAGAGAGTTCAATTTTCAATTATCAGTTACTTATTTTCCATTTTAATCAATCCTATTAACAACTTAATTTATTTATTATTTTGTTGCCGGCCCAATGGGTTGCGCTAACGGTGACCGGGTCACATAACGCGTCCAAGCCCTCGTGCTACAGGAATCTCTTTGGGTACTTTTGGTTGGGCCTTGTATTTTTTTTTTTATTTTTTTCTTTTCCCCAGCACAAAAGTAACCCTAGAGTCCGTATCTGGGTTAGCTCCCGACTTAATAAAAGCGGGTCCTTTGATTCCTTTCCGACTCCAACTCCTTTCTAGGGTTCGCGGAAGAAATCAGGGGAGACGAGCCGGACAAAGAAGCAAGATCTCGAGGTGCGAAATTCCCTCTCCTCACGAAATCGCTGCTTTCCGTTCTTCGAAACGATGCGCGTTTCCCATGATTTCGTTAGGTTTTTGGTTCTTAGCCGGTTGTTTGAGAAGATATTCTCGTTCTTCAATTTCTCTGGTTCTCTTCTGCTCTATCTTATGGTTATAGACGATTCTGAGACTGTGGCCGTTTCTTTGCTGCCTTTGGATGATTTGTTTTAGATTCTAGGGTTTATGTGCGGTAAAACCTATTTTTCATAGCAGTGTGCTATAGAACCGAGAATAGGTGGTTTGGAATGCGAAAGATTGTTTTAGATCTAAGGTTTATATGCGGTAAAACTTAATTTTCACTTATAGAACCGAGAATTAGGTGGTTTGGTGGGTGAAAGATTTCATCTTCAAGGGTTTTGATTGGTGAATAATGGAAACAAAAGATCTCGTCGTTCTTGAGTTTCGATCAGGAGCTTTAGACAGGGTTATTGGTGGTTCACTAGGTGCAGTGATGAAAACCCAACGCGGGGGGGGTGGGGGGGTGTCGGTTCTTCTAAGTGAATAAAGATTTATTATCTTCTTTTAGATACATCTGTATCCTGATGTTGTATTTTCTGTTCGTCTTGGTTGTTCTGTTGGTTTCAATTGCCTAGTTGACAGTTGGCTCTTCTCGTTAAATAGCTAATTTGAAGTAAAATCATGAAGGATCTTGGACATAAACATACTCAAGATTGTCAGTGCTGCATGCCAGTGATTTCGCAGCCTTGCACTAGCATGATATGCCAACTCTTTTTCAGTTCTGGCATGAACTAGCATGCATGGCCACTATTGGTTCCCGACTTTCCCTCTGCTTGCAAGGATGATTGCACTGCAGTCATGCTATGTGTCATTCTGGTGCTGACATGTGTTGGAAGGCAAACCCCTGAATATAATGGCAAGTTTTCTCAATTGGTGGCTGTCACAAACTATTTAGATGTTTCATTTATTCATATAATTTTCATTATGAAGTTACTGTATAAATATATCATTATTTTGATAAATCAGGAAATTTTATTTTTACATATTAGCATCTTTAAAATTAATACATGAGTTTATTTATGCAGTCAACTTCTCTATATTCTTCTTGGTTGTCATATCTGCTTTCTTTTTGAGCTCTTTAAGTTCTTGATTTTGCAGATTTTCTGCTTGTTGTCAAGATTGTAATGTTTTCTTTTCCAGCCAACTTTCATCATTTCTGAACTTTTACAAGTTTTTCCCTTTATTATTTAATTAGATACTCTCTCCCTATGTATGTGTTTGTTTTGAGCGTGCGTGCATGTGTATATTTGGGGGGCTTGGTTGTAGGGGATAACCTCCAGGGTTGCACCAAAATCTTACATGATCAGCTAATGGATCATAGCCTGTTTAGAAACGTTACATTACTTCAACTATTTTGCATTGTTCCTCCACTTTGGCTGCCTGGAGTGATGTTAAATGAGCTTATTCTTTTAATGGGGAAGTAGAAGGTAAATATATTTGATCTAACATGATGAATATTTGTTGCAGAAGTGAAAAAAAATCAAGTTCCTTAATGGCTGGACAGAGAAACAACTATGGTAAACGATCCCACTCTCAGTCAGACTATGCTGACAATGGAGCAAATGGAGCAAGCAAGAGAAGAAATCCTGGTGAAGAAAGAGATCCCTATGTTCCTGGGCCAGAAGATACTGTTTATCGTTACTTGTGTCCTGGAAGAAAAATCGGAAGCATCATCGGGAGGGGTGGTGAGATTGTGAAGCAACTGAGGTCTGATACACAAGCTAAGATCAGGATTGGTGAGACTGTACCTGGATGTGATGAGCGAGTTATAACCATATTTAGCACAAGCAGAGAAACGAATTCCTTTGAAGATACTGGGGATAATGTTTGCCCTGCGCAAGATGCCCTCTTTAGAGTGAACGAGAGGCTCGTCACAGATGAGGCACCTGGTGATGAAGATGCAGATGCAGGTGCCCCTCAAGTTACTGTCCGTCTGCTTGTGCCATCTGACCAGATTGGCTGTATTATTGGGAAAGGGGGACAAATTATACAGGGCATACGTAGTGACACTGGTGCTCAAATTCGCATTTTGAAAAATGAACATCTTCCTGCTTGTGCCATCAGTAGTGATGAGCTTCTGCAGGTATGATGGTTCACTTGCATATTAGTAAAGAAATTTTAGTTGTGATGTATGCCTAATGCATACCCCCTGTTTACATGTGAGGCTTGCACCACATGCTAGCAGTTCACATTATGTATCTTGCATTTGCATCATCAGAGGGGTGATGTTTTGGTGCATTACTGTATATATGCTTTCAGCTTCACTCATATGTTGATCATGCATTCCTTATAATTAACAACTTTGCTCCACTTGCTGTCATAGCATGGAGCGTGCATCAGTTTCGGTGAGAGCTTATTTGTCCTAAGCGAGAGACTCTTGACTTGTCAGATCTGTTAATGGTTACTGGATTTACCCTTACTAAACAAAAGATTCTACTTCTGATGTTTTCTTTCTGCCCTTTTCCTATTGTGTATCATTTGAAGATCAAAGTAATGCTTAATTGTGTGCTTTCCTTTTGGAAACCAATAGATGATAAAGTAATGCTTAATTGTGTGCTTGCTTTTTGGAAACCAATAGAGAATATAGTATATTTAATATTGTAACTAGCATAAGCAACTGATGATAACTCTGGCATTGTCCCTTCACATCATTATCCCCCCTGCCCCCCCTCCTCCTCGTCCAAAAAAAAAAAAGAAGCTTCTCTCTGTGCATTGGTATAGATTATATGTGCAAGTCTACTTCTGTTTTATTTTCTTCTGTTCCCTTATGTTTATTGTTAACTATGTCTCTAATCAGACAGAATCTTTGTTAACTATATCTCTCTGATCAGAGATTTTTTTTTTTTGGTATCAGATTACTGGGGAAGCTCTTTTTGGAAACCAATAGAGGATATAGTATATTTAATATTGTAAATAGCATAAGCAACTGATGGTAACTCAGGCATTGCCTTCACATCATTAGCGCGCCCCACCCCCCCCCCCCCCCTCTCTCCAAAAAAAAAAATCTTCTCTCTGTTGCATTGGTATAGATTATGCTTGCAAGTCTACTTCTGTTCCCTTATGTTTATTGGTAACTATGTCTCTGATCAGACAGAATTTTTGTTAACTATGTCTCTCTGATCAGAGATATTTTTTTTGGTATCAGATTACTGGGGAAGTTGTAGTTGTTAAAAAAGCTCTTCTTCAAGTTTCATCCCGCCTCCATGATAATCCATCTCGTTCGCAACACCTGCTTGCTTCCAGCATGTCCCAGATGTACCCACTAGGTGGTCAGTTTGGGGTTCCAAGTGCCAGTGCTCCAGTTATGGGTATGGGTCCACTAGTGGGTCCTTATGGAGGTTACAAGGGTGATGCTGCAGGAGATTGGCCATCTTTCTACCCGCCTCCAAGGGATGAAAGTTCTGCAAAGGAGTTTAGCTTACGTCTATTGTGTCCTTCTGTCAACATAGGAGGTGTGATTGGAAAGGGTGGGGCCATTATTAAACAGATCAGGCAGGAATCTGGAGCATATATCAAAGTAGATAGTTCCTCTGCGGAAGATGACTGCATAATATCTATTTCAGCAAAAGAGGTGATATTCATGTGATTTTTTTTTAAAAAAATGTTTTTGGAAGCTACATTGGGTTTACCTTTTCATTCTTTCAGTTCTTTGAAGACCCAATTTCTCCCACCATAGATGCTGCAGTACGCTTACAGCCTAGATGCAGTGAGAAAACTGAGAGAGAAACTGGTGAACCTTCATACACTACCCGCTTACTTGTATCGACATCACGCATTGGTTGCCTAATTGGTAAAGGTGGGACCATCATATCTGAAATGAGGAGAAACACCAGGGCAAATATACGCATACTTTCAAAGGAAAACCTTCCCAAAGTTGCTGCTGAAGATGATGAGATGGTTCAGGTAATAGTAAGTCAATTCAGTGAACTACATACATATCATCTGAATGCAAGGTGAAATATGCTGATATGTTGCATGGAGTTTGTCTAACCACAACATCTTTTTTTATTATAAATATAATTACCAGATAAGTGGCGACCTTGATGTTGCCAGAAATGCTCTTGTACAAGTAACAACACGGCTGAAGGCCAATTTCTTTGAAAGGGAGAGTGCGCTGTCTGCATTTCCATCCTCTGTTCCCTACCATCCCTTGCCAGGTGATGCTTCTGATGGGTCAAAATATGGGAGCAAGGATAGCAAGGCGTATGGCCGTGGATATTCATACTCTGGTGGATATGGTGCTTCAGGTGATTTGATGCCCTCTGACAACTATGGAGGTTATGGTGGTTCCCAGGTACTTTCTTTGCATTAATTTCTAAAACAATAATTTAACTTTTTTACTGCTCTCTCCCCCTCTCTCATGGTCTGGTTATTGACCAGTTGCAGTTTAATTTCACAAATTTTTTTGGTGCACTCTTTAGGGTGGTGGTAGCAGTTACAGCGCATATGGTGGGTACTCTGCTCGTTCTGGAAGCACTGGGTAAGGCTATTTTATCTTGCTGACGGCATTTGGCATGTTGCCTGTCAAGTATCTTTGTTTACATAGGTGTGAAAGAAAAATCGGGAGACACTTATGTACACTAGTTTTGTTTGCCAATGTTCATATCAACCCTTTCATTAATGATCATAAGCTGCTGATATGTGGGCATGTACCTTGAAACAAATGGGAAAAGGTGGTAATGAATACTTAAGGAGTATTCAGCATTGGACCAATTGATGTTTAGACTTTCTAAGTTTTTTCACTTTTGGAATTTGTCTCTAGCCTCTAGTTCCAAGGAAAATCAATGGTTGAGAGAACTACTGCCTTTTATCTCTAAACTAATATGGTTTCATCTATCTTGTCCATTTGGCTATTACAATTTCTACATAAAATTTTGATGAATATTATTTACTGTTTTTGAGTAGTCAATCATTTTTTTTCATTTTTTCTTTAATAAAAAAATTTCCTATTATGATGATCCTAATCAATAGCTTCTTTTACCAGGTTATCTGGTCCAAACCCTGTTTCCCATGGGAAACATCATGGTTATTAGTGTTCCCTGTGATTAGCCTATCAGGTAGACTACTCCCTTTACCTTCTTTATCTTTCAATGAAAATACATGGAATAACTTTAGATATGCTTGTAAGTCACTTATTCTTTTCCGACCAATTTGCTGTCTTTTACCCAACCAGCCTACCTATATTAGATTTCTAATGCACCTTTTTTCTTAACCTTTGTTGCCTTGGCCTCCAATTTAAAACAGCTGAGGTCTATGAAGCCTGGAGCCAGCCTATATGAAGCCTCAAGCCTAAACCAGAAGACCAGATGAACAGTTTCTGAGATACTAATCTCCCACCTTGGAAGCTATATTTAGGAGGATTAACAAGTGATAATACTTTCCGTTTCTCATGCCCATGCCTTTAGCATTACACCAGCTTATATCAGCGCTGCCACGGGAACATGTTTCATGCCCAACCTTATGTTTGGAAGCAATTGTATTATTTTTAAAATTCTAAGACTGAATGTACTTTAAACCTCGGCTCTTTCTTCTTGAGTGGTAATACTTAGTGGTTTGCCCTATTTAGAAGTGGAACTCATCCTCAAAACTTTAGGGGAAGTTAGCCACCCTTGTGCTAAAGACTTTCAGTTTGAAATTTTTATTGGATTGCTGGTATTATGATACAATTCCACACCATGCTTCTGGGTTGTTACATTGCAAGTTTTTTTTTCTTCATATTATCCAGCCAGAATTCTCTCCTTATTTTGTTTGAACCTTACAAGTTTATCTTTGATCTTGTTCGTTATTCTTGGATGAATGGTCTGTATGCATGCATATATGCAAGCACATGATCAGAATTAGTAGCATCTTCTGTACACCTGGGAAATTGTTTCTGCTCCGGAAAGCAGTCGTGGCTTCTGAAATTTCCTTTTATTAACAATGGCTGGACCTCACTGATTAGCACTTTAGAATTTTAGTGCAGCAAATCAGTGAAGTAAGTGTGTTAGCTTATTTTGTGTGTGTTCATGTTGTTTTGAAGGCTTTGCAGTGGAGAAGCATTTATGCCATTAGTCCATGCTAAACAACTGTATCGAAGGTAGGCGATTCGAATGAGCTTAATTCATGGGGAAACCATTGCTTGAAGCTGGTTTGTGAGCTATGTCATTTTACTGGATTTACTGACATGTGAGATTGGTAAGTTTGCTTTGTCCTTTTCTAATGCTTCATAAGGTTTCAGTGCGGAATAGAATTGAAAAATGCAAATGATATCAGTTTTGCAGGTTCTGGGAACTTTGGGTTTTTACTTAGAAGGCTGGCAAGAATTCCGCTCAATGGTCCATATTCACTTCTAAGAAATCTTCCCAGCTAACTTGGTCATAGGATAGTCTAAACTTTGGACCCCAAACATGTGACTTTGCTAGCCCGGAGAAGCCTTACGTGCGTCTCTTTGGTGTGTGCTCATAGTACATGAAATATCAGCTACCTTTAAGAGGGTTCCGATGTTATACAAATGTGAACTGACATAATTACCGATTTTTCTTTTAGTTCTGTGCTCCTACATTCCTAACTAGAGTCATCATACTCAAGACTCGCAACTAGAGTCGCACATTTTTCAGGAACCTGAAACTTGAACTGAACTGCCCTTTGGGCTTGATTTGGTTCAAATTTAAGCATATATTGGTTCATTCCCTGTTTTCATTTTTAAAAACCTGATTTGGTTGATTCTTGTTCCAGGTCAAGGTGTCAGATCCATATGCATGTATATTATGTAGTATCATATATGTAAAGTATATAATATGATATATATCTGCATAGTATTTATTATTTTATGTATTAATGGTTCACATCTATTTTTGTATTGTTGATTAGACATGCTTTGTTCAAGATTTATAGTTTATTCTTTTGGGTTCTCTTATTGTCTGATTTTCCTGCATAGATTATTTGTTAATTTATTGTTGTCTCTGGTACTTAAGTTTGAACAGAAACAACAGAACCTTTTACTTCTGTTATAAAAAATATTAATTTCTAGGTAATCCAAGAACTGATTTGAATCAACCCAATCTTGATTGGCTTCCTGTCTGGTTCCAGCATCAATTATTTTATTTGTGTTCAAAAGTTGACAACTGGTTAGGATTGGTTCAGTTTTGCGTTGACACTTAATCCAGCCATTTGCACTCCTACTTCAACTCAGTGTAAGATGATTTGCTTAGAAATAGGTATTTTTTGTTGACATTTTTCATTAATAATATTGTCTTGATTGATCTATAATTTGTAAGAATTAGTTATAGGTTGAGAAAATCAAGAATAGATTGAAATTTAATTAGTATATTAGTGATTGTTTTTCATGAATTGATCATTCATAATATTGAGTACTTGCAGAATATGATGGACATCAGGATAGATATTTAATTTTCTGCTTTTGAATTGCTATTTTGCTCCTCTAAACTCTTTTCCATCCCGAACTTCTGACACTTTTATATAAACATGCTAGAAATCAAATGAATCTAGTGTTCTATGGTTTTAAGCTGACTGCAACGTTGTTTTTGTAAAAGGTGGTCCTATGATCAGTTCATAATGACCTTAACATGGAATTCAACATTTTATCCGGGTTCCATTCATGCTTTCTGCAAATCTCTCTCTTTATTTTGTTCCCACTGATGTTGAAATTGCTTATGTTGATAAATGATTCTAATTTTGCTAATTGTTTGATTCTTTATGTGAAACTGTAATGGCCATGAAAGAAAGTACCTGTGATGAGTCCTCAAACCAGTTCTCTCAGTCATGTATTTAGAGGTACATAGGCAGAAGCCAAAACTAGATGTTTAATGCGATCCTTTAATTACTTGAAACTACTATGATCTAGCATACTTAGTGCATTTTTTGAAAAGAAATTTTATATATTTACCCTAAAAAGGAAAATCTAACAAGGTTCATACCATGGGAGTACTTCATTTCATCATCCTGATTAAATTCTAAAGTACAATAATCTTGCTATGTGACTGAAGAGCAATAGTTTTGTTCAATCATAATTATTTTCTAATGCCTTCTTAGTTATTTGAATCTTGCAAATGCCTTTTAAGTTTATGATTTTTTTAATTTTATTTATGGTTGCCTAATGAGTGTATGAGTTGTTACTCAATGTTTCTTTCCCCCCCCCCCCCCCCCCCCCCCCCCCCCCCCCTTTGCCTCTGATGCTTTCTGTTTCCATTGAGCTTAAATTTATAATAGGAATACATCTTCTACAAGACAACCTCCCCCCCCCCCCTCCTCCCAAAAAAAAAAAAAAAACACACCAAAAGAAGCATACACACAGAGATGTGTGCAAAAGCCCTAGGAAAAACAGCAACAAAAAAAGGTGATCTAATGGAAAATATCTTTTTATTCATTGCAGATCCTTCCCGAATATACTCGAGATACTTCCCTGATAACCTCCTCCTAGTACGAGGGTTGCGTTTTTTTTTATTTATTGATAATCTCTAATGATGAATGATCAATTTTGTAGCCTATAATATTAATGTCATTAATATTAAAATTGAGTATGGATTGAGATCAAATAATGAGTTTGTAAAAGTTGGTTTTAATGATATCGTTTTAAAGTGCAGACTACATTATTTTGATAACCTGATATGCTTTTAAAATGATAAATGCTTTTTTTTAACATATATTCATACATATTGATGTATATATCTATACATGTTGATGTATATATCTATACATATATGTCCATTCATACATACCATATTGATGTATTGTACCCAAGGTCAGAGGAACTGGTACTGGGCATCGTACTGGTTCTCCGGCAGGACGACTCAGTATGGGCTGTGCCGAGAGAGGGTATGACACCTTGGGAGAGAGGAAAAGAGAGAGCGAGCGGGGGAGGGAGGGCCGAAGGAGGGTGGCGGACGCCGGCTTCACTTAAAAAATCGCTCGCTTTCCTTTTTCTGGCTCCGGCAAGCGTCTTGTTTTTATAGCTGGAACCGTACGGGTGAGTAGGGCTGTTAACGAGCCGACCCGAGCCCGAGCCTTCGCAGGCTCGGCTCGGCTCGTTTCACCAATTCCCCGGCTCGGGCTCGCCCGAGCCCGCCCCATCCCCATCTCCGTACCTGTCTCCGTCGGAGAGAAGAACGAGCAGCCGCCAGCCGAGCTCAGTTCCGGCGGTTCGTCGTCGGAGAAGAATGAAGGAAAGAAAGAAAAGAAGAAGAGAAGAAAGAAGGATACAAAGAAATAAAAAAAAGAGAGAAGAATGGACTCACCTCGTCGCGTACGGTGGCCGCGAGCACCGCCTGCACAGGCGTCGGCCGCAGGTACGGCCGAGGACGTCGCGGGCTCGGCCGCGGGCGTTGCCGGCCGTGGCTCGACCCTCCCGTGCGAGGGACTCCCCTCCTCTGTCGCAGTCTCGCCGCCGTCGCCGGTGGAGGAGTCGGCAAAGAGGGGAAAAGAGAGGGAGAAACGGAGAGGAAAGAGGAGGGACAACCCTATCCAGTCTCCGATCGAAACCTCCTTCACTGGCAGCGGAAGGAGGCAGCGAGGCATCGGCGGCGGAGGAGGAAGGCGAGAGGGGAGGGGACACCCGGAAGAAGGGAGGGGAGGGACACCCGGAAGAGGGGAGGGGAGGGACACCCGGAAGCTTCTGGAGAAACCCAGAAGAAAGGAGAAGGAAGAAAAAAAAGAAAGAAGAGGTGGGAGGGAAGGATTAACGGATTGGGTTTGGGTTAACGGGCTAAGTCCGAACCCGAACCAATCCAATTCGATTTATAGAAATTAAATGGATTTGGGTTAGCTCGGGTTGGGTCTGATTTAAATCCAACTGGGTTCAATCAGATTGGGATTTAAATTGATTAAACCAAATAAAATTTAATTGGGTTGAGTCCAAATTTAATTGGGACCCAATTAAATTGTTAATTGGACTGAGCCCTCTTTTGGGCTCGTTTGGGCTCACGAGCTGCTTGGGCTTGAGCTCGGGCTCGGGCTCAGATTTAAACGGGCCTCATTTTGGGCTCAGGCTCGTTTGACTAACGAGCCGAGCTCGAGCCGGGCCCGAGCCGAGCCCGAGCAGCTCGGCCCGTTGACAGCCCTACGGGTGAGCCATCGGTACGGCTCAAAAGGGGCAGAACTGTCTGGTTCGGGATGGTTCCACCGACCTTGATTGTAGCATATCATATTTTTCAAGATTTGTCATATCGGTGTATCCCATGCTGTCATATCTGTATCCTGCACTTGTATACACCGAGTTGTGTCATATCTGGAACCTGTGCTTGTTTCCATAATATAGTGCATATAGATGGAAGGACATACTAGTATATAGATGGCAAGAACTTTTCTTGTTGAACATCAATTTCTTTAAGATTAGTTTTTATAGTTAATGAATTTTAAATCCTATCTAAGAATATGTCCATTCAATATAATGTACAGAAGAAAGCATCATTTTGTCGAAACTGCTATTACTAATGATATTCAAGTTCCTGATTTTCATTTGATTTTCCAATTTTCTACAACTCTGCCTGGAGCCTTTTTACAGTTCTCTAATGGTGTATAGAGATATGCCAGTACATAATTCCAATCATGAGTTGCAGAACCCTTGCTTCATGTTTCATAACCCGCCTGTGTTTTGTTTTTACTATTTTTTGTATTTTTGTGTGTGTGTGTGTGTGTATATATATATATATATTTGGCGTGCGCCAATAGGCCTGAGAATAGTGCTTGTAGCGGGTCCGTACTTCTGACTCAAAAATGCAAATACCACCCTAAATAAAGGGGTTACAGGTTTAAGAGGTTACCTTCTTACTGTGTGATGCTGCTGTTGGGTGCTAGAGATGATCTCCTGCCACATTGGACATAACAAGCTGTGCATTTGATGGCTGCATATTTATATGGCTTAGGAATATCCTACCACCACAGTGTGTCAATTTTGTTCCTTTAGGCAGGATGGGGAGTTTATTCTTCTGCTACACTAGAATATCTCTATGGCCCTGGGATCCACACTGCAGGTACTTGGATTTCTTAATTTGGTGAACAAGAGATGGGCCTTTCATGTCCTGTGTTCAATTGCATAGAGAAATCGTTCTATTTGCAGGTGGGGTCAGATCAAAAAAAAAAAAAAAACGCTGTAGTACTCTAATATTGGGTAAGCAGCAACTGTACAGTGTTCTCATGATGGATTGGATGATATCCTCATGGTGGTTGGTTCTTTTGTTCCATTTGTGTTGCATGTTTCTCAACCAAGAAATGGGTTGAAAGTATATATGCTACAAATTGTAAATTTGTTATTTTTAGTGCAATGCTTTCGGAATGTCGGGAAGCCAAGGCTCTTCTTCGGACATGTTCAATGAAATGGGAGATGCCCAGTCCAATGGCTGGGACATGAAATAAGTGATTTTATTTGGGTTCAAATTTATGCGGAGAGCAAAGCTTCTGGGTGGTTCCGAAAATGACCCTCTCTTCATGTTTGGTCAGAACTGTCGTTAAGGGTTTTTCGTGCGACTGTAGAAACTATGAATTCCTTCAGGAGTTTCTTTTTAAGTGAGAGTGGTCCGTTCGATGGATGTAGTTTGATGGCTCCTCTTTGTACCTTCTCATGCAATCAAATCTGCCATGCCCCTTTCCTTTTGGTTATGTGGCAGGAGGAGTTGTTTGTGCGTAATATTCGCTTTCAGAAATGACAATCCAATGGCAAATGAAGTGAGGGTGCTTCTTAACCAGATACATCAACAAACGACATGGAATGATTAATGATATGGTATTGTTGAAATGTGTATTATTAGCTGATCAATCACTATGATTAATGTGTTCGTTACTGATGGCTTTCGTGCTTGACTGTATGCCTCTGCGCAAATATAGGTGGCATGGAATCTGGCGTCAGCATCTTTCCAATAGGGCCATTTGTCTTATCTGCATCCTTCTGTGGTCGGGCAAACGGAGGCCATTATCTATAAGAAAAATCGGGTTTCCTCTTGATAAATTAAAACCCATTGATAGATTCTTCAATCCTCTAGCTAACAAACTTGGGATAACAGGCCTGTTCGATGCCCTGTCACAGTGATGCTCGTCTTGGGTTGCTTTCTGCATCAGTTGCTTCAAAAGTGCTTTGAGTGCCGGTTCTCCACCTGCTCGGTTTACCGTGAGCTGGCAATTCCGCTTAAAATAACTTTGAACGGAATATAAAGACATTTTGTTACAGGTTATCTATTGTTTTATATATTTGATGTGAAATTATATGATTTAAAAAACAGGTTATTAGCGGATTTAAGTGGAAGAGTAAAGCTGTCTTTCAAACCATAGGCTTCTTATTACCGCTAGGAAATATGATGTCCAGGCTAGCTTTCGAAGAACTCGGGGATCAGGAAATGAAAAGAAAAAGGAGACATGAATGGTAAGAGTTTAGCAAATTCAAGCGTATTCCACTAATGCCAACAGATATCACAATTGCAACAAACAAGCCAGATTAATGTTATACAGAAAGGTCAGGTTCTTTCAACTAGGAGCTCTGTAAAATGTAAGACAAATAACCCTTGCTTTCTGGCTTTTATATGCTCTACCTGAACGTATAGGATTAAGACCCTATATGGGGTTGTTTTTGGAGAGGTTAATTTCTGAAGCTCATAAAATTCTTCAAAATAATATATGGATATTGGGTAAAAAATTTAAAACAGATCTTAAAAGCTGAAAATCTCAATTTAGCAAAAACTCTAATTTAGAATATCTTCCCAAAAATGTTTTCTAAAATTCGTCAAAAAACTATTTGTATGACTAAAATACCTCTTTAACTTTATATTATATTAATATACAAATAATATTATAATATAATACTATTATAATATTATCTTAAAATAATAATACGATGCTCATATACTATAATAATATTATACTATGAAATATTAACATATAATAATAATAGTTGTAATACTTTATATTAAAATATCACATTATAATTATTAGCTAATAATAGATACATTACCACTATTACTATTATTATAATAAAAAACAAAACATTATATCATTATAATATTATATATTATTATAGCATTACAATATTATATTATTAAAAATAAAAAATCTGTAGAATAAGAATATTTTATAACAACAATTCTAGTATAAAGAGTTTGAAAGCACTAGAAAATATTTTTTTCTGTCATTTTTTAATATTGAAAGCATTTTTTTAATTTGGTTCCCAAACGGATGTTAAAGTTTTACATAATTACAAAACAATAAATATATCTGCTATGAAAAGCTAAATTTTCAAAAAACTCTACCAACAAAAGCTCTACCACCAACAATGATTTCAAATAGGGCACAGTGACAACGGTGTTTTGGCGGATTCATTAAAACCATCAAGCAACAAGGATTCTGCAATAATCTTTTCTCTCTAATATCACCTGAAAAACGTGCACTAACATATCCTGCTTTGCACTTTAAAGATAAATTTCACCATAATACCAACCTCTTAATAGTAGAAGACAAAAAGAAAATGGCAAGAACTTAAAAGTGTCACAGCAGGTGCAAAAAGAAGAAACCCAAAATCCAACTGTAGTTTAATAATTACTGACATTCTAATGTATGCTTTAAGACCATCCATGGAACCTTGATCTCAAACACATTCTGCCAGCCGAATGAAACTGGTTCCACTGCCTATAAATATAGATGATAAACTCCACACGAACTACAGTTCAATATCAGCAGATACAAGCAAGCAATCAATACAGTAATGAACACAAACCATGATCAGCTAGCCTCGTTCAGCAACACATTAGAACCATGGAAGTGATTTTTTGGCTGAAGGACTCTTTCATGTGCTTGGAGCTGCTTCCATTTTGGCCTCTGAAGAGGCTTCTTCAGTCTGCTGCACATCTCTAACCTTTTTGGCATTATCAGTCTTTTCTGCTTCCTCTTCTGGAAAAAGATGGGTAATTAATTTAATATGAGGTTAGAGTTCACAAAATACTGAAAATGTATAACTGCACTGCAACAATTGCACTGGGGATCATCACCCCCACTACTGGAGCACAGGAGCTTATGCTTAAAAAATAAATTGTCTTTACAACAGCAAAAGCTTGTTTTGTTAGTTATCTGCAGGCTGACCATCAGAGTTTCTTAACAAACATTAGAGTTGCCTAAATTGATAATTTAAATTAATATTAATCATGGGTAACCATGAGACAATAAGGTACGTTTCTAGCGTAAATGTCTTAGATCTGTGAACAAAAAACTTTTCCTTTTTTAAATCAAAGATAAAGAAATCACTATCTGCAATCAGCTCCCCGGTTCCAATTTCTCACTAGGAATGATATATATCAGCTTTGTATAATGCAAGCGTAATTTGTATTTCCACTTGAAGCATATTATTCTGTGCAAAAAGGTAATAGCTTAATCAATGAAAAAAGCATGCAGAATAATCTACATAATAGAAAGGAAAGATCAGCAAACAAGCATTATGCAGATAAACATAGAATCGTGTCAAATGTAGAAGGACAAGATGTGTGGATAAAAATTTTGAATCCTCAATAGGTTCTTTTCCCCCTAAGATGCAGGCAATCCATTTCATGCAGTCTCGATGAAACAACAGTTGATTGCATCCTCTAATGAGGAATACTTCTAAGTTGTTAAGTGTCCTCTAATCCACCTTGATAAACTAAATTACTTGTGAAATGTGCATGCATGTGTAAGTTGAGCAATGAAATGCAAAACTATATGCACTATGAAATGTGTTTTACAAACCCTGTACATGAAGCAGAAGAGATAAAATATGCCAAGTCCCTTCCCCTTAATAAAATAAAGGTACTTGTAGGGCTGATACTTCAAACTGATTCCATATCCGGATTGCTGGATCCCCATGTCCTTCAGACTGTCAGATGAAGACTTCAGGTATCTCCGAACTGTATAACAAAGATTTGAGGAGAACTATGAGG
This sequence comes from Phoenix dactylifera, assembly GCF_009389715.1. Classification (NCBI taxonomy): domain Eukaryota; kingdom Viridiplantae; phylum Streptophyta; class Magnoliopsida; order Arecales; family Arecaceae; genus Phoenix; species Phoenix dactylifera. The sequence goes on along the minus strand of NC_052395.1, from coordinate 20,595,580 downwards.
TGTCTCTGAACAATCTTATGAGAGCTTGAGATGTCTCCAAGCTGTGATATGTAGACCTTTTAAGTTACCTCTGAACCACCTTACAGAATTGAAGGTGTCTTTGAACTGTGTATAATACTTGAGTGACATGGTTAAATCTCAGAAGAGTATCCCACCCTCCATGAAATAAAGACAGGCATACCCATAGGTGACTGTGCGATAAGAGCAGATCCATAGGCAAATGCCAGATATAAGTATAAAGATGAGGTGGGAGAGTCTTGCATGTACCTAGTACACTAAGCTTGGAATAGAGATGTGGGCCTGAAGGAAACTGCTCAATAATCAAGTTTGGAGTAAAGATGGAGAAAAAGGCCCAAGTACTCAAATCTCCATGCATGGAGATTTCAGAGAACACGAGCTTTGAACAACATAGTGTTTTGTACAATCATGATGATTGAGGTGTTGATCAGCATGCTTGATGCTGGACATAGATGATCAGCACAAAAATTGAAGATGCAAAAAAAATTGAGGCACCTTGTGCTGTCATTGAAAAATTGCCTTGGATATTGAGATTGCTATGCTAACATGAGTTAGGATGTTCATTTGAGCATGCACTATGATCATGAATCAAATCATTGTAAAGATGGTAATGATTGGCTGGCTGCTATTGCAAAGATCCGAATAATTAAAGTTTGTTTGGAGATTATAACAGCCAGTTGCTATAATCCTGAATACTAAGGTGATAAAACATTGTTAATGATGGCCTTGAGAGATCAGACACTGTTGCTGCATAAATCACAAAGAATAAGAAATCCTAAAAATACTAGAGGCTATCAAGTGGTGCAGCAGCATGGACCGTATCAGCGTGAATGGGTCTTTAAATTAATGTCAGTGTTTCCTCTTCTTCCATTTTTCTATTATAAACTTTTTTACAGGATAGCAAGGGAAAAAGAGAAAGAGATACCATGGAACCTTCTCCACACTCTTCTTCATAATATAATACTGTAAATTTAATAGTATTCAAGGAGAATGAGATAGTGGATGGTGTCAATAATGAGAGAGTATAGATTGGAAAAAAAAGAGAGAGGATGAAAGTACTCACCCATCACCACCCTCTTCCTCTGGGACCAGCAAGAGATGCTCCTTGCTTCTATTTGCTGCCAAGATATCACCCAAGAGAGGGCCTACAATGATGGGTCCTTCCTTCATGTAGGCCTTGGAACAATATCAGCAACTAAGTCATGTATCATCTGTACAATGACGGAGCATGTCCTTGTGGTTGGCAAGTGTCAAGGTCTTGACATCTCATGGTCAAGGTCAAAGATGGCATAGCAGTATCATAGTAGTGTCTGAACTCAATTAAAGGCTAGCTTCCTCTCTTATTTACAAGTGAAAAGAGTCCATGGGTTTCAGATCTAGATTTGATATGATCCACCAAGTCCTAAGGAATCGGACTTTTCCATATATGGCTGAAGATTTGAGGTGCACAGCCGATATGAAGGGATTACTCTCTCTTTCTTTGCCTGTTCTTTAGCTTAGGGCTTAGGAATGGGAGTGAATATCACAATGACAAAGGGTTTTGATTGATTTCTCTTAATTCTCTTCTTTCATTTGCTTTGAAAGACAGCCAGTACACTTGCACATCTCTTAATGGATCCCAGTTGACTCCGTACTTCTCTCTTGATTCAGTTTCCTTCTAAAATCATTTATGTCAGTTATATCCTATCCTAATACTTGGGTGGCTGGAAATATATGAAGAATGGTGGTTGATCATGGAGCATTCCATCCAAGAATTTAGGCTGAACCAAAGAGAAGTAATGTTTCTTCTCAAAGCTTCATATTTCATGGCTGCAAATTTAAGAGGCTCGCTCGAGGGATTCAGAACACTTGGAAAGAAGTCTAGCTTTTCTTTTGATGACACTACTCTATTTCGAGCTAAGAAGTGATGATGGCACCATCGCCTTTAGAAAATATGCTGTGAAGCAGTTCCAGTACAAACTCCTAGAGAGCTCTAGAAGAAAATCTTTTCCTCATGCTCTAGTTTGGTTAACTACACATGGAACCTCAAACGTTACTCAATTAGATTGCAACATACCATTATACTTCATGGATACAAAAGGTCACAAAGTCTCTGCTTCACACAAGGATTCAGGTATTAGTGTCTGTACCCGTGCCATTCTAAGATGTGTTGAAAGGGGAAAACCTTAAAAACCATTTTTCAGTTACACACACACACACACACACACACACACACACGCATATATATATGTCATGCCAACAACCCAGACCGTGTGCTGGTAATGGCTCAACAAGGTTGGTGCTGGCCAGCACGAACCAGCATGGTGGTGCCCGAATCCATGGCTTTCTATCAATTTCTGATTACATAAATTGTTAGCTGAGACAAGGCTAAAACCAAAGAAAAATTTCTTTCTTTTGATTGGAAAAATCAAATAGAATGATAAGAGCCTTGAGTTACAAGGCAAAGATCCTAAGGTATATAGTTTTGCTAGCCAACATTCTTGAAAAAATAACTAATCCTTTGGTTGTGGGATGATATAGACTGCTAGAAATGGAAATCTATGACCTGACAAATAATAAAATTATCTCACTCTAATGAAGGAAAACAATGTTCCATTAAATAACTTTGAGACATTGACAAAACCATGATGAATGTATTGACCCCAGATGATCATTGAATAAACCATTGTTTTTTCTTGATGGACAACGGATACACAAACTAAAGCAGCCAACTTTAAATATATATAAATTATATCCAACTTACAAAAGTCAAAGTAGTTTGAGCATAGCTTGAACTTTACCATGAGCCCACAAAATAATCAGGCTCATATTGTAAGTTGTAAACCTTAGCACACAAACTCTCTTGCGACAGAAGGTTCCATTTTGTTGTGATAAACTTCCTTAGAGATCTACTTGTAGGTTCCCATTATAGTACGGTATTGGACTTATCTTAAATATCTTTATTTATTTCTTTGTCGCAAATATCCTGTCAACAAGGCAGCTAGCAATTAATTATATTAGGTTGGAGAGATTAAATAGACTGGGAAATAAGAATTCAGTGTTTAAATGTGAATTAGGATCTGGTTGCTAGCAATTCTAAGGGTTTATTTCCAGTTTCATCGCTTGAACTTTACCATGAGCCCACAAACTAATCAGGCTCATATTGTAAGTTGTAAACCTTAGCACACAAACTCTCTTGCGACGGAAGGTTCCATTTTGTTGTGATAAACTTCCTTAGAGATCTACTTGTAGGTTCCCATTATAGTATGGTATTGGACTTATCTTAAATATCTTTATTTATTTCTTTGTCGCAAATATCCTGTCAACAAGGCAGCTTGCAATTAATGATATTAGGCAGCTAGCAATTAATTATATTAGGTTGGAGAGATTAGATAGACTGGGAACTAGGAATTCAGTGTTTAAATGTGGATTAGGATCTGGTTGCTAACAATTCTAAGGGTTTATTTCCAGTTTCATCGTTTGTTTTGATTACTTTTATGCAACCTTGGGGTGTCCTAACTATGCTGCTTCTAGAGCCATAAATTAAGCTATACTTATCAAAATTAAGTTGAGTCTGAAACCACAATTTGGAAATCTAGCTTCAAGCCTTGGACATTTTTGTTTATGAATTTTCCCAAGTTGTTGCTGCTGCTGAATATTTGCTCAAAGACTAGAAACAAGATTTTGTTAGGTAAAGATTAAGAAAGTTCGAAATGTATTTGGCAAGAAAACCTAGGAATATTTTAAATCAATCTACTCTAGGTTTGCTTCAGATTTCCATGAATCAAGTAATCTGGGCCATACATGTAGGGGAGAAGCCATGTGCAAGATTGAGTGTGGTGAAACTGAATTCAAAATTAACAAACTCTCATATTTTGATCAATTTCCTTTTACTCTGAGTCTGCCTCTATCTTCCCTTTAGCCCTCCTCATTCCCTTCTCTTACTACAAAAAATATGATATAAAATCATATCTAGTTCATTATGACATTGGATCACCATCTGGCTTAGGAAGTTAAATATTTAGTAGGATGGAGATCAAAACATCAAGGTAAAATAATAAACAATGCAGGCTTGGATGTTAAGAAATCAATTATGTGAAATATGTACTCCTTTATGAGAACAGTTAAGATAAGAAAATCAAACTTGGAAGGCCCACCCACCTAATAACAGCCATTCTCTTCTTCATTTGTTTTCAGTTTTATTTCCCTTGTTTCTTTCAATAAAAAACAAACTTCATATATATGCAAATGATTTAATTTGCAATTCAATGTAAATACATATTGAAGTATAATATTAAAAAAAACAGGTGAAATTTCAAGGTTCTTACCTTCATCATCGCTGTCATCAAGGTCATCATCCATACCATCACCCCCCATACCACCAAAATTCTGTGCAAGAGAGATATATATGCAAGATAAGAAATTTATGCCTATATGCCAATAAACGATGGAATTTTATTTCAAAATATTCATTACCGAGAAATCCATCCCTCCCAGGTCCAATTCACCAGGACCTAAAAAAGAAGTAAAAGTTTGTAACCAGGAATTCCATAATCATAAGATCACATTTTATGGGGATTGAGCCATAATGGCTACACTCTCTATGTGTAAATATATGTATTTGACATCAAAATGATCCACTTATTTTAATCATTAAAAATTTTCAGTTGCATTTACACGAGTTACAGTGAGATTAATATAGCACAGTTATTGATTTCTATTTTACAAATTTGCATACAACCTTATCTTAATATGGAAAATTAGAAAGGCGCTTAGAATCTTCTAAACATAAACAGTGATAAAAAGGGGTGAAATGTGAGGTGTTTAGAACTTTAGAGTCTTAGTAAGGCGACTTGTTAGCCTCAGTATATACAGCATATGCTCCATATGTTTCCATTATGCAAGATAATTATTTGGAGTGAAAAATAGATGCGAAATAACAAAGGATATAACGGTTGCACTTGGCATTAGTTACCTAACTTAAAATTGGTAAAGACTGTATACTCCAAATATACACAAGTTTTGAACAAAACAGCAAAATATGGCTTACTTCAATACAATACCATAATTAAATTTATGTAAAGTCAAAACTGCAGGGATTATTTTCTACAAATCATAACTTGGCACTTGAATTTGCACACTTCAAAAAATATATAAGCTATGGCAGCCATCCTTCTCTTCTACTTTCAGTTGAAAATGATCAATACCCTAATGGTATCCCACATCAGGAATATCATGAGGCAGTGTGCCTCACATATCTCTCATTTGATGCATATGCATCTAGTATAGCCTCAGAAATGACACTCTAAGACATCCAGAGACCTTGTACTTGAGGTGTCACATGAGACAGTCTTGTATAAGCCTGTTTAAACAATAGATATAATACATGATTGTTTTTCTTTTCAGCCAAAAGTTTATTACTGGTTAATATTAACCTTTTCAGCCAAAAGTTAATAATTCAGATTTGGCTGAAGCTGCTTCTAAATATGCTTGGGATATAATTCACCAAAAAAAAGATTTAGTAGATATCCACATCAAATTATCTTCCTTTGATTTGTTAAAGTGCCATTACTACACTTTAACATACCTGTTGGTATTCCTCATCTGACTGCTGTTTCTTGAGCATCATATATTTAACTAGAATTTTAATAAGTTGAAACATAAAGGAGAAGCACACATACCATCATCATCTTCATCCACCCACTTATCCCAATCTACTTTCACATAGTGAGGAGTTTTCTCATCACCACGTAATAGCTTCTTCCACCATCCTTTCTCCACTTTTTCTACCACGCAGAAGATAGAACGCACACCTGTGTTAATTTTGCTTCCCTGATAATTAACAATATAGGTGTAAGGAAAAAAAAAAAGGAATGATGGAGGATAAGTTCCAAACATTCAAACAAGATGTTTTTGCTCCACAATGCTTAAGAACAAAACTTACCTCTACATTTACTTTATCATAAAGGTCCATTTTCAACTCATACAAGTTTTTTTCAGCTCCAGCAGTTGCAGAAAAAGTGAAAATGCCGTCAGGTTCCAGATTAACCTTCGCATCTTTTGCATCAGGCAACTGTATAGTGATGTAAACCTTGTCGACCCTTTGTGCCCACTTCACTTCAGGATGACGACTAAGGAAAAAGGAGTGTACAACTTTTCACACAAAGACAAAAAGATGGAAACAAAATGCTCTGTTTATTGAGTCTAATATATTTTTCATAGAGTGCAATTGATTGAGTTGGGTCGGTCAAGACATAGGTAATCTAAGGAAACTATCAATCCAAACTCAATACAGTTAAACAGGCCAATAGTTCCAACCTGACCTGTGTAACTGTTTAATAAACAGGTCAGGCCGGAGATGACATGGTTGGCCTATTACTTTTGACATGCTTAAACCCATACTGACACAATTAGCCCAATAATTACTTGGTCAATCTATTAACCAATGCTAAGCTAATAACTTCACATCCAATTAAAAGCTTTATACAATTGTTTAAAACATAATTCTAACAAATAATTATACCCATACAGAGTTACATAGGTTTATAATGAACCTGTTTCAGGTTGAGATTGTAATTGTGTCAACTGAATCCAGGTCAAGTGTGCCAAATCGATAAAACCCGAAGCCAACCTATCCAATAAACAGGTTAGTCATGTTAACTGGTTTATGATGTGAACCCAATCATGCCAAACCCACACCTGCTAACTTCATGCCAGTTTTTGTCAGGCTTGTGAGTCAATAACTGCCACCCCTATATGTACGCAATTACAACCATTCACCTGAATTCCACTTTTCTTAGGCAGCAATAAACTGGTCTCATGTGGTGCAATGACATTTTAGTTTGAATAAAAAAAACATGGCAACAGGTGGGAAACTCCCTATAAATGCATCTCCTATAGGATTTTTGCACCAATCAATCTGCAAGTGTTAAGCGAAACTTTTTAAGGTTCTAGTTACCCATATCAGTTAACCAATCCATGCACCTAACTCCCTAGTAAAAAGCATGTCTAACGAGACAATTTACCAACCTATTCTGAATTTCTCTGATAAGTTTTGGTACTTTTCACCAAATATGGCTTTTGAGTTACTACCAACACAATATATAAACACACTTTTATTGCAACCTAACATTTTCCAACATTCATGGTTATTTGCAAAATTTGACCATCTACTCCACAACTTTCCTGAGTTCTTTCATGTAATGAGATGTTTTGTATACTTTATCTGATTCTACATTCATCCTTTTTTTTAATTTATGAAATTTAATGTCATCTGGCAAATTTAACAGGTTCTCTTGTATGAGATCCATCCAATTCATTCAAAAAAGTTCCAGATACAAGGCTTGTAATTAAGTCTTTCATGAAATCCAAAGGCAAGTTACAATGGATAGGCTCAAGTTTAGAGTTGAAAATGGGCTCGGCGGGGCCCAAGGCCCATTGGGTTGGGCCGGGCTTCAGGCTAGGCACGAAAGAGTTTAAATCGGATTTGGGCTTAAATGTAAAGCCCATTTATTTTTTGGGTCCGGCTCAGGTATGTTATCGGCCCGGCTCAAGCCCGAGCCCGAACAAGGCCTGAAACATAGCCTGAATTCAAGCCCTAATCAATTTGTTTTTATATGCTGTTATTTAGAGAGAATAATAAGGAAGTAAAGGATAAATTAAAATGGATTTAGCTAAGAATAATATATCATGTATCATTTACTTGTATTATAGGAGAGAGCCTAATTTTTAACTAGTTCATTTACTTATGAAGCAATATTATCAAATATTAAACTTCAATCGTTTTCGAGCCGGACCTATTTTTGGTCCAAACGGATAATTTGGGCCATCCCAATCGGATTTGGGCTGGGTTTAGGCTGGGATTATCCAAAAAATTTTAGGCCTAAGCTTGGCGCGAAGCCCCAAAAAAAATCAGGCTAGGTTCGAATAGGGTATAGCCCGACCTGACCCACTTCCAACCCTACTCAAGTTGGTCCTCATAGTAGGGAAATGAAGTCACAAAAAATGAACACTTAATCAAATGTCTGTATGCAGCTCTTTCATTCAGAAATAGAGTGCATTCGGTACAGGTATTCACAATAATGGCAGCAAGAAGGTACTTATTTCCCTTTTTGTGCTGGAAAACTAGATTTCTCCATCAAAAGAAAAAATTGAGCCTGAAGAAGAGACTTTGAGCGAAATGAGTCATGATTTCAAGCTGACATTTATTCTTTCTTACTGGAATTTACTGAAACATGATTTTAAACCAATCTAATAATAGAAATATAACTAATTAGTTCTTATAGAAGATTGTTTACTTAGAACATTTTATCAAAATGGACACTGGAAATCAAAAAATTTGTTTTGTAAGAAAAAACATCGGGCAAACGAGAGACTCATCATTAACCAACCCTGTGCAGAAATTTGATATGGCGTTACATATAACAAAACTTTCCTATATAGAATATCTAATTATATTGACCTTAGGTTGACCATGTTATAATTTTATAAACAAGTTGTAACATTGTAACTATATTGATGTCAGAATACATAAAAATCTGGTGAGGGTTTGTACAAAATTTAGAAGTTTATGGATGATGTTCGGGAGGAAAGATCTTTAATTTAGATAAAAGGAAACATATAGAAGATAATATGAGAGAAAGATGAAGAAATAGGAGAGAGAAAAGTAGAAGAGCAAAAATAGATGTAAAAGATGTGTCACAAGGAGCACAGAAAAGTAAGATTTGCATAGATAGCTTAAAAGCCATGAGCAAAAATAGAAGCAGAAGATGGAGCAGAAACAAATGAGTATTAAAGACCGACAAATTATGATGTTCGCCACTCCAAGTGTCTCATGGAACAAAAACATGAGCAGAGGCACGAGTCCATGGATTGCTCCAAGACCAGGAATGATTCCAAGATTATAGTAACTGATCTTTGTTTATGTCTGTGCACATGAGAGAGAGAGGGGGGATCCAAGCACGATGACATCTTCTTACCTCTAAAGCACCAAAGCCCAAAGTTATTTTATAGACTTCCCAAGTTCGCCTAACCTTGAGCATTGCCTAAGGTATTCTAGCTTCCCTTATTGGTTCTAGAAGAACTTGATTGTCAAGCATCTCAGACCTAGAACAATGAAATGACAGAGAAATCTGAACCCCCCACCCCGCCCTGAACACATGCGCACTCAAAAAAGAAAAAAGAAGAGAGAGAGAAAAGAGAGGCTACATAGAAGGAAAGAAAAGTTGTAAGAATAGGATACAATGCCCTTTCCTTTAAAACACTAGACAGGTCTATGTACAAAGAAGACGCTCTATGAAAAATCCACGAATAGCCAGGCAATATAAAAATTTTCCGGTTCCTGCTATGCGCAGATTCATATAGGGTCATTTTCTAGAATAAGCAATAACCCACTTGTTAAAGTCATCATTCAATCTTTAAAGTCACGTGCCATGTGTTACGGTTTCATGTCACCTTTTAACTAGTCATATTGTATGATATATGATCAATTACAAATATCCATGATCTGTCTTCTCTATAAAGGACCCGAAATACCTTGCTTATGTATCATTGAAAAGCGCAGTAACATAAATACGGCAGTAAGAAGAGGCAATACAAAAGTGTGTAAACTATAAAAACGAGTCAAAGTGGATTGGCCCACACAAGCACTTCCACAAAATAACTCTACCAAAGGCGATCCTATTACAGGAATAGCTCAGCCACTCTTCTTCCTTAGATCCGTTATTTCACTCGGATAGCATCATAGATTGGGATCGATACAGAGGAAATGAATGCATTTCTATGCTAAAAATAAAATGAAGTAAGTGGAATAGATAGAACATTGGATCATGCCACGTCACTTACTCTATTCTACGGGATCTTACAGAGCCTGTTCATGCATGACATGATCCGGGTATGATCATAGTGGACAGCGGATGTCGTAGAAATATAGGTGAATCTGGCTCCTGGCGGACGCTACTGGTGCAATTATGTCCAAGATTTAAAAGTATGAGTTTTAATGCATTAGGGTTCAAAAATTAGGTATAACTCTCAAACGAAACCAGTAACCAACTCTGACGCTGACTTTCGCCAGTGACAGTGAAAGAGATATTCATCTGTAGCCACACGAACCACCGCAGCTGTCGGCGGCAGCCACGAAATGCCAGGCCGAAAGCCGCCCTCCTCCCCAAGATTACTTATTACATATAAAAAATGTCTAGAAGAGAAGAGAAGAGGAGGAGGAAAAAGAACTCACCTCATCTTGACGAGTGGATACCGTCGACCGGCGATCGCTGATCGGCGACAGCCCACTGCGAGCGCGGATTCCCCTTCGATCGACGACCGCCGCCCGGACTCTAGGGGCTAGCGTTTAGGTCTTCGACTCGAAGCTTTGATCGTTCTGGGATGAGGGAAGAAACTTACGCAAAGGTACGCGCGTCTGGGTCGGCTTCCGGGTTAATGGATATGGATATGATGCCCTTTAAATCCCGAATCCGATGAATAATAGGAAGTCTAGTCTAAACCCGAACCGACCCGAATCAACCCGAAACCAATACACCTTATCTTCCATAACCTTTATTAGATTGAAGAAAACAAATCGGCTTTTGATGATAACTTTTATGCAGTAAACCTTCAATTGTTGATATCATAATAATTTGTTTTGGTAATAAAAAAACATAATAAAGTTTGGTTGTAACTCTTTTCTTGTTCTCAAATATACAATTATCAATAGAGACAGCATAAAAAAAATTGACCAAAAAAAATAAAGATGATAAAATCATGAGAATGAGATAATCCATAAAACCCTAATCGTGATCCTCAATATTACCACCATCATGAAAGGCAACAGGAACTTGACCTTATTGCAACCCAACCACCAAAAACTTGACCTTATTCTTTTTGTTTGTTGAATAAATTTGTTTCTTTATTTGTTAGGCATGACCAATTTTATGAGCCACTCTCTTCTTTTGTTTGTTGAATAAATTTGTTTTTTTATTTCTTGGGCTTGACCCCTTTTATTTCATAAAAGATGATGGCTTGGCTGAGATAGTCAAGCCAAAATAGAAAAAAAACAATAGAATAGATATAAATAAGAAAATCTCAACTAGGAGGGGTCATGGAAAGAACAAGTTTCAAATCATGATTAATTATTTTTTCAAAATCTGGAACAACTGCATGGACCCATCCCACATACCACAAATGCCCCACAAATGGGAAGAATCCTAGAACAAAATGAGAGGTTGCTAACCAGCTTCTAGAAGTTTTTGCATTAATTGCGACTTTATCGATCTTACTGATTAGTGTTCTCATAGTATTTGCTTCTTTTGATGGTTGGTAAAGTAACAAAAATGCTGTATTTTCTTTCAAACCATAATTCTAATTTTCTGCAATTTGATAGTGAATTAAAAAAAATAATCCTGTATGATGGAACCATCAAATATTTAACATTTTCTGACTCTGTTTGTAACACACTAGAGACTTAGAAAATAAACCATTAAAGATGAAACCATAAAAAAAGTTTGGCTATAATGTTTTTCTTGATTTGAATACTATAAATTCCATATGAATGAAGCGAAATCATGAAAAAACTGCATAGAAACCCTAATATTTCCATAGAAATCTCACCAAACAAATTCTCCAAAACAATGTCATAACAATATTTACCCAAAAACTGTGAGATAATGTCACATATGATTTTCCATATTGTAAAATTTCAAGGATAATAATTTGACAATAAAAATGATGAGAAGGAGAACTAAACATGGTCATATGACACACCATCAGTTTTCATAATTGTAATCGTCGTTTGCATATAAAATAGCCACTACACCCAAATAACTGAAAATGAAACAAATAATCTCACAACTCGATGTTTCCTTGCTTTAGTACTTCATATTGAAGTAGGAGGAACTCTAGTATTTGAAATCGGTCTTGAAGCGTGAATTAACTCTGTCCTTAAGCGAATTTTGCCCCACTATATTGCTGTTGGTGATCCAGCAAATTCGCTCCAGGATACAACAAAATCAAAATAGAATCCTAGCCAGCAAAACTAGGATTCCCCAGAACAACGAAATGAAATATTTTTTTAGAAGAAGTTGTATTAATCTGTGAAGGATATTGGCAATTTATAACCCTGAATTAAACTATGAACCAACATAACCTTTGGAATAGTGCCTGTTCAAAACATAACTGCTAGTGCAGTTATTTTGTGCAAAACAAATAAAAACTGCCAATATGAATTTTATTTTACACGTGCACGTGCCACGTGTCCAAGTGCTAGTGCCTGTTCAAAACATAACTGCTAGTGCAGTTATTTTGTGCAAAACAAATAAAAACTGCCAATATGAATTTTATTTTACACGTGCACGTGCCACGTGTCCAAGTGCCAATCTTTGATAATATGATATTGGCTTTTCCTCCACAACTTCCCACCAAAAAGTTACTTTAACATGTGCAGGATATGAATGCTTATAAAGCTATCCAAAAAACTCTACACGAACAATGTGGGACAAAACCCCTGTCAACATTACAAACTATTAAAGGAAGGAGACTTCCAACAATCCCCTACTTAGTTTGTAATGCTAATTATTCGAGTGAATGCATCGAGCAAGTTTCCTTCGAATTAAACCTCCTCTTAGTGTAAGCACTTCAAAACTTCGACGAAATCAATAGTAACTTAAGTTTTAAACCGTGATTCCTTATTATCAAAGCTGGAAGTACCACACACACAAACTCTACCCTTGTTTTTAATTCTAAAGTATACCGTAAGATTTAGCACCGTATATGGCCTTGTGCTACATCCTGGATTCATAAACATGTACAAAAAAATAAGATCCAATTTTTTGTTAGAAGCGGCACCACTTCTATGTTCATATAAGTGAAGTTTCTTTGAGCCTTAGTACATGGCTCCCATGTTCAAACCGAACAAACAAACTTCATTAAAGGCAATATCTATACCTACCCTCCTTTAATAAGTATTAGCCTCTAATACTTGAAACCGTCACTAATTAGAAATTTGTTATTACCCTTTAAACCTTTAATATTTACAAAGAATAGAAAAGATTGGGTTTCCATTACTGGTGACAAAAGTTTAAAATGACTTTAGACCCATACCTATGGCAGTTTTTCAAATCATATCTCTCGAGAGTCCTTTAGTTAATGGGTCAGCCAAATTATTACTGGATCTTATATAGACAACTGTTATGATCCCCTCAGATATAATTTGCCTTATATACTCGTGTTTTAAACTAATGTGTCTAGACTTGCCGTTATAAATCTTGCTAAAAGCTCTAGACATCGTTGCTTCACTATCACAATGCAAAGAAATCGCTGGCGTCGGTTGTGGCCACAACTTTATATCTAACAACAAATTTCTTAGCCATTCCGCTTCTTTGCTTGCTGCCGCTAAAGCTATAAAGATTCTGTTACGGGGGAACTAAGCCGCCATGCCCCACGTGACCGGCACGCGCGCCCAGGAAGACTACGGCTGCCCTTTGATCCAGCGCTCCGACCCCGAGTCGGACGTCCTCGGCTCCGCAGCCCGACCCCGAGTCGGCTGCCCTTTGATCCAGCAATCCGACCCCGAGTCGGACGTCCTCGGCTCCGCAGCCCGACCCCGAGTCGGCTGCCCTTTGATCCAGCAATCCGACCCCGAGTCGGATATCCTCGGCTCCGCAGCCCGACCCCGAGTCGGCTGCCCTTTGATCCAGCGCTCCGACCCCGAGTCGGAGATCTCTTGATAACGACAGGCTATTCCCCAGAGGCACGCCGCGGCCTCCTGCTCCACTACTCCCTGCAACGGCTGTATCCGATGCTGCTCCACGATCTCCTGCATCAGCCGTACAAAGCGGAGCCCCACTATGCCCTGACGTGGCCGTACCCGGTGCTGCTCCACGACGCCCTGTAACGGCCATGTCAGTGGCCACACCATCGTGCCCCACGATAACGAACCCCCCTGAGAGACCCCCCAGCCAGGTATATATGCGGCTGGGGGGAGAAAGGGGGGAGGTGAGCAATATCTCCCAGAGCACTCTCTTACTTGCGATTATCACCTCTCCTCCTCCTCCAATCTCCTCTGACTTGACCGTCGGAGGGCCATCACCACCCTGGTGGTGGTGCAAGGCTTGTTTGCAGGTTTCTTGGCGGAAGGTGGAGCGCAACCAACACCAACCAAGACAACTCAGACGGAACCCCGTTCACACCGCAGTGCCAATCGTTCTCGGTTTGGACCACCAGCAACAGTTGGCGCTAGAAGGAGGGCCGAATCTTAGAACGATCGTAATGGCACGGCGAGGTGGTCGTGGAGCTTCCAATGCTTCCGGTCGCGGAGCCTCTCGCGCCTCCGGCCGAGAGGCTGCTGCGTCCCCAACGCACTCTCAGCAGCACTCCACCGCCCCTTCTCCCATTCAGACGGTCGAAGCTGCTCAGTTCGACCAGCTAGCCCAGCAGGTTCGCACCCTCGCGGAGGCAGTGCAGAATCTGCAGGGTGTGATCTCTCGGGTGCCGCAACGGGCTCAGGAGCCGCTGCCCCCCGAGCACTCGCCTCTTCCTCACAACCCGCGCTCCTTCCTCTCCCATGGAGAGGAGCGCCGGCGCGAGGAGGATTCTCGAGTGCGGTCCATTCTGCCAGGACCTTCTCATCGGAGCTGTGCGGGGTACGAGAGGCGGACCCGGGCGCGTTCTCAGACACCCCAGTCCTCGAGGGGCCCGCACTCCAGTCGGTCCCCCTCGCGCCGCTCCTTGTCCCCCACCCACCGGTCGCGCTCCCTGGACCGGCGGGTGGACGATCTCCACAGACAACTCCAGGTCCTGAAGGGCCACTCCAAAGATCCCTTCGCTGACTTGGAGATCTCCTCCCAGCCGGCGCTTGCCTCGAGGATCCTGCGGACCCCGAACCCGCCGGGGTTCAAAATGCCGGCGATCGAACCCTACGACGGGGCGACGGACCCGCAGGACCACGTGGAGAGTTTCAGGACTCTTATGCTCCTCCATGGAGCATCGGATCCGCTCCTCTGCAAGGCCTTCCCGGCGACCCTCCGTGGCCCGGCAAGGGCATGGTTCGCCGGCCTGGAGGCTAACTCCATCCAGTCCTTCGACCAGTTCACCCGCTTCTTCATCAGCCATTTCGCCGTCAGTAGCAGGCGGCGACTGGTCTCCGACTCCCTCTTTGATGTCCGGCAAAACGAGGGAGAAAGCCTGCGGGATTATCTCACCCGCTTCAACAAGGCTACACTGGAGGTCCGGAACCTGAGCCAGGAAGTGGCTCTCTCAGCCCTGAAGCGTGGCTTCCGGAAGGGCAGACTCACCTTCTCCCTGGACAAACGCCTGCCGCGGAGCTTCCCGGAGCTGTTATCTCGGGCAAACCAGTATGCAGACGCCGAGGAGGCAGCATCCCACCGGAACAAGGAGGCCGCCGAGGCCCCTCTAAAGCCCGGGAAGAAAAGGCGAAAAGAGGCACCCCAGAGGAGGAGCCCGACGCCTCAACGCCGGCGCAGAAGCCCGTCACCAGCAAGGAACCACGGCGCCACACGCCCTCGTTCTCCGCACCGACGCTTCAACCGGTACACCCCACTCCTGGCCCCCCGGACCCAGATCCTCATGGAGGTCAAGGGGCGGGAGGACCTCCCGGTCCCGAGGCAGATGAAGAAGATCCCTGGGAAGAGGCCTTCTCGGGCGTACTGTGAGTACCACCGAGACCACGGCCACGATACCGAAGACTGCTTCCAGCTTCGGGACGAGATCGAGGCTCTCATTCGCCGAGGGCGTCTCGGTCGATATGTAAACGACCGACGTCCCCCGGCAGACCCGCGTCCGTCCGACCCGGCCCCTCAGGAGCCTCGGGAACAGAATCGACCCGTTGCGGGAGTGATCCACACCATCACTGGGGGCTGCTCTCGGCCCGTGAGGAACGCAGGGGGCTCGGCGGGAGCATCAGGAGTGGCCGTCGCGAAGAGGCAGCGGGTCGGAAATGTAATCACTTTTTGTGATGAAGATGTAAAGGGGGTTCAGACTCCCCACGATGACGCCATGGTGATCTCTCTCACTATGGCGAACTATGATGTAAGGCGTGTTCTTGTGGATAGTGGAAGCTCAGCTGATATTTTGTATTACGAGGCCTTCCAAAAGATGAGCTTGTCCCGACAATTGTTACACAAAACATCCACCCCCCTCATAGGATTCACTGGAGACGCTATCTCGGCCGAAGGTGTCATTGAGCTGCCTGTGACTGCGGGCGTTGCACCCGCAGAAGCCACGGTGCGACTCGGGTTCTTGGTCGTCCGTGTCCCCTCGGCCTACAACGCTATCCTCGGACGACCCGGACTGAACGCCCTTCGCGCGGTGGTTTCTACCTACCATTTGCTCATGCGGTTCCCCACGGCGGCCGGGATTGGAGAGGTCCGAGGTGACCAACCAACCGCACGGCAGTGTTTCCTAGCAACTCTCAAAGGGAAGAAGCCCATGGAGGCCCTAAGCGTCGAGTCCCTTGACGCCAGAGACGAAGTGGCCTTGCGGCACGGGGAGCCTGCCGAGGGCGTAATCGAAGTTCCCCTCAAAGAAGGCCGCCCGGACCGCACGGTCCGGGTCGGTGCCAACCTCGACTTGGAAGCTCGGCTCCGGTTAGTGGAATTCCTCCGAGCCAATGCTGATGTGTTTGCCTGGTCGGCGGCCGATGTACCTGGGATCGACCCGGAGGTCATTTCTCACGCCCTCAACGTCGACCCGACCCACCGACCAGTAAAGCAAAAGAAGAGACACTGTGCCCCGGATCGGATCCGGGTGGTCGACCAGGAGGTAGACAAACTCTTGGAGGCAGGTTTCATAAGGGAAGTGAGCTACCCCGAGTGGCTGGCAAACGTCGTACTTGTCCGGAAGGCGAGCGGGAAGTGGAGGATGTGCGTCGACTACACCGACCTGAACAAGGCGTGCCCCAAGGATAGCTTTCCGCTCCCGCGAATAGACCAACTGGTCGACGCGACTTCCGGATATCAGCTGCTGTCTTTCATGGACGCCTTCTCCGGCTACAACCAAATAATGATGGCTCCACAGGACGAGGAGAAAACGGCCTTCATAACAGACAGGGGGCTGTACTGTTACAAGGTAATGCCCTTCGGTCTGAAGAACGCTGGCGCTACTTACCAGCGCCTCGTCAATAAAATCTTCAAGGAGCAGATCGGCCGGAACATGGAGGTGTACGTGGACGATATGCTGGTAAAGAGCCGCCATGCGGATCAGCACATTGCGGATCTGGAGGAGACCTTCGCCACCTTGCGGAAGTTTCGTATGAAGCTAAACCCAGCGAAGTGCGCCTTTGGTGCTTCGGCCGGGAGGTTCCTCGGCTTCATTGTCAACCAGCGGGGGATCGAGGCCAACCCGGACAAAATCAAGGCCATCCAAGATATGTCCCCTCCAACCAAAGTGAAGGAGGTTCAGGAGCTCGCTGGGAGGGTCGCCGCGCTCGGACGATTTGTGGCAAAATCGGCCGAACGCTGCCAACCGTTCTTCAAGGTTTTGAAGCGCCCGAAAGACTTCCTCTGGACGGCTGAATGTCAAGTGGCGTTCGACCAGCTCAAGGAGTACATGGCGTCTCCTCCCCTGCTGTCCAAGCCGCAAGAGGGGGAGATGCTCTACCTTTACCTGGCGGTCTCTCCAACCGCAGTCAGCGCAGTACTGGTTCGGGAAGAGGCAAAACTTCAGAAGCCCGTGTACTACACCAGCCGAGTCCTCCGGGATGCCGAGACGCGGTACACGAAGGCTGAAAAGATCGCCTTCGCGCTGCTGACTGCGACCAGGAGGCTTCGCCCCTATTTCCAGGCTCATTCTGTCACCCTTTTGACCGATCAACCACTGCGGCAGATCCTCAGCAATCCTGAGAATGCGGGACGGCTGGTGAAGTGGGCAGTAGAACTTGGTGAGTTCGACATCCGCTACCAGCCCCGGCCCGCCATCAAGGCCCAGGTGCTCGCGGACTTTCTCGCTGAGTGCACTGTGCAGGAGGCGGAACCTAGGCCGCCGGAAACACCCAGCCTCGATCTCCCGATCTGGACGCTCCACATTGACGGGTCGTCGAACCCTGAAGGTGGAGGGGCTGGGCTGGTCCTTACCAATCCCGATGGAGTGATAGCCGAGTATGCCTTGAGGTTCGGATTTCCAGTGACCAACAATGAGGCGGAGTACGAGGCCCTAGTCACGGGACTCAAACTCGCCAAGGAGCTCGGCATCCGGCGTCTGAAGGTCTTCACCGACTCCCAGCTGGTGGTCGGGCAGGTTCGAGGGGAGTTCGAGGCACGGAGCCCGACCATGCAGAGCTACGTCCGGAAGGTGCAAGCACTCATTCCCGACCTCGGCAGTATTGACATTCAGCAGGTCCCAAGGAGCGAAAATGCTAGGGCCGACAGGTTGTCCCGCTTGGTGGGCGCTGAGGCACACAACTTGTCAAGGGCGATATACCTGGAGACCCTAGATGCCCCGAGCATCGGCGAGGCTGAAGCGGTAATGGCAATTGATCCGGAACCATCTTGGATGGACCCGCTTGTAGCTTACCTCGCCGAAGGGATCCTCCCCGAAGATGAAGATCAAGCTCGGCGACTTGTTATGAAGTCCGCCCACTACGTACTCTACGAAGGGAGGCTGTATCGGACCTCGTTCACCGCCCCCCTCTTAAGGTGCCTCCGCCCTTCGGAAGCGGCTTACGCCCTCAGCGAAGTCCACGAAGGCATCTGCGGATCGCACCTGGGGGCTAGGTCCCTGGCACATAAGATCATGAGGCAAGGCTACTATTGGCCGACCTTATTGGAAGACTCAAAGGATCACGTACGGAAATGCGACGCCTGCCAGCGCCACGCCAACATCCAGAGAGTCCCCTCTGTTCCCTTGGCGCCAATCACCGCCCCCTGGCCCTTTGCACAGTGGGGAATGGATATCCTCGGACCATTCCCCATCGCTTCGGCCCAGCGGAAATTTTTGATTGTCGCCATCGACTACTTCACCAAGTGGGTGGAGGCAGAGCCACTGGCCACCATCACGGAGGCGCAAGTCCGGAAGTTCGTAAAGAAGAACATCATTGTCCGATTTGGGGTACCTCGGGTCCTCATCTCGGATAACGGTCGACAGTTTGATAACAAGCATTTCCGAGACTTCTGCGAGGAGTTCGGGATCGAACATCGGTTCACGTCCGTGTCGCATCCCCAAACCAACGGCGAGGCCGAGGTCACAAATCGGACAATCCTCCAAGGTATCAAAGCGCGGATCGGACGGACGGGGCAAGCTTGGGTCGAGGAACTCGAGAATGTCCTTTGGGCGTATCGGACTACGCATCGGACTCCTACCGGAGAGACGCCTTTCAGCCTAACCTATGGCACGGAAGCCGTTGTCCCCGTAGAGCTCGGACTTTCCTCACCTCGGGTAGCCGCACACCGACCCGAGGCCAACTCGGAGCAACTCCGAGGGAACCTGGATCTCTTGGAAGAAGCAAGAGAAATGGCGCAGGTTCGGATGGCAATGTATCAGCGGAGGGTGGCCCGATATTACAACTCCAAAGTCCGACCGAAGCTTTTCAGAATTGGAGATTTGGTGCTGAGGCGAGCTAAGGCATCTCAACCTACGGAAGGTGGGAAGCTAGCGCCGAATTGGGAAGGCCCGTATAAGGTTCGTTGGATAAACCGACCTGGCTCCTACCAGTTGGAAGCCCTAGATGGCCGAGAAATTCCAAGGGGCTGGAATTCCGCTAACCTGCGGATGTATTACCAGTAGAACAACAAGGCCAGAAAGACAATTTGAAAAGGTGCAACACTTTTCATTTCAATAATTTCTGGTTACAATGGCGTGCTCGTGTGATTACAAGGAATTCCCAGAGGGGAATTAGGGAGTAAAGAAAGCAAAGAAGAGGTGGAGAATCCGTGGAGCTGAGGACCGAGGATCCCAAACCCTCAATCCAAAGCAGCTGCAATCCCACCGGAAGTGGGTGCTTCTAACCGGAGGCGCCATCCAGCACCTCACCAAAAAGACGAGGAGCCGCCGCAGAAGAAGCTCCCGCTGCCCCCAGGGGAACGCCGCCTCCAAAGGATATTCCCATCCTCCCCAGTGGTAGGAAAGAGAAGGAATACGAGGGGGAAGAGCATATGGAGGCACGGTCCCGGACTGAGCGTCTGGTGCAGAGCTCGATCGGGAGGCTGAACTTCAAGGAGGGGAGATGTGATCCCGGATGAAACGCCTAGAGCGGAGCTCCGCCGGGAAGACCCTCCTTGTTGATCCCAGATGAAACGGCTAGTTGGCTGAAGTCGCAAGGGGAGCGTCTCCCCTTTCCTTCAACAGGAGTCTCTCAGTCATATGCCAAGGAGGAGGTCCGCGATCCATGGCAACCTGAACAGCTCCGGCTTGGCAAACTCCATCGTACCTGCACCTGTATTTATAGCCAAACTGCGGCCCCCTGGTCGTTCCGATGCGGGTGGCTCCAATAAATGCAGGCGCATTGAAACCGGAGCCGTTCCGGCTCCCGAGGCGTATCTCCCCGCGATTTCCTAAGCGTCATTCTCCTTAAACCGCATTCTTTGTGCAGGACAATCCGGGTGTCATGTACCCCTAGGTCCACATATCTCCGCTCGCGCCCAGGCCGTATCCTCCTCGAAGAACCCGCGTATCGCGGCCGCTCAACTAACACTCCTCGCAAGCAGCAGCTGGCGATCCGATTTCCCAGGTAACGCATTAATTAGCGTTTAATGCCCTTCTCGTGTTCCCCCAGGCAACGCTTAGAGAAAAGGAGAAACATGATCGCGGCTGGCCACGGAGAAACCCCGTCGGGCAGCGAGCGACAAGCGCACGACCAGCGAGCGGAATTTCCCGAGGCTCGGCCCTCGGATGCCTGGCTAGCCCGATGATCATCCCGGGAGCAGACTAGCCTGAAGCCCCGACCGGTCGCCTCGGCTTGCGCCAGCCTTGGCCGACCAACGAGCGGAATTTCCCGAGGCTCGGCCCTCGGATGCCTGGCTAGCCCGATGATCATCCCGGGAGCAGACTAGCCGGAAGCCCCGACCGGTCGCCTCGGCTTGCGCCAGCCTTGGCCGACCAACGAGCGGAATTTCTCGAGGCTCGGCCCTCGGATGCCTGGCTAGCCCGATGATCATCCCGGGGGCAGACTAGCCGGAAGCCCCGACCGGTCGCCTCGGCTTGCGCCAGCCTTGGCCGACCAACGAGTGGAATGTCCCGAGGCTCGGCCCTCGGATGCCAGGCTAACCCGATGATCATCCCGGGAGCAGACTAGCCTGAAGCCCCGACCGGTCGCCTCGGCTTGCGCCAGCCTTGGCCGACCAACGAGCGGAATTTCCCGAGGCTCGGCCCTCGGATGCCTGGCTAGCCCGATGATCATCCCGGGAGCAGACTAGCCGGAAGCCCCGACCGGTCGCCTCGGCTTGCGCCAGCCTTGGCCGACCAACGAGTGGAAGGTCCCGAGGCTCGGCCCTCGGATGCCTGGCTAGCCCGATGATCATCCCGGGAGCAGACTAGCCGGAAGCCCCGACCGGTCGCCTCGGCTTGCGCCAGCCTTGGCCGACCAACGAGTGGAATGTCCCGAGGCTCGGCCCTCGGATGCCAGGCTAACCCGATGATCATCCCGGGAGCAGACTAGCCTGAAGCCCCGACCGGTCGCCTCGGCTTGCGCCAGCCTTGGCCGACCAACGAGCGGAATTTCCCGAGGCTCGGCCCTCGGATGCCTGGCTAGCCCGATGATCATCCCGGGAGCAGACTAGCCGGAAGCCCCGACCGGTCGCCTCGGCTTGCGCCAGCCTTGGCCGACCAACGAGCGGAATTTTCCGAGGCTCGGCCCTCGGATGCCTGGCTAGCCCGATGATCATCCCGGGAGCAGACTAGCCGGAAGCCCCGACCGGTCGCCTCGGCTTGCGCCAGCCTTGGCCGACCAACGAGTGGAATGTCCCGAGGCTCGGCCCTCGGATGCCAGGCTAACCCGACGATCATCCCGGGAGCAGACTAGCCTGAAGCCCCGACCGGTCGCCTCGGCTTGCGCCAGCCTTGGCCGACCAACGAGCGAAATTTCCTGAGGCTTGACAACCCTCGGATGCCAGGCTAACCCGACGATCATCCCGGGAGCAGACTAGCCTGAAGCCCCGACCGGTCGCCTCGGCTTGCGCCAGCCTTGGCCGACCAACGAGCGGAATTTCCCGAGGCTCGGCCCTCGGATGCCAGGCTAACCCGACGATCATCCCGGGAGCAGACTAGCCTGAAGCCCCGACCGGTCGCCTCGGCTCGCGCCAACCTTGGCCGACCAACGAGTGGAATTTCCTGAGGCTTGACAACCCTCGGATGCCAGGCTAACCCGACGATCATCCCGGGAGCAGACTAGCCTGAAGCCCCGACCGGTCGCCTCGGCTTGCGCCAGCCTTGGCCGACCAACGAGCGGAATTTCCTGAGGCTTGACGGCCCTCGGATGCCTGGCTAGCCCGATGATCATCCCGGGAGCAGACTAGCCGGAAGCCCCGACCGGTCGCCTCGGCTTGCGCCAGCCTTGGCCGACCAACGAGTGGAAGGTCCCGAGGCTCGGCCCTCGGATGCCAGGCTAACCCGATGACCATCCCGGGAGCAGACTAGCCTGAAGCCCCGACCAGTTGCCTCGGCATGCGCCAGCCTTGGTCGACCAACGAGTGGAATTTCCTGAGGCCTAACCCTCGGATGCCTGGCTTGGCGCCGGAAGAATTTCCTGAGGCCTAACCCTCGGATGCCTGGCTTAGCGCCGGAAGAATTTCCTGGGGCCTAACCCTCGGATGCCTGGCTTAGCGCCGGAAGAATTTCCTGAGGCCTAACCCTCGGATGCCTGGCTTAGCGCCGGAAGAATTTCCCGAGGCCTAACCCTCGGATGCCTGGCTTAGCGCCGGAAGAATTTCCCGAGGCCCAACCCTCGGATGCTTGGCTTAGCGCCGGAAGAGTTTCCTGAGGCCTAACCCTCGGATGCTTGGCCTAGCGCCGGAAGAATTTCGGGAGCCAGGAGTCAGCAAGACGCTACCGAAAGTTAAAAGAAAAAGAAGGACGAAGGCGAGATGAAGAAACATTCAACTTGCATTAATTTTCATTGTTTCAGGGCCGAGGCCCATACAATTTGGCAAACCGAGAACGATTGGCACTGCGGTGGTCCAAACCGAGAACGATTGGCACTGCGGTGTGAACGGGGTTCCGTCTGAGTTGTCTTGGTTGGTGTTGGTTGCGCTCCACCTTCCGCCAAGAAACCTGCAAACAAGCCTTGCACCACCACCAGGGTGGTGATGGCCCTCCGACGGTCAAGTCAGAGGAGATTGGAGGAGGAGGAGAGGTGATAATCGCAAGTAAGAGAGTGCTCTGGGAGATATTGCTCACCTCCCCCCTTTCTCCCCCCAGCCGCATATATACCTGGCTGGGGGGTCTCTCAGGGGGGTTCGTTATCGTGGGGCACGATGGTGTGGCCACTGACATGGCCGTTATAGGGCGTCGTGGAGCAGCACCGGGTACGGCCACGTCAGGGCATAGTGGGGCTCCGCTTTGTACGGCTGATGCAGGAGATCGTGGAGCAGCATCGGATACAGCCGTTGCAGGGAGTAGTGGAGCAGGAGGCCGCGGCGTGCCTCTGGGGAATAGCCTGTCGTTATCAAGAGATCTCCGACTCGGGGTCGGAGCGCTGGATCAAAGGGCAGCCGACTCGGGGTCGGGCTGCGGAGCCGAGGATATCCGACTCGGGGTCGGATTGCTGGATCAAAGGGCAGCCGACTCGGGGTCGGGCTGCGGAGCCGAGGACGTCCGACTCGGGGTCGGGCTGCGGAGCCGAGGACGTCCGACTCGGGGTCGGAGCGCTGGATCAAAGGGCAGCCGTAGTCTTCCTGGGCGCGCGTGCCGGTCACGTGGGGCATGGCGGCTTAGTTCCCCCGTAACAGTAGCCCCCCACTTCCGAGCCTGGAACCAGAAGGGGAACAGGTGAAGGGAGTGATGTTTCGGGATTGCCGCCGTTCCTCGGAGAGGCGCGCGCGCTTCGAGCTCCCCGCCCTTTTTATGGCGTATGGCGGTTATTGCTGACCTGGCAGTCTGAGGACTTCGGCGGACATCCTTCCCTAATGGTGTCGATTCGCCTTTGGGGCGCGAGCGACCCTTCGGCAGCCAGGCGTCCTCTGGCGTCATTGAGGCGTCACTTGCCTTTCCGCCTATTTAATCGGGGGCCTTTCCCCGTCCGTCTTCTTCTTTACAGATATTTTCAAGTTTCCCCTTTGCGCTGCTGTTGCTGCCGTCGGACTGTTCACTCGTTTCTCCTTTGGCGCTCTCGGAGCCGTTCTTACCTCTTTTCCGGTGAGTTTTCCCCATTCTTCTGCTTAGGGCTCTCCATACTTTCCCCTCTTATACTAGTGTACTCCAGTCGCTCCGGTCTTTCCCCCCTTCCGGTCCCCGTCCTAACCGTAGGTTTATTGGCCATTAGGAATGGGCGAAGTGAGAGCAGACCAAATTAAGTCGGAGCTGGTCGCCACAGATTTAGACAGACTCGTGGCTCGGTACCACCTTCCCGAGGCCTGCAACGCCACGCTCCCGGGGCCTGAGGAGAGGATGTCCCATCCTCCTCCAGGGAAGATCGCCATCAATGAGGGCATTCTCCAGGCCGGGTTCCGCTTTCCCCCTTCGGACTTGGTCATGCAGGTGCTACGGGGTTTAAGAGTGGCACCGACGCAACTGGTGCCGAACTCGTGGCGGGCCCTGACGGTCTTCCAGGTTCTCTGCCGTATGCACGAGATCCCCGCCACCCTGAATGTTTTTTGGGAGTTCTACAGCCTGAGCGGCCACCCCCAGGACAAAGGGTGGTGGTGCTTCGCAGCGCGGCGAGGATGCGGCCTTGTCAAGGAGGCTCCTACCTCCATTCACAAATGGAAGGAGCGCTTCTTTTTTGTTGATGCAGATCCCTCTTGGGAAATCAGGGCGACCTGGGAGACCCCGATGAAGTCTCCGATCGGCCTATCGAGACTGTCAAGGGAGGAGTCCGATGGCTTGGCCGCCTTGAAGGGGTTGGTTGCCGAGGGCCAGCTCCCCCCGGTGGCCCGCCTTATTTCCGAGGATACTTTGGTGAATGTCGGTCTGAGCTCGGTCCCCACCGACCGTGAGTCCGCCACCGATTCTTTCTTGACTTTTTTCCCTTCTTTCGTCCCGTTCTTTCCTTTGGTTTCTCCGTCTCCGACTATCCCGTCCTTTTTGCAGAGATCGACGACGTCATGCGGTCGGTGAAGACAAAGGCTGTTGGTAGGGCGTCCCTGCTGGAAGCAGCCCAGAGGAGGAAACGAGCTCTTCCGAGCGGGGCCCCACCGGCGAAGAAGTCCCGTAAGGAGGTGCCTCCGACGCCGACCGACGAGTCCGGGCCCACCGATCAGGGAGACGTCGTGGGCACGGACCGGCAGCTGACGCTGTATCAGCCCTCCGGTGGTAAGATTGCCGCTACTCCGGAGGTATCATCCGAGCCTGCCCGAGACGGACGGGTCGGACGTGATCGGTCCCCGACCCGGCCTTCGACTCGGTCGGCTCCTGATGACTCGAGGAGGGACGCGCCGAGGCCCCGACCGAGCGGGACCCTATCAATTCCTGGGGTGACCCCCGCCCCGAGCGCGATCGGCCGGACTCTTCCCCAGGCGATGGATAGGGGTAAGGCTGCAGAACCACCGTCCGGCTCTGGGGAGAAATCGGGGTCTGCCTTCACTACCGATGGCGCCCGAAATCTCATCGAAACAGTGCTGCTGGAGAAGGACCGTCGGCGGGTTCGGGAGTTGGAGGTCTCTGACGTTGGGGCTGCCAGCTGTGTCTGTCTCATGTCGGTGAGTATTCTTCTGGCCGCTTTTCACCATTTATTGGCTCTGTTGTTCTCCGCCTGACTCCCTTATTTTTCCTATTTCTTAGCTCGCCCAGTACATGATCCGTCTGGAGGAGTGCTACAAGGAACAGGCGGGGCTTCTGGCGAAGGCCGAGGACCGGCTGAAAGCAGTGGAAAAGGGAGGCCAGGCTGTGGCAGGCAGGACAACCGGGGACTTCGAGGCGAGGCTCCGGGAGGCCGAAGAGCGGGCACTCGGCTTTGCTGCCCTCGAGAAGCAACTGTTGGAGGCTCAGGAGCTTGCCTCGGGTCTCGAGGGCGAGGTCAAGAAGGCGGATGAGCGGGCCGAGAAGCAGTCCCGGAAGGCTGCCGACTACCGGGAGAGGTGGGAGAAGGCCCAGCGGTCAGCCGACAACGCCCGCAACCGAATCCGGTCTCTCGAAGCTAAGCTGGGCGAATTGGAGTCGGCCTTGGAGAAGTCCCGTGCGAGCGATCAGGAGCTTCATTCGCGCCTGACGGAGGCTGAGGCTGCTCGCATTGCTGCCGAAGCGAAGCACAAGGAGGCTCGGGCTGAGCTGCTGAGGGTCTCCACCGAGGCGGAAGGCCGGATTGTGGCGAAGGTCTTGGAGGCGAAAGCCCAGATTATGGAGCGGGCAGAGGCGGCGCTGGCCGAGAGGAGTGTGGAAATCGGGCGTCAGGCGGTAGAGGCTTATCGCCAGTCCGCCGAGTTCGCTCATGATATGTCGGAGGCAGTACAGACCTATCGTCAGTCCGACGAGTTTGTCCGTGACGCGTCGGACGCGGGGGCCGAAGCCTTTATCTTAGGCTTCGAGGAGGGCCTGGCAAGGGTGTCGGCTAAGTACCCCGAAGTTGACCTGAGCGAGATTTCCCTTCTCGACTCCTCTCCGGCGTCATTGCCTGCCGGTTCTCCTGCTGCTTCCCTACCTCCTGCGGACGAGCCCGACGTTCCCGACCCGGGAGTTCCTCCAAGCTGACCTCTTGTACCTTTCGTTGTCTTCTCTTTTTTTTTGTATACCGGGGTTTTGCCAAATTGTATGGGCCTCGGCCCTGAAACAATGAAAATTAATGCAAGTTGAATGTTTCTTCATCTCGCCTTCGTCCTTCTTTTTCTTTTAACTCTCGGTAGCGTCTTGCTGACTCCTGGCTCCCGAAATTCTTCCGGCGCTAGGCCAGGCATCCGAGGGTTAGGCCTCAGGAAACTCTTCCGGCGCTAAGCCAGGCATCCGAGGGTTGGGCCTCGGGAAATTCTTCCGGCGCTAAGCCAGGCATCCGAGGGTTAGGCCTCGGGAAATTCTTCCGGCGCTAAGCCAGGCATCCGAGGGTTAGGCCTCAAGAAATTCTTCCGGCGCTAAGCCAGGCATCCGAGGGTTAGGCCCCAGGAAATTCTTCCGGCGCTAAGCCAGGCATCCGAGGGTTAGGCCTCAGGAAATTCTTCCGGCGCCAAGCCAGGCATCCGAGGGTTAGGCCTCAGGAAATTCCACTCGTTGGTCGACCAAGGCTGGCGCATGCCGAGGCAACTGGTCGGGGCTTCAGGCTAGTCTGCTCCCGGGATGGTCATCGGGTTAGCCTGGCATCCGAGGGCCGAGCCTCGGGACCTTCCACTCGTTGGTCGGCCAAGGCTGGCGCAAGCCGAGGCGACCGGTCGGGGCTTCCGGCTAGTCTGCTCCCGGGATGATCATCGGGCTAGCCAGGCATCCGAGGGCCGTCAAGCCTCAGGAAATTCCGCTCGTTGGTCGGCCAAGGCTGGCGCAAGCCGAGGCGACCGGTCGGGGCTTCAGGCTAGTCTGCTCCCGGGATGATCGTCGGGTTAGCCTGGCATCCGAGGGTTGTCAAGCCTCAGGAAATTCCGCTCGTTGGTCGGCCAAGGCTGGCGCAAGCCGAGGCGACCGGTCGGGTCTTCAGGCTAGTCTGCTCCCGGGATGATCGTCGGGTTAGCCTGGCATCCGAGGGTTGTCAAGCCTCAGGAAATTCCACTCGTTGGTCGGCCAAGGTTGGCGCGAGCCGAGGCGACCGGTCGGGGCTTCAGGCTAGTCTGCTCCCGGGATGATCGTCGGGTTAGCCTGGCATCCGAGGGCCGAGCCTCGGGAAATTCCGCTCGTTGGTCGGCCAAGGCTGGCGCAAGCCGAGGCGACCGGTCGGGGCTTCAGGCTAGTCTGCTCCCGGGATGATCGTCGGGTTAGCCTGGCATCCGAGGGTTGTCAAGCCTCAGGAAATTCCGCTCGTTGGTCGGCCAAGGCTGGCGCAAGCCGAGGCGACCGGTCGGGGCTTCAGGCTAGTCTGCTCCCGGGATGATCGTCGGGTTAGCCTGGCATCCGAGGGCCGAGCCTCGGGACATTCCACTCGTTGGTCGGCCAAGGCTGGCGCAAGCCGAGGCGACCGGTCGGGGCTTCCGGCTAGTCTGCTCCCGGGATGATCATCGGGCTAGCCAGGCATCCGAGGGCCGAGCCTCGGGAAATTCCGCTCGTTGGTCGGCCAAGGCTGGCGCAAGCCGAGGCGACCGGTCGGGGCTTCCGGCTAGTCTGCTCCCGGGATGATCATCGGGCTAGCCAGGCATCCGAGGGCCGAGCCTCGGGAAATTCCGCTCGTTGGTCGGCCAAGGCTGGCGCAAGCCGAGGCGACCGGTCGGGGCTTCAGGCTAGTCTGCTCCCGGGATGATCATCGGGTTAGCCTGGCATCCGAGGGCCGAGCCTCGGGACATTCCACTCGTTGGTCGGCCAAGGCTGGCGCAAGCCGAGGCGACCGGTCGGGGCTTCCGGCTAGTCTGCTCCCGGGATGATCATCGGGCTAGCCAGGCATCCGAGGGCCGAGCCTCGGGACCTTCCACTCGTTGGTCGGCCAAGGCTGGCGCAAGCCGAGGCGACCGGTCGGGGCTTCCGGCTAGTCTGCTCCCGGGATGATCATCGGGCTAGCCAGGCATCCGAGGGCCGAGCCTCGGGAAATTCCGCTCGTTGGTCGGCCAAGGCTGGCGCAAGCCGAGGCGACCGGTCGGGGCTTCAGGCTAGTCTGCTCCCGGGATGATCATCGGGTTAGCCTGGCATCCGAGGGCCGAGCCTCGGGACATTCCACTCGTTGGTCGGCCAAGGCTGGCGCAAGCCGAGGCGACCGGTCGGGGCTTCCGGCTAGTCTGCCCCCGGGATGATCATCGGGCTAGCCAGGCATCCGAGGGCCGAGCCTCGGGAAATTCCGCTCGTTGGTCGGCCAAGGCTGGCGCAAGCCGAGGCGACCGGTCGGGGCTTCCGGCTAGTCTGCTCCCGGGATGATCATCGGGCTAGCCAGGCATCCGAGGGCCGAGCCTCGGGAAATTCCGCTCGTTGGTCGGCCAAGGCTGGCGCAAGCCGAGGCGACCGGTCGGGGCTTCAGGCTAGTCTGCTTCCGGGATGATCATCGGGCTAGCTAGGCATCCGAGGGCCGAGCCTCGGGAAATTCCGCTCGCTGGTCGTGCGCTTGTCGCTCGCTGCCCGACGGGGTTTCTCCGTGGCCAGCCGCGATCATGTTTCTCCTTTTCTCTAAGCGTTGCCTGGGGGAACACGAGAAGGGCATTAAACGCTAATTAATGCGTTACCTGGGAAATCGGATCGCCAGCTGCTGCTTGCGAGGAGTGTTAGTTGAGCGGCCGCGATACGCGGGTTCTTCGAGGAGGATACGGCCTGGGCGCGAGCGGAGATATGTGGACCTAGGGGTACATGACACCCGGATTGTCCTGCACAAAGAATGCGGTTTAAGGAGAATGACGCTTAGGAAATCGCGGGGAGATACGCCTCGGGAGCCGGAACGGCTCCGGTTTCAATGCGCCTGCATTTATTGGAGCCACCCGCATCGGAACGACCAGGGGGCCGCAGTTTGGCTATAAATACAGGTGCAGGTACGATGGAGTTTGCCAAGCCGGAGCTGTTCAGGTTGCCATGGATCGCGGACCTCCTCCTTGGCATATGACTGAGAGACTCCTGTTGAAGGAAAGGGGAGACGCTCCCCTTGCGACTTCAGCCAACTAGCCGTTTCATCTGGGATCAACAAGGAGGGTCTTCCCGGCGGAGCTCCGCTCTAGGCGTTTCATCCGGGATCACATCTCCCCTCCTTGAAGTTCAGCCTCCCGATCGAGCTCTGCACCAGACGCTCAGTCCGGGACCGTGCCTCCATATGCTCTTCCCCCTCGTATTCCTTCTCTTTCCTACCACTGGGGAGGATGGGAATATCCTTTGGAGGCGGCGTTCCCCTGGGGGCAGCGGGAGCTTCTTCTGCGGCGGCTCCTCGTCTTTTTGGTGAGGTGCTGGATGGCGCCTCCGGTTAGAAGCACCCACTTCCGGTGGGATTGCAGCTGCTTTGGATTGAGGGTTTGGGATCCTCGGTCCTCAGCTCCACGGATTCTCCACCTCTTCTTTGCTTTCTTTACTCCCTAATTCCCCTCTGGGAATTCCTTGTAATCACACGAGCACGCCATTGTAACCAGAAATTATTGAAATGAAAAGTGTTGCACCTTTTCAAATTGTCTTTCTGGCCTTGTTGTTCTACTGGTAATACATCCGCAGGTTAGCGGAATTCCAGCCCCTTGGAATTTCTCGGCCATCTAGGGCTTCCAACTGGTAGGAGCCAGGTCGGTTTATCCAACGAACCTTATACGGGCCTTCCCAATTCGGCGCTAGCTTCCCACCTTCCGTAGGTTGAGATGCCTTAGCTCGCCTCAGCACCAGATCTCCAATTCTGAAAAGCTTCGGTCGGACTTTGGAGTTGTAATATCGGGCCACCCTCCGCTGATACATTGCCATCCGAACCTGCGCCATTTTCCTTGCTTCTTCCAAGAGATCCAGGTTCCCTCGGAGTTGCTCCGAGTTGGCCTCGGGTCGGTGTGCGGCTACCCGAGGTGAGGGAAGTCCGAGCTCTACGGGGACAACGGCTTCCGTGCCATAGGTTAGGCTGAAAGGCGTCTCCCCGGTAGGAGTCCGATGCGTGGTCCGATACGCCCAAAGGACATTCTCGAGTTCCTCGACCCAAGCTTGCCCCGTCCGTCCGATCCGCGCTTTGATACCTTGGAGGATTGTCCGATTTGTGACCTCGGCCTCGCCGTTGGTTTGGGGATGCGACACGGACGTGAACCGATGTTCGATCCCGAACTCCTCGCAGAAGTCTCGGAAATGCTTGTTATCAAACTGTCGACCGTTATCCGAGATGAGGACCCGAGGTACCCCAAATCGGACAATGATGTTCTTCTTTACGAACTTCCGGACTTGCGCCTCCGTGATGGTGGCCAGTGGCTCTGCCTCCACCCACTTGGTGAAGTAGTCGATGGCGACAATCAAAAATTTCCGCTGGGCCGAAGCGATGGGGAATGGTCCGAGGATATCCATTCCCCACTGTGCAAAGGGCCAGGGGGCGGTGATTGGCGCCAAGGGAACAGAGGGGACTCTCTGGATGTTGGCGTGGCGCTGGCAGGCGTCGCATTTCCGTACGTGATCCTTTGAGTCTTCCAATAAGGTCGGCCAATAGTAGCCTTGCCTCATGATCTTATGTGCCAGGGACCTAGCCCCCAGGTGCGATCCGCAGATGCCTTCGTGGACTTCGCTGAGGGCGTAAGCCGCTTCCGAAGGGCGGAGGCACCTTAAGAGGGGGGCGGTGAACGAGGTCCGATACAGCCTCCCTTCGTAGAGTACGTAGTGGGCGGACTTCATAACAAGTCGCCGAGCTTGATCTTCATCTTCGGGGAGGATCCCTTCGGCGAGGTAAGCTACAAGCGGGTCCATCCAAGATGGTTCCGGATCAATTGCCATTACCGCTTCAGCCTCGCCGATGCTCGGGGCATCTAGGGTCTCCAGGTATATCGCCCTTGACAAGTTGTGTGCCTCAGCGCCCACCAAGCGGGACAACCTGTCGGCCCTAGCATTTTCGCTCCTTGGGACCTGCTGAATGTCAATACTGCCAAGGTCGGGAATGAGTGCTTGCACCTTCCGGACGTAGCTCTGCATGGTCGGGCTCCGTGCCTCGAACTCCCCTCGAACCTGCCCGACCACCAGCTGGGAGTCGGTGAAGACCTTCAGACGCCGGATGCCGAGCTCCTTGGCGAGTTTGAGTCCCGTGACTAGGGCCTCGTACTCCGCCTCATTGTTGGTCACTGGAAATCCGAACCTCAAGGCATACTCGGCTATCACTCCATCGGGATTGGTAAGGACCAGCCCAGCCCCTCCACCTTCAGGGTTCGACGACCCGTCAATGTGGAGCGTCCAGATCGGGAGATCGAGGCTGGGTGTTTCCGGCGGCCTAGGTTCCGCCTCCTGCACAGTGCACTCAGCGAGAAAGTCCGCGAGCACCTGGGCCTTGATGGCGGGCCGGGGCTGGTAGCGGATGTCGTACTCACCAAGTTCTACTGCCCACTTCACCAGCCGTCCCGCATTCTCAGGATTGCTGAGGATCTGCCGCAGTGGTTGATCGGTCAAAAGGGTGACAGAATGAGCCTGGAAATAGGGGCGAAGCCTCCTGGTCGCAGTCAGCAGCGCGAAGGCGATCTTTTCAGCCTTCGTGTACCGCGTCTCGGCATCCCGGAGGACTCGGCTGGTGTAGTACACGGGCTTCTGAAGTTTTGCCTCTTCCCGAACCAGTACTGCGCTGACTGCGGTTGGGGAGACCGCCAGGTAAAGGTAGAGCATCTCCCCCTCTTGCGGCTTGGACAGCAGGGGAGGAGACGCCATGTACTCCTTGAGCTGGTCGAACGCCACTTGACATTCAGCCGTCCAGAGGAAGTCTTTCGGGCGCTTCAACACCTTGAAGAACGGTTGGCAGCGTTCGGCCGATTTTGCCACAAATCGTCCGAGCGCGGCGACCCTCCCAGCGAGCTCCTGAACCTCCTTCACTTTGGTCGGAGGGGACATATCTTGGATGGCCTTGATTTTGTCCGGGTTGGCCTCGATCCCCCGCTGGTTGACAATGAAGCCGAGGAACCTCCCGGCCGAAGCACCAAAGGCGCACTTCGCTGGGTTTAGCTTCATACGAAACTTCCGCAAGGTGGCGAAGGTCTCCTCCAGATCCGCAATGTGCTGATCCGCATGGCGGCTCTTTACCAGCATATCGTCCACGTACACCTCCATGTTCCGGCCGATCTGCTCCTTGAAGATTTTTGACGAGGCGCTGGTAAGTAGCGCCAGCGTTCTTCAGACCGAAGGGCATTACCTTGTAACAGTACAGCCCCCTGTCTGTTATGAAGGCCGTTTTCTCCTCGTCCTATGGAGCCATCATTATTTGGTTGTAGCCGGAGAAGGCGTCCATGAAAGACAGCAACTGATATCCGGAAGTCGCGTCGACCAGTTGGTCTATTCGCGGGAGCGGAAAGCTATCCTTGGGGCACGCCTTGTTCAGGTCGGTGTAGTCGACGCACATCCTCCACTTCCCGCTCGCCTTCCGGACAAGTACGACGTTTGCCAGCCACTCGGGGTAGCTCACTTCCCTTATGAAACCTGCCTCCAAGAGTTTGTCTACCTCCTGGTCGACCACCCGGATCCGATCCGGGGCACAGTGTCTCTTCTTTTGCTTTACTGGTCGGTGGGTCGGGTCGACGTTGAGGGCGTGAGAAATGACCTCCGGGTCGATCCCAGGTACATCGGCCGCCGACCAGGCAAACACATCAGCATTGGCTCGGAGGAATTCCACTAACCGGAGCCGAGCTTCCAAGTCGAGGTTGGCACCGACCCGGACCGTGCGGTCCGGGCGGCCTTCTTTGAGGGGAACTTCGATTACGCCCTCGGCAGGCTCCCCGTGCCGCAAGGCCACTTCGTCTCTGGCGTCAAGGGACTCGACGCTTAGGGCCTCCATGGGCTTCTTCCCTTTGAGAGTTGCTAGGAAACACTGCCGTGCGGTTGGTTGGTCACCTCGGACCTCTCCAATCCCGGCCGCCGTGGGGAACCGCATGAGCAAATGGTAGGTAGAAACCACCGCGCGAAGGGCGTTCAGTCCGGGTCGTCCGAGGATAGCGTTGTAGGCCGAGGGGACACGGACGACCAAGAACCCGAGTCGCACCGTGGCTTCTGCGGGTGCAACGCCCGCAGTCACAGGCAGCTCAATGACACCTTCGGCCGAGATAGCGTCTCCAGTGAATCCTATGAGGGGGGTGGATGTTTTGTGTAACAATTGTCGGGACAAGCTCATCTTTTGGAAGGCCTCGTAATACAAAATATCAGCTGAGCTTCCACTATCCACAAGAACACGCCTTACATCATAGTTCGCCATAGTGAGAGAGATCACCATGGCGTCATCGTGGGGAGTCTGAACCCCCTTTACATCTTCATCACAAAAAGTGATTACATTTCCGACCCGCTGCCTCTTCGCGACGGCCACTCCTGATGCTCCCGCCGAGCCCCCTGCGTTCCTCACGGGCCGAGAGCAGCCCCCAGTGATGGTGTGGATCACTCCCGCAACGGGTCGATTCTGTTCCCGAGGCTCCTGAGGGGCCGGGTCGGACGGACGCGGGTCTGCCGGGGGACGTCGGTCGTTTACATATCGACCGAGACGCCCTCGGCGAATGAGAGCCTCGATCTCGTCCCGAAGCTGGAAGCAGTCTTCGGTATCGTGGCCGTGGTCTCGGTGGTACTCACAGTACGCCCGAGAAGGCCTCTTCCCAGGGATCTTCTTCATCTGCCTCGGGACCGGGAGGTCCTCCCGCCCCTTGACCTCCATGAGGATCTGGGTCCGGGGGGCCAGGAGTGGGGTGTACCGGTTGAAGCGTCGGTGCGGAGAACGAGGGCGTGTGGCGCCGTGGTTCCTTGCTGGTGACGGGCTTCTGCGCCGGCGTTGAGGCGTCGGGCTCCTCCTCTGGGGTGCCTCTTTTCGCCTTTTCTTCCCGGGCTTTAGAGGGGCCTCGGCGGCCTCCTTGTTCCGGTGGGATGCTGCCTCCTCGGCGTCTGCATACTGGTTTGCCCGAGATAACAGCTCCGGGAAGCTCCGCGGCAGGCGTTTGTCCAGGGAGAAGGTGAGTCTGCCCTTCCGGAAGCCACGCTTCAGGGCTGAGAGAGCCACTTCCTGGCTCAGGTTCCGGACCTCCAGTGTAGCCTTGTTGAAGCGGGTGAGATAATCCCGCAGGCTTTCTCCCTCGTTTTGCCGGACATCAAAGAGGGAGTCGGAGACCAGTCGCCGCCTGCTACTGACGGCGAAATGGCTGATGAAGAAGCGGGTGAACTGGTCGAAGGACTGGATGGAGTTAGCCTCCAGGCCGGCGAACCATGCCCTTGCCGGGCCACGGAGGGTCGCCGGGAAGGCCTTGCAGAGGAGCGGATCCGATGCTCCATGGAGGAGCATAAGAGTACTGAAACTCTCCACGTGGTCCCGCGGGTCCGCCGCCCCGTCGTAGGGTTCGATCGCCGGCATTTTGAACCCCGGCGGGTTCGGGGTCCGCAGGATCCTCGAGGCAAGCGCCGGCTGGGAGGAGATCTCCAAGTCAGCGAAGGGATCTTTGGAGTGGCCCTTCAGGACCTGGAGTTGTCTGTGGAGATCGTCCACCCGCCGGTCCAGGGAGCGCGACCGGTGGGTGGGGGACAAGGAGCGGCGCGAGGGGGACCGACTGGAGTGCGGGCCCCTCGAGGACTGGGGTGTCTGAGAACGCGCCCGGGTCCGCCTCTCGTACCCCGCACAGCTCCGATGAGAAGGTCCTGGCAGAATGGACCGCACTCGAGAATCCTCCTCGCGCCGGCGCTCCTCTCCATGGGAGAGGAAGGAGCGCGGGTTGTGAGGAAGAGGCGAGTGCTCGGGGGCAGCGGCTCCTGAGCCCGTTGCGGCACCCGAGAGATCACACCCTGCAGATTCTGCACTGCCTCCGCGAGGGTGCGAACCTGCTGGGCTAGCTGGTCGAACTGAGCAGCTTCGACCGTCTGAATGGGAGAAGGGGCGGTGGAGTGCTGCTGAGAGTGCGTTGGGGACGCAGCAGCCTCTCGGCCGGAGGCGCGAGAGGCTCCGCGACCGGAAGCATCGGAAGCTCCACGACCACCTCGCCGTGCCATTACGATCGTTCTAAGATTCGGCCCTCCTTCTAGCGCCAACTGTTGCTGGTGGTCCAAACCGAGAACGATTGGCACTGCGGTGTGAACGGGGTTCCGTCTGAGTTGTCTTGGTTGGTGTTGGTTGCGCTCCACCTTCCGCCAAGAAACCTGCAAACAAGCCTTGCACCACCACCAGGGTGGTGATGGCCCTCCGACGGTCAAGTCAGAGGAGATTGGAGGAGGAGGAGAGGTGATAATCGCAAGTAAGAGAGTGCTCTGGGAGATATTGCTCACCTCCCCCCTTTCTCCCCCCAGCCGCATATATACCTGGCTGGGGGGTCTCTCAGGGGGGTTCGTTATCGTGGGGCACGATGGTGTGGCCACTGACATGGCCGTTACAGGGCGTCGTGGAGCAGCACCGGGTACGGCCACGTCAGGGCATAGTGGGGCTCCGCTTTGTACGGCTGATGCAGGAGATCGTGGAGCAGCATCGGATACAGCCGTTGCAGGGAGTAGTGGAGCAGGAGGCCGCGGCGTGCCTCTGGGGAATAGCCTGTCGTTATCAAGAGATCTCCGACTCGGGGTCGGAGCGCTGGATCAAAGGGCAGCCGACTCGGGGTCGGGCTGCGGAGCCGAGGATATCCGACTCGGGGTCGGATTGCTGGATCAAAGGGCAGCCGACTCGGGGTCGGGCTGCGGAGCCGAGGACGTCCGACTCGGGGTCGGATTGCTGGATCAAAGGGCAGCCGACTCGGGGTCAGGCTGCGGAGCCGAGGACGTCCGACTCGGGGTCGGAGCGCTGGATCAAAGGGCAGCCGTAGTCTTCCTGGGCGCGCGTGCCGGTCACGTGGGGCATGGCGGCTTAGTTCCCCCGTAACAGTTATCACTAATGCTAGTAATCCAACTGGCATCAGTATAACCCTCTAGCACCCCTAGAAATTGATTATAGAACAACCCATAGGATTTAGTCCTTTTAAGATATCCAAGAACTCTTCCTATAGCTTTCCAATGTCCAGTGCTAGGGTTGTGAGTAAACTTTGAGAGTTTGCAAACCGCAAAAGCAATATCCGGCCTAGTGCAATGCATGGCATACATTAAGCTGCCAATTGCACTTGCATGGTCAATTTGACTAATAGACCTACCTGAATTCTCAACTAACTTGTTTGTAACATCTAGGGGTGTATTAAATTCTTTTATACCTAAATGATTAAATTTAGTTAGCAACTTTTCAATGTAATGAGACTGACATAAAGCATAACCCCCACTATGTTTCTTAACTTTGATTCCCAAGATAGTATCAACTTCTCCAAGTTCCTTCATTTTGAATTGAGAAGTTAAATACTTCTTGGTTTCATTTACTCCTTTCATATTGGTCCCAATGATTAACATATCATCAATATAAAGGCATATAATCACACCATATTCTTTAGTAAACTTTGAATAAACACACTTATCTGCACTATTGTGATTAAAACCATGTGACAGAATTACTGAATCAAATTTTTCATGCCACTGTTTTGGTGCTTGTTTCAAACCATACAATGATTTAATCAATTTACAAACCTTTTTCTCATTTCTAGGTAACACAAAACCTTCAGGCTGCTCTATGTAAACCTCCTCATCTAAATTACCATTTAGAAATGCTGTTTTAACATCCATTTGATGGATATACAAATTATAAATTGATGCTAAAGCAAATAATATTCTTATGGAAGTTATTCTTGCCACCGGAGCATATGTGTCGAAATAATCAACACCTTCCCTTTGCTTAAAGCCCTTGGCTACTAACCTTGCCTTAAAGGTCTGTAAGGATCCATCGGTATTGTAAATACCCATTTACAACCAATGGGTTTAAAACCAGGAGGTAAATCCACTAACACCCATGTATTGTTGGATAACAAAGAATCCATTTCATCCTTGATTGCTTTTTTCCAGAAAGCAGAGTCTCTAGACGCCATAGCTTCCGTATACGTTTTAGGATCTTCCTCAACTTGCATGATTATTGGTA
Source organism: Phoenix dactylifera (assembly GCF_009389715.1). Classification (NCBI taxonomy): domain Eukaryota; kingdom Viridiplantae; phylum Streptophyta; class Magnoliopsida; order Arecales; family Arecaceae; genus Phoenix; species Phoenix dactylifera. The sequence goes on along the minus strand of NC_052395.1, from coordinate 20,557,818 downwards.
TTTTATTAAGCACGATATCTCTATTCCTTTCGACTAAAAATACTATAGCTTGTGAAGATATAAAATAATCACCTAAGTTCTTCTTCTTTCTAGCTCTTTGACTCTCCTAGGTTCACTAGGAGGGTCAAGTGCTTTCCTTTTATTGTAAACCGAAGAGCTAGGGTCTAAACTTGTATCTTGTGGTACTGAAAGCTCATTACTATTCTGTATAACCATGGGTGTTGGATTGACATTTGAATCGTTAATAAAACTTGTTTCAATAAATTCAACATCTCTAGACTCAACAATTACATTTGAATCAATATCTAACAACCTATAAGCCTTAGAGTTTTCTGCATATCCCACAAATATACTTTTGAGAGCTCTAGGACCTAACTTGGTCCTTTTAGGATCTGGAATTCTGTAATAAGCTATGCAGCTCCATACCCTCAAATAGCCTAAATTAGGCTTCCTTCTTCTCCATCTTTCATACGGAGACTCTTTCATTTTCTTGAGGGAATGCGATTGTGCACATGACGAGCCGTTAATAAAGCCTCTCCCCATAAGTTAGTTTGCAACTTGGCATATAGGAGCATGGTATTTACCATCTATACAAGTGTTCGACTTTTTCTTTCAGCCAATCCATTTTGTTGTGGGGTGTATGGTGCACTAGTTTGATGAACTGCACTATGTTCTTCACAAAAACCAAAAAAATCATTAGAGAAATATTCCCCACCTCTATCGCTACGTAGAGTTTTAATCTTCTTCTCTTTTTGATTTCCACCATAGCCTTATAACTCTTAAACATGTCAAAAGCTTGATCTTTTGGTTTCATTAAATATACAACAGTATACCTAGAATAATCATCTATGAATGTGATAAAGTACCTATTCCCTCCTCTAGTTATAAGTCCATTCAATTCACAAATATCAGAATGAATTAGTTCCAGAATATTAGTAGTTCTTTCATTCTTAGAAAAATATTTCTTAGCCATTTTTGTTTGAATGCAAGTTTCACACCTTTTATCACTATGATCAGAACAAGAAATCAAACCATGTTTGGACATGAACTTTAATGATCTAAAATTTACATGTGCTAAACGATAATGCCATAAAGAAAATGATGAATCAACAATATAAGTAGAAACATTCACTTTATTAATATTAAGCTTGAACATTCCATCACAAGCATATCCTTGTCCAATAAATACACCATTCTTAGAAATAATTAATTTTCCAGCCTCTATTACAACTTTGAGACCCTTCTTGCAGAGAAGACTTCCAGAAACTAAATTCTTTCTAATATCCGGAACATGATGAACATTAGTAAGAATCAATTTCTTTTCAGAAGTAAGTTACAGTCCAACAGTTCCTTTTCCAACGACCTTTGCAGTGTCATGATTACCCATCAGAAGCTTCTCTCCTTGTGGCAAATCTTCATAGTCTTTGAATTTAGACTTGTCATTGCACACATGAACCGTTGCACCAGAATCATACCACCATTCAGAAGACTTCATCATTGTTGCCATGTTCAACTCAGTTATCATACTAATTTTTAGATCAGAAATCATAGCAATAATTTTAGAAGTTTCTGGTTCAATCATGTTGGCTTGCTTACCCTTACAATCATTCTCAGTTTTCAGTCTCTCATAAACCTGGAATCTCTCTTAAAATGCCCTTTCTTTCCACAAAAGAAGCAGGTCTTATTTTTCTTACTTGCACCAGGCTTACTTGATTCTGGATATTTTCTCTTATTTCCAGAATTCTTTTGGACTTTCTTGGGGCCAGACTCAACATTATTCACCTTAATTCCAAACTCGTTAACACCCTTATTCTCACGGATCCTTGTTTCTTCTTCAATCCGAATGTGATTAATGAGTTGGCCAATGGTAAAATCCTCTGAAGTGTGCAATAGTTTCTTTCGATAATTATTCCAAGTTTGAGGCAATTTTGCAATAATTGCTGCAACTTGAAGAGGTTTAGAAACTTCCACTTTCAGATCCTTGAGTTTGGAGACCAGAACTTGCAGATCGTCAACTTGATTCATAACAGATTTATCATCTGTCATTTGAAACTCAAAATACTTTAAGGAAATAAATTTGTCAGTACCTTGTTTTTCTGAAGTATACTTGTCCTCAAGAGCAGCCCAAATTTCCTTTGGAGACTGGATAGATCTAAATAGATCGTAAAGTCGGTCTGACAAATTGTTCAGAATGTACCCTCGACAGCGCACTTCATCATCTTCACGTTTCTTCCGGGCAGCCTTCACTTCGTCAGAATCATCAGGTTGTGGTTCAGGCAGTGGTGATTGATTCAGAACATACACTATAGCCAATTCAGTGAGGAGAAAGAATATCTTATCCTTCCGGCGCATAAAGTTCGTCCCATTAAACCTTTCCACCTTGTAAACATCTTGATTAATCACCTTGGACTCCATTGTAGAATACAACAAAAATTCGCTTAAGATTATTGAAGCAGGAGGAACTCTAGTATTTGAAACCGGTCTTGAAGCTCACATTAACACTGTCCTTAAGCGAATTTTGCCCCACTATGTTGCTATTGGTGATCCAGCAAATTCGCTCCAGGATACAACAAAACCAAAATAGAATCCTATCCAGCAAAACTAAGATTCCCCAGAACAACGAAATGAAAGATTTTTTTAAAAGAAGTTGTATTAATCTGTGAAGGATATTGGCAATTTATAATCCTGAATTAAACTCCGAACCAACACAACCTTTGGAATAGTGTCTGTTCAAAACATAACTGCTAGTGCAGTTATTTTGTGCAAAACAAATAAAAACTGCCAATATGAATTTTATTTTATACGTGCACGTGCCACGTGTCCAAGTGCTAATCTTTGATAATATAATATTGGCTTTCCCTCCACAACTTTCCACTAAAAAGTTACTTTAACATGTGTAGGATATGAATGCTTATAAAACTATCTAAAAAACTCTACACAAGCAATGTGGGACTAAAACCCCTCTCAACATTATAAACTATTAAAGGAAGGAGACTTTCAACACTTCACCATGCAAGGCAACGTGAAAATAAAAGTTGAGCATAATACGTTTAAGAAAAGAAACACTTATAATTGTTATTTTTCTCTTGATCATGCAATTTTCCTAGGCTCTTAGCTCTGATGATCGGACTATTTGCCTATGAGCCTCTGCACAAAGACTTCTAAGGGGATGGTAGCGGGTGGGAGAAGTAATAAAAATGAAGAAAAATAAATAATTTTTTAAAAATAAATATGACATTTTTGTTTCAAATGAACAAATAATTACCATGATTGTTATTTGTTTTTTTAGCAAAACCCCAACTTTTACTTGTTATGCCGCCAATCTTTAGATATAACCAGGAACTCATGACAACCATTTAAAAAAATAATTAGATGATTCTCACATGCATGCAATAGATATTGAGGGCTTCTACACAGATGATCATCATGTGGATCAACTCGTCGCACTTGCATTACGTCTGTAACCATATTCCATCAAAGATCCAGACAAGTTTGATGATTCATGTTAGGAACAAGTTTTTAAAAACTTTGACAGTGTTTGTCATACCCCCGCCTGTGTAGGGCACGTGAGGCACCCAGTGCCCATATGGGGGCCACATAAGGAGGAAATATGGAGCTTTCCGGCCAGATATTGTCCATTTTCGATCTGATAGAGGAGTCGTGTGTTCTCTCCTCATGTGGCTCCCACGTGGGCATTGGGTGCCGCATGTGTCTCACGCAGGCGGATACGTGACATTTGGTATCAGAGCATGTGACGGCTCTTGTCCGATGGTGGAAAGGGTGTGAGGCCCAATAGTCCAACACCGGAAAGACTTGTTACAGAGTCTGGGTATATGAGGCGGGTGTCTCCAAATTCTACAGATACGTTTTGGATGGAAAATAAAATCGGAAAAGGATCTGAGCGATACGTGCGGGCTCCGGAACTAGACAATATCTGGCAGGGGAGCTCCGTCTTCCTTCTTCATGCTGCCTCCATGTGGGCAGTGGGTGCCGCACGTGCCCTATGGACGCGGGGCGGTGACACTGTGTTATTTAGGTGTGTCTCTGCTAGTCCGAGCAAGTCCACTGATGAAGTTGGAAAATGGTTACTGCAGGCGGATGGATGCCACGAGGATCCTGAAGCAGTGTCCGGCAGCCCCATTGAATTATATCCCTCTACTTTGTGTGCCAAATATGATATGTGTCGCTGGATTCGTTACTGGTGTCTCGACACGCTTAGTACTCGGCGATCTTAACAGGTTTCTAGGTCCGTTAATGTCGGCAAAAGTACAGCCACCTCCCCGGCGTTATGGGACCCGCTTTAAACCCAGCCAAGCGAGCCTCACGGCGTTGTTTGGGTCCCGACATTTCGCCTTCGCGAAACTCATTGAAAGAGGCAGGGATTTGGAGCGGTGATAGGAATATAGGATCGATTCACGCGTTTCGTCCGATACTTATACCGAAACGGAAATCTCGGCGTGTAATTTAAAACTTAACAAAACTAGCCGTTGGAGCCCCCAGTTCAAACGACCGGTTTTGTCCTCTCTCTCTCCAATTATTTTTTTTTCTCGCTCACCCAAAACCCCTTCCCACGATGAAGCTCTCTCTCCGCTTGGAGCCCCCAGTTCACAACGTTCGCATTTCTCACGCTTTCCCGTTCTTTAAGGGCAAGAAACACTAATTCCCCCCTCCCCGGCCCCCAACCCACAAATTTTGGAACCCAATTCTTTCCTTCTTTCAGTTCGTGGATCGATTCAAGAATCTCTCTGTGCAGGAATTGCTGGTTCGGGCGGCGTCTCCTTCCCTAATCACCTCCGTGAGTGCTCTTACCTTCTCTTTCAATCTCGGATTTCTCTTTCTTGCTATTTATGTGTCTTTTCTTGTTTTTTTGGGGAAGTTTTTCTCTTTTTTCTTTTTTTTTTGGTTGATTGAGGGAATGCTGCGGGAATTTCGTTACTTGGCTTGTTTTTTCTATCCCGGTCTGAGAAATGGCATCGTTTTCTTTGTTTTCTTGGATTGTTTTATAGATCTTGGTGGCTTTCTCTTTTTTCTTGGTTTATTTCTTGAAATCTTAGCTCTTTTTCTTCTTCAATGAAAGGATCGAGGGGAATCCTACGAATGGACTGTTTTTTTTTTTTTTTTGATCCTTGAACACGAAAACTGTTCGAAAAATTTTGCGAAGGTTTCGTACATGCGAATAGAATGGAAAGGAAGAGAAGCTATTACTCTTTCTTGGTTGAAATCAGGGTTGGCTCTATAAATCGATGGAACTGGAGAAAACTTGAGAATGGAGGCATGTGGAAGATGAGGAAGAAAGAGGAGGTGGAAGAAGTGGAGATGGAAAGTTATGTGAGTTTTATCTTTACAGGTTATGGTTGTGTTAAGAGGAGAAATCATAACAAAAGAATGTTCCCCCCTTTGTCTATAATTTTTTTTCTGGAACTTCATTCTGCTCTCTTTGGAAGCGTTTTAGTTTTAACAGCAGCTGTTTCTGTTCATGGCTTAGTTGAGAAAGTCAATACTCGGTCATTGATGATTTTGCGTTACAATATCAGTATCAGAAGTTGGGTTGTGGTAGAAAATTTACCTTCCATGTGGTGGATCCGTGCTTTATTCTTATATGATCTTTCACGTGGCGTTTTCTGAAGGCTTCTCTTTTGCCAAATTTTTATCTGTTCCCAAGTCCTGTCATTATAATTTCTGATTGAAGTCAGGTTTCTCTAGAAGTTGATTAATAAATATGAAACTATAACATTGTAAGTTTGTTCTGGTTCATTGTCTTCGCAATGTCCTTTCCAATACCTCACTGCCTTTCCCTTTTTCCCTTTTTTTTCTTGACATAGTTTAACCCAGTGCTCGACCAAGATGACAGCAGCAAGGACTCCTGGTACCCCAGCTTCAAAGATGGAAAGAACACCCGTATCTACCCCTGGAGGCTCCAGAGTCAAAGACGAGAAGATTTTTGTCACAGTAAGGATGAGGCCGCTGAGTAAGAAAGAACTAGCACTAAAAGATGAATTAGTGTGGGATTGTATTGATGACCATACCATCATATTCAAGGGCTCAACTCAGGAGCGTTCAAATTCACCGGGCTCCTATGCTTTTGGTATAGATTAGATGAACCTTTGGATTGTTTCTGATTAAGTCATTTGAGGTTCGAGATGCGAAGTTGCAGTTTTATGCTCACAAAACAGACATAAAAGTGATTTGATTTTATCTTCTGTATAGACAAAGTATTTGGACCTGATTGTTTAACTGAGATTGTCTACGACGAAGGAGCTAAAAATGTTGCATTATCAGCATTGACAGGAATAAATGGTAAATATCAAGAGAAGGACTTTCCAGCTTGGTTTCCAACAATAATTTGTCTTTCTAACTGATTGAACTTTGTGTATGGCAATTCTTTTGTAGCTACCATTTTTGCTTATGGACAGACTAGCAGTGGCAAAACATATACCATGAGAGGGATCACTGAGAGTGCTGTAAATGATATTTACAAGCACATAGAAAATGTAAGTTTCACAGAAAAATTTTCTCTCCTCTTATTCCCCCTTTTGGTGGAGGGGAGGGGGTGGCGGGGGAGGGGTTCAGCTTTTCAAGAATTTATTTTTGAATATCTATATACTTTGACTGCTCTGGAGGAAACGTCTCAAGCTGATTTATGTCCTTATTTATTATCTGCAGACTCCAGATAGGGACTTTGTGATTAAGATTTCTGCTATGGAAATATACAATGAGATAGTAAGGGACCTGTTAAAAACAGATTCTGGTCCTCTTCGGCTGCTTGATGATCCAGAGGTATTCTGCAGTTCTTATTATCTATTAATCTTTTTGTTATGTGATGTTCATCCTCTTATTTCACTGCCTCTACAGAAAGGAACTATTGTTGAGAAACTGGAAGAAGAAACAGTGCAAGATATTCAGCATCTGAGACATCTGATCGGCATTTGTGAAGGTTGATTTTTTGATTTTTTGCAGATGTCATATTTACTATGACTATTTTCATTGTTATTTCCAAACCTGATCATTTATTTCATAGTATACTTGAAAAGATTGTTTTTTAATGCTTTACAGCACAAAGGCAAGTTGGTGAAACTGCCTTAAATGACACCAGCTCCAGATCCCACCAAATAATAAGGCTGGTAATTCTAATGATTTCAGTTGCTTTTAGAGTTTTATATTGAAAATTCAGAAAGAAGGGGGAAACTGAATTCCTTTTGGTTACACATCCAGACAATAGAGAGCAGCCTACGTGAACATTCAGGCTGTGTGAAGTCTTTCGTAGCAACCCTGGTAAGTCTTACCTTGTCATTCTACTGTAAAATTCCAAATTAAATTTCTGAATGAATAGATACTAATGCTTAAGGTTGGCATTCTGCAGAACCTTGTTGACCTTGCGGGAAGTGAGAGGGTTTCACAAACTAATGCAAATGGTGTTAGACTAATAGAAGGCTCCCACATAAATCGTAGCTTGTTGACTCTTACAACAGTAATCAGAAAGCTCAGGTCCAGTTTTTCATATACTGCTACTTTTTTTTAAAAAAAAATAAAAAATTATTCAGTCAATAATCTTATCAAAGTTCATGATGTAGCTTGAGTTTAATTAATTTAATTAGATGGATGTGAAGTAATTGGAAATTAGAAAAATGACAGGAAAGCAAACTGTCATGTCAAGAGACAAGGTAAACTAACTGATGGCATCACATTCAATGGTAAATACTATAAGCAGAAGGGTTGAACATAAAGAACTAGAGAAATAAAATAAAACTTTATGTGCTCAGTATGAAGTTGAGTCTCTCCCTTCTACACTCACCAGCCTTTCATTTGTATAAAAACTCTTCCGTTGGCCTATCAAAGGATATGAGATCACATAAAACTTTATCGAGGCACTATATACAAGGGAGAGTATCATATATAATTTGAGTATATGCCTATTAAGCATAACTAATGAAATTTATGAGATTATTTTGACCAGTTGACTGAAATTCTTGTCATGTCCAAAGATTTGGATAGGAGCCACAAAAGTTTGTTGCCTAAGATGAAAGTTGTCCTTATTGTTCAATTATGTGGGATGGCATATCTGCTTGCTCTGGCAATGCCAAAGAAACAACTCTTTCTCTTCTAACAGGGATCTAGAATAGCATACCTCCAGGAGAGAGAGACCTGCATTCATGTGGGTGCCCTGGATTTCTCCAATGAATTAGACACTGAACAACATGAGAGAGGTCAAGTTGTTACAGAAACAGAGACAATAGACAATGCTTGACTCTGGAGAGTATACTGAAGCATCAAAAGTCAGATGAATAATAACCACAAATATTGGATTACCAAATGAATATTGACAAAGGCAATGACCATTATAACTCTAGTTGGCCACCCCACCTCTGCCCTGGCAGTAGAATAAAGAGAAAAACAGACAAGGACTTCTGGTTTAGATACTTCTGATTGATGTATCAAGGGAGCAAGAAGGAACAGGGAATTACTAACATAACTCCTTTGGATGCTAATGCAACACTTTTCAGCTATATGATATCTACTGAACCAGGGTTAAATGTTGTTTTGGTGACAGCAGTTCCAGCGATGCCAATAATTTTGGATCAAAGTTCTGAAGATTTAGATAAGAATTCCAACAATGTCAAATAAATTCGCAATTTAAGGGAACCAAGCAGGCATTACTGTTACGTATATTTTATTGTTGTGCACTTTGTGACATATCGTTATTGTGGTTCCAGAAACATTCATCTTTTTACGTAAAATGTTAAAAACGTCATGTTTAGAGTGTAATAAATCATTTTGTACGAATGATGAAGATGGATTTCCAATTACCTGAATAATCATTTTTCCCCAGTAATGTGACTGAAGCTCAAGGAAAACTAAGGGAAACTCTTACCTTAGAATGAACTAGAAAGGATAATCAAGATTGAGGAGTAGAAGTAATTTATAATGTGCTTTAAAAGTTGGAAGACTTGAAACAGGTGAGAATATAGATATTTTAATTGACTAACAGGTTCATTTGCAAGCTTATAATAGTGCCACTGGTTTGGTGTTAATATAATAGGCAGAAAAAACATGGAGACTGATGGAGAATAGACAAATAATAGATAAGATTATATATTTTTCCCAAAAATGAATAGGTTTACATGTCAAAGCTGTGCAAATGGGTTGATCCTTTTGATGGTGACATTGGAAGTGATAGTACTATATTAACAATCAAACTTTTTTAACTGGTTTGATTTCCTTTCCTAGATTGGGTTGAATTTGGAATGGAGGATATGGGACTGGGAGTTGACTGCTTGTGATTGATCGTGGGAGCAAACATGTCATTCATACTTGCAGAAAAGAGTTTGCTTCTGGGAATTGAATGACACAAGTGACCTAAAGAACAAAGGGAGGCAAATCCATTGCATAAGAATCTCATGCAGGGGCTTATTTCATGCCTCCTATCAGAAGCAATTTTAACTACATATGAATGGCTCTTATATTTACATATGCATGATGGTGCATATGTTCTCAAACCTCAAATTTAGTAAAGGTAGAATATGTCACTCTATTTTAAGCTTTACATAAACGATAATATGCTATTGAACCATCTTTAGTCAATTTTGTTATGTTTCTTCAAGATCTGTCCTTGCACTATAGCCTTGTTAACATCTCTTACCTCATCTGCTTAAGAATAACTTTCCTGATTCCTCTATATTTGTCTTAATCATATTGTTTAATAAACTTATTAGTGCCATAAGCTGCAGTATCACTTTCTTTCTTTCTTGTCTGAATCACATAGTTGTCGCACCACATTTTTGCCTCATAATGTCTTAGAGAATTGTACACGCACAAACCACTTGTATAAAGCTCTTTTTAAACTATCATGATCTTAAATGTTATAAAGTTGACTCTTGCTAAAAATTGTTGCTTATGGCTGTCTTGAACATTTTTAAAACTGGTTCTCTAATGCCACTGACTTTCACCTTGCAGTGTTGGGAAAAGAAGCGGCCATATACCCTACAGGGATTCAAAGCTAACACGTATACTGCAGCTTTCTCTCGGTGGAAATGCAAGAACTGCTATCATATGTACCATGAGTCCAGCACAAAGTCATGTAGACCAATCTCGCAATACTCTCCATTTTGCAACTTGTGCCAAAGAAGTTACAAATACTGCACACGTTAACATGGTAAGAGTCAAAATAAAGTGAGATCTGCTGGTTGGTTTTTTGTTGTTGTTGCTGCTGCTTCTGTTGCTGTATTGTATCATGTTTTTTGTTGATAAATTGTGCAACTGACCTTTTGGTCAATCAGGTTGTGTCAGACAAACAAATGGTCAAGCATCTGCAGGATGTAGTTGCCAGACTTGAAGCAGAACGATGCACCCCAGATCCTTCTGCGTGTTCGGAAGCCCTTCTAAAGGAAAAGGAGTTGAAGATTAAGGAGGTAAAATTAATGAATGTCAAATTTGAAAATTTCTTGCATTTGAAGATACAAACAATCATTAGTATCATTAGTGTGAGACAAAGGAGCTCTAGATTAATGGGTCGGTCATATACCTTGTTAACTGGTGATAAGCAGATGGAAATGGAAATGGAAGAACTGAAACGGCAAAGAGACCTTGCACAGTCTCAACTGAATGAACTGCGAGGGAAATTTAGTGCATATCAGATGGTAAGGGAATGAATCACTTTCCCCTTACACTAGCATTTTCATTTCAGCTCCTTTGGTAGTTGGCATTATCTTGAAGTTCTTTTCTCCTATCACTCTCCAGGGTTCGAATCCATTTGAGTCATCACCTTGCCAAAAAGTGGCCAAGTGTCTCACCTTTTCTAGCCCATCACCATGCAATGGTGACAAGGGGCATGGAAAAGGTGACAGGATGAGAGACACAATGAGGCAGTCATCAGCTTCTCCTTTCATGCTTGTGCATGAAATTCGCAAGCTCGAACAATTACAAGAGCAGCTTGGAGAGGAAGCACACCGAGCACTCGAAGTGCTGCAGAAAGAGGTGGCTTGCCACAGGCTGGGGAATCAAGATGCTGCTGAGACCGTCGCCAAACTTCAGGCAGAGATCAAGGAGATGCGTGCAATTAGATCTCTGACTAAAGAGGTTAACATCGAAGATGTGGTCACCAGGCAAAGTGCTGGAGCCAACCTTAAAGAAGAGATAACGCGACTTCATTCACAGGGCAGTACCATTGCCAACCTCGAGCAGCAGCTGGAAAATGTCCAGAAATCTTTAGATAGGCTAGTGATGTCTCTTCCGAACAACTTGCAGCCTAACGAAACCACTCCAAAGTCCTCGAAGAGTCAATCGAAGAAGAAGAAGATGCTTCCTCTGACCTCAAGCAACAACGTCAACCGACCGCATCTTATAAGAGCACCGTGCTCTCCTCTCTCTTCTTCCCGGAAGATATTAGAGTCCGAAGTGGAGAACAAGGCTCCAGAGAATGATACAGTATCCCATGAGACCTTTTCAGGATCTGAGAAAGCTACTCCAACCAAAAGCGAAGCTGGCAGCGACGCAACGTCCAGGGAAGGCACACCATGCTACGGACGTTCCAGTTCTGTGAACATGAAAAAAATGCAGAAAATGTTCCAAAATGCTGCAGAGGAAAATGTAAGGAGCATAAGAGCGTACGTCACCGAGCTGAAAGAACGTGTTGCCAAACTTCAGTACCAAAAGCAGCTTCTTGTGTGCCAGGTATGGATTCCTTTTCTCATACTGCTTCATTTTGATCTTCTTTATAGAGCTAGCATGTTTATACCTTTGCTTTGTGACATAATGTCGTCAGGTGTTGGAATTAGAAGTAAATGAGGCTGCAGGGCACGACGTAGCAGCAGAGGCTGATGAGAATATATCAGAATTACAGAGCTCCCCTGATACATGGGATTCTGTCTACAAGGAACAAATGCAGCAGATTATTCAACTGTGGCATATTTGTCATGTATCAATAATACATCGGTCGCAGTTCTACTTGTTATTTAGAGGTGATCAGGCAGATCAGATATATATTGAGGTGGAGCTTAGGAGATTGACCTGGCTGCAGCAGCATTTCGCGGAAGTTGGCAATGCAAGCCCAGCTCATACTGGAGATGAGCCTCCTGTTTCTCTGCCATCAAGGTATTGGAGTATTTTGAGTAAACTTTTAAGCAGTTATCTGTATCATTTAATCTTTAACGGCAAACTGTTTACCGATCTTGATCGTATATTAGTGATTTAACAGCCATCTCCCCCTCTAAATTGCAGTATAAGAGCACTGAGGCAGGAAAGAGAATTTCTTTCCAGGAGGGTTAACTCACGTTTGACAGAAGAGGAAAGAGAGCTGCTCTATACCAAATGGCAAGTTCCCCTTGAAGGGAAGCAAAGGAAGCTTCAGCTGGTGAACAAGCTATGGGCGGATCCAAACGATCCAGCACACATTGAGGAAAGTGCTGATATAGTGGCGAGATTGGTGGGTTTCTGCGAGGGAGGAAACATCGCCAAAGAGATGTTTGAGCTGAATTTTGCACTGCCAGCAAGCAAGAAACCGTGGTTTTTGGGATGGCAGCCCATATCAAATTTGCTGAGACTGTGATGCTGTGAATTACTAGAGACGCAAGAACTGAGCATTTATTATTAGGTTGTTTCTTTTTTCTCCTCCATTTTTTTAATAATAAAGGCATTTCACTTGTATACCTTATAAATATTTGAAATTACATGTATACTCTTATAAAATCACTATTTATATGTATACTCTTATTTCTCATTACACGTTTGTCCTCAGCGTCGCAGTCGCAAGGCCATGTTAGTTTAAGTATTATGTTAGTTAATTGTTTTTTTCAAATATACGCTTATAAATATCTCACAAATTTACTATTTAGATGTATGCCATTATAAATTATTTTTTTATGTTTACTCATTAAGGATATTTTAGTAATTTTAATTTTAAATAGCTTATTTTTCATGGTATTAGATGACATGTTGATTGTAAGGTAGACATACAAAACGGAAAAAATTAAATATAATCATAAATAGTGAAATTCTGAGGGTATACTTGTAATTTTGGATATTTATGAGAGTTTGCATGCGGAAAACTCTGGTAATACTTACATTTGTCCTAAAATACTTGCTAACTAACCTACCAAACGAGGAGTCAGTTGAAAAGTTGATCCTGATTGGATTGTCTTATTATAAACATCTAAGAAACCTTATTTCAATGGGATAAACTTTAATCTAGTAAGTACTTCAAATACCTTCAAAGAATTTAGTGGAACTATTAAGGTTTCCTAGATGGCTGCATGATCTCTGATTTAATTCACTTCAATTGGTTGGAGGAAATCTGAAATCGAGTATAGTTATTTTAGATTCACATGATAGTTCAAAATGGATATAATTTTGATATCTTGATTTTTTTTTTTTTTTTTTTTTGGGGGGGGGGGGGGGGGATGGATAGTACTATGTAACAACTAAATTCCAAATAAATCCAAATACCTTAAATTACTTGAATCAATGCAACTAAATTCCAAATAATTCCTTCTAGTTAGTATATTCTCTTGTGACATTTTGGCTATTTTCCCTTGAATCAATGATACAAGTTCCTTGATATCCTGCATTTCTATACTAAATTTAGATTATTTCTTTAAGGGTTTGTTTGGTTAGGGTATGTCAGGTTATGGGGCAATTTTACGATTCCTAAAATTATTTACCTTGAAACATGGTTGCAGGAAAAAAATAAATTTTCCATATTTTATTAGTGGAAAAATTACTCCGCAAAATGGTATTGAAAAAAATACTATATTTGGTTAGAGGTAATCATCTTATATGTGAATATTACAAAATTTTAAATAATGCTTTTGAATAAACAATTCAAGTAATGATATTTATAGATCTCAGTAAAAAAAGATGGGGGCGTTTCTATCAAGCAATGATAATTTTAAATTACTTCCATTCAATAATCTGGCATGAAAAAAATACCATCCTCATAGTGGTAGTTATTTTACCTTCTCTCTTAATAAAATATATGTGGTTTATCCTCTTTAATATGGTAATATTATATGGAATTTATTTTTTTCATGCTGGGTTACCCACAATGAAATGAACCCTAATATTTTCTTTAGATTGATCTACATGGGCATGAGAATTAGATAACAAAAGAGAGATGTTAGAAAAATACATTATGATAATATAATATAATAAAATAATGTATAATTGCAACAAAATATATTATGTTAATTTTATTAGAAAATTAGAATAATATTAGATGTATATATAATATTACAATAATAGTTATAATTGAATAAGAAAAATGTAATATCAGTTATTACAATGCTTATGATAAATAATATGTCTAATTATTATATATCAAATTATTTTTTTCCATAATTACTATACTAATTATTCTTATACTAATCCAACAATAGTTTAATAGTAATATTATTCTTTCATTATAATTTCAAAAATAATATTATAAATATTATATTACATTAGAAAACATGAATAATTCATTGTTTCCGACATGGGGGGAGAGGGGAGGGGGGGGGGGGGGGGTGGTTCACCTAACTGACTCCATTATAATGTAACTATGGTCTTGTTTGGCAGAGCTATTGGTAGTAGAGCTTTTATAAAAGGTTGTTTGCTGTTTGGTAGCTATATTTCTAAAGTATTGTGAAACTTTAACATTTATTTGGTAAACAACTGAAAAGTACTTTTGGTATGACAAAATGACAATAAAGGACATTGCATAGTATTATACAACAAAGCATAATAAAATATAATATGTATTAATATATAAATATATGATATAGTATAATATTACTAAATATAATATATTATTATTATAATATAGTATTATAATATTATATACTATAGCATAATAATTTAATATAATATTAAATTATTTAACATAACATATTAATGTATTGTAATATAATATAATATATTAATATTTATAGTATAATACAATAATAAAGGTATAAAATATTATAATTATTTGCATAAATTAATTTTCCATCCTTCCGAGATGACTGTGGTATAATATAACATAATATTAAATTATTTAATATAACATATTAATGTATTATGATATAATATAATATAATATTATATTTATAGTATAGTACAATAATAAAGGTATAAATTATTATAATTATTAGCGTAAATTAATTTTTTACCCTCCCAATGACCATTTATCTTTCTAACAAATTCTCTAGTTAGGTGATAAAATTGGTTAAACAATTACTAAATTTTCAAATAAAAATCACACAGATGAAAAATTGTTTAACATATTTGTATGTACATAATTTAATAAGGCTTGTCATACACTTTGTATAGCCTGGCATACAGTTAAGTCTTTCTGGCGCACAGTTAAGTAAGCTTGGAACACGGTTAATATAGCCTGGCACATAGTTAAGTCTTTCTAGCACACTGTTAAGTCTTTTGGCACACAATTAAGTAAGCTTGGTACACAGTTTAATAAGGTTTGAATACAATTAATCTAGCCTGGTATGCACATAATATATTTTGGCACACTATTAATCAAGGCTTGTACACAGTTAATATCCTATCTAAACTTTACATTGTTCCCCCTTTTTTATATTGTTGATGTAGTAGCAACAAAAATATAAGATGCAACATTTATGTTTGCTCAAATACAAAATAAAACAACCAGCTCCTCAACAATTTCATAAAGAAAAGAAGTCAATGCAAAATATCCATCTCACGGATTACCCAATATTTGGCTTGGCTCTGCACTAAGTTCTTCCTGCGGTTCATTAATCTCTAAACAATCAGAAGGCAGCAGATTCTTATTATCATCATAAGGTTGAAACTCAAAATCTTTGATTGTATGATTTTTAATAAAATTATGAAAATGATGCCCAATGGGGCCTATATTTCTTTCCATATCAAACAATTAAACAACTAGCGTTGTATTTGCAATTTTCAATTATAGACGACTAAATAAAACCCCATTGTCTGACTGCAACTGTAATTGAAATTGCATGCAATTGAATTGCAGGTAGCCAAACGACCCGTTAAAGCACTATTTAAAACACCTATGTCCTGTGAATGGCACATAATATCCAGTTCTTCACTCATCTTAGCCAGAGAGATGGGGGTATGTGAAGCAATACTTGTCTCTTTTTGAATTAACAAACCAATCACCTGATCCATGCCGCCACCAAGCTGGGACAGATTAGAATGGTTAGGTTACCATTAAAACTAAAAAATGCCCATTTTTATCAAAAAATAAAAAAATATTTATTTTATAGTATAATAACAATATTAATGGTTTTAAAACCGCGTTTCCAAGATTCACCCTTTGATGTTAGAGTCATTTCATAATTTTACAACTTTACCTAAATCCTGTTTTGGTTTGGTTTTTTTCAAATACTTATAGCCAGAAATCCTTTAGGAAGATTAATAAACATGGTAGATGATGGGCTGAAAATGATGAAGACCTCACATTGTTCATTCATATCTGTAGGAAAACAGCTATTGATACCTGCATCTGGACCGTCGATCATGAGCTCGAATGGTATTATATCTTGCTACTTGCATGAGATGTTGAGAATTTGTTACTCAGCAGGGGTGACGTTTCTTCTGGCCCATGTATATACAAGTCTTGATTCCCTGAGCCTTAGACTTGATCAGCCTAGGAGCTTGGGTTCCCACCTAAATGGAATTAGTTGGGTTAAAGCGTGGGGTGGCTTTAACCCTCTTTTTAGGAGGAAAAAAAAAATTAGTTTTGCTAAAAATTAAATCCTTCAATTTGACGTGTTGGAGATGATTGATGTTGAAAAATCGTAGAAGCATTTTGAGATGATTGATTGATTAAATCACTGTCATTTAGTTGCAAGTTACAAATTCTGAGAAGTTCTGATGGCTGGCAAGTGGTTCTTTCCAGTAATTTGTTGTCAATTAAAAAATAAAAAACTGGAAAATTATGAGAACATATAATACTTTAAAATAGACGAAAAAAGAGTGCAAAAATACTAAGTTCTCTGTGATGGAAAGATGAAAAAAGAAAACAACCACTTCTTAAATAATTAGAGAGTGGAAAAAAGGAGGAAAGAGAAAAAAGAGAGAAGGTTAGCACATAGCTCAATGAATGTGAGGTATTCATGCGTCCTGATTCCTGAAAGGTTAGCACTTCTCCTATTTTTCTTGGAGTTTTTCTCTGTATATTTGATGATGTGTTCGGGTAAAATTCAGGCGATCTCCCTTTAAAATCCTTGGACCAATCAATCTTGTTGTTGGCCGACAAATATTGGAAACTTCAATTTTACGAAATACAAGAAGGAACTAGTTGAGATGTGTTCTTTTGTGCTGCTGCCTGTCTTAGAGCAAGCTACTACTACCAAATACCAATTACTGGAAATAGTTCACATTCAAAAAAAAAAAAAAAAATGGAAGTAGCTCATGTAGCGTTTTGTGTTGCTTGCCTCTTATAGTTCATATTGCTCGATCAAATTTAGTTGCATTTTCCAATACTAACGCCCTGTTCCCACATGACACCAGGAAAGCACGTTGCAACACCTTGCATGATGTTCTAGTTTCTTATATTCTAACGTCTGTATTTTTTTTTTTTTTTTTTTTTTTTTTGCTAATGCGGGTGGATCAGACCTGACGAGACCGGATACACCCAATAAAGTCAGAAAATAAAATACCTCGGAGTGCCAAAGGCAGCTCCCCATCGCAACTCCATAAGGTGCCTCCGGAGTGAGAAGCTACATACGCAGCTACCCAATCCGCAGCACCATTACCTTCACGGTAAATATGCTTAGCCTGAAAGGCCCATCCATCCCTCGCCATAACCCAAATGTCACGGAGCAGGGGATGGTCACACCCGCCACGCCTTGGACCCCCCTGGATCCAACTGACAATGGTGGCAGAGTCACCCTCCAGGATAATGGACCTAGCCCGTAAGACACACCGGGCATGGCGAAGGCCTGCCCAGGCTGCTGTCAGCTCCGCGCTGGGAACTGAAGTGTCAAATAACTGACTGCCACCGGCAGCCACAACCCTGGCACACGGGTCCCGGATAACAAAACCCGCGCCTCCCCGCGTGCCACCCTCCAAAACGTCTGTATTTGATGTGCCATGCTTTCCACAATTAAGTTAGTACTAGAGTAAAAATGCTACTGAATGGCTCATTCTACGCGTGTCCCATGTTTATCATCCATCGACTCGGAATCCTCGTGGACGTAGACCCAAAGTTGCGAGTTGGGAAGTCGCCTTCTAGCCTTTAGTCGTTTGCAGGACGCTACATCTAGCTGTCGCTTGCGAGGCTTCACACTGCCAAGATTAGTAGTTCATAAACACGCCGAGCACGAGCTTCACGGCGGGAGATGACGACCAAACAGCGTAGGTACTATGCAATTAGATAGGGTCACATGCGGTCGAATCAAATATTTGTTAATTCGAAATTGATCTGTTTGTTAAACATGTCAAAATTTTAGATATAGATATGATCTGTTTATTAAATAGACAACCCGACCCCACCGATATAATCTGTTAAATATATCAAGTTAGGCTAAATGGATTAAATAGGTTAAACATGTTAAGAAATAGAATAGAAATAGGTTAAGTAGGTTTTAAACGGGTTAAACATATCTTAAATACAATAAATAGGTTGTGTTATGACTTGGCCTAATTATTAAACATGTAAAAAAAAAACTAAATTTGAATCCGACTTATTTAATATATAGGCTTATATTGGTTGACTCGTTTATAACTCAAATTTATTTATGTCAAATCCGATCCTACTTAAAGCAGGCCGTTCATGGCTTGAGTTGATGGATTAAGTCATAAATTGCCATCGTAGATACGTGACGGTCATTCTTTTTCTATGTGCGTTGTTCCTCAAGGTACATCATCTTGATCTAAGTATCTGCAATTATATCATTCAAGATTCAAACTCACCTTAGAATTTTCTTTCAATGGAGGAGGAATGCAGATACTAGAGAGTTAGCTGTTTCAATTATTTCCATTTTCAGTTTATTCCACGAGCACAATTGTTTGCTACTATACTGTAAGATTGGCTTCTGAGTAGAACAATTTATGTTGCAGTTGTTATAATAGGAAGTGGCAAATGATGCATCCCCATTTTTATCCTTGCCTTTTATTTTTTTTCTTTTGTGTTGTTAATGATGAACAATAAATCTTAGACAAAAGTTTATTTGTTATTGTCAATCCATAGGTTTACTTTTGTCCTCCATGTTGAAAGGTCATAGTGCATTTGGATATATTTTAGGCTTTACACAGCCATTGGAAAATATATCTAACAACTCTTACATATATGTTAAAACTCATATGTGGTTTTGATGTTTATCTAAAGATCATTGGGCATATGTGTGCATTTCTACTTTCCTTCTATCAATAGATAACTAGATAGACTATTAGAGTTTTGCATCAATTAATTAATTAATTTTACTTATTTTGTTTTGAAAATTAGGATAGTTGGAAGCTCTGCACAAAGTGGAGCGACAATACGATTGAACCCAGGTCTCTTACATCAACATAAGAGAGCTTTTATTTATTCTTAAAGATTAGCTATGTTTTGAGGCTTCTAAATACTCTTGATTTTTTGATAATATCAAATCCCTAAAACTATAATCGACGTATAGGCTGACGTTGAAGTCTATAATTTGATTAATTCACACTTTAACTACTTTCCACAAGCTGTAATTAATCTTTAACATATCTCATTATAACAACCGACGAAAAGTAGGTTAATTTCCTTAAGGCTTATGGATTGATTCAAAATGAAAACGATTCTTTTATGTATTTTGATTGTTTTATGTTCTTAATGACCACATGCCCTGGTTAGTACAAGTTGCACATGGATGCTAGTGCTAAAGGAAACGCTATGCTTAGAAAATCTCTCTCTTCAGGTTTTGCCTCTTCCAAGCTAAAAAAAACAATATAAATAAAAGTCAAAATTTTTAAACAATGATGCTGCTATGCAAACTTGTTAAGAGACTTTTATATCAATAAAAAATAGTTAACCATCTCAAATAACGATTCAGATGCTCAGTCCAAACACTCATTCACTTTAAATGGTCGAAGTGCGTGAAAAATGCACAGGTACAATTCACACTTGCGAAGTTTTGCTTCAAAACTAGCTACATAAAATGAATTCATAATGAGTTAAGAAAAATTTGGAGATAAAGAAGGGGGTAAGTTATCTTGTTTGTAAGTATCTTGGTGGTTGTACCAGGGATCTAGGTTCAAATATTGGTTTGGAATAGTTAAGGTATTTGAGGCATTATATAGTTTATTACCTTTGAATCTTTGCAATTTGAAAAAGCTAAAAAAAATAGACAAGACTGTGTGTATTTCTACAACATGTAAAACATACAGGTTGATTTAATAGTTTATTTTTTTTGTTAATTCTAAATTACCAACTATTTGCAACTAGAGATCATGAGGGAAAACGCTTCTTGCCACCCATTGTTGCACATGAAATGTTCCTGCAGGATGCATAGCTTAAATACAACCACCACCATAAATCACAATATTTTTCATTAGTTACCCCAATCCTCTCATGCCACATGGCATAGGATTTTTTTTTCATGTGTACAAAATAAGCACCCATGGCATTATTCTATGATGAAGTAGCACCAAAAAGTTAGTTATTTCTCCAGGAAATAAACAAATTTTCAATTAAGTATAAACATCCATGTGGCTAAGTAGTATAAATGATGGTCTTTCTCCATGAGAAAGAATATCTATCCAATAATGGAGTAGTAAGGTAGGAGGAAGAAGCAACAAAAAATATCTCTCATAAAATAATGGAGAATAAAACTATAAAATTTAATTAATTCAAAATGCTTTTTACAATGGCTAGGCATCCTTATTTATGGGTATAGGACCACATGAACTTTCTCACAAATATATTTACGAATATTTCTTGCAAATAAGGAGAAAAAAAATAGGAACATTCCCTATAATATATCTCTTGATAAGATCTATGACTCATTTTGACATTAATTAATTAAATAAGATATATGGCTAATCATTAATATCACTTGATTGGATAAGATCTCTAACTCATCTTAATGTGGCTTGATGGAATAAGTTCGTTAGAATTATTTTATAATATGTAGCAACTTTTAAAATTGACTTGCCTAATATTGAATAGCTTTTGACATATAATGATTCAAGTACATATTAGCTAAGTCCATGATAAATGTATCATTAAGATGATTGTGATTGGTTGAAGTTTTATTTAGACAAAAAAATATTCCTTGTTAGGGTTGAAATTGGATCGGATCCATATTCATATTTATTTTGTTTGATGAATACAGGTACGAATATGGATGTTAGTCGGATATTAAATTTCATATCAATATTTATTTTAAACGGATATGAATATAAATCGAATACTGAATATATATATATATATATATATATATATATACGGATGACCATAAAATTAAAGATATTACTAAGTGGATGATAAATCAAATTAATAGTATACTAATATGGTTATTTTTATTTTTCTTAAAAATTTATAAGTGACACATAAAATTAAATAAGGTTACAAATAAAATATGATATTCAGATATGAATTAAGTAATTGTCTATCCATATCAATATCTATTTTTTTTATGGAGATGGATACAGATATGGATATTAGTCGGATATTCAAATTTTTCCATATTCAAATAAATTCAGATAGAAAAATAGATCCAGATAGATTATCTGATCCACTTTCACCTCTATTTCTATGTGAATATCTATAATATTTGCTTGATTGGAGGGGAAGATATTTTACTTAGATATCCTTAATCCTCGCCAAATTTGGCAGCAAATCTTTAATAACATGATCTAGAAAAAGCTACAACGCTACCATATTAGTCCCCTGTTTGATTGGTTGCCTGACATAGTCCCCTGTGCATGGCCAATCCAATTTACCCCTGTTTTGGGAATAAAGGGTCCGAATTTTGTCCCACATTGACTAGATAGCGGAGAGGTCTTTTTCTTAAATGGAGGGGGGCTACCCATTTCTCTTCAGAGGCGCCTTTTGTGGGGCAAAACCGTGCATGGGGAAGAGACTATGAAATCCCCCAAAGTGGATAATACCTCTGAGGAGAAGCCGTCGCTTTCGCTATCTGAGCCCGGTGGAGACTGAGCTCTGAGGTTCGGGGGATGCCCTCGGCCTCATCAATGGTGCTTTCATTGAGAGCGCTTGACCCCGGCACAGACCCCTCCATTGGGGGGCTATGTTGTGGAAATAAAGAGTCCGAACTTAGTCCCACATCGACTAGATAGCGGAGAAGTATGTTCCTTAAATGGAGGGGGGCTATCCCTTTCTCTTCAGAGGCGTTTTTTGTGGAGCAAAACCGTGCGTGGGGAAGAGACTATGAACCCCTCCAAAGCAGACAATACATCTGAGGAGAAACAGTCGCTTCCTCTGTCTAAGCCCGATGGAGACTGAGCTCCGGGGTTTGGGGGATACCCTCGGCCTCATCAACCTCAGAGGAATCTTATCTATCTCCTCTTGCGAAAACAATCTAGTAAGTAGTTTGGTAATTAATTTCGGCTCCATATGCAATATAATTTATAGGGTAATCTTCTGCAAAGAACTCTCTAGCCATATCCGATGCAATCTTTAAATATGAGAGGATCTCAATCTCAGGCGCTAGACCCAGGATATGTTCAATTTGAAAACACTGGACATGATAATATTTTTCATAACTTCATACGTCCCTCCATTGAAATACATCCAGTAATAAAAGAAAACGCCATGCAATGCCACTTGGTCACCCAATCAGCTTATCATGTTGATATGTGCGAGATGTCATGAAATCCTTATGCAGCATTAGCACAAAGAACCAAGGGGGTAGCACAAAGGTGCTCCATATTAGTACTCAAATAACAATTAACAATAATGTTAAAGGGTTAGTTTCAGTTTTTCAAGCGGCTAAGGTAGTGAATTTAATAGATAGGAGCGGCGGAGAGCAGAGTGACAAAAGCATATTCCGACACATCATCGTGTATTTGTAGAATGGCACATAAATCGATTGCATCGGTACAAGATATAAAATAAATACCAAACAAAAAAATAAAAAAAATATTAAAAAAAATTAAAAAATATATTTTATTAAAAAATTAAGCCACAAATCTCTTTTCAGTCAAGAAGGACAACTTTTATTTTTTTTTCCTCTTTTTTTACGCCATACTAAAATAGATACCAAAAATTTTATCAAATAAACCATTATATAGATGGGATATTATATTTTTACTCAAATTCATAAATTGTCTATTAAAAAATAAGATTTGACCACTACTAAAAATAAGAATAATTATTGTAGAAAGAATAACTAAACAGAATGAAACTAAAAATGACTAAAAGAGAAGTTTAATTATTTTAAAAAATAATTAAACAAAGAAAACTAAAAATAAAATTTTAGAGTCATTTAAAACTAAATAAAATTTTAAGGAAAGGACTTGGTAATAAAAGTCCACAGCCTACACGTCGCACCTGCGCAGGTCGGACCGGTCCTAGATAGTGATGTTCCCAGATACGCTGGCGATTAGAAAATCTATTTCCAACATCGGAACACGTGGCTTCTAAACCAACGCCACCGCTTGTAGCCTTGCATCCAACTGCGGAACGATCCGATACGCGGGTCCCGAGCAGCACCACCGACTTCCACAATCTCGCCGGACGACATGTCACAAAATTGCTGAGAAAATATACACGCGTCGCTCGTCGAGACGTCCACTGGGTCCACCTTATCGTACGGGACGGTTGCAACTGGGCTTCGCTGTTAGCCGGAGAGTGGAAGTAGCTTCGAGGAGAAAACCGGAAGGATCGGCGACTCTCAAACATTTTCCCTATAAATTCGCCCGTAAGGGGAAAGGGAAAGAGCACGGCGAGAAGAGAAGACAGCGAAGATGGCTTCCTCGCAGCTGTCTCAAATCCTCCCTCGTGTTCTCATTGTCTCTCGCCGGACCGTCCGCAAGAACAAGTTCGTCGACTTCGTCGGTGAATAACCTCAACATTTGATATTCGATTCACGATTTTTCTTTCCGTTTCTGCAAACGTTTTTACGTATAAATTTCTGCATTCTTCTTCATAAAGAAGAGACAAGATGGGGTGATGACGGATGCTTGCCTCTCTGTTTTGCAGGGGAATATCATCTTGTTCTTTTAGTCGGCTATGGGGCGGTGCCGGTGATCGTGCCACGAGTTTCCGGCATCCACGTGCTTCTCGACAGCTTCGAGCCGATCCACGGAGTCCTCCTCTGCGAGGGGGAGGACATCGATCCCTCTCTATACGAGGGGGGCGATGTCGCCGGCCTCTCCCCGGAGGAGGTCGAGGAGGTCCGGCGCCTCCACGCGAGCGACACCGCCATCGACCGCGAGAAGGACTCCATCGAGCTCCGCCTCGCCAAGCTCTGCCTCGAGCGCAACATCCCTTACCTTGGCATCTGCAGGGGCTCCCAGGTCCTCAACGTCGCCTGCGGCGGCACTCTGTACCAGGACATCGGAAAGGAGCTCGCCAGGAAGTGCAGGCCGGAGGATGCCACCGTCCACATGGACTACGATCATTACGACGGGCACCGGCATTCCGTGAGGGTGGTGGAGGACACACCGCTGCACTCTTGGTTCCGGGAGTCGTTGGAAGAGGGGAGGATGGAAATTGAGGTCAATAGCTATCACCACCAAGGGGTGAAGAGGCTGGCCGAACGGTTCGTTCCCATGGCGTTCGCGCCAGATGGATTGATCGAGGCCTTCTTCGATCCCGACGCCTATAATCCTGAGGAGGGCAAGTTCATCATGGGCTTGCAGTTCCATCCGGAGAGAATGAGGCGGCCGGGGTCGGAAGAGTTTGATTACCCAGGATGCCCTGCAGCTTATCAGGTATATTACAGCTTAATTTTGCATGCATCATAGCTTTCGCGGAGGAAGTTCTAGTTCATTACTAATACAAATTAACAGGCATTAATGCGTATTTAAAGGTCTTTCACGGTATTTCATATGGTTTTGCGCATTTGGGTCCTTGTCGCCATTGTTAATCCTGATGGTATTAGTTGTTTCACTGCTTTAGGGAAAAACTTTTTTTTTTTTTTTCGACATTATTGCATATATGCTCATGATCTTAACAATTCAAGTCAGGGGAACTCAGTTTTTGGTGGCGGCTTCTTTATTTTCATACAGGAATTTGTTAAAGCAGTGATGGCTTATCAGAAAAAGGTCAATAGCTCGATGAATCCGCAAGATGGCCTAAAATTGGATCAGGAAATGGAGAAGAAGAGGAAAATTATTGTTCGAAGTTTCTCACTTGCGAAGCATATGTATGTTTCTGGACATGACATGCACCCATCCAAAGAACAAGATCTTGAAGCAGGAGCAGAATTCCTTGAGGTAATTCCCATCAGAAAAAAACAGAAAATTTAACCATTTTGGTGGCCTGTGAGATTCACAGCGTTCATTCTTATTTGCCTTTGCTTCATGTCTCTAGTCAAATACAGCATTGAGCCTGCAGCAGGAGAAGAGGCTGAAGCAAATGGGTGCGACGGTGAGGAATGCGTCCTCCTATCTAGAGAGGCTTAAGATGAATGAGCAGCGGGAGAAGGCAGCAAAGAATGTGATGGGGAAGATGTCCATTGAGCAGTTGTCTGAACTGCTTTCTTTTTATCACATGATGGGGCAGATATGCTCAGAGGTGTTGGAGAAGAAGCTAATGGCCACTTGAAGTAGTGATCAATTCGATGTAACATGGCAGGGATCTTGCCTCCTTGGAAGGAGAGGCACACTCGTGTTTCTCTTGCATGGCTGAAACTTAATCTGGTTGTCATCCAGCTTCTTTCACCTTCTTGTTAGTTGTTACACTAATTTTTAGTTTCCAATATAGTGAGCAATCAGGAATGTAAATTTCCTCGTTTTGCAGAACTTAAGCTACAAGTTTTGCATGGTGCATTGTTTAGTAATAAGAATTTAGAGGCTTTTCAATAATAACAATTAGAAAGAAATTGGCCATGCATCATTGTATCAGAAAATTGGCCATGCACTATTAAAAGGAATCTCACCAAAGACCTGTTTACAGTGGAATTGTCGGAAAGGATAAGATGAGCCTGTGATGGACCATCTAATAACATTAATGGAAGAATAGGAACCAAGAAATGATTTTGGGATAAATCCACTAGAAGTCGGATCAGGTAGTCTCTGCACCCCACCTTTTTTTTTTTTGAGCAAAACAGCGGGTGAGGCCACTGTACATGAGGAAAAAAAAGGACAAAAGAACAGGGGAGAAAGGAAAACAAGAAAGAAAGATGGGGAAAAAAAGAAAGAAATCCCAGACGATCATCGAACAGGAGACATTCTCTAGTTCCAAAATTTCATCACACATAGCTGGAATATAGTCTGGAGTCATCAGTGTCCCGTTTTTCTCAGATGATACGATCAAACTGATTAACATCAAGGTTACTTTGATCAAAAAATAAAAATTAGGATTGGAAAAATCAACATAACATGATATAGATAAGTGCACAGAGAAGTCAAATGCAAAGATGCCAATGCTTGATCGAATTAAAATATTTCTGTAAGTAGGAATACTGCTTATTATCTTCAAATCTTGCTGTATTGGAAGCCATCATTGCTATCATTGTCGTGGTTATATTCTAACTGACCATCCTTCGCCAGTTCACTGCAAATTTCACTGAGACATGCTCTTTTGTATTCTTGTAGTGATTTCAACTTCTAGTTCCAAGTATACGTACTCAATAATTTCTAAAATATTTCTATTTCTTTATCAACACCGCCCATGGCATGCTCTTCTCTACTAAAGTGACCAACATCATCCTCTCTTTACTACTCGCTGCTCATAATATTGTAACAACCAGAATTTCATCCAAAAAAGTTAGCTAAAAATATGCAAATTTCTGCTTAAAGTCATGATATTTTTCATGACTTCTAGAAAAAAAAAGTCGTCAAGCCATCAAAAACTCAACAAAAACACTCTTTCGCCTTCATTCCATCCATAGCATAACGTGCATGAAACATACGATCCTAACACAAATCTTAGAGATAATCAAATAATAATAGTAATGCTCTTTAGACCTTACCTCTTCTACGCAAAAGAGGGATTGAAGATGCTGATAGAAGAGAAATTACAATCTTCTTATGCACCGGAATGACCTAATCAATATAATAACAATTATTAAAAATAATCTGAACGCATGAATTAAATAAATAATAACAGCCTATACTCTTTCGTCCTTGTCCCAATGATTCTTTAGATAGATTGAAGATTTTAGGAAAGAAGAAATACATAATCTTTTAATGAAAGGGAGCTACTTGTAATCACCATTATTCTATTGAAGGTGCATTTCATGCATTTAGGAAAGATTTCGTCCTCCGTCATCTTCTCTTCGAATCCGTGGCGACGAGTTGAGGACCGCTCTCCCCACCGTCTCGACCTTCTCTACTCGTGAGTGGGTAATCGATCTGAACGGCAAAATCGACGGCGACTTTTTGAAGGCGGCGGCCAAAGGGCTCGAAACTCTGGCGCTGTTTTGATCGGGAAGACGCGTGCGGAATTGCACTTTGGCGTATGCGTTTAGGTGAACATGTGCGGACACGCTCATAATACTATATATGCGGAAAAAGGAAATCCGCATAAAAATACGTATGCAAACATATACGCCTGAATTCGATGGGCATATAATTTTTTTTTTTGTGCGGAACAAGATCCGTATATAAATAAAAATATGCCAATATCTGTGCGCGACCTTGGAAAAAAAAAATTTGTCCCAGGGAGAGGAAAACTTTTTTTTTTCCTTCTGATGATGGCAATGAGAGAGGAAAACTCATAAATAAATGGAGATTCCCTGCAGGGGCGCATAGAATATTTATGCAGATCAAAATCCACATTAAAATTTGAGATCCTACACAGATGCATGCATATTTGTAAACCCATTACAAAGTGGAAGTATGAATAGATTATTTATGCAGATATAAATCCGCATAAACGTCTCCGAGGGACAACTAGCTTTTTAGGCCCTTATAAAGGGCGTACATAGATGGCCAGGCTTCACATGTTGGGTCACGATCCTACTCATAAATTTTTCCTTGACGGGGTAAGATGCGGCTAAGGAAACTCTGAAATCTGAACGCCCAATCCACGAGCCCTAACCTCCTCGTCCTCCCCCTCTACCCCCGTCGGTGCATGAGATGGTGGCCCGGCGGTTGGTGGTGGAAGGAACAACTGGCGGCAGGAATAGAGGCTAGAGATGCGACCCTTTCAACTCTTTTGGGGATTGTTTCTTAAATCGGCCCTATATGGCTTGGATTTGCAATCCCGAATTGCCTAGTCATGGATCAGTGAATATGGAAAGAACTCAACTGCTTATCCACAAATCACATGATCATAATCGCGTAGATTTTCATTCTCTCTATAAATACCAGATATGGAGATTCCATGGATAAAGGGAAACTATGCCCGACTTAAGTATCGGAGGGTTCTCAGTCGGACACGTTTTGGCGACCCCTCGACTATAGTTGCAGAATAGCTCCAATGTTGTGCTACATTCCTCCCATTTAATCGAACAAAGCAGTTTGTTCACGTGTCAGGGATTTGAGCGACAACGCTGCCATTTTCGTAATTTTCCATCAATGGTTTGGTATGAGTTGTATTTGAAGAAAGGAATCATATAATTATCTCGTGTGTTTTTGTTATATTTCATACTCTGTTCTCCGAGGAAAATATTATTCATGCTTGGAGACCCACTTAACATGAAGACTTGACCCTGGTATACTTAACACAACTCACCGAGTTTATGGTTCCATTTGTGTGCTATTTTTAGGACTTATATAATGTAGTAACTCACTACATTAATTCACCATCATGTTTCCTGAAACATTAGCTCAACACAGTCACTGCCCACATTAACTCACAGAACAACTCACTATATTTATTTTTTAAGCATATTTGTCAGAATTCATTGATTGATTACGCTAAACTTAGCCAGCCATATTAAACTTCACCTTGATTAATTTGTAATTGATTGTGTCAAACTTTATCGGCCTTACCATGTCAGCCTCCTATTCTATATAAAGACTGCTCATGTACATTATAATAGACAGGCAGAAATACAATTTTCTTATCTTATTCAAAATTTTCAACAATATTGATGGATTTCGATGCCTCGTTATGCTTCATCAATTCATTTCACTGAGGTCGATATGTGCCTTAAACATTGAGGCCATGCCTTCCCAGTTCCTTGCTTCTAGTTTCACTTCGTGATGTGAGAGCGCATATTATAATTGTAAGACCCCGTTTTCATGGGCCTGGCCCAGCCATTGGGCTTGGGCCGCTGTTTGGGCCATACGCCAAAACCTTGAGTCAGGGGAGGAAGACTCCCGATGGGAGTCATCTTCCTCCCCGAGTCCGGCGCAGAGGAGGAGTCCTAGGGCTTGCCAGACTCTGGCGAAAGTCCTAGGACTCGGTCTATAAAGGTATCTCCCCTCTTCCTTCGAAGCGTCGCTCACAAATTTCGAATGAACCTCGTTGGATTTCCTTCCCTTGCGAATTTTCTCCCAAATTGTCTCCCCTGATTCCTCGCCAGAAACGCCGCCGGAACTTCGCCGGACTGAGGTGAGCATAGCTTGCTTTCCTCTTTTTCTTTTTCTATGTCTATACGTTGTCCTTTTTTGGGCTTGAGCTGGCTGGTCACCGGGATTCATCCGAAAATAGAGCACCCTATTTCAGCTTCTTCTTCCGAGCCCCGCCGCCGCCGGCCGCCGGGCTTGAACCACTTCCCGAGAGCTCTGAGTTAATAGTGTCGTCGGTTAGAGAAATCAGCCATGATCAGGCCGATTTTGAGTGGTTGTTTGATACTTTGATGGTCTTCTTCTACTTTTCTTCCTCTCTTCTTCTCCCATGGTGTGCCGGCCGACCATCGTCGCCGTGGTGACACCGCCGAAGGGCCGCCCAAGGCTGTCGTCGCCGGGGGTTGGGCTACCTTGGCCGGCCGCCCTCTGATCTGAGAAGAGGAAGGGAGAAAAGGACTCTCCCCTGAGGAGAAAGAAGAGAGCATTCTCTCCTCTTCTTTCTCTCTCCTTGGGTTTTTCTCTCATGTTTCTCACTCTCTCTCTCTACTGAATTTTTCCTCTCTACTAAATTTTCTCTCTCTACGAGACTTTCACTCTCCAGACATTCTCTCTCTACCTGAGTCCTCTCTCAGTTTCTCTCTCTAGTCGGAGTTTTCTCTCTCTAAACTTGGTTCCGGAAAGATTACTGTTTTGAGGACTTTGGATAGTCCTGGAATGCTAGGTTCTAGAGGATCCTTTAAAGGATTCAGATATCTTAGGTAATTTTTAATATTGACTTAATTCTGTAGGGAACAATCTGTTGGACGGAAAAATATTGAGCAGGGTTCTGCGCATCATAGTTCATAGATCGCTGTGAGGGCGGGTGATTAGTCTGTTTGAGTTTTTCAACAAGAAGGTAAAAATTCTTGTACGCCAACCTACATGATATAAATATTTTTGCACTTATATATGTATGATATGCTATGATTCAGATAAGTAAAAAGCAAGAATAATTTTATATTAAATTGTATTTTGATCGTATTTGCTTGTGGTTGGTATCATGATGGATGCATATATGCGCATAACCTACACCTGCATAATTGGATTTATGGATGTGGTGCTATAGACTAATCTTGTTATTATTGGTTGCCCCGTCATGGGCTGGAAACGTGACCGTGGTTAGTCTAAAGCTGAAAATAAAAAGAGATTGATGTGTGAATGTGAAATTGATTAAATAAACATGGACTTTGGACCATCTTGTTACTATTGATTTGCCCATCACAAGCTCTAAGTGTGACAATATTGGTTTGCTCATCACGGGCTCTAGGTGTGACAATACTGGTTTGCCCGTCACAGGTTCTAGGTGTGACAATACTGGTTTGCCCGTCATAGGCTCTAAGTGTGACATTATTGGTTTGTCCCGTTACGAGCTAGAAACGTAACCGGAATTTGGCTTAAAGTCGAAAAAATAATTGATCCGAATTAAGTTTAAAAGGAATGGAATTAAAAATATTGAAAACATTGATGAAGATATTTGAGATATTTTATGACATATTTCACTTGAGTGACTGGATTTCTGCTGATATTTGATTTGCATATTTATACTGATTGTTTGAGCCTTTGATAGCTGGTTTATGAATTCATGAAATGTGCATCGTTTTCTTGTAGTTTCCAAATTCATATTATTATTGTGTTGGTATGCATGTGTAGGAATTCTTATTAGGCTGTAAAGCTCACCTCTCTTTCTTCTTTTTCTTTTCAGAGTTGCAGGATGCATAGACATGAATGGGTTGGGCGTGGAGCTCGAGTATCAGAGTTATTAGCTAGTTAGTTGGTTTATCTTTCTTCGCTGCCGATGAGCATTTGAAGATCTTGTAATTGAACCAATTTGATTATTTGGACATGTTGGAGTTGTCTATTTGAATTAATTAATAATTATGGATTTATTAGATATTTCGTTTATCTTAGGCCTTGCATGATCTTTGGGGCACTGCTCTAGAGCTCATACGGCCGATCGCGTACCGGACCCGAGTGCTGGGTTCAGGGCCTGACAATAATACCAATGGATAGCCATTTCGGGTCTGTAGTCTCTATATTTTAAAACATTAGCAGTCCTGTTCATAGTTTCCGAAGTTTCCTCTCGACGGCGAATGCATGTGACAGCTTTTGCCATTGCCAGCATGACAAGAAGAAGCCCCAACGGACTTATTCCAACGGACTTGAAATTGAGAAGCTTCTGAAGAAGCTCAGAAGCTCAAGCCAGCAGAAAAAGATAATATTGCTTGCTACTAGTTTTAGTGTTTTCCTTTATACAGCTAAATTTAAATGTCTGATGTCATTTGTTTTGTTGATGATTTTGGAGAGTAACTTTGATTGTATCTGGTTTTGCAGAGGGAGGGTCGTGATATGGTTGATTGCGCTGAGATTTATAAACAACCAGCCTTTGATCATCCTTTATTAAAGAATCACACTGCCATGGTTAGGATTTTTAATTGTTTATTCTTTTATGCCTTTTACTTAGGCCAACTTTATTCTATTGTTTCTTCTCAAAAAAAAGTCTTGTTCTGTTGTTATTAATCATGATTGATAAAAGAGTCATCTGTTCTATAATACACAAGACCTTCTTTGGTAGTTGTCATGGAACAAATAAGGCAGAGAAGTGGAAGTTGCCCAAACGGAACAGTTCCTGTTCGAAGTATTCCAAAGAGTGACCTTTTTGGAGCTAGCTCTTTGGAACATGATGGTGTGAATCATGACGAGCCAAGGACTGATGGAATAGAAGTCAGCACAGTATGTGGCTTCAATTGTTCATCACTAAGATTAACACATTTATAATGATGAATGAATACCTACTATGAATCTGTACACCATTGTATATATTTTTAGATTGCTGGAGCAAAAGCAGGTCAGCAGCAAGGCCAAGCACATAGTAGTTGATCAGATCCACTTGTCATAATTAATAAATGGAGCTCAAATTCTGTTGCAGTGGTAAACGGTCAAAAATATGGTAGAATTTGGATCGGGGTAAGCCATTTTCTTGTGGAGGTTTGTTTTGATTTGCTTACTCTTAGATAGGATGGGAAATTAGCTTGAAAACTCTTAAAACCCAATTTTCATGTATCTATAATTAATTAGTTGGCAGTGGCTATCCATGCTTAATTATAACTCATATTGCAATAATTTAGGATTTTATCCAAAAAAGCTAGTCAGAAGATATTATTTGGATTTTTTGATCTTGTACGAGTATCTAGGATTTATCTATTGTATAGCTGATGTAGGACTAAACACACACTTGCACGGGTGCTCACATACTTTTTCTGTTTGAGCTCTGGCATCTTCATCAAGCTAAGGATCCGAAATCCATTCAAATCCAATTACAAGAACCATAAATTTAATTTAGTCGCATGCTGTAATATCCTCTAGTCTGTATAAGCTATCAGCTGGTTCTGCTGTAATACCATTTATAACAATTTGGGTTCTTATCTAAAAAGGCTAACCAAAATATATTATTTGAGTTTTTGGTCTTGTATAGGTATCCAGCACATGCCTTGACCTAT
This sequence comes from Phoenix dactylifera, assembly GCF_009389715.1. Taxonomy (NCBI): domain Eukaryota; kingdom Viridiplantae; phylum Streptophyta; class Magnoliopsida; order Arecales; family Arecaceae; genus Phoenix; species Phoenix dactylifera. Next base: position 20,524,771 of record NC_052395.1, on the reverse strand, counting down.
AATTCACATTATTCAAGGTGGTAGCAAACCAAATAGGAGCAAAATTGAAGCAGAGAATATCTGTCTGTGTTTGTTTCCACATCCGAATCTATCAAATATCGATCCAAATTTGAGTATTCTACTATCCATATCTATATCCATACCTGTCACAAAGGAAAACATATATGCACATGGTATGTAGCTACCTCAATCTTTTCACAAATATTCGGTTCTGTTTGCTGTCCTATTGAGTCTTGTACAATATAAACATTTTCTTAACATAATTACCTTTGATATAGTGAAATTTTTAATTTGTTGGTTCATAGATTTTAATTATCTAACTTATATCTGCATTTGTATCCATGTTAATATATGATTTGCATCTATATCCATTTAAAGCAAATAAGGGTATGAATTTTAGCATCCAATTAATATCCAATTAAAAATGGATATAGATATGAATATAATGATGACTGATCCATATTTGATTCAGCCCTGAAACCAAATCACTTTTTTTCCTAACCATGTTCTTCTAAACACAAAGCTTCAAAAAACAATATTAAGATCCATTTATATAATATGATACAATATAATATATACTTATTGCAACAATAGAAGCAGCAAAATAGATGAGATTAACCATGTTATTTCATGGCAGCTTAAATATGAGCTTAGAGATTATTATTTAATAGAGCCAAAATGTACAAAGAGTTTTGCACTGCAAAGAATACAAGTTATTGAAACATTAGAATTATTGATGATTCTAAAATGAAAATGAACTATGGTTTTGGTGGCATTTGCAAGTCACTAATGCTTCCTTCCAACATATTCACTACTCTACTTATTGAAGGTCGATCTGCAGGCTGCATTTGTATGCACCATAACCCAACTATTATCATCTTTTTAGCAATCACTTCAGTCTCATTAGTCACTCCACAAGCTTCTAGGGTATCATAATGATCGAGATGGTCATAAACCCAGTGTGGAAAATAAATTTCACTAGTATTCTCTACTCTTGCATTTATATTTTTACGACCACCGACCATTTCTAGCACCATCATTCCATAACTGTAAACATCAGATTTGCTGGAGACAACTCCAAAATTTCTAGAGAAGACTTCAGGGGCAATGTACCCAACCGTTCCCCTTGCACCGACTACTGAAATGATGCTCTCTTTCGGAGGGCATAGTTTTGCCAACCCAAAATCAGAAATCTTGGGACAAAAATCTTGGTCTAGTAGGATGTTGTGGGGCTTGATATCAAAATGTACTATGCGAGTGCTGCACCCACGATGCAAGTACTCTAGTCCTCGAGCAATACCAATTGCAATCTCATATAATTTTTCCCAACCAAGTTTAATCTTTGCATCTGGTATCTCCGTGTATATAAATTTCTCGAGTGATCCATTTGGCATAAATTCATAGACAAGAGCTCTCTTCGACCCCTTTAAACAGAATCCTAGTAGACAAACAATGTTTACATGGAAAGTTCTGCCAATGCTAACAACCTCATTGATAAATTCCTCGCCATTACCTTTGGACTCATTTAAGACTTTCACAGCTACCAGACGGCCATCACAGAGATTACCCTTGAACACATTACCATAACCACCTTGCCCTAACTTGTGACTAAAGGATTTGGTCATCCTCTTAATTTCTGAATACTTGTACCTTTTTGGCACCAAAGATCCATATTTATGTAGCAATTCTTCAACATTTTGCACATTCTTTGAGTGAGACTTTCTGTAACGAAGAAAATAGACTAAAAGCAAAAAGAACCCCAGAGATAATCCTGCTGCGGCAGTAATGGCACCTGCGAAGGAGAAAATGCATAACTGCCATTTGAATGTTCCATGGAAGTATTTCATACATTACTTCAAAACTCTAGCATTAATCTCATAATTTGCATATAAACACAAGCAACATTAAACATATCATTTCACATCTATAAAATTATATGAGCACTCAAGGCTATAATCTTGAGAAAAAAGGCATCCAATGATTGAGATTTTGATATTAAGATTTTCCATCACGTGCTTGCTTTTAAAGTGATTAACTAATTATCACTACTTAACATTTGATTTTTCACCCCCTTTGTCCACTATTTCCCCTTTGGTATACCTCTCATACTTATGAATGCTATAACTTTTGACCACTTGGCAAATTGCCAATAATTTCGAGCAAAGTATGGCTATAGTTTTCTAGATGTGCTTAAGCTGCAACTCTTTTTAAACTATACAATTTAATCTGAAGAAGTCCTTATCATTTCCAATACGACGACCCATAACTCTTTTCTTGGATTTGCTATCACTTATTTCTTGGCCATAAATTATGTAGCACGGCCATAAGGAAAAAGCTCCTAGGGGTTTAACATGATGTCAGGATGCTTGGGCTCCGTCAAAGTTGAGTTACGCCATTGAAATCTTGATGCAATTATTGTAATGAATAAGGTGGCAAACCTAGGAAATATGGAATAAGGTTCAATGAGGGGATTAAAGGAATTTAAAGTGCCTAGAGTTACTGTCTTGCAGTCCTATAATTAGGAGTCGAGTTCAGTTTACTAGTGAACTGGCAAGGTTGACTTAACTGAAAGAAATAAAGATGACTAAGTTAGGTTTTCGAAACTTAGAGTTAGGCTGCAAGGGAGACATAGGGAACTTATAATTTATCGACATAAGGCTATTATAATCAATTGACACAGCCATAGAGCACTCATAATTTATAGAGTCATGGAACTAGGCAAGATGGCATGGCCCTAGAATGAGGGGAGGGTGAATTATTGCTAGGCTATCCAAAAAGTATTAGACAGATAATTTTCCAACCGGTACTTTGGATAATGCTTGATTTACTTCATTGAGTATCATGAATAAACAAACCAGAAAAAATATTGTTTAATGGAACGGAAGAAGACGAAAGCCTTAAAATGGTAGGTTTAGGAGAGGTATGTTGGTTACCTATCATGATTCCCGTCTTCCTCGGATCGTGACTTCCTGCAGCATCAGAAAACAATTACCTCCACTGTCAGAACTCAACCCTCTTGATTAAGAAAAATATATAATTACATCGTCTGTTATTCTATAAATATTCTGTCAAAACAACCATTTTTCATGAACAGAGACATGCATTTAGAATTGTGCTTTTAGAGAAAACTGAAAAGAAGGAATGAGAAACCGAACAATATTGCTAGAATTAGCAGGGACACTAATACAAAGAAGTGAAGTCCCTAGATCTTTCAATGATATCTACTAGAGGCATGATGTTGGTGTCTACTAGCTCCTCTTCCATTATCATTGCATTGTCTTTTACATTTAGAAGTGGAATTTCTATTTTAAGTAAAATGATGTATGAGTGGAATTTGTTGCAGCCGGCGCCCTACTCCTATAACTGCCACTAACAGTTCAGCAACTAAAGCATTCCAGGTGGATCGCCCATTACACGAGAAACCAATGGGGGCTGAAGGTTGAACAGTGAGCAGGAAGATCATGCTTTGGTCAATTCTCTATATAGTATGTAATATCTAAATAAGAGATTTCAATCGTTGAAAAGAGTAGAACCATTAATCTCATGAAAGGTATTTCTGATAATAATCATTATCTTTCTGGTCGCAGTTGATGGGTGGAGACTTGTAAGTAGGGAAAGTTGGCTACAATTAGCGCGAGAGGCTCTCAAATTGTATAGGAGAATTAAAATTATCTTGCAGAGTAAAAGAAATTAAGGTCATGAATGATGAATGGCTTTTTTCAGGGAATGAGATGCTTTTCAGAAGGTACAAGCAAACTAGCCCAATTAAATCGTTTGGAGGTGTCAACTTGATACACTTTATGCAACGAAACTTATGCAGCTGTTTTGTTTTTGAAGAAAGGTTAATTAACCGATGTCACAGATTAGATCTCCACAGCACACCATGTTGCAGGACAAGAATGAATGTTGGATAGAGGAAGTAGGGAGGAAGAAAAAGAAATCTTCTGCAGACACGATATCGTCCAGACACTCTCATTATCATTATTCTTTTGAAAAGCATGCACACTCCGCACAGAAACACTAAAGAAGAACTAAGTATGACCAAGAGGACCAAGCCATGAAGATTAAGTGTTTGACGGGGAATGCATGCTATGCTTATAAGATTGAAGATACCAGAAGCAGAGAGGATTTTTAGTCATTATCAAGGGCATGGTTCCTAGGCTTGAAAACTGTCATGAAACATATAAAGGTATCAATTGATCAACCGAAACCAATCAGCATCCTAGGAAATACTCCGAGATCAATAAATTAACTCATCTTTCCATCAATCTCTGTGAAATTCTTACAGCTGAACCGAACAGAAAGTAGTCTAAAAAATGATCAGGGGGATTGATCAGGGAAGATACACATAAAATAGGCTTCTTGTCATTATCCCAAGTGGGATTGATCAGGGAAGATGCACATAAAATAGGCTTCTCGTCATTATATTTTTAGATGCCTAGGAGGAACCAGTCATAAATCGACCACATGCATCAACTTTATAAACTAAACCATGCCATGTAACTGCTACATCTTATGCTTCAAAATGTTCAAATTCACATGTAAAGATATTATCAGCAGAGGATAAATAAAAAACCTGAGTGAGGACCAAGGAACTATAAAGTAACATCTATCTTGACATAATCCCTACACGAAATCCTTTAGGGAAGGTGAGGACTCACTGCAACTTCTCAGATGGGTTCTATCACGGCAGATACACATGAAACTCCTCGTGTTGTTATCGTATCCACATTGGCCACCGCTTGTGATGCACTCTGCGCAATCCTCTGCGGTCCAGTCCAACAAGAAACCATCAAGGTTGATAAAAATTAATTTTAAGCTTAAAGATTCAGATTAGACTTGATTTATTTATCATTATTTTAATCTTGATTCAAGTTTAAATTCAAACCAAGCCAAACCATCGTTACAGATTGATTACAGAGAGAGAGAGAGAGAGAGAGAGAGAGATGCATTTACAGATTGATTATTGACAGCACAAATATCAACATGGACATGAATAAAATTGTTAAACTTTATGAATCATCGGATCAAAAATATCACAATATGAAAGATGATTCAAGTTCAAGATACTAATTTTGTCACTTACTTTATTTCGAAGTTCATAAAAGCTACATAAGACCAAATAAGATTGCAGATATAATTGGATATTTTAGTAGACTAATACAGATCAGATGATTGCCTATTTATATTAGCATCTATTTTTTGTAAACCAAAGTGTATATATAGATTTGTTATTATAATCAAATATTAAAATTTATACCCATGTCTGGTTGGACCCAAACATGAAAATGGTTTTGGACAAATATTATCCCGTCCACTTTTACGATTTTACCCTAGTAATAAAGATGCGACTTGAATCAGAAAGACCATCTATTATACTACTTGGCCATTAATCAATTACCTATATTTTAATCTTTTACTTATCAGATTTCTGACCTTCAAATCCATTTGAGCCTCTGGCTCTGATTCTTTGAACATAACTTTTTGCCCACCGAATTAATATATTTGGTATTAGGATTAAATAAGATGTAAACCAATGGATTTGAGGAGGGAGAGAGAGAGAGAGAGAAGCCTCTAAAGGCATACCTGATCTATTTCCTGAAAGACATGACCCAAGAGCCGAACCATTAGGACAGTGGCTGTTCTTCACGGTGGCACTGTAGTTGTTCTGCTCATCGTAGTACCTGTTCCACACCATAATCCCGCCATACTTCGCCGTGCTCTTGATCGCCGGAAGCACCTGAGAAGTGAGCGCGCTCGGGGGGATGTACCCACTGCCGGCAACAGCAGTCGACGCCGGCACCCCCAAGAAGAAGTTGGTCGCCGTCACGCTCGAAGTCCAAGTTTTCCACGCACTGGTCAACTTGCTGATGTCCCCCGACGTGTACTCGCACGGAGGGTTGTTGTAGAACTGGATCCAGACGTAGTCGAAAAGCCCGGTCTTCAGCGCCGTGTTAACGTGCGCGTCGGGGTAGGGGCACTGCGGGGCCGCCGAGAGGTAGACCTTCTTCTTCCGGCTGCTGAACTGCGACAGAGCCTTCGCGAGGTCGTCGAAGTAATCGCCGTTGGTTGCCTCGTTGTCGAAGTCGATGCCGTCGAGGACGGCGGCGCCGAGGGGGCGAGAGGAGGAGCTGCCGCCGAGGTAGTTGTTCCAGAGGTAGTTGGCGACGCTCTGGGCGTCCGCGGCGGAGGTGAGGGAGTAGCTGCCGGAGGAGCCGCCGAGGGAGAGGAGGACCTTGACGCCCCGGGACTGGCAGGACTGGATGTCGGAGGAGATGGTTTCGCAGGTGCCGTCGGAGGGGCTGCAGTGGCCGGCGAGGTTGAGGACGGGGGTCTGTCCGTTGCCGAAGGTGGTGAGGAAGGCGATGTTGACGTAGGAGTAGAGGCCGGTGGCGCAGGCGGATGCGAGGGTGCCCTCGTTGCCGTTCTGGCCCCAGTAGACGGCGATGCTGCCTGCGTGGGAGCCGCCCACAAGGGCGAGGAGAAGGAGGAGGGGGAAGAGGAGCTTGGAGGCCATGGTGAATGGAAGAGGAGTGGAAAGCTAATGGGGCTTCTCTCCTGCAAACTGGGTTGAAGGGAATGGATGGGAGGTCTTGCTTCTTATATGGAAGAGAAGAAGAGGAAGAGGAAGAAGAGTTGGAGAAGTGAAGAAGTTGAAGGTGGAGGGGTTCGTTGACTGGGGTGATGATGTGACACGTTCCCCCCTCGCCATTTCTAATTGTGGACCAGTCGCCGTTTGACTAAGCCTGTAAGCCAACGAAACGGACTGAACAGACATAAAAATAATAAAAAAAAATGGGTTTTTTTGCATAGATACCCTTCTAAATGTTAGATTTTGTGTGAATACCCTTCCAAAATTGATATTTGCATGTATACCCTCGTAAAACTCTGTTATTGTACAAATATCCTAATGTAACGGTTGTTCTAACGGTGTTTAAAAAAATTGTATTTATATTAATTAAAATAAAAATAAAATTCGAAATGACATTATTACCCTTAACTCTTCTACCTCCACACCCCCGCGCCTGGGTTCCCCGCGCCACCCCCCCCGGCCCGGCTTCACCACCCCCCCCCGGCGCCCGGCTTACCCACCACCGGCGCCCCCCCCCCCCCCGGCGGCTTCCCCACCCCCCGCAGGCTTCCCCCCCGGCGCCCCCCCTCCCGGCGGCTTCCCCCCCCCCCCCCCCCCCCCGGCGGCTTCCCCACGGGGCTTCCCCCCCTCCCGGCGGCTTCCCCACCCCCCCGCGGGCTTCCCTCCCGGCGGCCGGCTTCCCCAACCCTCGCCCCCACCCCCCGGCGCCCGCCCGCCCCCCACGAATCGGGATCCCGATCGCGGGCGTCCGCGAGATCGCGACGTTATCGCGGGCGTTCGCGAGATCGCGACGCTATCGCTGGCGTTCGCCCGCGGGAGACGCGATCGTGAGATCTTGGCTGGTTCGCCCGCAGGCGTTCGCGATGGCGAGATCGCGATCCCGCGGCACATGGCGAGCGAGAGCTGCCCGAGATCACGAGGCGCTCGCTCGGGATCTCCGACCCCCTTCCTCCCTGTTCTGGAACCCAACAAAGAATAAAGAAAAAAAATTTCTGGGTTGTAAATCTTTCCTCTCCAAAGACGCAATCGATCTTTCAAACCTTCAAAAACTCTGCCATCTGTTGATCATAAACAAAGTTGATCATAAACAAAGGTATTTCAATATCATCTTTTCCTCTCTTCTCTTTCGTTGATTTATACTATTTTTCTTCTATTAATTTGAACCAAAAAAAATAATCATTACAAGTGTTGGAACAACAATAATGATTGTTGTAGCTGATTTTATTTCATTCCTATTTTTCGCTGTGAACCTATATTGAAACTCTATTTTTTGGTTTCTAACTGTATACCATATACTTTATTTGGGGGTAAGAAAGACGAACCCATTTTTGATTGATTGTTGAAATATAATATGGTTGTATATTATTCTTTTTTTCTTTTATTTTGTTAGAATACATTTGGTTGATAAACACTCTCTTACAATTTATATCGTGTATATTTATTTATTCAATGTACAGGTTCTTAAATGGAGCAACAACTATTCAAATTGAAGGTAAAATTTGGAGGATATTTTAAGAAGGTTAAGAATTCTACAAGACTTAAGTACTACTTTGGAAGACAAAAGAGCTGGTTAGTTGATGTTGACTGTTATTGCTATAAGGACCTATATGATGATATAGTGCATACCTTCAATTTGAAGCTTGAAGAGACTATAAAGATTTGGTCTGTGATTAGACATTTAATGCCTAAGTCTTACATGATATTAGACACAGATCAAAAATTAATGAGTTTGTTTGAGGAGTATAAGGATTTAAAAGAGTGCTTCATATTTGTCACAAAAGAGACCAATATTATACAACTTTCTCAATCAATACTAGGCAGCCAAGATCAAATTGAAACATGTAGAAGCACTGCAACTGCAATAGAAGAGATTCGAGAGGATGAAGTAAGAGAAAACCAAAGGTACAATGAAAATGAGCATCTAGCTACAATAGGCATTGATACTTTAGCTACTGCTATTGAAAATAATGACTTTGTTGGGGTAAATGATGAAACTTTATCTCAAGAGGAGCAGGAAACAGATACTGAAATTTATGGTTCTGAGAGTAGCTATCACAGTATTTATAATAGCGATTCTGATGATGATGATGAAAATATCATAGAGTATGAGGGAGAGACATATGAGATGGACATTGTGGATCCTAACATGGCCGTAGGGACAAAATATACAAGTCGAGAACAGTTCAAGGTGGCACTGAGTCAGTATGCTATATTGAATGAATTTGCCGTAAGAGTTCTCAAAAGTGAGCCTGGTAGAATGACAGTGAGTTGCAAAGATGAAGCTTGTAATTGGAGACTTCATGCTTCACTATTATGTGATGGTCATACATTTCAGGTATTATGGTTGAAATATGTTAGCTTTTAATTACAGGGCTTATGAAAAATATTGCATATATTAATATATTATTTTGTTTGTATGTGCAGGTCAAAAAATTGAAGGAACCTCATACGTGCTCATCTATAAACAAATGTGGCAACAAGATGGCCACACAATTTTGGATATATGATAGGATCATTGGTTGGCTACGAAAAGAGGGTGACCTGTCGCCTATTGAGTTAAAAAGGAGATTGTTGCAATTCTATCATCTTGAGCTTCCATACCACAGAGTTTGGAGAGGAAAGGAGCTTGCCATGTCTATGATTCATGGTAATTGGGCAGATTCTTTTGAGAGAATGGAGGATTTCAAGGAGGAGCTTTTGAGAAGAAACCCAGGTAGTGTAGTAAAGCTAAAGTTAGATGTGGTTGATGACAAGCATTACTTCCACCGCTTCTTTATTTGTCTGCAAGCTTGCAGTACGGGCTTTTTAGCTGGTTGTAGGCCTTTCATAGGCCTAGATGGTTGCCACTTAAAGGGAAAGTTCAGGGGTGTGATGATGGCTGCTACATCACTTGATGGAAATAATGGTTTGTTTCCAGTTGCTTTTGGTATTGCAGAATCTGAAAATAGTGATAGCTGGACTTGGTTTTTGGAGGCACTTAAAGAATCAATTCAAACTCCAGAAGGTCTGGTACTTGTATCAGATCGACAAAAGGGACTCGAAGAAGCAGTGCAACATATATACCCTCAAGCAGAGCATAGAAAATGCATGAGACACTTGTACAAAAACTTTCAAACAAAGTTTCCAGGAGACTGGCTTAAAATTAAGGTATGGGGAGCTGCAAGGGCATATACAAAAGTCCAACATGACGATATCATCAATCAAATTAAGGAGGCTAGCTTGGAGGCATTCAAGTATCTTAATGCTGAAAATATTGGCTTATGGAGTAGATCTCAGTTTGGCATCACAGCTAAGTGCTCCTATATAACAAACAACCTTTCGGAGTCATTCAATGCTTGGATTTCTGAGGCTAGACATAGGCCAGTTCTTGATTTATTAGATGTCGTAAGACAAAAAATTATGGTGAAAATGGAAGCAAGAAGGAGAATGGCTGCCCGTTGGAAAGGAAATTTAGTTCCTGTGGTAATGAAGTATGTAAGAGACATTAGCCTTAAGCTAGGTGATTATAATGTTTATAGAACCAGTGATTATAGAGCAGAAGTAATTGAGACTAATGGAAGACATGAAGTAATTCTAAATGAACAAAGGTGCTCTTGTCGTCTGTGGGAGGTGTCGGGCATTCCTTGTGTGCATGCTGCAGCTTTTATTTGTAGTATGAGAGGTGCAAATTTGGAAAATTATGTCTCGGAGTACTTCACTGTTGCCAAGTATAAGACTGCCTATGCATTAGAAATTGGACCATTACCTGACAAGGTCCAATGGATAAAAGTTGATATTGGATATAAGGTATTGCCTCCTAAGCTCAGTCTAAGACCTCCAGGAAGGCCTAAAAAGAAGAGAATTAGGGGTACAGATGAGAATACATCGAAGAAGATGCACAAATGTAAGCGTTGCGGTGATCTTGGGCATCATGCAAAAACTTGCAAAAATTCAGTAGTGGAGGAATCTCAAGCTTCAATGTCCTCTTCTTCTGCACCGAAGAGGCTTGGGAGGTAACATATAGCACTACTCTAACTTAATGATGTTTGTGTTTTATCACTTGGTTATCATTAAAATATTGCAGGCCTAAGGGAAATGGTTCAAGAGGAAGAGTGTCATGTTCAGGAGGCACATATGCAGTGTTCGTAGCACCAAGAGGAAAAAAAAATAAAGGACGACCCCGCAAGCAAACTAAGAGAATGGAAACTTTAGTTAGAGAAGATAATGCCTACCCACAATCTTGATTGGTACATGTTGGATATACCTATCCTAACGTTTGCACCTTATTTGCTTTCAAGTTATTTGGATCACTTTTAGCATTATTACTAAATATAATTTATTTGTTGATATAGAGTTAATTCTCATACTTATTCTTTTTCATTTTTTTGCTAATTGCAGATTTGATCGCATGTTTTGCTGGAGCAGTGAAGATTATGTTGGATATAGATTTGTTTTTTTTTCTCTAGTACAAGTAGGTTGGTAGAATTAATGCTATTATTTCTACTCCTACCTATTCATCTTGGTTGGTGTTTAATGCAAATCTTGGTACAAGAATATCTCTTCTTTACTACAAACATGGTGACTGTTTTGTTTTGTTTTTTTTTTTAAATTTGAAGAACTATTGGTGCTTTTGGTTGATGTATAACTATAGGATAAGGTGGTTTTCTTCTGCATATTTCCAAATTACTGCTCATAGATTACGTATGAGAAGCTGAATGATTGAGGAGGTGATCGCAGAGGGGAAATATATATATATATATATATATGTGTGTGTGTGTGTGTGTGTGTGTGTGTGTGTGTGTGTGTGTGTGTGTGTGTTTTTTTTCGTTTTTTCAGAGATTCTAAAGCCATAGCATGTCGGAATGAATTTTAATCTGATAAGATGGGATTAGGTAAAAGAAGAGAAGTTATCATATATTGTTTTTAAATAAAATATATAGCCCGGCAAAACTAGAGTACATATGTTTCCCAGTATTCCATTAATTACTTATTTTGAGCATTCTTATCATTCTTGGTCCTTGGATGGGGGACTGTGGGATGTACTCTTCAACTATAATACTATATACACCAAATTCGTTTACTTTGAACATCTTGGGATATCTACCTCCATTTGTTACCCGAATTCGTAGATATCAGGCATACCTTTAGCAAATACATACAAAGACACGTGTGTGTGTGTGTGTGTGTATGTGGAGATTGTTTTGTTGTTCCTCAAATGATGACAACCATATTAACGTATCTAAATTCTTTCCATCTACTAGGACCGGGTGCATTTCCTAATAAATACAGAATTATAAAGGCTATCACATTAATTAATGTATCTAAATTCTTTCCATCTACTAGGCTTTTTTTTTGCATATATACCCTTCTAAATATAGGAAATTGTATGAATATCCTTATAAAGTTACTATTTGCTTGTATACCCTTATAAATTTTTTTATTTGCACGCCTACCCATTAAGGGTATTTTAGTCATTTTAATTTGAAACCGTTAATTTTTTAACGGTGTTAGATGGCATGGGTACATATGCAAAAATAAGAATAAAAAAGGATAACATAGCAAAACAAGTATTTTACGAGGGTATACATGCAAATATCAATTTTGGAAGGGTATTCACGCAAAATCTGATATTTAAAAGGATATCCATGCAAAAAACCCAAAAAAAATCAAAGGATTAGGATTTGGAAGAAGGAAAGGTCGATGCCGACAATGCGGGTTACTTTCTTTATATATGCACAGGATCAGGAAACAAGGAGTTTAAAACAAAAATTATATTAACTTAGTATTTCTTTCATGGATTGGTCTATCAATTAGTGAAGATAAGCATGATGCTTAATGAGTAATTTGGTTTATTAGATGATAGTCTTGAGTCAAAGTCTTCCCAATTGTCTTTTTTGCACCGTGACTCTGTACAGGGCCGGCCCGAACCCTAGGCGACCTTCTCTGGGCTAATAGAAGGCCTCCGGGAGACTGACCAAAAGAAAGCAAAGGCCCCATATAAAACGGAACAGGAGCTGGCTACGAGTCTTGACCCTTGATGGAAGGGAGGTGGAGAGTTTTCTGGCCTGCAGAGGGGCACTTTGGGAAGTTGGGGACAGTAGTTTTGTTTTGGGTGGAGACTGGAGGATTTGGTTGGCTTGATACACGTCTGAAGCCACTCTTATCTTTCATCCCTTCTCTTTTTTTTGTTTTGGTCTTGGTTTTCTTTCCCTCACATTACTCCTGATCCAGCTGGGCCATCAGGAAGAAAGATAGGGGGATTGGAGATGGACTTCTTGGAGGGTAGAGAAAGAAAAGGAGGGAGGGGGGGTTGAATGGCTGCTGTGCTGTGATGTTGCAGCGGCTGCTTGGGTACTCACTTGAAGGGGAGATGGTGGGATGGGACTTTTTATTAATTAGATGGAGTGAATTTCCCATAAAGCCCCTACTTTCTCTCATCCTTTTTGGACAAATTCTTTCCTTTACCTTGACCATGAAGCGCCATGGGATAACCTTTTCCTACCGTGCTCTTGCTTCACATGGTAAACAGTACCGCAAAGCATTATCTCAATTATTTAATCAATTTTATGGGCCCTTCCTTAAGCATAATTACTTTTTCGTGCTTTCATTCAAAAATTATATTAAACTGAAATTTTTTTTTATCTGTCTTTGGTGCATAGATGCATTTTTGTTGGAATAATGTACTTGATGACTATCTATTTTTATATTTCTTTTCTAAGTATTTTATGCTTATTAAAAATTTTTATTATTATAAAAAAGGTCTCATTCATTAAATCCGTCTTAGACCTCCAAATGAATTGGGCCGCCCCTGACTCTGTACATGTCACTTTCATTGAATAAGAAAATTTGAACTACATCTAATCTTATGGGAAGATGTTTGTTTGCATCCACTTTTTACAGTTGGCTTGAGTGGAGAGTGAAAATGATCATAAAATCGATGAAAACAGAAGGAATTGGTTTTGAAGAACCGGAGAACATATGACACCATTATCTATTTAAATTGTTTATGCTACATGGATGGGGAAGATACTAAAAGATATCAGAGTAATTACAGAGAATATAGACCAAGAAATTTTTTGAATATTCAATCAGCCCACAATTTTCAACAATTTGTTTGGGAAAAGCAATGATATCCCTAGGAGATAAAGTATAATATGAACAAATTTAAATATGCAAGTGAGTTAGTTTTGGCAACACAATTTTATTCATTGCATTATTTAGTGCAAATGTAAGTTAGGGATCCTATGGTATGAAAAAGTTTAAAAAAAATGATTAGTGGATAGAACTTTCAATTTAGATCTATCATGTAGCATGCAAAAAACATTTATCGTTTCATGTGTTTTTCCATATTTTTAGATCCAAAAGCAATGGTCAAGTATATTAGTACTGCTCTGTATTATAAGAAAGATAAAAATGATAGATTAGTTTCTTTTTACCCTAAGATTCAGAACTCCTATCTCACAAAATTCACATTAACATGTGAAGTACTTCGGGCATATTACTAATACTAGATTTAATCCATGTCATTTCTCTAAGTCAGTGTAACTTCTCATTTATTTCTACTCTTTTCTGTTACGAAGTCTGTTTATTACTGTGACTCCTAGGAATCTCTTCCTGAAAGGGAAAAAAGGATAGTAGATAGCTCTTATTTTTTCAGTTCGAAGGTTTCTGCTATTTTTTGTGGCCAATTCAGGATTTAGATCACATTTCAAATATCTGTTTATTGATTGATGACAGATGGTTCATGAATCAAACATTCAAACGAGAGAAAAATTTAAACATATATATCAAGCTTGATAATGACTGTGTAGCCAGGCATAAACAATTGAAAAGGTTGAAGAACAAAAATAAAGAAGCAAAGAAAAACAAAACAATTTGAAAGTAAATTTTAAAAGCCACGGAATAGGCAGTTGATTACAGTGAAATTCCATTAATAAAACTGACAACCAAATTAAAATACAGATCAAAGGGAAATTAAACTTTTACATCAACATGATATTTAGAAGTAGTTATCTGTTTCTTCCTTGATTCTATGATTTTGTTTGCACATTTCGAATGCCAGTACAATAGATCAACCAATTGATAATATAATATTTATAAACTAATAGTTTCTATTATCTGATAATTTTAGAGAACCAAGTTGGTTTCAGGGTTGGTAACTAAAAATACCTTATATCAACTAGGTATCAGCTAAGTTTAACTTCTGAATAATTAAGTACTACTAGTTATTAATATCGGATTGGGATCTGCCCAAGCTTTCCCTCAAGACAATACTATTAGTTACTTGTTGAATGTACATAAGTATTCTTCTTTATGTCCACAACAGTTTTTCATTTTTTGTTATTGACACCATATATGAAGTGTCTTCTATGCAGCAGAAATGAAAAGCATACAAGAAACCATTTATATCTGTGATAGTTGTTTTTGTGGATTTTAACATTTAGACATCTGATACTTGGACATTGATGTCAGTCAGTTAGCAAGCAGAGTGCTTAATGGCAGAACACATGGACGTCAATCAAAGAAACAGACAAATATCAATAGAAACATTTGAATGGAACAGGAACTAACAAGTGAGAAACAAGGTTATTAAGAAGATATTTGGTCATCAAATGAATCAAGAAACAGTCATGAGTAAAACAATACGGGAAAAGCCAACCAGACTTATCTCATGTGGTTGACATTCCTTCCTTTAATAGAGAGGTCCTAGGTTCTTCATCATATCTCTCTCATATATATACATATATATCTACACACACACACACACACACACATATATATATGGCAAGAGGTCAAGAAAAATAAATCTTCTGTAGACATGATATTGTCTACTCCCTGTCATTATTATTATTCTTTTGAAAAACATGCACGCTCCACACAGAAACATATATAGACACAAACAGTAAAGAAGAACTATGTATGACCAAGAGGACCAAGCCATGAAGATTAAGTGTTTGACGGGGAATGCATGCTATGCTTATAAGATTGAAGATGCCAGAAGCAGAGAGGTTTTAGTCATGATCAAGGGCTTGGTTCCTAGGCTTGAAAACTGTCATGAAACATATAAAGGTATCAATTGATCAACTGAAACCAATCAGCATCCAAGGAAATACTCCGAGATCAATAAACTAACTTCCCATCAATCTCTGTGAAATTCTTACAGCGGAACCGAACAGAAAGTAGTCTAAAAAATGACGACTTCCCAAGTGGGATTGATCAGGGAAGATCCACATAAAATAGGCTTCTTGTCATTATATTTGTAGATGCCTAGGAGGAACCAGTCATAAATTGACCACATGCATCAACCTTATAAACTAAACCATGCCATGTATCTGCTACATCTTATGCTTCAAAATCAAATTCGCATGTAAAGATATTATCAGCAGAGAACAAAGGAACTATAAAGTAACATCTATCTCGCCATAGTCCCTACATGAACTCCGTTAGGTGAGGTGAGGACTCACTGCAACTTCTCAGATGGCGTCTATCAGGGCAGATACACATGAAACTTGCTGTTGGGGGAAAAATGGATCACTCAAAGCACGCGGTCAAATCGTCGGCACTTGATGACAAACGTGGCGACAACAAGCATACTCTCCAAGCGCCCGACCTCAGAACATTCGGTTTTGGCACCGGCGACCCTAGAGCTCACAACCTCGATCTCGGCTGAGTTAAGCCCGATTGACCTCAAAGCCAAGGAAGACCTAGTCAAAGGGAGAAGCAGACCTCCCCACTCCACCGAAAATCAAGTCCTCCTCCTCATCCGAGATCAAATCCTGCGATCTCTGCCTCAACGATTGTCAACATTTAAATGCACACGATCTCAACGGATCACTAGCCAACCCAAAATCTCGGACCGTTTACGGCAACTCATTAATTCGCACGATCACGTCCAATCGCTACAGCAACTCATTAATTCGCACGATCACGTCCAATCGCTACAGCAACTCATTAATTCGCACGATCACGTCCAATCACAGGTAACCCCTACACCCCCTCCTATAAAAAGGGAGGAGAACTCGAGGCAAGGGGATTCTCTCTTTTCCCTTTGCCCTCAGCCATTATTTTTCTCCATTGCTTCTCTCCATTACTTCTCTCCATTAAAACCCCCTCCGACTTAAGTATCGGAGGGCCGACGCCGGAACCCCCGGCCACTGGCTTCTTGCAGGTCCGCCGGTGACAGCTGTCCGCCGCCGCACCACCAGTCGGAGCTGCTCCTCCTCGGTCCGGGGTCAACCTCGAGTCCAATTTCCAGCAACAGTTGGCGCTAGAGGAAGGGCCCAAGTCGTGACCATGAGATTAAGGAGCAGAGGAGCCTCTAATGCCCCTCGGCATCGCGCACCAAGTTCTGGCCACTCAGTCCAGAACCCGCCACCAAGGCCTCCGGCGGATCAAGTTCCTCAGGTCCAGCCAGAGCAATTGAACACGCTAGTACAACAAGTCTAGGCCCTGGCAGCAGCAGTCCGAGGCCTGCAACGCGTGGAGGCCCCTCCTATGCCGCCCTCGCAGGTTCAGGTCCAATCGGCGCTCCTTCCAGATGGACCGGTATTCCAAGGCCGAGATCCCCATGACTTTTCGAGGGTCAACAATGGAGAACGGCACTGTTACCAGGGTTCAACCCGAGTGTCTCCCCAGAGGGAGCCGCTAGGGAAGAACCAGGATAAAAGGCCACAACTTTCGAAGGCCGAATCGACCCCGGGTCAATCAGTACCAGAACAGACCACTATAGCAATCTCCCAAGGCGGAGAACTCGACAAGAAGGTCGAGAAACTCGAGCGGCAGATTGAGGCGCTCCAAGACCAGAAGGCAAGGCGTGAGGGTGACTTTGAGTTCACCACCAAGTCACCTTTCTCCTGCCAAATCGAGGATGGACCGGTCCCACCGAGGTTCAAAATGCCTTAAATAGAGCCCTACAACGGGACCATCGACCTTCTGGACCACTTGGAGAGTTACCGAGCCCTCATGGCACTGCAAGGGTCCTCGGAGGCTGTGCTCTGCAAAGCTTTCTCTGCAACCCTCCGAGGAACGGCTCGACTTTGGTTCTCCGGTCTAAAGCCGAGCACCATGTTTTCCTTCAAACAGCTCGGCAGGCAGTTTGCTACCAACTTTGCCGCCAGCTGACGCCAGCGGCGAACATCGGATTCTTTCCTCGACATCAAGCTAAAGGAAGGAGAGTCCCTCAAAGACTACATCGACCGTTTCACCACCGCAACCTGGGAGGTCCACAAGCTCGATCAGTCGATCGCCATGTCCGCGCTGAAAACAGGAGCTCGGTCCTACAGGTTCCTCTTCTCCATTGAGAAAAATTTTTTCGCTGACTTCATCGAAATGCTGGCCCGAGCTCGGAAATATGCAAAGGCTGAGGAGGCTATCGCCTCCCGGCAGGATGCAGCTGAGCAAGCCTCAAGGGGGCAGAAAAGGCATCGCGAGGAGCGCGGCCGCCCGAGAAGTTGGTCTCCCCGCCAAGAGAAGAACCTGCCTCGTTTGAGGAGTCCGCCTCGTCCGCGGGCGCAACCCCGACCGAGGTCCCCACCTTGGCCGAGATCCCTGCCTAGACCAAAGATGCTCCTGGGAAGGTATGGAAAATATACTCCCCTCAATGCAACCCGGGCAGAGATTCTCGTGAAAATAGAAGGCCGAGACTATTTCCGACCTCCACCCCCGATGCGGGAGTCGGAAACTCAGCAGCGCTCTAGGAAGTATTGCCGCATCCATCGAGACCACGGCCACGACACAGAGGAGTGCTTCCGACTCCGAGACGAGATTGAAGTACTCATCCTCTCTGGGGTACTCAACCGGTTTGTGCAGAACCGGCAGGATGAAAGAAGGCCAGCGGAGAATGCTGCACCGCCTGAAGGTCAAAACGACAACAGGCCTATCGCTGGTACCATCAACACCATAGGGAGAGGCCCGATCGAAGGGAGCTCAGCTGAAGAACTGACCGAGAGGAAGTCCCTCCGAAGCGTCAACGCACCTCTGAAGCCATCTCGTTCTCGAACAAAGACTTAAAAGAAGTTGAAACTCCTCATGATGACATTGTGGTCATCTCCATGGTCGTGAATAAAATTGATGTAAAACGTATTTTGGTTGATAATGGAAGCTCGGCAAACGTTTTATATTACGATGCTTTCCAAAGAATGGGAATGATAGAGGGCCAGCTCCGAAGAATGAATGCTCCGCTGATCAGATTCACCGGAGATTCAGTCTCGGTTGAAGGCGTGATCAACTTACCTATCACAGCCGGGCTCGCTCCTCGAGAGAGCATTGTGAGGACAGACTTCTTTGTGGTCCATCTGCTTTCGGTCTACAACGCCATTCTTGGCCGATCAGGACTCAATGCCCTCCGAGCCATAGTCTCGACATACCATCTGCTCGCGCAGTTTTCTACCGAACGAGGAGTCGGCGAAGTTCGAGGGGATCAGTTGACAGGCAAGCAATGCTATATGACGACCCTCAAAGCAAAGCAACCAATCAAAACACCAAGCCGAGCAGAACAATCGACCGACGCATCAGCCCAAGTCTCGGACCAGACACTGCCCATCGAAATCCTAGAGGTACGAGACGAGCCCAGGAGGGAACGGGCAGAACCTGGCGAGCTCCTCATTCAAATCCCCTTGAGAAAAGATTGTCTAGGGCAGACCGTACAGATCAGCTCTGGCCTGAGCCCTCACGAGCAGGATCGCTTGATCGAGTTTCTCCAGTCCAACATGGACGTCTTCGCCTGGTCGCCCACTGATATGCCGGAAATAGATCCCGAGATCATGGTCCACCAACTCCAGGTGAAACCAACCTACAAGCTCGTGAGGCAGAAGAAACGGAGCTTCGCACTAGAGTGACAGTGAGCAGCGGCCGAGGAGGTTGACAAGCTCCTCGAGGTCGGCTTCATCCGAGAAGTCTGCTACCCAGATTGGCTCGCCAACTTGGTCCTCGTGAAGAAAGCTAATGGAAAATGGCGCATGTGCGTGGACTACACCGACCTGAATAAAGCCTGTCCAAAGGACAGCTTCTCCTTCTTTAGGATCGACCAGCTCGTCGATTCCACGTCGGGACATCAGTTGCTGACCTTCATGGACGCCTTCTCAGGATACAATTAGATCCGAATGGCGCCCGAGGATGAGGAGAAGGCGGCCTTCATCACCGACAAGGGCCTCTACTGCTACAAAGCAATGCCGTTTGGGTTGAAAAATGCTGGAGCAACATATCAAAGGTTGGTTAGCAAAATCTTTAAAGACCAGATAGGCCGAAACATGGAGATTTACATGGACGATATGCTGGTGAAAAGCCAGACGGCAGAGCTTCACATTGCTGACCTCAATGAAGCATTCTCCATTCTTAGGAAGTACCAGATGAAGCTCAACTCCACCAAATGCGCCTTTGGGGTTACCTCGGGCAAGTTCCTCGATTTTGTGGTAACCCAACGCGGGATCGAAGTGAACCCCGAGAAGATCCGAGCACTGCAGGAAATGGTACCATCAAAGATAGTCAAGGAGGTACAATGGCTCACCGGACGAGTAGCCGCCCTAGGGAGGTTTGTCTCGAAGTCGGCGGAACGATGTCTTCCCTTCTTCAAAGTCCTCAAGCGGCCGAAAGACTTCGTGTAGACCGAAGAATGCCAACAAGCCTTTGAAGAGCTCAGACGCCTTCTCCCCTCCCCTCCGTTGCTCACAAAACCCCAACAGGATGAGCTCCTTTATCTGTACCTGGCTGTCTCTCCAGTAGTGGTCAGCTCGGTCCTGGTTCGAGAAGAAGATAAATATCAAAGGCCGATATACTATACCAGCTGGGTTCTACAGGACGCAGAGACCCCATACTCCAAGCTAAGGAAGACGGTCTATCCGCTACTCATCTCAGCCCGAAGGCTTCGACCCTACTTTCAGGTTCATACAGTGGCCATATGGACTGACCAACCTATAAAGCAAGTTCTACAACGGTCAGATCACGTGGGGAGAATCGTAAAGTGGGCAGTCGAGCTCGGAGAATTCGACCTCGAGTACCGCCCGAGGTCGGTAATGAAGGCGCAAGTGCTCGCTGACTTTATAGTAGAGTGCACCCTACCGGACGACCCCGAGATCGAGCTCACACTAAAAGAGGATACCCCAGAGCAGCCATGGAATCTACATGTAGACGGCTCCTCAACCTCGGGGGTAGCGGCGTAGGCCTCATTCTTACCAGCCCGGATGGGGTGGTCGCGGAACAGGCCCTATGCTTCGAGTTCCCTGCCTCTAACAATGAAGCAGAGTACAAGGTGCTCATCGCTGGGCTCAAGTTGGCAAAAAGAGCTCGAGGTCAAAAGCCTGAGGGTCTTCAGCGACTCCCAACTGATCGTGAGCCAGGTCTTGGGAGATTTTGAGGCAAGGGAGCTATTAATGCAGAAATGCCTCTAAAAGGTATGAGATATCACTTCCACACTAAACGCCTTTGACATCTAGCACATTCCCAGAGCAGAGAATGCAAGGGCGGACCAGCTGTCAAAGCTAGCAACTTTCTGCATGAGCGAGCTCCCGAAGACCACGATGCTTAGGTATCTCCAAGCGCCAAGCACCGAGGAGCCTGAACCAGTTCTCTACGTTGAAACTGAACCAAGCTGGATGGATGCATTCGTCAGCTACCTGCAGAATGAAATCCTCCCCGACGATGAGCTCGAAGCCCGCTGAATCAAGCATCAGGCTTCCCAATACTTCTTGTACGAAGGCAAGCTCTATTGCAGGTTCTTCACCTCTCCCTTCCTTAGATGCCTCCGTCCTTCGGAGGCCGACAATGCCATGCGAGAGGTCCATGAAGGAATCTGTGGAAATCACTTAGGAGGTCGGGCCCTGGCCCACAAGATTCTATGCTAAGGATATTATTGGCCTACACTTAAGAAAGACGCTGAGGACTTCATGCAAAGGTGCGACCGATGCCAGCGAAATGCCAACATTCAGCGCCGACCTTCAGTCTCGCTGACCTCGAACAGTGCCCCTTGGCCATTTACTCAATGGGGGATCGACATCTTGGAGCCATTTCCCCAGGCCACGGGACAAAGAAAGTTTCTTATTGTCTCCATCGACTATTTCACCAAGTGGATCGAGGCTGAGCCAGTGGCACAAATCTCTAAGCCGAAAATGCGAGATTTTGTCTGGAAATTCATAATCTGCAGGTTTGGGCTCCCCCGCGTCCTCATATCCGACAACGGCCGACAGTTCGACAATGCCCGCTTCAGGAAGTTCTGCTCCGAGCTCGGCATCGACCATTGCTTCACCTCGGTCGCTCACCCCCAAACTAATGGAGAAACGGAAGTGACTAATCGGACAATCCTCCAGGGGCTGAAAGCCAGACTCGACAGGTCCAAAGAACATTGGGTCGAAGATCTATACAACGTCCTTTGGGCCTATAGAACCATGTTCCGAATCCCAACCGGAGAGACCCCCTTCAACCTAGCCTATGGGACGGAAGCGGTCATTCCCCTAGAAATTGGGCTCCCATCGCTGAGGTAGAGAGCTATGACGCAGCCTCCAATTCATCAAAGCTCAGGTAACCTAGACCTCCTTGAAGAGACGCGAGAAGCCGGCCGAATTCGCATGGCAAGGTACCAACAGAAAGCGGCACAATACTACAACTCCAGGGTGCAAGTCAAGCTCTTCAAAGTGGGAGATCTCGTCCTGAGGAAAGCTGAAGCTTCTCAACCTACCGAGCAAGGGAAGCTTGCCCCGAACTGGGAAGGACCATATCGAATTGCTCGAGTCCAACGGCCCGGAGCATATAAGTTGGAGTCCCTTGATGGGACCCCCATTCCCCGAAACTGGCACTTTGAGAGCCTCCGAATGTACTACCAGTGAAGCCCTTCTAAGGATCTTCGATGTCTGAAAATGCAACCAATAAGGTATTTCTCAAGATTTTCTCTGAATTATTCAACGCTTCTTCTAATGATAATCTGCTTGTGAACTCCAGGGTGTCCCTGAAGTGATTCGAGTCCTTAGGGGAGATCTAGTGGCGCCCCGGCTAAGTTCGGATGCCTCGACGAAGCTCGGGATGCCCCGACCAAGCTCAGGATGCCCGGACCAAGTTCAGATGCCCGACCAAGTTCGGATGCTCGACCAAGTTCGGATGCCTTGATAAAGTTCGAGATGCCCTGACCAAGCTCGCGATGCCCAACCAAGTTCGAATGCCTCGATCAGGTCCAAGATGACCTGCTGTGGCGACCTCGAGTCCTATCTAATGATGTCCTGACCAAGCTCGGGACACCCCGCTGCGTCGAGTCCCCCTCGACCTCGGGCGTTACTGAACGAACTCAGGGCTATAGTCCGAAATACCTAAGGCAAAGACTACGGGTCAAGAAGCACTCAAGTTTCGATGGTCGAACATCAACCTCGCCTCAACTCACACTACAACTGAGTCCAAGCCTAAAGACCTAGCAAAACTCTTCAAAATTCTGAGCATGATGACTTAATGGAATTCTCCAAAACAAACGTCAGAATCACCTATGAAAATCGATGATGTGCACGGTCCAACCCAAACTGTCGAAGACAAGGGTTTGTTGAAAAAGCAAGCAGAAGCAAGTTCAGAAGCATAACAAAATTGGAAAACGTGTTGCTTTCATTAATGGAAAGCCCTGAGGCTAAGTACAAAAATTGAGGTTGGCCCGTACAATGCTTTCGGCGCCAACCTCACTGGCAAAATGAAAAATGCAAACAGGAGAAGGAGAAAAAGAAGATCAAGTTGCCTCCGAAGAAGAGCTGATTTCGGGAACAACCACGGGAGCAACTTCAGGTGCAATCTCGGGAGCAGCCTCAGAAGCTTCTTCAGGAGCACCTTCGGCAGCTCCTTCGGACAGGGCCTCCTGAGCAGCCTGCTCAGCCGCCTCGGTCTCAGCCTCGACGACCCCCTGCTCGGCCTCAGGGCCCTCGAGCGCACTGTCGAGCGCGCCGTCATCCTCGGGACTTTTGGGTTCACTGTCATCCGCGACGACCCCTAGACGAGGCCGAAGATTATGGAGGTCGAGCTTGGGGCAAATCCTCAGCATTTAACTCCGAAAATCTTCAAAGTCGTGAATAAGCCCATCGACGGCCTCCTCCTCTAGCTCCTCTTGATACTTGGCTGACTCGCGGAAGATCTGCACCACATTTCGAGCTTGCTCTATCGCCTTCTTCTCCCGGGCCTTCAATTGCTCGACTTTCAGTCGGAGGGTCCCCACCTCATATTTTTGTTCAGCAAACTCGGACTGGACATCGGCCAGGTGGGCCTCGGAGGCACGAAGCGTCAACCTGGTGAGGGCGTGGGAGGCCTCCTCCTCCTCTAGGAGCTCAGTCTTAGACTTGAGCTCGGACTCAACAGCTTTTGCCCTCACAGAAAACTCCTTGCACTTGGCCTCGGCCTCAGCAAGCCTCTGCTCAGCAAGCTCCTGGGCCCCTCGGCTCGTCGTGGCCTGGTTCTGGAAGGTGGCCGAGGCGGCGACCAACATGTCAATTTCATGAAGGTGCTGCAAAGAAGGAAAGTAAAAGGTTAGGTGAGATTGAGCAGAGATCAAAGATCGGGAGGGGTATGGAAGCGCAAAGAAACCTACTCGAATGACTGAGCAATAGGTCTGGTCGATAAAGTCATTGACGTTGCCGGCTTCGAGCTCGGCTCGATCAGCAGGAAGCAGCGAGCACCAAACTACCTCCTGTGCGACTTCGCTACTGTGAAGGGCTGAGTCGCCCTCGAAAACCATCCACTCGGGGAGGTACCGCCTCCTTTCTAGACGCTCGGCGATCTCCGAAGAGCTCGGAAGGTCGGGTCTTGATGAGCTTGGCGGAGGAGTAAAAGAAGGACTTGGGACCCCGAGGCCACTGCCAGGCTCGGGGCCCGAACGCCGGAGGTGGACGACTTTGCAAACCCCCTGGGGGCTCGAGGACGAACCAGCCTGAGCTGCCGGATCTTCGACGGCCTCGGCGGCAGCAGCGCGCTTGGAGGAGGAGCCTCCTCCGACCTGGGCTCCCCAGCCCTCTTCTTGCTGATCTTGTGGATGAGGCCGGAGGTCTCAGCTTCGAGATCCCCGATCTCCATGGAAGCCAAAATCAAGATCGGCCTAGGGCCCCTCCTCGGGACTGGACGAGCTCCGCCAGCATTTGCCACTCTCTTGTTGTACCGAGCGAGGAGAGCGCTGTTGCTGGACACCATCCTCGAGACTTCTGGAAAAAAAGAAAAGAGTTAAAGCCAAGCAAAGTCCCAAACCGACTGAGAAAATAAAGAGGAAAAGAAATATTAAGGCGATGGAATAGAGGAGGAACAGTAAGACCACCCTTAACCCATAGTGCGCACTGAACTTACGCCAACGTTCACCAGAGCCTCCTTGCTCAGGAGGTCGCTCAGAAGAATGTCCACCTTGAGGCTGCGAAGAGCATCGAGAATCTTCTTCTCGCTCACCGAAAGCTTGGAGGGCTTGTTGATGGCCTTGAGCTGGGGCAGCCCCCACGATGGGTCAAACTCCCACATGCGCTCGGAGGAGAGGAAGAAAAATTTCTCCTTCCACCTACGAATGGAGGAAGGAGCACCTTGGAAAAACGGCCTACCACCCTGAAGGGCAAGATACAGCCATTCTCCATCCGCGGGGTTGGATTTCAACATGAAACACCAGCAGAAGACGTTTACCGTCTCGTGAGCGAGGCAAAGTGATAAGAAGCCGATGATAGTCCTCCACGAGTTCGGAGCAAGCTGCACTGGGACGAACTGGAACGCCGCCAGGAGCTCGTTCACGAACCCGTGCAGGGGGAATCACAGGCCGGCCCAAAGTATTTCCACGTACACTCCAATCCGACCCGGAGGAGGTCTTGTAACCCTGTCTCCCGACCTTGTAGGCTCAAGGGTTCCCGCTGAGGAAAAAACTGAGCTCGGATCAGGTTCAATTCCTCCTCGGCCAAGTCTGACCCGATTTCATCTGGGCCATGGCCCGTCTCCGATATGACCTTCCTCCCAAGGGAAAGGTCCCTACCAACAGGAGATGAGGCACCACTAGACACCCTCTCCGCTCAGAAATGAAGAAGAAGGAAAAGAAAACCGAGGAAGAAAAAGAAGAAAAGAGAACAAGCCTTCGAGCAAGCGTGGACGAAAAACCTACCGTGGTCCCCGTCGAAAGTGCCAGCGAGTAGAAATGGAAGGGAAAAAACCTCCAGAAAATACTCAGAGGCATCTCCGGAGAATGTGAACAACAATCGAAAAGGAGCAAAACGAAGAAGGTGAAAGAGGAAGAAGGCAAGAGCTACGGCGGCCAAATAAAGGTTTTTAGGGCCAGGTCAGGGTTTACATAGATCCTCCCGACGGTTCAGATCGACAAGGCTAAGCCACACTTCCCATCCATATCAACATCGGATTGTCGCTTTAAAAATAGAATCGAAGCGGCATCTCATCGAATACTGGAGCCTCATCATGAGCCCACGACTCGAAACCGCCTCGAAAAGCAAAGAGCCACCGCCTCGTGTTCTCATTGAAGACGCCTCTAAAGCGCTCAAAACGACGGAGCAATTTAAAGCTGTCTAATATCACCAGCATGATGAAAATAACTACTTCCTTCGCCCGAGCTCGTAAATGGCTTGAACTCGGAAGTCGAGGGGTAGTGTTGGGGGGAAAATGGATCACTCAAAGCACGTGGTCAAATCGCCGGCACTTGATGACAAACGTGGTGACAACAAGCATACTCTCTAAGCGCCCGACCACAGAGCGCCCGACCTCAGAACATCCGGTCTTGGCACCGGCGACCTCAGAGCTCACAACCTCGATCTCGGCTGAG
The DNA here is from genome assembly GCF_009389715.1 of Phoenix dactylifera. Classification (NCBI taxonomy): domain Eukaryota; kingdom Viridiplantae; phylum Streptophyta; class Magnoliopsida; order Arecales; family Arecaceae; genus Phoenix; species Phoenix dactylifera. The sequence continues at coordinate 20,498,459 of NC_052395.1, read as the reverse complement.
TTAAGCCCGATCGACCTCAAGGCCAAGGAAGACCCAGTCAAAGAGAGAAGTAGAACTCCCCACTCCACCGAAAATCAAGTCCTCCTCCTTCTCATCCGAGATCAAATCCCGCGATCTCCACCTCAACGACTGTCAATATTTAAATGCACACAATCTCAATGGATCACTAGCCAGCCCAAAATTTCAGACCGTTTACGGCAACTCATTAATTCGCACGATCACGTCCAATCACAGGTAACCCCTACACCCCTCTTATAAAAAGGGGGAGAACTCGAGGCAAGGGGATTCTCTCTTTTTCCTTCGCCCTCGGCTATTATTTTTCTCCATTGCTTCTTTCCATTACTTCTCTCCATTAAAAACCCCCTCTGATTTAAGCATCGGAGGACTGGCGCCGGAACCCCCGGCCACTAGCTTCTTGTAGGTCCGCCAGTGACAGCCGTCCGCCGCCGCACCACCAGCCGAAGCTCCTCCTCCTCGGTCCGCGGTCACCTCTGGATCCAATTTCCAGCAACACCCGCTGTGTTGTTATTGTTTCCACATTGGCCACCACTAGTGCTGCACTCTGCGCAATCCTCTGCGGTCCAGTCCAACAAGAAACCATGCTTCAAAAGCCTCGCATAGTTACTGCTGACCATCCCAGAAACCAACACGGGCGCAATAACAGACTCGCACGTACTGTAAAAATTCAGCTGATCTCCGACGAAATACGCCGGCGTGATATCATTATGACAAGGTATTTCTTTCTTAGTTGTGTGGCCTCTCCGAACAATTGAAGAGAAAAAAGAGACTCTTATTAGTTGAGTTAACACGAAACAGGGTTCGGCCGAGCGTGATTGTAGCGTGGAAACGGGCAATCGCTGTCGAGGAAATCTGCTTGAGTGACAAGAAGTGATCTTCTATCGTAGAAGATGCACTTAATACGATAGTCGCGGCCGAGGAGTTTAAGGACAGGGACGGAGCTGTTGCAAGTCACCAGAAAAGACGGAAACCCACAATAAGACGGGTGCTGATCCTGGATCCAGAACGGGTAGCTTATGTTTAAGCCATTCCCGCAGTTCTTTGGCTCACAGGCTTCTGCTGTTGGGTCGGCAGCAAAGACTGGCCCCTCTCTCAACAAAGAGGAGATGAGGAAGAAGAAGATAGAGAAGGAACCTTTGGATTGCAGTAAGATTCCGGGATTCATCTTATTAGATGAAGAGAATAGGAGAGAAGAAGAGGAAAGGGAAGAAGAGTTGGAGAAGTGAAGAAGTTGAAGGTGGAGGGGCTCGTTCTGTGGGGTGATGATGTGACACGTTCCCCCTCCCCATTTCTAATATTGGACCAGTTGTCGTTTGACTAAGCCAACGAAACGGACTGAACAGACATAAAAAAAAAAAAAAAAAAAAATGGAAGGATTAGGATATGGAAGAAGGAAAGGTCGATGCCGACAACGCGGGTTACTTTCTTTATCGGCTATTCTTGACCCTAATCTGAAACCTTCAACTTCTCCTGGGATACAGACAGAGATATCGGAGCACACAGTTGCCCGTCACCCACGATTATATGCATAGGTGTCATCACCATCGTCATTCCCAGCCTGATGATTATTTTATGGTCAAGCTGTGCTTGACCCAGTCTAAGTCTAATCAAGGTTGATATAAAATTAATTTTAAGCTTAAAGATTCAGATTAGACTTGATTTATTTATCATTATTTTAATCTTGATTCAAGTTTAAATTCAAACCAAGTCAAATGGAAGGATCATTGTCAGCTTGAAAATCCTAAATTGAGATAGAAATTAATTCCAGCTTGAATGGAGCAAGTTACATACATACATACATACATACATACATACATATCTATATATATATATATATATATATATATAGAGAGAGAGAGAGAGAGAGAGAGAGAGAGAGAGAGAGACAAAAATGGATGCATTTACAGATTGATTATTGACAGCACAAATATCAACATGGACATGAATAAAATTGTTGAACTTTATGAATCATCGGATCAAAAATATCACAATATGAAAGATGATTCAAGTTCAAAATACTAATTTTGTCACTTACTTTATTTTGAAGTTCATAAGAGCTATATAAGACTAAATAAGATTGCAGATATAATTGGGTATTCTAATAGACTGATACAGATCAGATGATTGTCTATTTATATTAGCATCTATTTTTTTTAAACCCAAATGTATATATAGATTTGTTATTATAATCAAATGTTAAAATTTATACCCATATTTGGTTGGACTCAAACATGAAAATGGTTTTGGACAAATATTATCCTGTCCACTTTTACCCTAGTAATAAAGATGCGACTTAAATCAGAAAGACGATCTATTATACTACTTGGCCATTAATCAATTACCTATACATTAACAGGTAACGAGTGGACATTGAGAATCGTTGAGGGCTATTTGTTAAGTTATTTTTCATCATGTCTTTATATCAATCGCCAGATGATTCCAATAGGCCCTGCGCTCTGCGCTGTCTCAGCATCCTCTAAACCGAAACCAGTTAACTTATTGAGATTCCGTGATCTTTTAGTTATCAGATTTCCAACCTTCAAATCCATTTGAGCCTCTGGCTCTGATTCTTTGAACATAACTTTTTGCCCACCGAATTAATATACTTGGTATTAGGACGAAATAAGATGTAAACCAATGGATTTGAGGAGGGAGGGAGAGAGAGAGAGAGAGAGAGAGAGAGAGAGGAAAGCATCTAAGGGCTCGTTTGGTTCGCAGAAAAAGGAGGGGGAAAAGTATGGTCAACGGGAAAGTAATGAAATGCCTCTTGTTTGGTTGGAGTTTTCAAAGGAGAGAGATGGGAAAGTTGTATTCCCATGGGAATATGATTCCCACAATTCATGGGAAAGTCTTTCCCATGAGAAACATGGGAAAGTTACTTTCCCATGAGGTGGGAATCACTCCTTTTTTATTTTTTCCCAAAAAGACCCTTCAACATTAAAGAAGCATTAAAGAGGCATTAAAGAACTAATTTTTATTAGGGGCATAATAGGAATTATACATAACTTTCCTAGGAAAGTGGATGGTCAACCAAACATAAGCACTTTGGAAATTTGTCATTTTCCAATGGTTAACCAAACATGCCAAAAATACTTTCCTAGGTATTCTCTTTCTAGGAATATGATTCCCAGGAATCATATTCCTAGGAGGGAAAATCCTTCCCGCGAACCAAACGAGCCCTAAAGGCATACCTCTATTTCCTGAAAGCCATGACCCAAGAGCCGAACCATTAGGACAGTGGCACGTATGATCATCGGGAGAGCTAAAATTATAACCACACCACCCACCAGAACGGATGCAATCACTGCACCACCCCCTCCCCGCCGTCCACTTCAAAATGAACCCCTCCTTCAATGCATCTCCAAAAAGTTCCCATTCGGCAGCCGCTCCGCTGCCGTCCGGCTCATCGGCACCAGCACCGTGGACCTGCACTCGCCCAACACGTCCACAAAACTTGTGTTGTCGAGCCTGTAGTAAGACCGGCGCTGCCCAGCGACACCCAACGAGCAACCAATGTCATACAGCGTGGGGATCCAAGACGAGGCCGTGCAGGTGACATACAAAGTGACATTCTGATCACGGTCGCAGTAATCGAAAAGGGAGGGATCGATGGTCGTGTTCTCATATGGTTCAGGGCATGTCTGGCTGATGAGGCTCTGCTCCACGACGGTGACCAAGTGGTTTAAGCTGTCGACGTCCTTCACCAGGTACCAGTTGTTGTTGATGCTGATCATTAGAGTGGTGTTGTTTTCGCTGCAGCGGAGGTAGTAATTGTTGGGGTATGTGGAGACCATTGGTGATGAAGAGAATTGAAGGAGAATTAATTCTGCATAGTTCTGTCTGGCGGACTGTCAGAGTCGACTCGAGCTACAGTCGAGTCGACTCGGGAACAGTCGAGTCGACTCGAGACCCGTCGAGTCGACCCGAGAGGAGAAAAGCCGAAAAAAACATGTTTCTGTCTGAACTGTCAGAGTCGACTCGAGCTACAATCGAGTCGACTCGAAGCATCGTCGAGTAGACTCGAGCCACAGTCGAGTCGACCCGAGATCGTGCCAGTTATACTGGAAGTTGTCCAGACGTGCCAGAGCCGACTCGAACTTCAGTCGAGTCGACTCGAGCTCGCGGGAAATCATACGGATGAGTTTTTCTTTTGGTATTTTTTGGCGTTTCGACGGCTATGATCATCTGAAGGTCTTGAGACTATATATAGGACTCATGAGAGCCCTAGGATATGGAATTTTGCCGTATATTTGAGAGAGACTCTTGTTTGTGAGGCTAGGGTTCTAGAGAAGAATAGGATTGAGATCCTACTTCTTGTGCAAAGGAAATTCTGTGTGAATCTCTTGTAGATCGATCGCTTGTGATCGTTCGGGTGTGTGCTATCTCTGTAATCAGTTCATCCTAATTATGATTTGGAGCGGTGGAGGACGTAGGCTACTTGTAGCCGAACCTCGTTACATCTTTGTGTTTGCTTTGCTATTTTCTTCCTTCTTCTTCCTTTGGTTTGATAATCCGTTGCGGTGCTCAAGTGTTTTACCCTACTGATACCAGGGGTAATCTTTTGCCCTTCACAGCGGAAGCGAAGTGGTGATCCTTGAGTCCGGTGTCGAGGGAGCAAGAGAGTGCTTATCCATTCGTTTCTCTCTTTGCTTGTCCGACGTTGGTGGCGGCGCCGGTGTGAGTGGGTTCCGGCGCGGGCGCTGACAACAAGTGGTATCAGAGCTATTGGTTTTCTGCGATGGCGGATGAAGGAAAGGTGCGAATTGAGAAGTTCAATGGAACGAACTTCGGGTTCTGGAAGATGCAAATAGAGGATTACCTTTACCAGAAGGATCTCTATTTACCTCTTGGAGGTAGAGCAAAGAAACCAGAGAAGATGCCCGATGAAGACTGGGAGGTCCTCGATCGGAAGACGCTCGGCACCATTAGATTGTCACTTGCATCCCAAGTGGCATTCAACATCAAAAACGAGAAGACGACGATGGAGTTGATGGCAACATTGTCGCGGATGTACGAGAAACCCTCAGCATCAAACAAGGTATTTCTCATGAAGAGGTTGTTTAATCTTCGTATGAAAAATGGCGGCAGCATAGCAGAATACCTCAACGAATTCAATGGACTCACGGCCCAGTTGGAGTCAGTGGAGATTAGTTTTGACGATGAGATTCGGGCATTGCTAATCCTCTCCGGATTGCCTGATAGCTGGGAGGGCCTGGTGATGGCAGTGAGCAACTCTTCGGCGACGGGGAAGTTGATCTTTGATGACGTTGTGGGAGTGCTTCTGAGTGAAGAAGCAAGAAGAAAATCTTCTGGAGCTACGGAGTCGTCTGGAAGTGTACTAAACACCTCTGACCGGGGAAGACAAAAGAAGGACGGTCGATTTCGAAGCGACTCGAAGTCGAGATCCAGCAGGTCTCGAGCACCTCCGAACAAGGGAGTGAAGTGCTGGAACTGCGGGAAGACGGGGCACTTTAAGAGGGACTGCAAATCTCCTAAAGGGAAGCAAGGCGACCACACCGAAGGAGTCAGCAAGGATCTGGCAAATCTTGCTGAAGACGGTGATATGGATGCCCTCGTTCTATCTTTATCTACCTGTGACGAGTCTTGGGTGATAGACTCGGGTGCGTCTTTCCATGCTACATCCCAACGGAAGCTTCTTGGAGGATATGAGAAGGGAGACTTCGGCAAAGTCTACCTAGGGGATGGAGAGCCTTGCACCATACAAGGAAGGGGAAGCGCGGAAGTGAAGTTGATTTCTGGATCTTCACTTGAGCTTGAGGACGTACGGCACGTGCCTCAACTGCAGAGGAATCTGATTTCTGTTGGACAGTTGGCGAGCCAGGGGTACAATACTACTTTCACAGCTGATAAGTGGAAGATATCCAGGGGTTCGTTGACGGTGGCTAGTGGCAAGAAGGTTGGGACACTTTATGTCGCCAACGGCACGGAGAACTCTATTGGAGTTGCTGCAGCAGATGTGGACACCAAGTTATGGCATTGTAGACTTGGGCACATAAGTTATCAGGGACTGGAGGTGATGCACCAGTTGGGAAAGCTGCAGGGTCTCAGGAGTGTTGAGATGGACTTCTGTGAGGATTGTGTTCTCGGAAAGCAGAAGCGTGTTTCATTCAACAAAGAAGGTAAACCTCGGAAGCAAGAAAAGCTAGATCTCGTGCACACGGACGTGTGGGGGCCTGCACCAGTTTCTTCCATTGGTGGATCTCAGTACTATGTTACTTTTATTGATGATGCTACCAGGAAGCTTTGGGTGTTCTTCTTGAAGCACAAGTCAGAGGTATTTGGGGTCTTCAGGAGATGGCAGGCGATGGTAGAACTCGAGACAGGAAAGAGGTTCAAATGCCTGAGATCGGACAACGGTGGTGAGTATTGTAGCAGGGAGTTTGAGGACTACTGTGCAGATGCTGGGATCGTCAGGCAGAGGACAGTTCCAGGGACACCACAACAAAATGGAGTTGCTGAAAGGATGAACAGAACTATTAATGATCGTGCCAGGAGCATGAGGATACATGCTAGATTGCCACAGCAGTTTTGGGCGAAAGCAGTTAACACTGCTGCCTACTTGATCAACAGAGGGCCATCAAAGAAACTTGAATTTGGGATTCCTGAGGAAGCATGGACAGCGAAGAAGATTGATTTGGCGCACTTACGAGTATTCGGTTGTACCAGTTATGTCCATGTTGATTCCAGTCAAAGAAGCAAACTAGACGCCAAATCAAAGAAGTGCATTTTCGTTGGATACGGAGGTCAACTGTTTGGGTACCGGCTTTGGGATCCCGAACACAGGAAGATCATTCGTAGTAATGATGTGGTATTCAATGAGAAAATACAGCAGAGCTATGAATCAGAAATAAAACCTGTTGAGCCATGTTTTGTGGATCCTGAAGAGGAGTCTACCAATTCTGGTCAGAAGACTCAGTCAGAGAAAGAACCTGAAGCATTGGCACCCCCTCCACAACTAAGAAGGTCCACTCGTAGTACTCATGGGAAGCCTCCTCAAAGGTATGATGGGACTCTTAGTTATTTGTTGCTCACAGATAATGGCGAACCTGAATGCTTCACGGAGGCATTGGAGGTTGATACCAAGAAGGAGTGGGAGTTGGCCATGGATGATGAGATGAAGTCATTGGAGCAGAATTAAACGTGGAATTTGGTGGATCTGCCTAAGGGGAAGAAAGCACTGTCAAACAAATGGGTTTACAGGCTGAAGGAAGAGCAAGGTGGGAAGAAGCGGTACAAGGCCAGGCTGGTTGTAAAAGGATTTCAGCAGAGAGCAGGTATCGACTTCACAGAGATTTTTTCTCCTGTAGTCAAGATGAGTTCTATTCGAGCGGTGCTAAGCATGGTGGCAGTAGAGGATCTTCACTTAGAGCAGCTTGATGTGAAGACGGCCTTTCTCTATGGAGATCTCGATGAGGAGATATATATGCAGCAGCCGGAGGGATACATTGCAGCTGGCATGGGTGACTTAGTCTGCAAATTAAAGAAAAGCCTCTATGGTTTGAAACAGGCATCCAGACAATGGTATCTCAAGTTCGATAGTTACATGCTTGAGATAGGATACAGGAGATGTCAGGAGGATCACTGTTGCTACTTCCGGGACTTCGGTACATCTTACATTATCTTGCTATTGTATGTTGATAACATGTTAGTTGCAGGAGCTAGCATGCATGAGATTGCAAAATTGAAGCTGAAGCTATCAAGAAAATTTGCAATGAAGGATCTAGGAGCAGCGAAACAGATCCTTGGGATGCGGATCAGCAGAGATAGGTCTAAACATATCCTCAGACTATCTCAGGCGGAGTACATCAGCCGAGTACTCAGGAGATTCTGCATGGAGGGTGCCAAACCTGTTGGCACACCGCTGGGTGCCCATTTTAAGCTTTCAAAAGGGCAAAGTCCGAAGACGCGGGTGGAGGAACTCAATATGTCAAAAATCCCGTATGCATCGGCGGTGGGGAGCTTGATGTACGCTATGGTGTGTACGAGACCAGACATTGCTCAAGCAGTGGGAGTTGTGAGTCGCTTTATGAGCTGCCCAGGTTTGGAGCATTGGCGCGCAGTCAAATGGATACTGAGGTATCTGAGAGGCACTGAGCACATGTCATTGTGCTATGGAGGTTCTGAGATCCGGTTACAGGGCTCTGTGGACTCAGACATGGCAGGGGACTTGGACGGCAGGAGGAGCACGACAGGGTACTTGTTCACCTTGGCAGTGGAGCCGTCAGTTGGATTTCCAGGTTGCAACCAGTTGTTGCATTGTCGACTACGGAGGCAGAGTATGTGGCAGCCACAGAGGCGTGCAAGGAACTAATATGGCTTCAAGGCTTGATGAAGGAGCTTGGGAAGGAACAGAAGGATTGCATGTTATATTCAGATAGTCAAAGTGCAATTCATCTGGCGAAGAATTCAGCTTTCCATTCAAGGACGAAGCATATTGACATACGGTACCACTTCGTGAGGTCATTGCTCGAGTAGGGACTTGTCAAGTTGGAGAAGATTCATACAAGTCAGAATCCTGCAGATATGTTGACGAAGGTCGTCACGGTGGAGAAGCTGAGGAGTTGTTCAGCTTCTGCTGGTCTTCATGCTTGAAGACGTTGAGGAGGCATCGTACCGATTTCACTAGGATGATCCAGTTTCAGTGTGAGCACAGAGGAGAACCAAGTAACAAGAGGATATACCCAAGGTCTCCAAGTGGGAGATTGTTGGGGTATGTGAAGACCATTGGTGATGAAGAGAATTGAAGGAGAATTAATTCTGCATAGTTCTGTCTGGCGGACTGTCAGAGTCGACTCGAGCTACAGTCGAGTCGACTCGGGAACAGTCGAGTCGACTCGAGACCCGTCGAGTCGACCCGAGAGGAGAAAAGCCGAAAAAAACATGTTTCTGTCTGAACTGTCAGAGTCGACTCGAGCTACAATCGAGTCGACTCGAAGCACAGTCGAGTCGACTCGAGCCACAGTCGAGTCGACCCGAGATCGTGCCAGTTATACTGAAAGTTGTCCAGACGTGCCAGAGCCGACTCGAACTTCAGTCGAGTCGACTCGAGCTCGCGGGAAATCATACGGATGAGTTTTTCTTTTGGTGTTTTTTGGCGTTTCGACGGCTATGATCATCTGAAGGTCTTGAGACTATATATAGGACTCATGAGAGCCCTAGGATATGGAATTTTGTCGTATATTTGAGAGAGACTCTTGTTTGTGAGGCTAGGGTTCTAGAGAAGAATAGGATTGAGATCCTACGTCTTGTGCAAAGGAAATTCTGTGTGAATCTCTTGTAGATCGATCGCTTGTGATCGTTCGGGTGTGTGCTATCTCTGTAATCAGTTCATCCTAATTGAGATTTGGAGCGGTGGAGGATGTAGGCTACTTGTAGCCGAACCTCGTTACATCTTTGTGTTTGCTTTGCTATTTTCTTCCTTCTTCTTCCTTTGGTTTGATAATCCGTTGCGGTGCTCAAGTGTTTTACCCTACTGATACCAGGGGTAATCTTTTGCCCTTCACAGCGGAAGCGAAGTGGTGATCCTTGAGTCCGGTGTCGAGGGAGCGAGAGAGTGCTTATCCATTCGTTTCTCTCTTTGCTTGTCCGACGTTGGTGGCGGCGCCGGTGTGAGTGGGTTCCGGCGCGGGCGCTGACAACAGTAATTGGGGTGCCCGCAGTAGTCATGAAGGCCATCAACGTGGAAAGGGTAGCTTAGGTCGAATTTGATCTTGTCGCATGCATACATGACGGGTGCGTAATTCTCGTAGCCGTAGTAGCTTCCGGAGAAGGAAACCGGCAGCGATGACAATTTTAGAAAGAAGAGGATTGTCACTAGGTCATGAAGAGAGACGGGGGATGCATTTGGTTCGGTCGATAGTGTTACCGAACCAGTGGGTAGTATTAGTAAACCAACGGAACAAACTGGAGGAGGAAGAGGGGATGGAGATTGGAAGGTGAATGAGATTGTGTTTGGTCTTCCAATCCTAGGTTCATTGCTAGCGGTCAATGAGTAGATCACTTTCTAAAGTCTTAAACAAGTTGGGTGGAAAAGATAACAGCCACGGCATGCTGTTCAAAGATTTAACCCATAGTTTGGATCCTTCTTCGAAAAAAAAGGAAGAAAAAATAATGAAAGATTCTAACGAGCGCGTTGCCGTCAAAGGAAGAGTTTACTAATAATGGCTTGCTCTTACGTCATGCCGTGCAGGATGGACTGCTTGGTCGTGGCCCTGGAAAGAGTCAACAAAGGGAGGGGGATAGGGCCCAAAGTTGTAATTTCCACCTTGAAATTCCAGAGCAAGCGACAGTTTTGTACCCGGTCCAGATAGGCGGCGGGGAACAGATAGCAAACATGAGTCTTCAAATCATGGCCTCTTTAGATCCGTTATATACATATATTTCCCTTTGCACCTTTTTGTCCTTAACATGCTTATTTTGACCGAATTATGTATATTAATTAAACATGATAATGTTTTAATATCAACAGTAGCTAAGCAAGAACACGATCGACTGATTCTGTTCTGCTTAGTTTATATTTGACTTGCCGTAGATTTCACCCATTCCAAATGAAATAAGTTCATTCTGCTAACCTAATGCTTGCCATAACAAAAACCTCAAGGATGAGCAGCTTTGGGGCATTGTTTAAAATCACTCAGAATCAGCTGCGACTGGCAAACAGCAGTCACAGCTCGGCCAACAGAAGGCCCCACCTAATGCTTGGTCCACATGCCACTATGATTCAATCAACTAGAGTTTAGCTATCATTCTGAGAGAATAGCAAGAGAATTCTGTAACCCGGGATAAAGGAGAGGAATTAACGGAATAATATATTTTTGAGAAAATTTTATGAATAGTTTATGAAGAAATTACATAAAACCAAAAGAGAAGCGTAATTGGCTATGAGTCTCTTTTGCGATTTGGCTTGATTTCTACCAATCTTATTCTCTTTCAGTCTACAAAGAGTTGTGCATCTGGCGACCTACATATGGTAGGTGTTTATGCTACTGCGAGTACATGCTCAGCAAATTCAGTAAGCACCGAGAAGTGATCAGATGGTTGAGCTGCACCTACCAGCAGCCTTCTAAATTTGTCATCTAATGAGCAAATTATATGTGTAGCTCCGTTCAGAACCTCCTATAATTTGCGTCAAGCCTCATGGGGCCACTGGCTTGATGGATGGCGTAGACGGCCAGTTTATCTCCACGTGTACGGCTGGTGGGCTGTCGTAAGATGGAGCCAAGGAAACCCCGAATGCCAACGTCCAATCCACCAGCCCTGACCCCCTCGTCGTCCTCCTCCTCCTCCATCACCGCCGGTGGAGGAGATGGTGGGCTGGCGTTCGGTAGTGGAAGGAGCGGAGGCGGGAGACGCGACCATTTCAGCTCTTTCGACGACGGCTACAGGCGCTTGAAATAGCGAAGCTTCTGAAGAAGCTCAATAAGCCAGCAGAAAAGATAATATTACCTGCTGTACTAATTTTAGCGTTTTCGTTTATATAGTTAAATTTAAAAGTCTGGCGTCCTTTGCTTTGTTGATGATTTCGAAGAATAACTTTAATTGTACGTGCTTTTGCAGAGCGAAGATGGTGAAATTGTTGTCCGCGTTGATATTTATAAACAACCGGCCTCTATTAAAGAATCAGAGTGTCCTGGTTAGGATTTTATTTGTTTATTCGTTTATGCCTTTTGTTTAGGCCAATCTTATTCTTATGCTTCCTCGCGAAAAAATAATCTTATTCTGTTGTTATTAATCATTATTGATAAAAGAATTATAAGTTCTATGATAGGTGAGACCTTCTCTAGTGGCTGCCATTGACCAAGTACGGCAGAGAAGTGGAAGGTCCCCAAATGGAAGAGTTCCTCTTCGAAGCATTCCGAAGGGTAACCTTTTTGGAGCTAGCTTTTTGGAACATGATGGTGTGAACGATGATGAGCCGAGCACTGGTGGAGTAGAGGTCAGCACAATATGTGGCTTGAATTGTTCATCACTAAGATTAAGACATTTGTAATAATGAATGAATACCTAACATGAATCTGTGTATCTTTGCATACATTTAGATTGCTAGAGAAAAGGCAGGTCAACAACAAACATATTACAGAGTTCAAGCACATATTAGTTTATGGGATCCACTCTTCGTAATTAGCGAATGAGCTCCAATTTAGTAGCCGTGGTAAATGGTCAAAACTAGGTAGAATTTGGATGGGGATAAGCCACTTCCTTGCAAATGTTTGTTTTAGTTTAGTTATTCTTAAATAGGATTGGAAAATAGCTTGATAAGTCTTAAAATCCAATTCTCACATTCTGTAGTTAACAAGTTGGCAGTGGCTATCTATGCTTAATTATGACTCCATATTGCAACAACCTAGGACCTCTCTAAAAAAGATTAGTCTTGGACCTTTTTTGTCTCATATAAGTACTTAGGAGCTTCCCATTGTATAGCTGACATGAGAATAAAAACACATATACGCACGGATCCTGACATACTCTACTATTTAAACTCTGACGCCCTTGTCAAGATAAGGATCCAAAATCTATTCAAATGCAATTATAAGTACCATAAATTTATTGACAAAGATCTAAAATTCATTCAAATCTAAATATAAGTATTATAAATTCAATCTAGACATGTGTTGCAATATCTTTTAGTCCACAAGAGTTATCGGCTGGATCCACTCTAATATTATTTATAACAACCTATAATCTTACCTAAAAAGGCTAGCCATAAAGTATTATTTAGATTTTTTGATCATGTATAAGCACCTAGAATCTACTATAGCATGGCCGATTGAGACTAAATGCATGCACGTACAGAAGGGCACATATCGTAGATATAGAACAGACTGAAATCCCGAAGCTTTTAACTACCCTCTCCAATGTTGTCATATTCAGCAAATGCATCTTAGTTGTCGGTACCAATATCTTCCGTTCCCATCTTGTGAGATATAATTAGTTTTGAGTTTATTATATTATAGACTATTTGGGTTTACGTATCAATTTGCAATTGAAATTTTACAAATCATGTCAACCTAGTTTTTGCAAGGTTATTACGTTGGAGAAGATGCAAGACATCTTATGTCGCTAATAAGGCAAGGGATGTAGTTTTCAAGTGTCTTCAAAACAACTGAAGCAGAAGGAGCGGTTCTCAGTTGGGGGCTTTCATTCCTAATAAAAATTTCACCCTAAGTCAATAAACCATAGTTATGCAATCATCATGGCTTATCTAAATCCTACTCTTTAACAATTATTAGAAAATGGTTTCTCTCTTCTTGCTCGCATCCTCCCCTCTTGCATGTAGCGGGACACTCCCTTGGCCAATGAGAGAGATGAAAGTGTGTCGAGAGAGAACTAAAATAGAAAAGTTGGGAGAATTTTATCTTTATGTAAGGTTTGTCTCTGTGAAACTAGTGGATTGGGACCGGTCTACTTGACCGGCCAAGCTATATCTTGGCCCTGGGCTTCACGTGCGATGTGCGTATGGACAAATTAGGAGGAAGACTCTGCTTGGGAGTCTTCTTCCTCCTCGATCATGATGGTGATTGGAGTCCCATCGCCACCCAAAAACTGTCCAGATAAGGCCGGGATTGCCTATTTAAAGACCCCCTTCCTTCTCTTTCGAGTTCACCCAAGATCGAACCACTGATCCCAAGCTCCTCCTCTGATCTTCTTCCTCAATTTGTCGCCAAAAGGAGCCACCTGACCACCTCGCCGGACCGAGGTAGGTCTTCTTCTTCTTTCTCTCTCTCTCTGTCTTGCTATTTGAGATGAGATTTGGGCTGATGAATTGCTGGAAAACTATCCGAAACATGGTGCCCTATTTTGGCCCTCTTTTCTTCGGGTTTCGCCACCGTCAGCTACCGTTGCCGGCGATGACTACGATTGAGAGCCGTTGTGGTCACCATTGTTATACCATCACCATGGTTTATCTAAACCATACTCTTTAACAATTCTTAGAAAATGCCATCACTCTTCTCGCTCTCACCCTCTCCTCTTGCCTGCAGTGGGATGCTCCCTTGGCCAACGAGAGCGACGAAAGTGCGAAGAGAGAGAATTGAAATAGAAAAATTGGGAGAATTTTATTTTTATGTAGGGTTTGTCCTACTCATGCATAATCTTTTTCTACATCTGAATTAACTCCAAACGGTAGACCTCATATTACAAACTTAAAAGTGCATTGGTTGCATTTTAGTATTGCCATGCTTGCCTGTTCCCCACTAACATAATTTTCCTAGGCTAAATTGCAATGAAATGGACAAGAAAATCATTGGAGTCACGTATATTGAAAAGGGGGAAAAAACTCTTATAAATTGAATCTAATGATCAATGTTTGTTACTATTATCTATAATTGCCTCAGCCTTATTTTTGGTCCAAGTGATCTTGCTTTATGAGTAACTAGATTCATTCTAGTTCTAGCAGTGGGAAGAATGGAAATTGCAAGTGGACTTTCATGGTAGATTAGATGCGGGTAGTAATTGATATTGGAAGATTTCCCTAATTTATGGGAGATAGATCAATCAAGCAGGTGATTGGGTTGAACTTTCATTTTCTTTTCCTGATATTTTCTCTGTTCATTCTTTTTCTCTATTTATATTCAAAGAAAAACTGTAGAACATAAGAGTCAATCCAATAACGAGTCCAATCTGAATTGGGCAGCAAAAGAAGGCAAAGAAAGTAAGTTATTGCAGAGCAACTTATGTTTTTCTTGTCTTTTCTTTGTTGGAGTATCCCCTAGAAAATACAAGGTAGATAAAAAAGCATTTCCTTTTTTGATGCTAAGGGAGGCAAAAAGGAGCCATCCAGCAAAGCAAACTTTGAATATCACTTAAAAGGATGAACGCAGCAATAGCTCACTGACCATACCTCTCCGTGTCAAATGGAGGGTCCATGGTCCGAGTCTTGAGTGGTGTTATCCCTCAATATTTCACCACAAAACACGGGTTGGAGTTCCTTGTAGGTAAAAATCCTAGGTTCCAGTCCTAGACTATGATGGGACTCCCTTCTAGCCTCAAAATGAATGAAAGGAAGAATGGATGAACCTTAAGATGAATGAGTGAATGAGTGAATGAATGAATGAATGAAAAGGTCAAAGATAGGTCTATGTGTGAGAACACAATGCAAAAACCCATTATGGCTCTTATTTTCGGCACATGCCGTGACATATAATTCACATTATTCAAGGTGGTGGCAAACCAAATAGGAGAAAAATTGAAGCAGATAATATCTATCTGCGTTTGTTTCCACATCCGAATCTACCAAATATGGATCCAAATTTGAGTATTCTACTATCCATATCCGTATCTAACCTATCTCAAAGAAAAACAGACATGCACATAGTAGGTACCTACCTCAATCACTTCACAAATATTTGGGTCTGTTTGCAGTCATATTGAGTCTTGTACAATATAAACATTCTCTTAACATAATTACCTCTGATATAGTAAAATTTTTAATTTGTTGGTTCATAAATTTTAATTATCTGACTTATATCTGCATTTATATCCATATCAATATCTGATTTATATCTATATCCATTTAAAGCAAATAAGGGTATGAATTTTAGCATTCAATTAATATCCAATTAGAAATGGATATAGATATGAATATAATGATGACTGATCCATATTTGATCAATTTTCAGCCCTAAAACAAATCATTTTTTTCCTAAGCATGTTCTTCTAAACACAAGGCTTCAAAAGACAATATTAAGATCCATTTACTTAATATAATATAATATATACTTATTGCAACAATAGAAGCAGCAAAGTAAATGAGATTAACCATGTTATTTCATGGCAGCTTAAATATGAGCCTAGAGATTATTATTTAATAGAGCCAAAATGTACAAAGAGTTTTGCACCACAAAGAATACAGGCTATTGAAACATTAGAATTATTGATGATTCTAAAACGGAAATGAACTATGGTTTTAGTGGCATTTGCAAGTCACTGATGCTTCCTTCCAACATATTCACTACTCTACTTATTGAAGGTCGATCTGCAGGCAGCATTTGTATGCACCACAACCCAACTATTATCATCTTTTTAGCAATCTCTTCAGTCTCACTAGTCACTCCACAAGCTTCTAGGGTATCATATTGATCGAAATTGTCATGAACCCAGTGTGGAAAAAAAATTTCACTAGTATTCTGTGCATCTATATTTTTACGTCCACCGACCATTTCTAGCACCATCATTCCATAACTATAAACATCAGACTTGTTGGAGACAACTCCAAAATTTCTAGAGAAGACTTCAGGGGCAATGTACCCAACCGTTCCCCTTGCACCGACTACTGAAATTATGCTCTCTTTCGGAGGGCATAATTTTGCCAACCCAAAGTCAGAAATCTTCGGACAAAAATCTTGGTCTAGTAGGATATTGTGAGGCTTGATATCAAAATGTACTATGCGAGTGTTACACCCACGATGCAAGTACTCTAGTCCTCGAGCAATACCAACTGTGATCTCATATAATTTTTCCCAACCAAGTTTAATCTTTGCACTTGGTATCTCCGTGTATATAAATTTCTCGAGTGATCCATTTGGCATGAATTCATAAACAAGCGCTCTCTTCGACCCCTCTAAACAGAAGCCTAGCAGACAAACAATGTTTACATGGGAAGTTCTGCCAATGCTAACTACCTCATTGACAAATTCCTCGTCATTGCCTTTGGACTCACATAAGACTTTCACAGCTACCAGACGGCCATTAGAGAGATTACCCTTGAACACATTACCATAACCACCTTGCCCTAACTTGTGACTAAAGGATTTGGTCATCCTCTTAATTTCTGAATACTTGTACCTTTTTAGCACCACAGATTCATTTATATGTAGCAAGTCTTTAACACTTTGCGCATTCTTTGAGTGAGACTTTCTGTAACGAAGAAGATAGACTATAAGGAATAAGAACCCCAGAGATAATCCTGCTGCGGCAGCAAAGGCACCTGCGAAGGAGGAAATGCATAACTACTATTTGAATGTTCTATGGAAGTATTTCATACATTACTTTAAAACTTTAGCATTAATCTCATAATTTACATATAGATAATTTTGCAATCGGTACTCTAGACAATGCTTCATTTACTTCATTGAGTATCATGAATAAACAAACCAGAAAAAATATTGTTTAATGGGACGGAAGAAGATGAAAGCCTTAAAATGGTGGGCTTAGGAGAGATATGTTGGTTACCTATCATGATTCCCTTCTTCCTCGAATTGTGATTTCCTGCGGCATCAGAAAACAATTACTTCCAACTGTTAGAACTCAATCCTCTTGATTAAGAAAAATATATAATTACATCATCCGTTGTTCTATAAATATTCTGTCAAAACAACCATTTTTCATAAACATAGACGTGCATACAGAATTGTGCTTTTAGAGAAAACTGAAAAGGAGGAGAAACCTGACAATATTGCTAGAATTAGTAGGGACACAAATACAAAGAAGTGGAGTCCCTAGATCTTTCAATGATATCCACTGGAGGCATGATGTTGGTGTCTACTCCTTTTCGATTATCATTGCATTGTCTTTTACATTTAGAAGTGGAATTTCTATTTTAAGTAAAATGATGTATGAGTGGAATTTGTTGCAGCAGCCCTACTCCTATAACTGCCACCAATAGTTCAGCAACTAAAGCATTCAAGGTGAATCGCCCGTTACACGAGAAACCAATGAGGGCTGAAGGTTGAACAGTGAGCAGGAAGATCATGTTTTCGTCAATTCTCTATATAGTATGTAATATCTAAATAAGAGATTTCAATCATTGAAAAGAGTAGAACCATTAATCTCATGAAAGATATTTCTGATAATAATCATTATCTTTCTGGTCACCAGTTGATGGGTCGAGACTCGTAAGTAAAAAAAGTTGGCTACAATTAGCGCGAGGGATAGAGGCTCTCGAATTGTATAGGAGAATAAAATTATCTTAAAGAGCAAAAGAAATTAAAGTTGTGAATGATGAATGGCCTTTTTCAGAGTGTTGAAATCACCACTTATTCCAAAAACTTAAGTTAATAGGATGAGGTAGATTTATTTATATATTTTATATTTTCTTACACTCTCCCTCACATATGGGCCGGACTTTTCTTCAATGAGTGAGCCCAATATGTGAAACTTTTAATAATGGAGTTAAAGTGTGCGGAGACAGGGTTCAAACTCAGGACCTCTGTTCTAATATTATGTTGAAATCATCATTTGTCCCAAAAACTTAAGTTGATAGGATGAGGTAGATTTATTTATATATTTTATATTTTCTTACACAGGGAATGAGATGCTTTTTGGAAGGTACAAGCAACCTAGCCCAATGAAATTTTGATCAGAGGTGTCAAATTGATATACTTGGTGCAAAGAAACTTATGCAGCTGTTTTGTTTTTGAAGAAAGGTCAACTGATGTCACAGATTAGATCTCCACAGGACACCATGTTGTAGGACAAGAGTGAAAGTTGGATAGAGGAAGTAGGGAAGAAGGAAAAAGAAATCTTCTGTAGACACGATATCGTCTAGACACTCATTATCATTATTCTTTTGAAAAGCATGCACACTCCACACAGAAACATATATAGACACAAACACTAAAGAGGAACTATGTATGACCAAGAGGACCAAGCCATGAAGATTAAGTGTTTGACGGTGAATGCTTGCTATGCTTATAAGATTGAAGATGCTAGAAGCAGAGAGGTTTTAGTGTTGATCAAGGGCATGCTTCCTAGGCTTGAAAACTGTCATGCAACATATAAAGGTATCAATGGATCAACCGAAACCAATCAGCATCCTTGGAAATACTCTGAAATCAATTAACTAACTCATATTTCCATCCATCTCTATGAAATTCTTACAGCTGAACCGAACAGAACGGAGTCTAATAAACGGCAACTTCCCAATTGGGATTGATCAGGGAAGATGCACATAAAGTTGGCATCTTGTAATTATATTTGCAGATACCTAAGAGGAACCAGTCATTAATTGACCACATGCATCAACTTTATAAACTAAACCATGCCATGTATCTGCTACATCTTATGCTTCAAAATGTTCAAATTCGCATGTAAAGATTTTATCAGCAGAGAACAAAGGAACTATAAAGTAACATCTATCTTGTCAGAATCCCTACGTGAAATCCTTTAGGTGAGGTGCGGACTCACTGCAACTTCTCAGATGGGATCTGTCACGGCTGATACACATGAAACTCTTCGTGTTGTTATTATGTCCACATTGGCCACCGCTTGTTCTGCACTCTGCGCAATCCTCTGCGGTCCAGTCCAACCAGAAACCAGGCTTCAAATGCTCCACATAGTTCCAGCTGATCATCTCAGAATCCAAAAACATGAGGAAACAGGGGAGTCCAATCAACAGATCTTTTTCCTCTCCTTTTCTATCCAATTGGTTTATGTTCGTTATAAGGGCGCAATTACAGACTCTCATATAGTGTAAGCTGATCTCCGACGAAAAATGCCGGTGTGCTATCATTATGACAAGCTCAGCTCAAGATAACACCCCACTTCCTTCAATGCCTTCGAGACGGGAACATGTTCAATATAAATTCTCAAGCTCAAGTTCCCTTCATCCCTAGAAAGCATTATATTGGAGGTAGATTCTTTGATAGTTATAAAGTGGTTGATGGATTCCACATCTTTAGAATTCTACGGTCATCCTTTTGAAGCAGGATTGTTTAAGAATGGGTACACCTCTTCAATCTTTTAAAGCTAAATATGCTTTTAGAGAAGCTAGTAGTCAGTGGATTGGATGGCAACATTTGTTCCTGTTCATACCGAAACGGTATTATGGATGTTTGTGACTGATTTTTCTTTTTAATTGTTAGATGTTTTATTTTCGGATTGTTACAGATGTATCCACTCTAGAGTGGTTTAATGAATTCAAATTTACCCAATAAAAAAAAAGAGTCGATGATGTGGAATAAACTATTTTGTGTGATGATGCTATGCTAATATGCTCTTAATTTTGGACTAGTGGCTAGTGGTGACCGAAGAACCTCGATCATTCCATGTTGACGCGGTCAGAAAAGTATTTACTGTAACTCTGGACCTTTTATAAGCAACCTTGCGGATGGAATCCTATTCTTCATCTGGCCAGGGGAACAAATCACCCCCTGTTTCCAGCGGTGAACCAGCCACAGGACCGGACACACCGTGAACCCGCCCTATCTCATCTTATTTCGCCCAATCCAGGCTTTTGTGAGACATCAGGCTTGAAGTTTCTCCACCCACTACTATTATATTCGGTTCAACACTCCCTTGTTTTCCGTCGTTCCTTCAAAATAGAAAAAAACTCTCGTTTTCCGCCGAACCGGTCTCTCAGGCTCCAACTTTTGACTTAAAAATTTAACCCATTTAAAGCGAAAACCATAGTATCATCCCGATTCTCTCCTCCAGGCTTAGAGGTCAGCCTTACGTTCCGGCTCTCAGCCGGCCATTGGTCTAAATTTCACCAAATGCACCAAGAAACAAGGCAAAAAAAGAAATGGAAGACAGCAGTAATAACAAGAAAAGGGTGGTAAAAAGATCGACAACATACCGCAATGGCCGTCGGTCACTACGTTGGAGCAAAAGCAGGCGAGGGACAAACTCGTGTTGGTTGTCCGGTACCCGCAGCGCCCGCCAGAGAGCTCGCAGCGATCGCACTTTTCCGAGATCTCGTTAGACCAGCCCAGCTGGAAGCCTTTCTTCAACACCCCTCCAAAGTCACTAGACAAAGCGCTCAAGTTTCCCCCGTTCGCCTCCTGAGAGAGGACCGGCGCCACCACAATATCTTGGCACTGCCGGACCAAATCGTATTCGTTGATGACCGACAAATCATCGTCGGTGAAGATGTAAGACGAGTTACCGCTGCTTCCGGAAAGGCAGGTTATTCGGTGGTCCGGTGGACCGTCGGAGCAGTCGAGAAAGAAGGTGAGGTTGGTGTCCAAGGAGGTGTAGTTCAGGTAGGAGGTGTAGTTCAGGAAGAAGGGGTTCATGAGGGTGGCGCTGGTGTCCAAGGAGGTGTAGTTCAGGAAAAAGGGATCCATGAGGGTGAGGTTGTGCCGGGGCCTCGGGCAGGTTCCGGCGGCGAGGACATCCGTGTCGGCAAGGGAGATGGTTTGGTTGTGGTAATCGATGTCGGTCACGGTATAATTGTTGAAGCCGAGAGAAAGGATTGGGGTGTCATCTTGGCAAATCAGCACAAATCCCGGGTACCCACAGTAGGTGGAAGGGTTGGTGGATAGATTCTGAGCTACCCAGAATGGGTAAGCGATAACCTGTTTGCCGCAGGTCAAGTTCGGACAGAATTGGGTCTGGGTTTTGTTCCCAGGGTAAGCATTGGGGGTGATGTGGAGGGATAGGAGGAAGAGGAGGAAGATGAGGAGGGGAGGAGGTGATGAGGGGATTCTACAAGGCATGGTTGATGCTTGATAAATGGGTTGGGCGAAGGATGCCTTAATGGGGAGGAGAGCTATATCATTCAGATATATAGTTTCTGCGTTTTGAATCGGTCATGCTGGGCAGGCTTTCCCTAAAGCTCCTGAGAAGATGGGCTAGGGAGGAAAACCAGAGCTAGGGAGGGAGGAAAACATGCCGCCGAGGTCGATAGAGAACTTTAGTCGAAGTTTTGACTGCTCCAACGAGTTAGTATCTTCTCTTTTTTTTAACAAAAAAAAAAAAAAAAAATCTTCTCTGTTGGGAAACCAAATGTAACCACGTACAGAGCTTCCACAAGATTTAACATGAGCAATAATGATAGACATATCGAGCAAAAGAAAAAAGATATATGCTCGTCCCAAGGGCTCATATTTTCCATATCATAAGTATGCCGCTGAGTGAGTCATTTGTCTTATTCACTATTAGTCTAGCATCAAAGTCTCCGGAGGCCGCCGAGCTTATTGACCATGCTTTTCATGCCACCTATATTTCTCACGAGACACGGCGGCGGAATGAATTGCATCTATATGGCAGAATATTTTGATAGACTTTTGTGGGCTGACTACGAGACGATTCATTCTTCTTCCCATAATATTTTATTTTTTAATTTTATTGGATGTACTCCTAAGTATGTTGACTTGTCCGTCTTACCAGAAAAATAAAAAAAAGTCTTCCCAACTGCCCATAGATAAAGATTTTACCTTTCTCACGCAAAAAATGATAGATCTCCAAACTCTTTTCATCTACTGCACAGATCTTGAAGGCGCCATTGCATAAACCAATGATGGATACGTGCAAAGAAAAATAAATCATTTCGTGTGAAAGACACAATCTCTGCCTGCCTATGAGATCTACGACGCTAGTAAACGTGGAGCAATTTGTTATTTTTTAAGAGCAATTTGTTATTTTTTAAGATGCTATGCAGCAATATTGTTCCGGTAACAATTTAGCAACCCACAAATCAGTTGTATTGACAACCTTGCCCATTGAAGCAATAATGTTACGGTAGCAATTTAGTAGCTCCCAAGGCAATAGAACTAGGATAGAAAATCTAGACAAAAGTCATGGGCGCGGGGCACAACCAAAAGCATCCTTTGATAGCTTTTCCAACTGTACTAGGTAACACGGTCATATATATATATATATATATATATATATATATATATATATATATAGCGACAACTCACACCATGCGCGCATGAGTACACCCAAAAGAGTCAAAAAGAAGTAGTCGAGAAGGGGTGGGGGAGCACACTCCGGACTCTCCTAGTAAAATTCTCCTGAATGGTGCGCCACATAGGAGGCAATCTAGTCAGTCGCACTGTTCGCCTTCCGATAAATATAGATAGCTCGGAAAGCTGTAAGCCCTCCTACAACCTCTTGTATATCCCATAGGAGCGGATGCCTATCCAAACGCTTGTACGTGCCTGTCAACACTCTCCTGATTCCAGTTGATCACCAGGGTTGCGTCACCTTCAAGATGGATACAGTTCGCCCCTAGAACCAATCTAGAAAAAAAAATGCCCTCCCATGCAGCTCTCAACTCTGCACCCCCCCTCCATCCATCAAGTTGACCCCTCACTGACTAGGGCCTGTAGGTTTCGAGCACCCACCCTCGTCCCTCCAGTCACACTCTACACCCTTCTGTCTATTGTCTCCCCAGTAGGAACTGGTAAGGCCAATATCCTCTTCGCCAGTTGCTCCCCAAAAGTTCTACGAACATGATCTACATCTCATCTTCTCTCCCTAGGTGCGAGCAAATCACATACCCTTCTTCTTGCTAGGCACTCTGGGTCAAACATGGTGGGCCATCGATCGAGAGGCAGCTCCAACACCCAATAATCCTCTAGCATGCCAACAGCTCGACTATCCCCAATGGCGCATCTGATCCATAGAGCATCATCGGAGCACAAGCGCAGATTTCTTGCCAAATGAAAGAACAACGACGTCCAGTGTGAAGGACCGATCCGGCCACCCGCTCTCCATACTTTGCCCTCATTAGTATACACCATAGGCTCTCAGGTTCCAAAAGATACCTAGCCACATGTTTGGTCGCATAATATCTCTCCTGGTTATCAGAGAATGAACACCCAAACCTCCCCACCTAGTCGACTCATAGATCACATAAGCAAGGAGGTGAGTGCAACACCCTCCCCCTCCTCGCCTCCCCCAAATAAAACTTCGGAACATCTACTCCAGAGACCTCAAAGATGCCATCTACACAATGGTGTTGTAAACTAGAATCGAGCTAATAACCGATCTGACAAGGGTGATCCTCCCTATCATTGATAAAGCACTCGCTTATCACCCCTCCAGCCTATGCCTCATGCTCTGCTCGATGGCTAAACAGTCCTAAAACACTAGGGTTTGCAATAGTTTTCGGGGCCCCAAAGCTTCATTCCACCTGAACCTAGAAAACAACTCTCTCTCTCTCTCTCTCTCTAGGCCCTTCCTTGAAACTTGAAAAAAAAAGCTATTGTTCCATCTTGGCCTGATTTGGTAGAAGAATATGACCTTGATCAGATTCAAAACTCTAGGACTTTACTGGCATATAACCCATATGGTGTATAAGTACAATATTTTTAAAAGCCAGGTTATTTTTAAAAATAAAATTTAATATTAATATTATATTATACTAGTGTTATATAAAAT
Organism: Phoenix dactylifera; assembly: GCF_009389715.1. NCBI lineage: Eukaryota > Viridiplantae > Streptophyta > Magnoliopsida > Arecales > Arecaceae > Phoenix > Phoenix dactylifera. The sequence goes on along the minus strand of NC_052395.1, from coordinate 20,474,375 downwards.
TCTAATAATATATAGATATAGTAAAATAGTATATTACTATAAAATAATAAGATCATAATCCAATCTATGTATAAAAGAAATAGAAAAGTATTTGATTAGGAGAATATTGGACATCTTGACTTTGTGCTAGACCGACCTCTTTAACCTCGGCCGTAATCGATGTGAATGATTTCAATGTAGACCGAGGTGCTATTCTGCTCGATGCAATAAAAATTAATAGTTACACCAGAGCTGCAATTAACACATGATCAGCGCAATTGTCACCACGTGCTACTCGCACGGAGTAGTTACTATGTCATTAATGCGCAACCAACTATCATTATGCAGTTATAGCACGTTACGCCAAATCAAGTAATGGACACTTATCTTACCTTATATATAGGAATGACTCGGGGATTCTCAGGTAAGCTATCACAGACATTTCAGCATATTTTCTTTCTTCTAGTGTTGCTCTAGATTTTTGACTTAAACATCGAAGAGTCTCCTGCCGGAAACTTTTCGGCAAGCAGACTTCTTTGCAGGTTGACCTCGGTTACAACCAGTCCCACTTTACTTCAGTCTCATCCGATCTCAGCTCACTTTGGTTCTTATCGATCTCAGCACACAACACGTGGATACCAATCTCAGCTCGGAATCTAGCAGCAATAGGATTAATTTTAGAACATATTTAAATGCAATATAACTAGATTAGTAGGGACTATACTTTCACTTTTAATTTAAGTTCATGATCATAAAAATAAAATAAAAATTAATAAAACATTACTATAATCTAATAACCCACAAAAAATATGGGCATGATATGATAATAGTAAAAATATTTTTCATTTAATTTCAGCATATATTAAGTAAATATGGTTATTAATAATAATTCTAATTTCTGTATTAATCTAGTAGTACTAATAAAATATTTTTATTTAATATCATTTAATAAATTATTAAGCTTCTTATTAATGATATTATATAGTTATATTTTGATAAATAACTATATTAAATAAGAGTCCCTGCACCCAATGAAAAATTCTGTGAAAGCATAATCTTTATTTTAGTGTGCGACGCGCATGTGCACGCGTGCGCAGGCGCTGTGCATTTGCGTGTTTGTGACTCAAACAGATATGGGCCCATTGGAATCCTTGAACCGCCCCCTCTGAACCCATTAAGACGGACACATTTACACAAAGCCCCTTAAGAGACGATGGCACGCCGTTTCCTTCGCGTTCTTCCTTCCTCTTCGTCCTCCTTCAGTTCGATCTCCTTTGTCTTCTTCTAGTCGAATATATGGCGACGAATTGAGGGCCTCTCTCCTCAAAACCGGAGCCGTCTCGACCGCCTCTACTTGCGAGTAGGTAATCCATTTGAACGGCCAAATCGACGGCGATTTCTTGTGAGCAGAGAAGCGGCGGCGGACGAAGAGCTCGGAGCTCAGGCGTTTTTGACCGAGAAGACATGTGGATAGGCAGATATGTTTAATGTTTCAGGTGAAGATATGCGGACATACTCATGAAAATATTTGTGCGGAAAAGAATATCTGCATATATGTATGTATGCGGAAGAACGCGCCTGAGTTCAATGAGAACATAATCTTTTTTTAAAATGCGGAACAATATCCGTATATATAAAAAAAAAACATGCCAATATCTGTCAGCGACCACGAGAAACAATTGTCATAGGGAGCGGAGATTCCGCGCATGGAGCGCATAGAATGTCTATGAGGAAATAATCCGCATTGAAATACTATGCGGACATCTTTGTCTGAGGTCCTACACGGATGCGCGCGCATATGCAAACTCATTAAAAAAAAGAGTACGCATAGCTTATCTATGCGTATGTAAATCTGCATAAAAGTCTCGTGGGACGACTGGCTTTTAGCCCGTGTGGACGGCGGGTTTATCTCCACGTGTAGGATCAAGATCCTATTCATTGATTTCCCTTGGCGGCGTAAGATGGAGCTAAGGAAGCCCGTGGATTGGCTTTGACCTCCTCATCCTCCTCCTCCACCACCACCGCCAGACGCCAGCATTTAGTGGTGGGAACAAAGGTAGGAGACGACTTTTTCAGCTCTTTCGACGACGGCTACATATGCCTGAAATAGAGAAGCTTCTGAAGAAGCTCAATAAGCTAGCAGAAAAGATACTCATATTATGCCTTATATTGCAACAACCTAAGACCCCTTTCAAAAATATTAGCCAAAAAATATTATTTGGATTTTTTGACCTTATATAAGTACTTAGGAGCTACCTATTGTATAGCTAATGTGGGATTAAACACACGTACACGCAGATCTTGACATACTCCACTATTTAAGCTCTGAAGTTTTTATTAAGATAAATATCCAAAATCCATTCAAATCCAATCATAAATACCATAATTTCCATCTAAATCCATGTTGCAGCATTCTTTAGTTCACAGAAGCTACCGGCTGGATCCACTCTAATATCATTTGTAATAACCCAGGATCTTACGTAAAAAGACAAGTCATAAGGTATTATTTAGATTTCTTGGTCCCGTATAAGTATTCAGGATCTACTTATTGCATAGCCGATATGGAAATAAATATATGTACATATAGATCCTCACATATGTGGTGGATATAGAATAGACCGAAATCCCGAAGCTTTTACCTACTCTCTCCAATGTTGTCATATTCAGCAAATGCATCTTAGTTTCCGGTACCAATATCTTCCATTCCCATCTTGTGGGATATATTTAGTTTTGAGTTTATTATATTACAGACTATTTGGGTTTAGGTATCAATTTGCAATTGAAATTTTACCAAATGATGTCAACCTAGTTTTTGCAAGGTTATTACGTTGGTGAAGGTGCAAGACCACTTACGTTGCTGATAAGGCATAGGATGTAGTTCTAAAGTGTATCTTCAAAGCAACTAAAGGAGCGGTTCTCAGTCGGGGGATTTCACTCCTAATAAATATTTCACCCTAAGTCAATGCACCATAGTTATACCATTACCAGGGCTTATCTAAATCGTACTCTTTAACGATTCTTAGAAAATGGAGTCTCTCTTCTTGCTCTCATCCTCTCCTCTGCATGTAGCGGGAAACTCCCTTGGCCAACGAGAGAGACGAAAGCGTGTCGAGAGAGAACTGAAATAGAAAAACTGGAAGAATTTTATCTTTACGTAGGGTATGTCCTGCTCATGCATAATCTTTTCCTGCAGCTGAATTAACTCCAAACTGTAAACTTCATATTACAAACTTAAAAGTGCATTTGTTGCACTTTAGTATTGCTATGCTTGCCTGTTCCCCACTAACATAATTTTCCTAGGTAAATCGCAATGAAATGAACAAGAAAATAATTGGAGTCACGTATATTGAAAAGGGGGAAAAAAACTCTTATAAATTGAATCTAATGCTCGCTGTTTGCTACTATTATCTATAATTGCCTCAGCCTTATTTTTGGTCCAAGTGATTTTGCTTTGTGAGTAACTAGATTCATTATAGTTCTAGCAGTGGGAAGAATGGAAATTGCAAGTGGACTTTCATGGTAGATTAGATGCGGGCAGTAATTCATATTGGAAGATTTCCCTAATTTATGGGAGATAGATCAATCACGCAGTTGATCGGGTTGAACTTTTCATTTCCTGATATTTTCTCTATTCGTTCTTTTTCTCTATTTATATTCAAAGAAAAACTGTAGAACATGAGAGTCAATCCAATAATGAGTCCAATCTGAATTGGACAGCAAAAGAAGGCAAAGAAAGTAAGTTAATGCAGAGCATCTTTTTTCTTTTCTTTTCTTTTCTTTGTAGGAGGATCCCATAGAAAATACAAGGTAGATAAAAAAACATTTCCTTTTTTGATGCTAAGGGAGACAAAAAGGAGCCATCCAGCAAAGCAAACTTTGAATATCACTTAAAGGATGAACGCAGCAATAGCTCACTGACCATATATACCTCTCCGTCTCAAATGGAGGGTCCATGGTCCGAGTCTTGAGTGGTGTTATCCCTCAATATTTCACCACGAAATATGGGTTGGAGTCCCCTCTTGGTAAAAATCCTAGGTTCCGAGTCATAGATCATGATGGGACCCCCTTCTAGCCTCAAAATGAATGAATGGAAGAATGAATTGAATGAATGGATGAACCTTAAAAAGAATGGATGGGCCTCAAAATGAATGAATGAGTGAATGAATGAATGAATGAATGAATGAATGAAAAGATCAAAGATAGGTCTATATGTGAGAACACAATGCAAACACCCATTATAGCTCTTATATGCAGCACATGCCCTGACCTATAATTCACATTATTCAAGGTGGTAGCAAACCAAATAGAAGCAAAATTGTAGCAGATAATATCTGTCTATATTTATTTCTACATACGAATCTAATGAACATTGATGCAATTTGAGTGTTCTACTATCCATATCCATATCCATATCTGTCTCAATGAAAAGCAGATGTGCACATGGTAGGTAGGTACCTCAATCATTTTACAAATATTCAGTTCTGTTTGCAGTCCTATTAAATCTGGTACAATTTCTATAAATGAAAAATAAGCGACGATATAAATATTTTTTTAACTTAATTACCTTTGATATAATGAAATTTTTAATTTGTTGGTTCATAAAGTTTAACTATCTAACTTATATCTACATTTATATCTATATCATTATTTGATTTGCATCTATATTCATTTAAAAGCAAATAAGGTATGAATTTTAGAATCCAATTGATATCCTCATCATTATCTATATCTGTTAAATAAAAAATGGGTATAGATATGAATATAATGATGTCTGATCCATATTTGATCAGTTTTCAGCCCTAAAACCAAATCGATTTTTTCTTGCTATATTCTTCCAAACTCAACGTTTCAAAAAGCATTATTAAGATCCATTTATATAATATAATATAATATAATATATACTTATTGCAACAATAGAAGCAGCAAAATAAATGAAACTAGATATGTTATTTCATGGCAGCTAGAATATGAGCTTAGAGATTATTATTTAACAAAGCTGAAAAATACAATGAGTTTTGCACCATAAGGAATGTAGGCCGATGAATCATTAGAATCATTGATGATTTTAATGAAAATGAACTATGGTCTTGGTGGCATTTGCAAGTCACTGATACTTCCTTCCAACATATTCACTACTCTACTTATTGATGGTCGATCTGCAGGCAGCATTTGTATGCACCACAACCCAACTATTATCATCTTTTTGGCAATCTCTTCGGTCTCATTAGTCACTCCACAAGCTTTTAGGGTATCATAATGATCGAGATGGTCATAAACCCAGTGTGGAAAATAAATTTCACTAGTATTCTTTGCTCTTGCATCTATATTTTTACGTCCACCGACCATTTCTAGCACCATCATTCCATAACTGTAAACATCAGATTTGCTAGAAACAACTCCAAAATTTCTAGAGAAGACTTCAGGGGCAATGTACCCAACCATTCCCCTCGCACCGACTACTGAAATGATGCTCTCTTTCGGAGGGCATAGTTTTGCCAACCCAAAATCAGAAATCTTGGGACAAAAATCTTGGTCTAGTAGGATGTTGTGGGGCTTGATATCAAAATGTACTATGCGTGTGCTGCACCCACGATGCAAGTACTCTAGTCCTCGAGCAATACCGACGGCAATCTCATATAATTTTTCCCAACCAAGTTTAATCTTTGCATCTGGTATCTCCGTGTATATAAATTTCTCGAGTGATCCATTTGGCATGAATTCATAGACAAGAGCTCTCTTCGACCCCTTCAAACAGAAGCCTAGCAGACAAACGATGTTTACATGGGAAGTTCTGCCAATGCTAACTACCTCATTGATAAATTCCTCGCCATTACCTTTGGACTCACCTAAGACTTTCACAGCTACCAGACGGCCATCACAGAGATTACCCTTGAACACATTACCATAACCACCTTGCCCTAACTTGTGACTAAAGGATTTGGTCATCCTCTTAATTTCTGAATACTTGTACCTTTTTGGCATCAAAGATCCATATTTATGTAGCAATTCTTCAACACTTTGCGCATTCTTTGAGTGGGACTTTCTGTAACGAAGAAGATAGACTAAAAGCAATAAGAACCCCAAAGATAATCCTGTTGCGGCAGTAATGGCACCTGCGAAGGAGAAAATGCATAACTGCCATTCGAATGTTCTATGGAAGTATTTCATACATTACTTCAAAACTTTAGCATTAATCTCATAATTTGCATATAAACACAAGCAACATTAAACATATCATTTCACATCTATAAAATTTTATGAGAACTCAAGGCTATAATCTTGAGAAAAAAAGCATCCAATGATTGAGATTTTGATATTAAGATTTTCCATCACGCGCTTGCTTTTAAAGTGATTAACTAATTATCACTACTTTACATTTGATTTTTCACACCTTTGGTCCACTATTTCCCGTTTGGTATACCTCTCATACTTATGTATGCTATAACTCTTAACTATAGCTTTTCACCACTTGGCAAATTGCCAATAATTTCGAGCAGAGTATGGCTATAGTTTTCTAGTTGTGTTTAAGCCAAAATCTTTTTAAACTATACAATTTAATCTGAAGGTCCTTATCATTTCCAATATGACGACCCATAACTCTTTTCTTGGATTTTTTATCACTCATTTCTTGGCCATAAATTATGTAGCACGGCCATAAGGAAAAAGCTCCTAGGGGTTTAACATGATGTCAGGAGGCTTGGGCTCTCTTAAAGTTGAGTTACGCCATTGAAATCTTGATGCAATTATCGTAATGAATAAGGTGGCAAACCCAGGAAATATGGAATAAGGTTCCATGAAGGGATTAAAGGAATTTAAAGTGCCTAGAGCTATTTGTCTTGCAGTCCTATAATTGGGAGTTGAGTTCAGTTTACAAGTGGATTGGCAAGGTTGACTTAAGTGAAATAAATAAAGATGACTTGGTTAGGTTTTTGAAACTCAGAGTAATGCTACAAGGGAGACATAGGGAACTTATAATTTATCGACATAAGGCTATTATAATCAATTGACACAACCATAGAGCACTCATAATATATAGACTCATGGAACCAGGCAAGATGGCAAGCCCTAGTATGAGGGGAGGGTGGATTATTGCTAGGCTATCCAAAGAGTATTAGGTAGATAATTTTCCAATCGGTACTTTGGATAATGCTTCATTTACTTCATTGAGTATCATGAATAAACAAACCAGAAAAAATATTGTTTAATGGAACGGAAGAAGACGAAAGCCTTAAAATGGTAGGTTTAGAGGTATGTTGGTTACCTATCATGATTCCCGTCTTCTTCGAATCGTGAGTTCCTGCAGCATCAGAAAACAATTACCTCCAACTGTTAGAACTCAACCCTCTTGATTAAAAAAAAATATACAATTACATCGTCTGTTATTGTAATACCCCCAAAAAAAAAAAAAAAAAAAAAAGAGGAAAGGGCGGATGGGCCGGCCCGAAAAGACCGGGCCCATCCCCCTTATTACGATCGTGCCCTAGGCACGATCGTGGAAGAAGAGGGGTGAAGGGGGTGGGGCGGCGGCGTGAGGGGAGGTTGGTCGTCGGGGGAGGCGACTAGCCGGAGGGGATCGAGCGCCGGAGAGGGAGATCCGGCCGGCCGCGGAGGGGGGGAAAGCCTTCCTCTTTCCTTCGGTGAAGACCCTCCATTTCTCCGCCGATTCCTCGCCGGAAAGGCTGCCGGAGCACCCATCGGACCGAGGTAAGCGTGGATCCTTTCTTTGCAATTCATTGCTTGGATTTTGGGTGGCTTTGGTGGGGATTTGGCCGGTGAGATCATCGAAGAAAGGTCCGAAACAGGATACCCCTGTTCGGCTCCTCTCTTCTAGATTCCGTCGCCGCCGGCTGCCGGGATTGGCCGGGATTCATGGCGGCGGGGTTGATCGGGTCTGTGTGAGGAGTTGAGTTTTATAATTTATTTGAAGATGGGGGATGGGGGATCCGAGGCCTTCTTCCTCGTGATCCCATTGTCTCCTCTCCCTCTCGCGTCGGCTGGCCACCAGCGGCGACGGTGACGGCGGCTGAGGGCCACTGGGGTTGCCGTCGGGTGGGGGCCGAGCCACTGCCAGTGGATTTCCGGTGGATGTTTGGAGGAGGGGAAGAGTGGTTCTTCCGTGGATGAAAGAGGAAGGGGGAAGGGAGGAGAGAAGTCTTGTCGAGATTGGAGAAGGGGGAGGAAATCATGCATGTTCTTGGGAGGAAGAAGAAGAAGAGATAGAAGAGGAGATCTCTTCTTCTCTCTTCCCCTTGTCCGGCCACCATCGCCGGCGACTGCAACAGTGGCGGCCGGCGATGGTTCGGCCAGTGGTGTTGTTGGGTTGGAGAAGGAGAGGGCACAACCACCATGGTTGTTGCCCTTGGATCAAAAAAGATTTGAGGGAGGGAGATGTATTCCCAACCATGAAGAGAGAGGGATCATCCCTTTCTTTTGGTCTCTTCACCGGGACCGGCCATCATCGCCGGCGTGGCAGCGGCCACGGCTGGCGACGACGTAGGCTGGTGGTACGGAGTGGGAGTCGGGCTATCCCGACTGCCCTAGATTTGGAGGGATTGAGATGTTTGGGGACCTGGTGATGGACCCCATAGTAGATGTGAATTATGGTTTAGAATATTTAAATATTAAATGATTTAGTTTGTGATTTATAATTGATGTTGTAGAGGAAGAGTCGGTGGTGCCAGGAGATTTTGATCAGGGGACTCAGCATCCCAGCGCGTAGGTTGTGATTCGGATCCGTGTTAGAGTCAGTCTACAATTTCAGTAAGAATCCCTACATCTGAGCACTTCTATGCATATATTGATTTATCGTTGGATTTATTTACGGTTTTGATGTTATTGCTTGTGAGTTGATATGATACATATGAGACGAATTTTTATCAACATATTTTCATTATTATGTTGTTATTGTTTATGAGTTGATGCGGCACCTATGAGGCGTGCATGTTGTTTATAATGAAAATATTGAGATAAATTCATTTGGGAAGAAATAACATATTTTTTGAAAATTTATGAAAATATGTGATGTGATGGGAATGTGATTGAACATGTAAAACTAGACATGTAATATGGGTTGGACTAACCTTGTCATGAGATAGCCTCTACGAGCTTATGCGTAGGATAGCGGCCACGAGCTGATGCGTGGGATAGCCTCCACGGGCTTACGCGTGGGATAGCCTCTACAAGCTTATGCGTAGGATAGCCTCCACGGGCTTACACGTGGGATAGCCTCTACGAGCTTATGCGTAGGATAGCCTCCACGGGCTTACGCGTGGGATAGCTGCCACGAGCTTATGCGTGGGATTTGTGCAGTCTTGGACTGGGACATGATCTTGGTTAGTCCAATGCCAGAAATGAAAAGTTTGAAAACTTTGGAATTTGAGTAATACGGGAATGGATCACATAATGTGAAAAAGGATTTGTGTATATGTACTGATTACATATATTTGTTGTTTGTTGAGCTTTTGAAATGATGAAATGATATATATATTTTGATACTTGATTATTTTATGATTTTGTTGTGTGTGGCTGTTGGGATTCTTACTGGGCTGGAAAAGCTCATACTACACTTCCATTTTTTTTCAGAGGCACTGGATTCGTAGAATCTGTCGGATGGGACAAGAAGTGAGCTCGAACTGGAGTCAGACTGCTAGATAGTTAGAAGTCAATTTATCTTTTATTTATGGACATTTGAAATTATGTAATAAATCAGTACATTGTAGCTGGATTTGATTGAATTACATCAATCTTTGATTTTGGCATATATGTGAATATTGTACCTTTTAGGCCTTGCATGATCTTTAGGGCACTGCTCTAGGGCTCATGCGGCCGGTCGCGTGCCGGACCCGGGTGACTGGGTTCGGGGCGTGACATAGTGGTATCAGAGCTTAAGGTTAAGGTATCCTAGGGTTTATGTTCAGGTGAGTATCAGTGGAGAATTATGATAGAAAAACTATCAGAGATTTGGTTTATAATCACTTGAGATTGTAACAAGAATGATATTATAATCTAAGGTTTAAGACCACTAGGAACTGTGGCCTTAGTGGCACTAAAGTTTGAGGTTTAAGATTATTGAAAAATGTGACCAGTTGGAATCTAAGCATATGTTTAAGATCACTAGGGATCGTGACAGAAATATATCATAGCTTAAGGTTATGATCACTTTGGACATGACAATTAAATTCAGTGCTTAAGCTGTAAGATCACTGAGCATTGTGATAAAATGTATGCATCGGTTTGGTTTTCGATGCATATTGAAGGAAAGTATAAATTATCTTTGATCATGATAAGAGAGGTTTAACCTAAGATAAGTGTAGGTCAACAATGGCATATCGAGTATACCATATTCAGATATTATTTAAATGATTTGAAAGTTCAAATTTGATGGGGGTTTTGATGTGATCATACTTTTGGTTTTGCTGCTAATTATTAGAGTGGGATTTGAACGTTGATTTAGTATTGGAGTAAGCTAAGGAGATTTCATAATATTGAAAGGAACGTTCTTCGAAGTTGAAAATGTATGTGGATTATATCTGGTGTTGGCATGTTGGATATTGCAAATAGGTCTATTTCCTATTGATGTATTTGATTATTTTGAGGCCATAGAGTATGCATATTGATGGGGGAATTCTAATTATTTGAATTCTCATGTTTGGATTGGGCTACTGGATTTTACTTATAATTGTAGAAGACTATTTGATGTGTTAATTTAAAACTCAAGCCTAGGTTTAAGATTTGAGCAGGGATCTTTTGTCATTGTTGATGAAGCCACTAATAAATGTCATATTGAGTAGAGACTTCGGTCATGAGATGCTTACATGAATTATCATATATAGCATTACTGATGGATGTTAAGAATCTTGGTGAAGGAAGATCTGGAGATCGATCGAGTTAAATTCTAGTGTATTGGCTCAATGACTTCTAAACCATTGAATTTGAAGTAAATTCTGTTGGAAAGAAAATCAATGTAGATCTTCTAATTAAATTGCTAAAGGAATACAAGAATTACCTCCCTTTAAATTAAACTTAGATATTTTGGATTCTAAGAAGGTTGTGGAGATCACATAGTGACCTTAAACTTGACTAAAGGATCGGGGGTTAGTTATGGTATGTACACTCTATATAAATTGAGGACAAAAAGATCTAAAGGTTTTGCTCTAGTTCTACTTGGAAATTTGAAATTTAGAGTTTCTTAGTCTCAATGCAAAGTGATACTTTAGTCAGAAATCATTTTGTGACTTTAAAGAATTAAATGAATTAAATCAGAGTGTGCAGCGGAAGTGTGGTGGTTTGACTTATTTTGAAACTGGTTAAGATCATTAATATTTGATCTAAAAGGCATCATGATGAAATACTTGAGTTAGTTTCAGGAGAATGTTGTTGATTCTATGGATCTCTTATTTGTTGGAATGATGTGGGAGAAAGAAAAGAAAAATAATTATAGAATATTAAGAGCATTTGATACTAAAGATTTCTCCTATTTTTCTTAAGACAATCATGATCTCTATGTAGAATCAAGGGAAATTAATTTCTTTGGGATATAATTATGGCATTTTAATCCAAGGTTGGGAGTTTGGAATTCTTTTGAAGGAGATCAAAAGAACTTACTATGTGTGGTAAATAAGAAAGGATCAAGTTGTAAGATGCTGTGATTTTTGTATGTCAAAATCTTATGAGTAGGTACTCCGAGAGGGAGATTATTTGAGATCTCAGGGATGATATGATGGATGTATATTTTTTTTTTTAAAGTTTGAGGCTTCAAGTAAGTTAATTTCGAGGACGAAATTTTTTTTAAGGGGGAGAGTATGTAATACCCCCCCCCCCCAAAAAAAAAAAAGAAAAAAAAAAGAGGAAAGGGCGGATGGGCCGGCCCGAAAAGACCGGGCCCATCCCCCTTATTACGATCGTGCCCTAGGCACGATCGTGGAAGAAGAGGGGTGAAGGGGGTGGGGCGGCGGGGTGAGGGGAGGTTGGTCGTCGGGGGAGGCGACTCGCCGGAGGGGATCGAGCGCCGGAGAGGGAGATCCGGCCGGCCGCGGAGGGGGGGAAAGCCTTCCTCTTTCCTTCGGTGAAGACCCTCCATTTCTCCGCCGATTCCTCGCCGGAAAGGCCGCCGGAGCACCCATCGGACCGAGGTAAGCGTGGATCCTTTCTTTGCACTTCATTGCTTGGATTTTGGGTGGCTTTGGTGGGGATTTGGCCGGTGAGATCATCGAAGAAAGGTCCGAAACAGGATACCCCTGTTCGGCTCCTCTCTTCTGGATTCCGTCGCCGCCGGCTGCCGGGATTGGCCGGGATTCATGGCGGCGGGGTTGATCGGGTCTGTGTGAGGAGTTGAGTTTTATGATTTATTTGAAGATGGGGGATGGGGGATCCGAGGCCTTCTTCCTCGTGATCCCATTGTCTCCTCTCCCTCTCGTGTCGGCTGGCCACCAGCGGCGACGGTGACGGCGGCTGAGGGCCACTGGGGTTGCCGTCGGGTGGGGGCCGAGCCACTGCCAGTGGATTTCCGGTGGATGTTTGGAGGAGGGGAAGAGTGGTTCTTCCGTGGATGAAAGAGGAAGGGGGAAGGGAGGAGAGAAGTCTTGTCGAGATTGGAGAAGGGGGAGGAAATCATGCATGTTCTTGGGAGGAAGAAGAAGAAGAGATAGAAGAGGAGATCTCTTCTTCTCTCTTCCCCTTGTCCGGCCACCATCGCCGGCGACTGCAACAGTGGCGGCCGGCGATGGTTCGGCCAGTGGTGTTGTTGGGTTGGAGAAGGAGAGGGCACAACCACCATGGTTGTTGCCCTTGGATCAAAAAGGATTTGAGGGAGGAGATGTATTCCCAACCATGAAGAGAGAGGGATCATCCCTTTCTTTTGGTCTCTTCACCGGGACCGGCCATCATCGCCGGCGTGGCAGCGGCCACGGCTGGCGACGACGTAGGTTGGTGGTACGGAGTGGGAGTCGGGCTATCCCGACTGCCCTAGATTTGGAGGGATTGAGATGTTTGGGTACCTGGTGATGGACCCCATAGTAGATGTGAATTATGGTTTAGAATATTTAAATATTAAATGATTTAGTTTGTGATTTATAATTGATGTTGTAGAGGAAGAGTCGGTGGTGCCAGGAGATTTTGATCAGGGGACTCAGCATCCCAGCGCGTAGGTTGTGATTCGGATCCGTGTTAGAGTCAGTCTACAATTTCAGTAAGAATCCCTACATCTGAGCACTTCTATGCATATATTGATTTATCGTTGGATTTATTTACGGTTTTGATGTTATTGCTTGTGAGTTGATATGATACATATGAGACGAATTTTTATCAACATATTTTCATTATTATGTTGTTATTGTTTATGAGTTGATGCGGCACCTATGAGGCGTGCATGTTGTTTATAATGAAAATATTGAGATAAATTCATTTGGGAAGAAATAACATATTTTTTGAAAATTTATGAAAATATGTGATGTGATGGGAATGTGATTGAACATGTAAAACTAGACATGTAATATGGGTTGGACTAACCTTGTCATGAGATAGCCTCTACGAGCTTATGCGTAGGATAGCGGCCACGAGCTGATGCGTGGGATAGCCTCCACGGGCTTACGCGTGGGATAGCCTCTACGAGCTTATGCGTAGGATAGCCTCCACGGGCTTACGCGTGGGATAGCTGCCACGAGCTTATGCGTGGGATTTGTGCAGTCTTGGACTGGGACATGATCTTGGTTAGTCCAATGCCAGAAATGAAAAGTTTGAAAACTTTGGAATTTGAGTAATACGGGAATGGATCACATAATGTGAAAAAGGATTTGTGTATATGTACTGATTACATATATTTGTTGTTTGTTGAGCTTTTGAAATGATGAAATGATATATATATTTTGATACTTGATTATTTTATGATTTTGTTGTGTGTGGCTGTTGGGATTCTTACTGGGCTGGAAAAGCTCATACTACACTTCCATTTTTTTCAGAGGCACTGGATTCGTAGAATCTGTCGGATGGGACAAGAAGTGAGCTCGAACTGGAGTCAGACTGCTAGATAGTTAGAAGTCAATTTATCTTTTATTTATGGACATTTGAAATTATGTAATAAATCAGTACATTGTAGCTGGATTTGATTGAATTACATCAATCTTTGATTTTGGCATATATGTGAATATTGTACCTTTTAGGCCTTGCATGATCTTTAGGGCACTGCTCTAGGGCTCATGCGGCCGGTCGCGTGCCGGACCCGGGTGACTGGGTTCGGGGCGTGACAGTTATTCTATAAATATTCTGTCAAAACAAGCATTTTTCATGAACAGAGACGTGCATACAGAATTGTGCTTTTAGACAAAACTAAAAAGAAGGAATGAGAAACCATACAATATTGCTAGAATTAGTAGGGACACAAATACAAAGAAGTGAAGTCCCTAGATCTTTCAATGATATCCACTGGAAGTATGATGTTGGTGTCTACTCTTTTTCGATTATCATTGCATTGTCTTTTACATTTAGAAGTGGAATTTCTATTTTAAGTAAAATGATGTCAAAACTTTAGTGGAATTTCTACGGTCATCCTTTTGATGCAGGATTGTTTAAGAATGGGTGCAGGATTGGATAGGAACATACGTTTCTGTTCATACAGGAATTGTATTATGGATGTTTGTGACCGATTGTCTTTCTTAATTGTTAGATATTTTATTTTCAGATTCTTATAGATGTATCTACTCTAGATTTGTTTAATGAATTCGAATTTACCCAATAAAAAAATGAATCTACGGTGTGGAACAAACTATTTTGTGTGATGATGCTATGCTAATATGCTCTTAATTCTGGAGTAGTCGCTAGTGGTGACTTCCAAAATGAATCTTGGCTTAGAGGTCAGCATACGTTCGCGTTCCGGCTTCCAGCCGGCCATTGGTCTAAAATTGACCAAATCCACCAAGGAACAAGACAAAAAGAAAAAAAAAGGGAAGACAGCAGCAATAACAAAAAAAGGGGGGTAAAACGATCGACAACATACCGCAAAGGCGGTCGGTCACTCCGTTGGAGCAGAAGCAGGCGAGGGACAAACTCGTCTGGGTTGTCTGGTACCCGCAGAGCCCGCCGGAGAGCTCGCAGCGATAGCACTCTTCCAATGTCTCGTCTGACCAGCCCAGCTGGAAGCCTTTTTTCAACACCCCTCCAAAGTCACTAGACAAAGCGCTCAAGTTTCCCCTGTTCACCTCCTGAGAGAGGACCGGCACGACCACAATATCTTGGCACTGCAGCACCAAATCGTATTCGTTGATGGCCGACAAATCATCGTCGGTGATGATGTAAGACCGGTTACTGCTGCTTCCGGAAAGGCAGGTTATTCGGCGGTCCGGTGGACCGTCGGGGCAGTCGAGAAAGAAGGTGAGGTCGGTGTCCAGGGAGGTGTAGTTCAGGTTGGGGGTGTAGTTCAGGTTGGGGGTGTAGCTCAGGAAGAAGGTGTCCGAGGTGGTGTAGTTGAACTTGTTGATGAGGGTGAGGTTGTGCCGGGGCCTGGGGCAGGTTCCGGCGGCGAGGACATCCGTGTCGGCAAGGGAGATGGTTTGGTTGTGGTAATCGATGTCGGTCACGGTATAATTGTTGTGGCCGAGAGAAAGGATTGGGGTGTCATCTTGGCATATCAGCATAAATCCTGGGTACCCACAGTAGGTGGAAGGGATGGTGGATAGATTTGGAGCTAGCCAGAATGGGTAAGCGATATCCTGTTTGCCGCAGGTCGAGTTCGGACAGAGTCCGGTCGGGGGGTTGTTCCCAGGGTACGCGTTGGTGGAGATAAGGAGGGATAGGAGGAAGAGGAGGAAGATGAGGAGGGGAGGAGGTGATGAGGGGATTCTACAAGGCATGGTTGATACTTGATAAATTGGTTGGGCGAAGGATGCCTTAAGGGGGAGGAGAGCTATATCATTCAGATGGTTTCTGCATTTTGAATCGGTCATGTTGGGCGGGCCCAGCAGCTGCTGAGAAGATGAGCTAGGGAGGAAAACAAGGGCATTATTGAAGGGGGTAAACATGCCAACGAGGTCGATAGAGAACTTTAGTCGAAGTTTTGACTGCTCCAACGAGTTAGTATCTTCTCTTTTTCTTAACACAAAAAAAAAAAAAAAAATCTTCTCCGTTGGGAAACCAAATGCAACTGCAGAGCTTCCACAAGATTTAACTGTAACATGAGCAATAATGATAGACATATTGAGCAAAAGAAAAAAAGATATATGCACGTCCCAAGGACTCATATTTTCCGTATCTTAAGTCATTTGTCTTATTCACTATTAGTCTAGCGTCAAAGTCTTCAAAGGCAGCCGAGTTTATTCACTATTAGTCTAGGATCAAAGTCTGACTAGAGACTAAGCGGTTCTACCACAACAAAAAAAAAAAAAAAAAAGGTCTTTCCAACCATCCATGGATTCGGATTCTATCTTTGGCACGAAAAAGATGATAGGTCTCGAAACTCTTTTCATCTACCTACACAGGTTTGAAGGCACTATTGCGCAATCCAATGATGATTCATGTAAAGAAAAGTAAACCGTTTTATGTGAAAGACAATCCCTTCCTGCCTACGCGATCTCCGACGCTATTAAACGTGGAGCAATTTGTTATTTTTCAAGACGCTATATAGAATGTACCCAAAAAAAAAAAAAACGTAGCAATTTAGCAACCCACAAATCAGTTGTATTGACAACCTTGCCCAATGAAGCAATATTGTTACGGTAGCAATTGAGTAGCTCCCAGGGCAGTAGAACTAGGATGGAAAATCTAGCCAAAAGTCATGGGTGCGGGGCTCAAAACCATGAACATCCTTTGATGGCTTTTCCAACTGTGCCGGGTAGCACGGTCAAATATTTTCCAAGTATATCTAAAATATTCATATTTTTAATATATTTTATTTTCCATCTCATCATTTATTTTGTTCCTTTTTCAAGTCATATATTTTTGATATAATAATTTACCCTGGTCTCATTTGTTTTTTTTTTTTAATAACGGCAGCTCAAACGCAACAAGTGTGAATACGATCAACAAAATTAGAAAAAAGATATCACACAATGGCTCAAGCATGGGCACGTGGTTTGTCCAAAAAAAAATCTTTGATCCAGTCTGTAGCATCATTTGCCTCTTTAGGTGGTCTGATAGGAACTACACACTCTCAAAAGCCTGCAGATGCAATGAAGCAGCAGCAGTATACAACCATTGTAGCCGGTCTCCTTCATTTTCTTCTCTCACAAATCATAAAGGAATCTTTCAGAAAAGCTTTCTCATTTTTAGAAATCATCATGCCTCCATATCATCTAACGTCGCCCATCAGGATCGGCGGTCATCTACCTCGACGTACCAAATGTGCTCTCCCACCTTGTACCAAAAAATAATAAAAAAAATGGCACTCTTTTTCACCATTCGACCTATAAAATAATACAAGCACAAATCTTATATTAATCAACCTAATTGATAAAAAAAAGTAATCTGAACGCATTTCTTGAACTGAACAAATAATATATAACAGCCTATACTCTTTTGGTCCTTATCTCTCTGAACTGGATTCCAGTTTTTGGGAAACAAGAAATATATAATATTTTAATGAAAGGGAACTACTTAGGGTCGTCATTAAACTATTGAAGTTGAATTTCATGCATTTAGAAAATATAAAATATATAAATAAATCTACTTCATCCTATTAACTTGAGTTTTTAGAATAAATAGTGATTTTAACTTGGTATCAGAGAAGTCCGGCCCACATGTGAGGAAGAATGTAAGAAAATATAAAATAAATAAATAAACCTATCTTATCCTATCTTGATTTCAACAAGTATGAAGGCGATGAAGACACTATTCCAATTGGAGAGTAGAGAATGGTAGAAACCGAACTGCCGAAGCCATGAGCTGGGAGGTTCCCATCCAGCCTTCCGCTCTTAGATCTAAACAATAATTCACTCATCCTATTTCACCCAGGGCCAACCCGAGCTCTAGGCGACCGAGGCGGTCGCCTAAGGCCTTGGACCAATGGAAGGCCTCCGGGAGCAGAAGCTGGCTACAAGTCTTCCCCCTTGATGGAAGGAAGGTGGAGGGTTTCCTAGCCTGCAGAGGGGCAATTGGGGAAGTTGGGGACAATAGTTTTGTTTTGGGTGGATGGAGAGAGAGAGAGAGAGAGAGAGAGAGAGAGAGAGAGAGAGAGAGAGAGGAGGGATTTGGTTGGCTTGATACACGCCTGAAGCCACTCTTATCTTTCATCCCTTCTCTTTTTTGGTTTTGGTCTTGGTTTTCCTTCCCTCACAAGTCATTACTCCTGATCCAGCTGGGCCATCAGGAAGAAAGATAGGGGGATTGGAGATGGACTTCTTGGAGGGTGGAGATTCTTTTAATTTTCTCCTCTCTGTTTCTTCTCCCCTCTTGGGTGGTAGAGAGAGAAAAGGAGGGAGGGGGTTGAATGGCTGCTGTGCCGTGATGTTGCAGTTGCTGCTTAGGTGCTCACTTGAAGGGGGAGATGGTCTTTAGCAAAAGAAAAGGAGGGAGGGGGGGGGGGGGGGGGGGGGGGGGGTTGAATGGCTGCTGTGCCGTGATGTTGCAGTGGCTGCTTGGGTACCCACTTGAAGGGGAGATGGTGGGATGGGACTTTTATTAATTAGATGGAGTGAATTTTCCATAATGACCCTAGTGAATTTTCCATAATGACCCTAGTGAATTTTCCATAATGACCCTACTTTTTCTTATAGAGAGGTCCTTTCGGACAAATTCTTTGATGCTTGACATGATAAACAGTATTGCCTAGAACAGTTTCATGGGCTTTTTTTTAAAGTAATCTTTTTTTTTTACTTTTATTCAAAAATTATATTAAACTGAAGAGGCTTTTTGTCTATCTTTATTAGATTCATGCATCTTTGTTGAAATAGTGTACTTGACAAAAATTTATTTCCATAACATTTTTTTAAGTATTTTATATTTATTAAAAAAAATATTATTTAAAAAAAGAGGCCTCATTTACTGAATTCACCTTAGGCCCTCAGATGTATTGGGCCACCCCTAGTTTCACCTAATCCAACAAGATATAAAATAAAAGCCACGGTCAAAAATGCCTTAAGGACAATAAATTGCAAAGCTGGTCGCACGGGTCCATCTGGGTGGGACGTAGTTGAAACACCCAAGTAGCGTCGCTGGTTTGGTTGTAGTTGCAACGACGACCTGTGCACGCAACGGTCCTAAAACACTAGGATTTGCAATAGTTTTCGGAGCCCTAAAGCTTTATGCCACCAGAACCTAGAAAACAACTCTCTCTCTCTCTCTCTCTCTCTAGGCCCCTCCTCGAAGACTTGGAACAAGAAAAAAAACTATTATTCCACCTTGGCCTGATCTGGCAGAAAAATATAACCTTGATCAGATTCAGAATTTTAGGACTTTACTGGTATATAACCCATATGATGCATAGTTACAATATTTTTAAAAGCCTAGTTAATTTTTTAAATAAAATTTAATAGTATATTATTATAAAATAATAAGATCATAATCTAATTTAAGAAACTTTCCGACAAGCGGACTTTTTTGCAGGTTGACCTCGGTTACAACCAGTCCCACTTTATCTCAGTCTCAACCGACCTTAGCTCACTTCGGTTCTTACTGACCTCAACACACAACTAGCAGATACCAGCCTCAGCTCGGAATCTAGCAGAAACAGTATTGGTTTTAGAAAATATTTAAATGCAATATAGCGAAATTAGTAGTGTTTATACTTTTATTTTTAATTAAGTTAATGATCATAAAAATAAAATAGAAATTAATAAAGCATTACTATAATCTAATAACCTGCAAAAAAACGTGGTCATGGCATAGTAACAGTGAAAAATACTTTTTATTAATTTCATCATACATTAAATAAATATACTTATTAATAATATCACTAATTTCTATATTAATCTAGTAGTACTAATAAAATATTTTTTATTCAATATTGTTTAATAAATTATTAAGCTTCTTATTAATGATATTATATTGTTATATTCTGATAAATAATTATATCAAATAAGAGTCCATGCCCAATGAAAAATTCTGTGAAAGAAAAATTTTTATTTTAGTGTGCGACGCGCATGTGCTGTGCGTTTGCATGTTTGTGACCCAAAACAGACCGGACCCATTGGAATCCGTGAATCGACCCCCCTGAACCCATTAAGATGGAAACGTTTACACAAACGACGTCGTTTTCTTCGCCTTCTTCCTCCCTCTTCGTCCTCCTTCAGTTCTTTCTCCCTCCACTGGTGAGTAGGTAATCCGTCTGAACGGCCAAATCGAGGACTATTTCTTGTGAGCGGAGAAGCGGCGGTGGACAAAGAGCTCGGAGCTCTGGCTTTTTTCCCCTGGGAAGACGTGCGGATAGGCATATATTTTTAATGTTTTAGTGAAGATATGCGGACGTACTCAGAAAACTATTTGTGCGGAAAAGAAAATCTACATATACGTATGTATGCGGACGTGCGCACCTGAGCTCAAGGAGCACATAATTTTTTTTTTAAAATCCGGAACAATATCCGTATATATATAAAAAAAAATGCCAATATCTGTCAGCGACCACGGGAAACAATTGTCCCAGGGAGTGGAGATGCCGCGCAGGGGGGCGCATAGATAGTCTATGAAGACGTAAATAGATAGTCTACGCAGATGCGCGCATATTTGCAAACTCATTACGAAAAGAAGCACGCATAGCTTACTATACGTATGCAAATCCGCATAAGAGTCTCGTGAGACGACTGGCTTTTAGCCCGTGACAGAGGGCGTGGACAGCTAGTTTATCTCCACGTGTAGGGTGAAGATCCTATTCATTGATTTCCCTCGGTGGGGTAAGATGGAGCTAAGGAAAACCCAGATCCCAATGCCCAATCCACGGGCTTTGACCTTCTCATCCTCCTCCTCCACCATCGTTACCGGCGTTTGGCGGTGGAAGAAACAGATGGCGGTGGGAATAGAGGCAGGAGACGGGACTTTTTCAGCTCTTTCGACGACAGCTGCAGAGACCTGAAATAGAGAAACTTCTGAAGAAGCTCAATAAACCACTAGAAAAGATACTCATATTTTGACTTATATTGCAACAAACTAGGACCTCTCCAGAATAATATTAGCCAAAAAATATCATTTGATTTTTTTGGGTCTTATAAATGTATTTAGGAACTATCCATTGCATGGTTGATGTGAGATTAAATATACACACATGTGGATCTTGACATACTCTGCTATTTAAGCTCTGATGTCCTAAGATAAAATCCAAAATCCATTCAAATCCAATTATAAGTATCATAAATTCAATCTAGACCCATACTACAGTATTCTTTAGTTTACAGGTTTATTGGCAGGATCCACTCTAATACTATTTGTAACAACTTAGGATATTATGTAAAAAGGCAAGCCATAAGATATTATTTAAATTTCTTGGTTCTGTATAAATATCCAAAATCTGCTTATTGCATAGCCGATGTGAGAATAAACACATGCACGTACACATCATCACATATAGGGTGGATATAGAATAGACCGAAATCATGGAGCTTTTACCCATCCTCTCTAATGCCGTCATATTCGGTAAATGCATCTTAGTTGTCAGTACCAACATCTCCCGTTCCCATCTTGTGGGATATATTTAGTTTTGAGTTTATTATATTACAGACTATCTGGGTTTAGGTATCAATGTGCAATTGAAATTTTACCAAATCATGTCAACCTAGCTTTTGCAAGGTTGTTGCGTTGGTGAAGGTGCAAGACCACTTACGTTGCTAATAAGGCAAGGGATGTAGTTCTCAAGTGTGTCTTCAAAGCAACTAAAGCAGAAGGCGGCTCTCAGTCGGGGGATTTCATTCCTAATAAATATTTGACCCCAAGTCAATGCACCATAGCTATACCATTACCAAGGCTTATCTAAATCGTAGTCTTCAACAATTCTTAGAGAATAGTATCTCTCTTCTTGCTCTCATCCTCTCCTCTTGCATGTAGCGGGACACTCCCTTGGCCAGCGAGAGAAATGAAAGCGTGTCGAGAGAGAACTGAAATATTAAAGCTGAGAGAGTTTTATTTTTATGTAGGGTTTGTCTTGCTCATGCCTAATTTTTTCCGACAGCTGTATTAACTCCAAATTGTAAACTTCATATTACAAACTTAAAAGTGCATTTGTTGCACTTTAGTATTGCTATGCTTGCCTGTTCCCCATTAACATAATTTTCCAAGGGTAAATCGCAATGAAATGAACAAGAAAAGGGGGAAATACTCTTAAAAATTGAATCTAATGCTCACTGTTTGCTACTGTTATCTATAATTGCCTCAGCCTTATTTTTAGTCCAAGTGATCTTGCTTTATGAGTAACTAGATTCATTCTAGTTCTAGCAGTGGGAAGAATGGAAATTGCAAGTGGACTTTCATGTTAGATTAGATGAGGGTAGTAATTCACATTGGAAGATTTGCCTCATTTATGGGAGATAGAACAATCAAGCAGTTGATTGGATTGAACTTTCCTTTTCTTTTCCTGATATTTTCTCTGTTCATTCTTTTTCTCTACTTATATTCAAATAAAAACTGTAGAACATAAGAGTCAATCCAATAATGAGTCCGATCTGAATTGGACAGCAAAAGAAGGCAAAGAAAGCAAGTTATTGCAGAGCATCTTATGTTTTTCTTTTCTTTTCTTTTTAGGAGTATCCCATAGAAAATGCAAGGTAGATAAAAAACAATTCGTTTTTTGATGCTAAAGGAGGCAAAAGGGAGCCATCCAGCAAAGCAAACTTTGAATATGACTAAAACGGTGAACGCAGCAATAGCTCACGGACCATACCTCTCCGTTTCAAATGGAGGGTCCATGGTCCGAGTCTTGAGTGGTGTTATCCCTCAAGATTTCACCACGAAATATGGGTTGGAGTTCCTTCTTGGTAAAAAATCCTAGGTTCCGAGTCCTAGATTATGATGGGACTCCCTTCTAGCCTCAAAATGAATGAATGGAAGAATGAATTGAATGAATGGATGAACCTCAAAATGAATGAATGAGTGATTGAATGAATGAATGAATGAATGGAAAGATCAAAGAGAGGTCTATATGTGAGAACATAATGCAAACACCCAATATAGCTCTGATTTGCAGCACATTCCCTGACCCATAATTCGCATTATTCAAGGTGGTAGCAAACCAAATAGGAGAAAAATTGAAGCAGATAATATCTGTTTGTGTTTATTTCTACATACGAATCTACCGAACATCGATACAATTCGGTTGTTCTACTATCCTTATTCATATCTATATCTGTCTCAATGGAACGCAGATGTGCATATGGTAGGTAGCTACCTCAATCATTTTACAAATATTCAGTTCTGTTTGTAGTCCTATTGAGTCTTGTACAATTTCTATAAATAGAAAACAAGAGACAATATAAATATTTTCTTAACTTAATTATCATTGATATAATAAAATTTTTAATTTGTTGGTTCATAAAATTTAACTATATGACTTATATATGCATTTATATCCATATCATATTCAATTTGCATCTATATTCATTTAAAGCAAATAAGATATGAATTTTAGAATCCAATTGATATTCTTATCATTATCTATATATGTTAAATAAAAAATGGATATAGATATAAATATAATGATGTTTGATCCATATTTGATCGTTTTCAGCCATAAAACCAAATTGATTTTTTTTCTTGCCATATTCTTCCAAACTCAAAGTTTCAAAAAGCACTATTAAGATCCATTTATATAATATAATATAATATATACTTATTGCAACAATAGAAGCAGTAAAATAAATGATATTAAACATGTTATTTCATAGCAGCTAAAATATGAGCTTAGAGATTATTATTTAACAGAGCTGAAAAATACAACGAGTTTTGCACCATAAGGAATATAGGTTGATGAATCATTAGAATCGTTGATGATTCTAAAATGGAAATTAACTATGGTCTTGGTGGCATTTGCAAGTCACTGATGCTTCCTTCCAACATATTCACTACTCTACTTATTGATGGACGATTTGCAGGTAGCATTTGTATGCACCACAACCCAACTATTATCATCTTTTTGGCAATCTCTTCAGTCTCACTAGTCACTCCGCAAGCTTCTAGGGTATCATAATGATTGAGATGGTCATAAATCCAGTGTGGAAAATAAATTTCACTAGTATTCTCTGCTCTTGCATCTATATTTTTACGTCCACCGACCATTTCCAGCACCATCATTCCATAACTGTAAACATCGGATTTGCTGGAGACAACTCCAAAATTTCTAGAGAAGACTTCAGGGGCAATGTATCCAACCGTTCCCCTTGCACCAACTACTGAAATGATGCTCTCTTTCGGAGGGCATAGTTTTGCCAACCCAAAATCAGAAATCTTGGGACAAAAATCTTGGTCCAGTAGGATGTTGTGAGGCTTAATGTCAAAATGTACTATGCGAGTGCTACACCCACGATGCAAGTACTCTAGTCCTCGAGCAATACCGACTGCAATCTCATATAATTTTTCCCAACCAAGTTTAATCATTGCATCTGGTATCTCCGTGTATATAAATTTCTCAAGCGATCCATTTGGCATGAATTCATAGACAAGAGCTCTCTTCGACCCCTCTGAACAAAAGCCTAGCAAACAAACGATGTTTACATGGGAAGTTCTGCCAATGCTAACTACCTCATTGATAAATTCCTCACCATTATCTTTGGACTCACCTAAGACTTTCACAGCTACCAGACGGCCATCACAAAGATTACCCTTGAACACATTACCATAACCACCTTGCCCTAACTTATGACTAAAGGATTTGGTCATCCTTTTAATTTCTGAATACTTGTACCTTTTTGGCACCGAGGATCCATATTTATGTAGCAAGTCTTCAACACTTTGTGCATTCTTTGAGTGAGACTTTCTGTAACGAAGAAGATAGACTAAGAGCAATAAAGACCCCAGAGATAATCCTACGGCGGCAGCAATGGCACCTGCGAAGGAGGAAAGGCATAACTACCATTTGAATGTTCTATGGAAGTATTTCATACATTACTTCAAAAATTTAGCATTAACCTCATAATTTGCATATAAACACAAGCAACAATAAACATATCATTTCACATCTATAAAATTTTATGAGCATTCAAGCCTATAATCTTGAGAAAAAAGTTATCCAATGATTGAAATTTTGATATTAAGATTTTCCATCATGCGCTCGCTTTTAAAGTGATTAACTAATTATCATTACTTAACATTTGATTTTTCACCCCCTTGGTCCACTATTTCCCCTTTGGTATACCTCTCATACTTATGAATGCTATAACTCTTAACTATAGCTTTTGACCACTTGGCAAATTGCCAATAATTTCGAGCAGACTATGGCTATAGTTTTCTAGATGTGTTTAAGCCATGACTCTTTTTAAACTATACAATTTAATCTGAAGAAGTCCTTATCATTTCCAATATGATGACCCATAACTCTTTTCTTGGATTTGTTATCACTTATTTCTTGGCCATAAATTATGTAGCAATTGGCCATAAGGAAAAAAGCTTCTAGGGGTTTAACATAATGTCAGGAGGCTTGGGTTCTCTTAAAGTTGAGTTACGCCATTGAAATCTTGATGCAATTATCGTAATGAATAAGGTGGCAAACCCAGGAAATATGGAATAAGGTTCAATGAAGGGATTAAAGGAATTTAAAGTGCCTAGAGTTATTGTCTTGCAGTCCTATAATTGGGAGTTGAGTTCAGTTTACTAGCGAACTGGCAAGGTTGACTTAACTGAAAGAAATAAAGATGACTAAGTTAGGTTTCTGAAACTCAGAGTAAGACTGCAAGGGAGACATAGGGAACTTATAATTTATCGACATAAGGCTATTATAATCCATTGACACAGCCATAGAGCACTCATAATTTATAGACACACGGAACTAGGCAAGATGGCAGGCCCTAGTATAAGGGGAGGGTGGATTATTGCTAGGCTATCCAAAAAGTATTAGGTAGATAATTTTCCAATCGGTAATTTGGATAATGCTTCATTTACTTCATTGAGTATCATGAATAAACAAACCAGAAAAAATATTGTTTAATGGAACGGAAGAAGACAAAAGCCTTAAAATGGTAGGTTTAGGAGAGGTATGTTGGTTACCTATCATGATTCCCGTCTTCCTCGGATCGTGACTTCCTGCAGCATTAGAAAATAATTACCTCCACTGTTAGAACTCAACCTTCTTGGTTAAGAAAAATATATAATTACATTATCTGTTATTCTATAAATATTCGGTCAAAACAACCATTTTTCATGACATAAGATGTGCATTCATAATTGTGCTTTTAGAGAAAACTGAAAAGAAGGAATGAGAAACCTGACAATATTGCTAGAATTAGAAGGGACACAAATACAAAGAAGTGAAGTCCCTTGATCTTTCAACGATATCTACTAGAGGTATGATGTTGGTGTCTACTCTTTTGTTATTGTCATCGCATTGCCTATTGCATCTATAAGTTTGAGAAGAAGGGAGGTTAGGCCACCCAATTTATTAAGATAAAAATATGTATAAGATAAGAACAGAGAGTATGCAGTAAAGGAAAGAAAAGGGAGAAAGGAGATAACAATGTAACAGAGAATCAAACACTACCCATATGAAAGGAAAGGAAACGAAGAGGGGATTAGGAGATAAGAATCCCGGAAGGTTACTACAGAAGATTCGTGTCCGTGTTGGCTTCAACCATTGGAGACCAAAAGTTTGTTGCAGCCTTTGAACAGAGTCGTCGAGCAGAAGAGTAAATTTAAGACAGACCCCTCAATGCAGCAACGGAGTGACAGTTGAAGAGTGCAGAGTTTTGATTTAAGACACAACCACCCAAGTACCTTCCTAGTTTTTTTGGTTGTGGAATGTCCCTAGTGCTTAGTTTGTTCATTAGAGAAAGCCAGAGAAAATATTTGACCTTTTATGGTGCTTTAATTTCCTACAATGATTTGACAAGAGGAATTAAGGATATGAATTATGAATGGCTTTTTTCAGGCAATGAGATGCTTTTTAGATGTGTCAAATTGATACACTTGATGCAATGAAACTTTTGGCATTCTGCGGCAGTATTGTTTGTGGAGAAGGGTTTGTTGGAAGTTAATGCACTTAGAACCTATTTTAATTACTGTTGTCTTTCCTATGCAGTCCAAGTTGTATGGTCAATGTGTCTCTTCATTTCTCTATGATCATGTCTGCTCTCTTTAATATTCCATATCTGTTCAATGTGTTTTAAGAAAATTTGTAAGCCCTATTGTCTTGTAAGGAAGTCTAAAAGACATAAGCAAAATCCCTTCAGAATATTGCCTCTGTTACTCTCTGCACATCTGATTTATGAGCTCTGCTGTAGCAACTCAAGTTTGATTAAATTAGAAACTTTATTCAGGTTCTTTAGACAACCAACAACTGGTATCAGAGCTGTGTTTCAATAGATATATCTGGGCGTATTTCTCCCACAAAAGAAGACAGCAACTACAGGACCAGATGGCTTCCTCTGCTGCAGAAAATCCTGCTCCTTCTTTCTCTGTTATTCCAGTTTTTGGAGGTGAAAATTATGAATTTTGGAAGGTGAAAATGAGGACTTTGCTCTTGTCTGAAGATCTTTGGAACATTATTGAAAAAGGTTTCGAAGATCCAGATGATGAGAGTGGACTTTCTGATGCCCAGAGGAAGAGATTTGATGCAAACAGAATGACAGATGCTAGAGCCCTCTCCAAGATTCAAAATGGAGTTTCTCCAACCATTTTTTCCAAGAATCATCAGAGCCAAACCAGCCTGGAAGACCTTGCAACGGGAGTTTCAAGGTGACAGTAAGGCCATAACAGTAAAACTCCAATTCTTACGAAGGGAGTTTGAAAATTTAAAAATGAAGCAATCTGAATCTGTAAAAGATTATTTCTCCAGAGTCATTAATGTGGTCAATCAGATGAAGACGTATGGTGAAGATATTTCTGATCAGAAGATAGTTGAGAAAATCTTAATCAGCTTGCCTGAAAAATATGATTACATTGTTGCAGCAATTGAAGAGTCAAAAGATCTCAGCACCTTATCCGTTGAGCAATTGATGGGTTCCTTGGAGTCTCATGAGCAGAGGAGACAATGGCGTTCAGACCAATCGATTGAAAGTGCTTTTCAATCAAAGTTCAACTTGAAGCCTCAAAGGTCCTTCAAGAAAGGTGATTCAAGCAATCAACAAAGAAGATGGAAGAAGAATGACTCAAAGAAGGAAGAAAGAAAATATGAGAAAGGTATGTTCTCCAATGACTCTAAAATGTCATGTAAGATTTGCAAAAAGACAAACCATAATACCTCAAATTGCTGGCATCGTGGAAAGCCTCAATGCAATCACTGTAAGAAGTTTGGGCATATTGAAAAAAATTACAGATTTAAGACAAACAATCAAGCTAACTTCACTGAGCAAAAGGATGATGATGAAGGAAATTTATTTTATGCTTGCCAAGTAGCTTGTGAAGAAAAGAATAGTGTATGGTACCTAGATAGCGGGTGTAGTAATCATATGTCACCAAATGAAAAAATATTTGTTGGTATTGATACTACAGTCACACCTAAGGTACGGTTGGGAAATGGAGTTATTGTTCAAGCCAAAGGAAAAGGAAGCATTGCTGTTGAAACTAGAAAAGGAATGAAGCATGTTCATGATGTTTTGCTTGTTCCTAACCTTGAACAGAACTTGCTAAGTGTTGGGCAACTAGTGGAGAATGGCTATCGTCTCTGCTTTGAAGATGATGGCTGCATAATTTATGATTGAAAAAATAAGACTATGGCAATTGCATCTGTCAAGATGACCAAGAACAGAAATTTTTTTATTGAATTCAAGTATGAATCAGTTTCAGCTTTTAAAGGAGAAGTTGTTGAAGATTCTTGGCTATGGCATAAAAGATTTTGTCATCTAAACTTCCTTGGGCTAAAGCTATTAAAGCAGAAAAATATGGTGAATGGGCTGTCTGACATTGAAATCAGTTTGGATCCATGTGAAGGGTGTATAATGGGCAAGCAACACCGTGGATAATTTCCAAAACAAAGCTCATGGAGAGCAAAGGCAACATTGGAGCTTATACACACGGATATATGTGGACAAATGAGAACTCCCTCTTTGAATCATAATAGGTACTTTCTTATTTTTGTTGATGATTTCTCTCTGATGACCTGGGTTTATTTTTTGAAAAAAAAATCAGAGGCCTTTCTTGTGTTCAAGAAATTCAAGGCATTTGTTGAGAAACAAAGTGGCAATACTATTAAGACTATTCGAAGTGACAGGGGAGGCAAGTACACTTCAGAAAATTTTGAAGAATATTGCAAAGATGAAGGCATTTGGAAGCAATTGACGGCAGGATACAACCCACAGCAAAATGGAGTGGCTGAGCGCAAAAATCGGACTCTTGTGGAAATGGCTACCTCAATGTTAAATGAGAAAGGCTTACCAAAAACCTTCTGAGCTGAAGCTATTCATACAGCAGCTTATATTCTCAACAGAAGTCCAACAAAGGCAGTGAAGAACAAGACTCAAATTGAAGCTTGGTGCGGAATCAAGCCATCGGTAAGGCATTTCAAAGTTTTCGGTTGCATTTGCTACTCACACATTCCTAGTGTGAAGAGAGCAAAGTTTGATATGAAAAGTGAAAAATGTATCTTTGTTGGATATAGCTCGGAGACAAAAGTGTATCGGCTTTATAATATTAAAACTAAAAAAATTAATCATCAGTAGAGATGTTATTTTTGATGAAAAAGCTTCATGAGAGTGGACTAACAATAGAGTGCAGGAGATTCCATCTGAAACATGCGAAGTGGAGCACAATACTCCAGAAATTTCAGATGATGGAGCCTCCTCTCAGCCATTTACAACCCCATCAAATCCAAGCTCAAGCTCGGGATTGTCTTCTCCCATCAGCTCTTCACCTGAAAGTCCTCCAAGAAGGATGCGAAGTCTGAGTGAAGTGTATGACGCATGCAATTTTTCTGTCCTAGAACCTGGAAGCTTTGAAGAAGCAAAACAGCAAGAAGTTTGGGTCAAGGCAGTGGAAGCAGAGATGGGTATGATAGAAAAAAAACCATACATGGGAGCTTGTTGATCGGCCTAAAGGAAGAGATGTAATTGAAGTGAAGTGGATATAGAAGACTAAGTTTAATCAAGATGGCAGCATTCAAAAGCACAAAGCAAGGCTTGTTGCCAAAGGATTTGCGCAAAAGCCAGGTATTGACTTCTATGAAACTTTTGCACCAGTTGCAAGCCTTGAAACTATAAGAACTATCATTGCTCTTGCTGCTCAAAGGTGCTGGAAAATATGCCAACTTGATGTTAAATCTGCTTTTTTAAATGGGACACTTGAAGAAGAGATATATGTTGAGCAACCACCAGGATTCTTGGTGAATGGGGGAGAACATAAAGTATACAAACTGAAAAAGGCCCTTTATCGGCTGAAGCAAGCTCCGCGAGCTTGGTATAGTGAGATTGACAAGTACTTCACCAAGAAGGGCTTTGAGAAAAGCCAAAGTGAACCCACTCTCTATGTCATGAAGAAAAAAGCTTCCATGTTGATAGTCTCAATTTATGTTGATGACTTAATCTTTACTGGTGATGATGAAAGCTTGATTCAAGAGTTCAAAAGAGATATGATGCAAGCTTATGCAATGAGTGACATGGGGCTAATGCATTATTTTTTGGGAATTGAAGTATCCCAAACACAAAATGAGATTTTCATTTATCAAAAGAAGTATGCAGAAGGCATTATTAAAAAATTCAATATGGACAGATGCAAGTCAGTTTCTACTCCCTTGGTTGCAAATGAAAAGTTGAAGAAGGATGATGGTGCTAAGAAGGCAGATGCTAAAATGTATAGAAGTTTAGTTGGTGGCCTCTTGTATCTTACAACCATTAGACCAGACATAATGTTTGCTGCAAATTTACTTTCCCGCTACATGCAAGAACCAAGTCAGAACCATTATGGAGCTGGGAAAAGAGTTCTTAGATACTTGAGAGGCACTCTTGATGATGGGATTCTTTACAAGGCTGGAGAATGTGCAAGTTTAATTGGTTACAGTGACAGTGATTGGGCTGGTTGTTTGGATGATATGAAGAGCACAAGTGGCTATATTTTTTCTCTTGGTTCAGGCATATGTTCATGGGCATCTAAGAAGCAGAACATTGTGGCACAATCTTCAGTAGAAGCAGAATATGTGGCTGCAGCAAAAGCAACTTCACAAGCTGTGTGGCTGCGAAGAATTCTTGAAGACATTGGAGAAAGACAGGAAGAAGAAACCATATTGTTTTGTGACAACAAATCAGCCATTGCTATTGGGAAAAATCCAATCAGTCATGATCGTACCAAGCATATTGCAATCAAATACCATTTCATAAGGGAAGGTATAGAGAATGGTGAAATTCAGCTTAAGTATTGCAAGAGTGAAGAGCAGCTAGTAGATATACTGACAAAGGCACTCCCAAAGCATAAGTTTTGTTATCTCAGAAATCTCATTGGAGTTGTGAAGAAAGTGCATTAAGGGGGAGTGTTGGAAGTTAATGCACTTAGAACCTGTTTTAATTACTGTTGTCTTTCCTATGCAGTCCAAGTTGTATGGTCAATGTGTCTCTTCATTTCTCTATGATCATGTCTTCTCTCTTTAATGTTTCAGATATGTTCAATGTGTTTTAAGAAAATTTGTAAGCCCTGCTGTCTTGTAAGGAAGTCTAAAAGACATAAGAAAAATCCCTTCAGAATATTGCCTTTGTTACCCTCTGCACATCTGATTTATGAGCTCTGCTGTAGCAACTCAAGTTTGATTAAATCAGAAACTTTATTCAGGTTCTTTAGACAATCAACAGGGTTTTCTGATGTCACAGCTAAGCTAACAGCTTCTATCATCGGAGGACACAAGGTTGTAGGACAAGAATGAAAGTTGGATAAAGGAAGTAGCGAAGGAGAAAGAAAAGGAAGTAAACATAGGAAGCAACAAAAACATGTTATGCAAACATATTCCTCTATGAAGAGGGAAGGAAGAAACACTAGATATTTTCCAAGGCAAACCTAATGTTGATGGACTTATTTTTGCATTTTAAGGACAACTTTAGACTTGATTGCCAGAGGATTAGAAGTATATTGGAAAACAGGAGTAGGCCAACTACTTATATTACTGAGCTTTTCCCTCTTTTTTTTTTTGATCAAATTGTATTGCTGAGTTGATCAAAAGAAAAGTCAACAAGATC
Source organism: Phoenix dactylifera (assembly GCF_009389715.1). Classification (NCBI taxonomy): domain Eukaryota; kingdom Viridiplantae; phylum Streptophyta; class Magnoliopsida; order Arecales; family Arecaceae; genus Phoenix; species Phoenix dactylifera. The sequence goes on along the minus strand of NC_052395.1, from coordinate 20,442,195 downwards.
CTGATTTGTCTCATCTGTCTTGACTTCTTAACTAGAAGTTGGATGAATTGTTAAAAAAGACGATGATAAAATTGCGATAAAAAACTCCTTTTCTGCTGGGTGCATCAAGGTAAGATTAGTGGTGGTCTTCATGCAAGCTTGTCCTTATAATATATAACAGATTTGTTGAGATGGAAGTAAGATGTATCGAGGTGAATTAGACAGGTAGTGAAGAATAGAAAAAGATCGATTATGGAAGAGAATAACTGAATGTGGTATCTTTGAATTTATGAAGCAAACATGTTAGAGTGAAAAATTTACTAGAGCTACAGATAGTACATGTTTTCTTCGTAGTTGGGCTTGTCCAGTTATTTAAGATAAGCATGATGTAGATGTAGTAATTTAACCTATCGGGTGATATTTTTTGAGCCAAAATCTTCCCAATTTCATACATACAATGTATCTTTATTTCAGTGTGATATGATAGGAAGGTCTTGGAATGCATGCTGCTCTTCCAGCTGACTTCGTTGGATGGTATAAATGATTGAAGAAATTCATGAAAACTAGAAGAATTTGTTCTGCATAACAAAGGAGCACATGGAAACAGTTAACCTATTAAAACCGCTTATTGTATGAAACCCAGAAATCCTTCAAATATTCAATTGCCCTATGGTGCACACTCTTCACCAAATATGCAAATATTTCTACAGGAAATAAGTATAATACGCTTAAATATCTCTATGGCGTATCATCCATCTTTACAATCTGCTCTGCAAACCGCAGTAACTTAGTTACTATGCCTTCTTTTACTGTGCAATTCGGATTTTGGCCCAAGTATTCGTTGTAAGTCCTAAAACTCTTTCCTCTCACGAAGATAAGGTAAAGAAAAGAGGAAGAAAAAAGATCCAATCCAATCGACTGCTTGATTATGTACTTCAATCAAGCAAAATCTTCCATTATTGGAAAATATTAGGCCAGAATTAAGGAGGAGAAGAACAAGAATGGCAGAGTCTCTCTCAGGCCATAACGTCGAAAGTTAGCAACACTATATTTCCCGTTGAGAGAATCAGTCACTCACATACACCGCAAAAGAAATTCAGCTGACTGTGATACCCGGCCCTTTAAGCAAACTGGGCCTGGGCGGAGAGTCTCTCAGGCCATAACGTCAGAAGTCAGCCCCACTATATTTCCCCTTGAGGGCATCAATCACTTACATATACTGCAAAAGAAATTTAGCTGATTTGATTGTGATACCCAGCCTTTTAAGCGAGCTAGGCCTGGTCCACTTGACCGGCCTGGCTAAATTGGCCCAAAAGAAAATAACGGCACGTGCCGCGCACGTGTTTGGAGAAAAAGAGGATTGCCGACGGAAGTCTTCTCCCTCTCGATCTCACCAGATCGAAACTGACTCCGAGTCGGATTCCTGTCGTAGCCAAGCCTTTTTAGAGGCTCCTCCCCATCCTCTCTTCCCCCACCGGAGTTCCGGCTGTGATCAGAGCTCACCACTAACATTTTTTTGTAGTTTTCTTCCCCGAAGTCGATCGTCGTCCACACCTCCGCCGCAGCCAGTCCTCGCCAGAAAACTAGGTAAAGGCCTAACTTTCCCTCTCAAGCTACTCTCTCTCCCTTTTTTGGATTCTTTGAAGCCTTGATGACCCGCTGGTGATCGCCAAATTTTGGCCAAGAAGGGGAAAGCTCTATTTTTACTCTTTTGACTAGTCAAACCCATGTTTTGGTCGTTTTCACTGATGGTACTCGCCGCCGGGGTCTTCCTCTGATCCCTCGCAGTGGCCGGAGACCATGACTAGAACTCCGACCATGGGGATGCTTGATTTCCTTAATCTAAGGGGTCGGAACCTCTGTTTCTTTGATGAAATAGGTGTTGTCGGCCGCCAGTCACCATCGACGGCCCATGGGCCCCTTAACCCCAGCAACCACCACAGCTGTCGTTTTAGCTTTGAATCTGGTCGGCGAGTCGCTGAATTGCTGGTAACAGAGTCTCCCATGTTTTGATACTCCTTTCTTTTGTTTCACCGGTCGTCGCCGGGCGTGGCAAGCCACCGGCACCGCCGTGGGTTGTCGACCATTAGGGGTCGCCGATTACGAATGCCATCGAGGGCGATCCTCGACTTCAGGAAGGAGAGAGGGCATCACAACTCTCTCCTTCTTTTTCTTTTATTTTCTCTCTCCTCTCTCTATATTTTCTCTCACTTGGTGTCTCTCTCTAGTTGACCTAGATAGGTGGTAGAAGGGACTCAGGGGACTTGGTGATGGATCGCTGGTTCATATCGATAGGCGGTCTAAGTTACTAGTCTAGTATTTGATTTTCTTTTGATAATCGAGTTTGATTTTGTAAATGAAGAGTCATATGCACAAGAAGGTTCTAATCAGATACTCTGCATCCCAGCTCGTAGACCGTGAAGTAGGCCAATGATTATTGTGTTTAATCAATCTTCGATAGAAATAAGAATTTATGTACTCGGTCATTATACACACACACAAACACATATGCCTTATGATAAAATGTTAATGTGCCTATTATTTGTATGAGCTTTGATACAATTTTCATTATATCTAGTATTGCTAATTGATTATTTTCTTATTACTTATGGTGTAGTGTTTTGGAATTTTTACTGGGCTGTAAAGCTCACAACCCCTTCCTCCTTTTTTTTTCCAGAGTTACAAGTTGCATGCTACTTGGCTATGGTTGAAATCATAGATAGAGGAGATGATTGGATAGAGCATTATTGATACTGGTTAGATGATCAAATTTTGTAATTGGATCAACTTTGTTATCCGATATGAATTGAGATCATTATTGTTTACGGATATTGGGGTTGTGATAAATTTTTCAAGCCTAGCATATTCTCTAGGCCTCTGTTTTAAGAAGTGTGCGGTCGTATCGTATTTCAGACTCGGGTGCTGGGTTCGAGATGTGACACTGACATTGACTATTGTCCGATGAAATATATATGCCGACGTGCAATCATTAGGACGAGATATTTCTTGGTAGTTGAATAGTTTCTCTGAGCAATGGAAGAGAGAGAAAAGTTTTTATTAGTTGAGTCGACGCGAGAAAGGTTCCACTGAGTCGCTGAATCACTGTGGATGAAATCGGTGACAAGAGCTGCTTGAAAATGTATCTGATACGACAGTCATGGCCGAGGAGTTTAAGAACAGGGATGAAGCTTTTTGCCGGTCATCGTAAAAGATGGATACCCACAATAAGATGGCTGTTGAACCGGAACCAAGAATGGGCGGCTTATGTTTATTACTGGACTTGTACCAAAGGTTAGCCCGCTTCCTATCTAAAAGGAGATGAGGAAAAACAAGATGGAAAAAGATCCCTTTTGACTCTAGTAAGATTTTGGAATTCATTTGAGACGAAGGATATATTAGAGTAGAAGCGAAGGGAAAGGATAGGTGAGAAGGGAAGAACTGAAGAACGTGCGGTGCGGAATGGACTATTTTGTGTGATTATAGTTACGCTGATATGATCTTAATTTTGGACCACAGGCTAGTGGTTGGTTGACTGACCTCAATGCACCATCGACCCCATCTCACTCATCTTATTTCACCCAATCCACTAGAGACACATGGAAGCAACACCGAAAAACAGATGTAGAGGACAACGTACCGCAACTGTGCTCGCCCATCCCGTCGGAGCAGAAGCAGCCGAAGACCCAACTAGTGCTGTTTGCTTGGGTATACCCGCAGCGCCCACCGGAGCTCTCGCAGAGGTCGCATGCTCCCGAGATCTTGTCGGGCCAGTGCAGCTGGAAGCCGCTCTTCAACAGCCCTCCGAAGTCACCGAGCAAATGGCTCCAGTTAGCACTGAGCCACTGATCATAGAGGACGGGCACCACCACCATACCTTGGCACACCTGCGCCAAATTGTATTCTATGGCGGTCGAAAGATATTCGTCGGTGAACATGTAGGACGACTTACCACTGCTGCCTGGAAGGCTGCAGGTTATTTTGTTGTGGATTAGAACTTCTCCGGAGGAGGGGCAATTGAGGAAGAAGGTGAGGTTGATGTCCAAGGAGGTGTAGTTGAGGACGGAGTTACCCTCGAAGGTGAGGTTGTGGCTGGGCCTGGGACAGATGCCAGCGTCGAGGACAATATCGGTGTCGGCAAGAGAGATGGTTCGGTTAGAGTAATCGATGTTGGTCACGGTGTAGTCGTGGGAGCCGAGGGAAAGGATTAGGCGGTCATCATCTTCGCATATCAGCATAAATCCTTCATTACCGCAGTAGGAGGGGGGATTCTGGGTTACCCAAAATGGATAAGTAATATGTTGTTTGCCACAGGTCGTCGAGTTGGAACAGGATGAGGTTGTGGGACTGTTCGTGACAGGGGAACCGTTGATGGAGATTAGGAGGAAGAGGAAGACGATGGAGATGAGGAGGGGAGAAGGTGATGAGAGGATTCCACAAGCCATGGTTCCGTGGCTGTGGTGCAGGAGTATGAGCGCTGAAAGAAAGGCTTGGCCCTCGGATACTTTTAGGAGTCAATGGAAGGCGGGCGTCTTGACTTGGTGCTTGACTGCTTGCTGGAAAGATATGCCCATTCCCCTTGGCCCATCTTTGGCCTTATGTTGGCTTCGAGGAAAGAGGGTAAGAATTGTCCGCAAGAAACTAGTTCTAAGGTTGTCAAACGGGTGAACTGTTGATGAGCTAGCTCTTGTTCAGTTCAAATTGCAGCTTAAGTTTGCTTTGAGTGATAAGTAAATGATTAGATTCAGAACTAAGCCTTCTCTCATAATTGAATAGACTAATTCGAAGAATCTTAAACTTTTCTCATATGTCATTTTCAATAATATATAAAATAATGAATAGCTAGTAAAAATTAAAATTTCTTTTTCTATAAAGAATTGATAATTTAAATACCATAAAATTTCTAGGACATGGTAAGAAGACTTATAAATATTAGATAAATATTAGTTGGGTTGGGCTAGAATGTATTTATAGCATTTGGCACCAAATGTTTTTCAATAAGAATCAATATCTCTCAAAATAAAATCTACATTGTTGTCCGTTATCTAAAATATATAAAATGCTTTGATACAAAAATAAAGTTTACACTTTTGAGATAATTTATTCATGTATTAAATGGATGCGAAATAAAAAAAATAGTGGCATGTTAATACATTTTGATTTCATATGTAGTCTAAAAATCTACACGTTGGATGATGTCACGCCCTCGCCTGCGCGGGGCACGTGAGACACCCAGTGCCCACGCAGGGACCACATGAGGGGGGAAACACGAGGCTCCCCTGCCAGATATTATCCGGTTCCGGGGCTTCACGCAAGCGTCCTTCACCCCTCCCCAGTTTTGTTTTCCTCCCAAAACGCGTTTGCAGGATTTGGAGACACCAGCCTCATATGCCCAGGCTCTGGAACGAGTCTTTCCGATGTGGGACTATTGGGCCTCACACCCTTTCCACCATCGGATAAGAGTCGTCCTCAGCTCTGATACCAAATGTCACACCCCCGCCTGCGCGGGGCACGTGAGGCACCCAGTGCCCACGTGGGGGCCACATGAGGAGGAACACGGGGGTTCCCTGCCAGATATTGTCCAGTTTCGGAGCTTCACGCAAGCGTCCTTCACCCCTCTTCGGTTTTGTTTTTCACCCAAAACGCGTCTGCAGGATTTGGAGACACCCGCCTCATATACCCAGGCTCTGGAACGAGTCTTTCCGATGGTGAGCCCCGTGTTTCCCCCCTCATGTGGCCCCCACGTGGGCACTGGGTGCCTCACGTGCCCCACGGAGGCGGGGGCGTGACATTTGGTATCAGAGCGAGGACGGCTCTTGTCCGATAGTGGGAAGGGTGTGAGGCCCAATAGTCCCACATCGGAAAGACTCGTTCCAGAGCCTGGGCATATGAGGCGGGTGTCTCCTAATCTTGCAGACGCATTTTGGGTAGAAAACAAAACCGGAGAGGGGTGAAGGACGCTTGCGTGAAGCCCCGGAATCGGACAATATCTGGCAGGGGAGCCCCGCGGTCTCTCCTCATGTGGCCCCTACGTGGGCACTGGGTGCCTCACGTACTCCGCGCAGGCGGGGGCGTGACATTTGGTATCAGAGCCGAGGACAGCTCTTGTCCGATGGTGGGAAGGGTGTGAGGCCGAATAGTCCCACATCGGAAAGACTCGGTCCGGAGCCTGGACATATGAGGCGGGTGTCTCCTGATCCTGCAGATGCGTTTTGGAAGGAAAACAAAACCGAAGAGGGGTAAAAGACGCTTGCGTGAAGCCTCAGAACCGGACAATATCTGGCAGGGGAGCCCCGTGTTCCCCCCTCATGTGGCCCCCACGTGGGCACTAGGTGCCTCACGTGTCTCGCAAAGGCGGAGGCGTGACATTTGGTATCAGAGCCGAGGACGACTCTTATCCGATGGTGGGAAGGGTGTGAGGCCCAATAGTCCCACATCGGAAAGACTTGTTCCAGAGCCTGGGCATATGAGGCGGGTGTCTCCTAATCCTGTAGACGCGTTTTGGGTGGAAAACAAAATCGGGGAGGGGTGAAGGACGCTTGCGTGAAGCTCCGGAACCGGACAATATCTGGTAGGGGAGCTCCGTATTTCCTCCCTCATATGGCCCCCACGTGGGCACTGGGTGCCTCACGTGCCCCGCGGAGGCGAGGGCGTGACATTTGGTATCAGAGCCGAGGACAGCTCTTGTCCGATGGTGGGAAGGGTGTGAGGCCCAATAGTCCCATATCGGAAAGACTCGTTCCATAGCCTGGGCATATGAGGCGGGTATCTCCTAATCCTGCAGACGCGTTTTGGGAGGAAAACAAAACCGCAGAGGGATGAAGGACGCTTGCGTGAAGCCCCAGAAGCGAACAATATCTGGCAGGGAAGCCCCGTGTTCCCCCCTCATGTGGCCCCCATGTAAGCACTGGGTGCCTCACGTGCCTCGCGCAGGCGGGGGCGTGACAGATGAAATGTATTTTTTATATATCCTAAAGCATATAGATCGAGCTAGGAGATTTTGCAGATAAAAAAGGCTCTTTCATTGTTTAAAAAGATGTGAATTATAAATCATAATGATATCTTTAAAAATACATGATGAACCATACAAAATCCTAGTTTTCTAGACCAATTTAGATGTAGGGTTTGTTTAAAATGTAAATGTTGGTCAAGTTGACTCATAACCGGTTATTGATGAGCATGATTGTGCACTTATATTGCTCAAAGGTGTATTTGAGGTAAATTCAGGAGTTTTTCAGTACATCTAGTACCTTGGGATTGTGTTTGCTAACCAATGTTAATTGCGAGGAGCAAAGCATTGTTAGCCACACATGCTGCAAGATTTATATTGACGAGTGAAGATTAGTAGATCTTTTTTATGAGAGCAAAATATGGAACTTGGTCTCTCTTATTTTACCTGGTGCAGACTCAGAATAGTTCCCCTATTTGGATGATGATGTGTTCTTTGGCGCCGTTGGTATACTCTAATCTTAATTTTTTTTTTGGCAATGGGGCCTTTATTCCTGTTGTTCAGAACCTATAGATATCCTCCATTCCTATTGCACGATGGCTTGTCCCAGTAGATGTCAGGGCGTTGCAGAATCTTAAAAGTGAAAGACCTTATGGTGGATGGTGAGCAGGAATGAAAGGCAGCATTTTTTTTTTTTTTTTTTTTAAATGTGGCAAACTGAATTCTTTCCATACCGATACTGTGTGGAAATAGTGTTGATAGGTTGGTGTGGGGTCCATCTTCAGGGTTGTCCGTTATAAGCTTGTAATGCTCGGAACCTCCATCTCCTCGTTGTTTTGGCTGGATATGGAAGATTAATGCTCATCTTAGAATTGCTTCATTTATGTAGAAATTGCTTGAAATTTGCTTCAATTTCATAGTTTGTTACACTAGCATGATTTACATATTTCTAATTATTATGATATTTGCCCGAGTATGAAAGAATCAATTTCGCATGCCATTCCGAATTGTAAATTAGCTATTTAGATATGGAGATAGGCTCCTATTACTAATGCAGCTATTATTCTATCACTATCTATTGAGGATTTTTTTTTTTGGGTACATCGGCTGCTTATACTGCTCTCGCATGAGCACGGCCAGCTACATTGCTAGTAAGAAAACTATACAAAGCAAAAGAAACAGAGGACTGCTGGATTCGAAAATTTTTTTCAAAATGATGAGCAACAAATGAAGCAATCCAATTCGCAACTTGGTTCGCCTCATGAAAGACGTGTCTAATCTGAGCAATACAGTACTCCCACAGCATGCGTCGTATGTCACCTAAAAGCGAGTGCTCAGTCTCAGATTTGGTTGGTTAGAAATAAAGATGTGTTCCAAAGTGTTTAGAGGAGTCCAAGATTGATTTTGATGCAGAGTATTTACTTTAGCCCAAGAATTCACCCAAGCGGCTGCTTTGATTGATAGCACAAAAACTATAGCTTCTTTTATGCAGTTTCTGCGTCTCCTCGGATGGTTTATTTCTTTGACTTGTGATGATTTGTTTTTATATAATTTTCAGTATAAATATATTTATATGATTATTATACATACCAGATATTGAGAACATGATTATGTGAACAAAGATACCTTAAATTCGAGAGAAAGTCATTGTATAAGTGGTAACTAATTTGACAACAGTAATATATAAATCAAACAGATAAGAAATAGTGTAGACTAACTAGGTCATAGCGCCCAAGGGCTGACACACGAGGATAGCCTCTATGCGCTTATGCATAAGACAGTCTCCACAAGCTTAAGCATGGTATAATGACCATGGGCAGATGCATGGGGCCTCCATGAGCTTATGCGTGTGATAGCCTTCACGGGCTTAAGCATGGTATAGTGACTATGGGCTGACGCATGGGGTCTCTATGAGTTTATACTTGGGACAGCGACCACGAGCTGACGCATGGGATTGTTTCGGTCTTAGACTGAGTCATAATCTTGGTTAGTCCACGGCCGAAAGATAATTAAAGAGAAAAATAAAAATCAAGTTTAATGAAAAATAGATGAAATGACATAAAAAATTATTGTTGAATAATTAGATACATCGAGATATATATATATATATATATATACATATATATATGCATATATACATATATATATACACACATATATATATACATATATATATACATATACATATATATATACATATACATATATATACATATATACATACATATATATATACATATATATATATATATATATATATATATATATATATATATGTATACATATGTTTTATGATAAAATAATAATGTGCTTATTATTTGTATGGGCTTTCCGAGTATTGATACAATTTTCTTCATAATTGGTATTGTTAATTGATTATATTTTTATTATTTATGGTACAGCAGTTTGGAACTCTTATTGGGCTGTAAAGCTCACAACCCCTTTCTCTTTCTTTTTTTCAGAGTTGCAGATTGCATAGTATTTGGCATAGTTGAGATCATAGGTGGAGGAGATGATTAGATAAAGCATCACTGATACTGGTTGAATGATCAAATTTTATAATTGGACCAATTTTGTTATTCAGTATGAATTAAGATCATTATTATTCACTAATATTAAGGTTGTGATAAGTTTTTCAGATCTAGCATAATCTCTAGGACTCTTTTATAGGAAGTATGTGGCCATGTTGTGTTCCAGACTTAGATGTTGGGCTCGGAGCGTGACACTGACATCGACTACTATCCGACGAAATATATATGCCAATGTGTTAGGAAAAATTTAAATGCACACGTGGCCCGAGATTTGGCCGTGTGCGCGTTTGAGAAAAAGGCAACGGCCGGCCAGTGGGCGTTACGCGTTTGAAAACGGACGCGTTTGAAAACGCATCCATAAAAGACCATTTTGCCCCTATAATAACCCCTATAAATACCCCTCTATTTCAGCCTATTAGACACGAAAAATTACAGAAAAATAGTAGAAAAACTATGGAGAAATTCTTCCTCCTCTTAGCCACTTTTGATTTTTGTTTTTATATATTTATACAGTTTATTTTATTCTTTTCATTCCCCTCTTTGCTGGATCTGCAAGTCCGATCGGGTTCGCTTTGACTTCTTCCGAGACGTGCCGAAGAAGAAGTTGTAGGGTCGTCGTATCTCAGAGGAGGATTGCTGGGAGATCCGTACGTGAGGGCAAATACTTCTTTAGGACAGCGTCTACGCACTTCGACCTGCCTTCAATCAGGCTAATTTTCTCTATCTTTATTTTTAATTTAATATTAGTAGATCTGAAAGATTTGAAATTCTATAATATAAATTTATTAAATGCATAGATTTATTTTATGCTAGATTAGATTTCTTTTGCATTAAAATAGAATTATTTGGATGCCGAATAATATACATATATATTATTCCTTTTAAGATTTTTCATTAATTGAATTTATAGATTTATTTGTTTATTTAGATGATATATTGCCAACAATCCAAAGAAGTATTTGATTATTTTTTTTAGTAATATATAATTCATTAAATCCTTTATTGCAATTGTGGCATATTAGATTTTAATTGCAATAATCATGTTTGCGAGTACATAATTAATAATAAATTATTCTAAAAAGGTAATAATTTGTTTAACCTTCAAGAGATTTATTATACCTCCATTTGGACTCCTTAAGGAGTAATTTTCAGATCCTATTCAAACGAAAAATTCGAAAATTGGTTAATACATAATAATTAATTTATTGAATTGACTTATTAGATCTCAATCAATTATTCTAATAAAAGAATAAATCTTATAATTCATTGAATTGACTTATTAGATCTCAATCAATTATTCTAATAAGAAAATAAATCAATTCTAATATATAATTCATTGAATTGATATTTTAGATCTCAATTACAATAATTGATTTGCTACCGCGAAATTAGTAATCAATTATTCTAATAAGATAATAAATCAATTCTAATATATAATTCATTGAATTGACATTTTAGATCTCAATTAAAAATAATTGATTTGCTACCGCTAAATTAATAATCAATTATTACTAATTTGAAAAATTCAAACGAAAAATTCTGAAATTAGTTAATCCACAATAACTAATTTAAAGTTTGCACTTAGGTTTTTCTAAAAATTGAATTTGTGTGATTTCTAGTGACTATATCCACTAACTAATAGTGTCAAAGAAAAGCTTGTCAAAAAGGCATACGTGCCTAAGAAAGGCTGGTACTTAAGTGAGCCTAGTGTTCCACCACCGATCTGGAGCTGATCTGGTTATTAGTTTTTTTTGGATATATCAACTAAACATCCAAAGTTCAATATAAATATTAGTGCAATCTTTTGACATAGATTTTTTGCCTTCACTCAGGTTTCTGTCTCTATTCTATAACCCTGATCCTATGGCCTCAAACACTAGTGATCACTTTAGTGCCAAATCTGAGAAATTTGATGGCCATAACTTTGGGAGGTGGCAGAACCAAATGCAGTTCTGGCTTACCATATTAGGGTTAATCTCAGCCATAGATGAAAGCATTACTGAAGTTGATAACAGGTCCAACCAAACTACTTCACGATATGCTACTCACCAAAACTCAACCTCCTCCAACACTGAACCTTCTGCCTCTACTAGCACACCCTCTAGAACACCTGATGAAATAGACTATCATTGTATTCATAGAATCATAGGTGCCCTTTATGAGAGGCTGTATGATATCTATTACATAGCCAAGAGTGCCAAAGAACTCTGGAACACCCTAGAAAGCAAATATGGTCTAAATGATGCTAGGGTGAAGATGTTCAAGGCCTCTAACTTTAACAACTTTAGGATGGTGGACTCAAAGCCCATGAATGACCAAATCCATGATTTTAAAATTCTGATCCACCAGCTTAGGGCTAATGGAACCAATTTGGTTGAACCATTCCAAGTAGCCTGTCTGATAGATAAACTACCTAACTCCTGGTCTGATTTTACTAAGACTCTGAGCCATACCCAAAGAGGCCTGACCTTCATCCAAGTTTTGAACTTCATGCTTGTAAGCTCAGGAGTATCAAAAAATTTGTGGGGGGGAAGCTCTAGTTTCAACCTGTTATATCCTCAATAGGATTCCCTCTAACAATAATGATCTAACCCCATATGAAGATTGGAAACATAAAAAATCTAATCTTAGCTATTTGAAAGTGTGAGGGTGCCTGGTAAAAGTAAAAATACCTAATTTTAAGAGAAAAAAAATAGGGCCTAAAACAGTGGATGCTATATTCATAGGATATACAGCCAATAGAAATGCCAATGTAAAAATGAACAGGCACTTAAAAGTGCATCATAAATCATTAAGATATAAATTGAAAAATAATGTTATTGCCTTGAATTTTATAAAATCAGAAAACAACTTGGCTGATCAGCTTACAAAAGACTTGTCTAGAACAGTAGTTCTAGAGTTGTCGAGGGGATGAGGCTTAGCCCATAAAAATAGATCACCACGGTAGGAACCCAACCTGAAAAGGTTCAATGGGTAGAAACAAACTGAAGTGTGACTAAGAGGAGCACTAATTTATGTTTTCCTCATCCCTATGGCGCTAGTGCTCATAAAAGCAAGCGGTATGATGAGTTTGTTTGCATAACTCTTAATGAGTCCAAGACCCAAAAGGCAGGAGCTTCCTTGCTAGCTTCCTTATTAGGACTCACCTATATGTGCAGTCGTAAAGCCACGATTATGGAAAATGGGCGATTCTCTAAAAAGCACATGATAAATACCTGCGCATGGCCATATTAGCGCAACCCGCTTAGAACCTAGATCGGACTATATTATGTGTGCTGTTGATTTAATCTGAGCAATGGACTGAGGTTCAAGGTTAAGACCACCCTAGCTCCACAGATGTAATCAACTGTCACTAAGTGAAGGTTCAAACCGAAAGATACCTATACCTATTACATAATATAAGATATCCAGCATTTTATTTTGATTTTAAAATTATTTAAATTTTTGTGGGGGATTGTTAGGAAAAATTTAAATACGCACATGGCCCGAGATTTGGCCGCTTGCGCGTTTGAGAAAAAGGCAACGGCCAGTGGGCGTTACGCATTTGAAAATGGACGCATTTGAAAATGCATCCGCAAAAGACCATTTTGCCCCTATAATAACCCCTATAAATACCCCTCTATTTCAGCCTATTAGGTACGAAAAATTACAGAAAAATAGTAAAAAAACTATGGAGAAATTCTTCCTCCTCTTAGCCACTTTTGATTTTTGTTTTTATATATTTATTCAGTTTATTTTATTCTTTTCATTCCGCTCTTTGCTGGATTTGTAAGTCCGATCAGGTTCGCTTTGACTTCTTTCGAGACGTGCCGAAGAAAAAGTTGTAAAGTCGTCATATCTCAGAGGAGGATTGCCAGAAAATCCATACGTGGGGGTAAATACTTCTTTGGGACAACGTCTACGCGCTTCGACCTGCCTTCAATCAGGATAATTTCTTCTACCTTTATTTTTAATTTAATATTAGTAGATTTGTAGGATTTGATATGATATAAATTTATTAAATGCATAGATTTATTTTATGCTAGATTAGATTTATTTTGCATTAAAATAGAATTATTTGGATGCCGAATAATATACATATATATTATTCCCTTTAAAATTTTTCATTAATTGAATTTATAGATTTATTTGTTTATTTAGATGATATATTGCTAACACTATCATTAGAACGAGATATTTCTTGCTAGTTGAATAGGTTCTCCAAGCAATGGAAGAGAAAGAAAAGTTCTCATTAGTTGAGTTAACACAAGAAAGGTTTTACTGAGTCGCTGAATCGCTGTGGATGAAATCGGTGGCAAGAACTGCTTGGCTATGGTGGAAATTGCATCTGATACGACAGTCATGGCCGAGGAGTCTAAGAACAGGGATGAAGCTTTTTGCAAGTCACCATAAAAGATGGATGCCAACAATAAGATGGCTGTTGAACCGGAACCTAGAATGGGCGGCTAATGTTTATTATTGAACTTGTACCAAAGATTAGCCCGCTTCCTATCTAAAAGGAGATGAGGAAAAACAAGATGGAAAAAGATCCCTTTTGACTATAGTAAAATTTTGGAATTCATTTGAGACGAAGGATATAGCAGAGTAGAAGCGGAAGGGAAAGGATAGGTGAGAAGGGAAGAAGTGAAGAACGTGCGGTGCGGAATGAACTTTTTTGTGTGATGATGGTTACGCTGGTTGACTGACCTCACATCGTTGACCGTATGTCATCTTATTCACCCAATCCACTAGAGACAAATGGAAGCAGTACTGAAAAACAGATGTAGAGGACAACGTACCGCAACGCGTCCCGTCGGAGCAGAAGCAGACGAAGACCCAACTAGTGCTGTTTGTTTGGTTATTCCCGCAGCGCCCACCGGAGCTCTCGCAGCGGTCGCATGCTCCCGAGATCTCGTCGGGCCAGTGAAGCTGGAAGCCACTCTTCAACAGCCCTCCGAAGTCACCGAGCAAATGGCTCCAGTTAGCAATGAGCCACTGATCATAGAGGACGGGCACCACCACTATACCTTGGCACAGCTGCGCCAAATTGTATTTTCTGGCGATCAAAAGATCATCTTCGGGGAAGATGTAGGACGACTTACCACTGCTGCCGCCTGGAAGGCTGCAGGTTATTTGGTTTTGGATTAGAACTTCTTCGTTGGGGCAATTGAGGAAGAAAGTGAGGTTGATGTCCAAGGAGGTGTTGCTGAGGATGGAGTGATGCAGGACGGGTTCCTTCCACGGAACAGGGCCATGGAACAGGGGAACAGGGAGTAGAAATTGCAGCCGTGAAGATTTGAAGCCTCTTCTCTGTGGGGTGTTTGGATCAATCCCATTCAAGGAGAGATCAATCACACGCTCAAGGAAAGTCGAATCAGATTAGTTTGCTTCTGGATTTTCATTTGATCAAGCCGGTTTAGAGTCTTTGTTTATTGCTAAAATTAGTTCATATTTGGTTCCGAGTTAAGTTGGGATTAGGGAGTCCATGTTGATTTAGGATTTGATTTCTGTTTGGGGTCTCATTAATTGTTTTGCTTCCGTTAGGGTGTTCATGCGATCCTATATAATCATTTGAAGAGTGTTTGCTTCTTCTTATCGTTTTGTTTTTCCAGCCGCCAGGAAATGAAAAAAGAAAAACCCAGAGAAAACTTTGTTCTGTTTTTCTGAACATCATCAACTCTGTTTCTTGCTCTGTTTCAAGTCAAAAAACAACAATTGCTTGGGATTCATAGCTTGCCCCACGATCTGAATTTCCTATTCTTCAGATTCAGGGCTTGTGAACCCCAAACACACGCTTCCAGCTGCATCATTTGGCATCAGAGCGAGGTTTCTCCTGGTTCGATGGCGGATGACAGTGTTATAAGCGTTCACCCCATCGACGGCGATCGCGGGGTGCCGGCCCTTTGGGTAGTGGTTCGCGGCCTTGAGGGAGCCGTGCGTGACATCCAGCAATCCATCCAAGAGCTGCGGATCGAGGTTGTTGGGGCTCCTAGCCGGGAACGAGTGGAGGCCAACGAGGATTTTCCTCGTGGTCCACCAGTGCCGGCGTGAGATCTCCACCGGCATAGACAGCGAGCTCTTCCGGAGTCATCCGATGGGGAAGAAGATGAGGCGGTCTTTGGAGCGTTCGATGAACCACGTCCGAACCTAGGCGCACGCGGGCTCCATGGGGGTGAATAGAATCAAAGGGCCTTCGACCGCAGACTTTCTGTGGGAGGCATGGCTTACTGACGATTTCCTGATAAAGACGGAAGATTCAACGAGTTCCATGCATTTCGACCGAGAGGAAACGCCGAACTCGTGGGATACAGAGCCAATTGGGGTGCTCGGAATATGGGCTCCCCTGATTTCAAATTGGAATGGACCTCCATGCCTTCAACGATAATCTTCATATTGAGGAATTTTTGGATTGGTTGGCCGAAGTAAAAACATTCTTCGATTACATGAAGATCCCGGATCAGAAGAAGATGAAGTTGGTCGCGTACAAATTGAGAGGTGGAGCATCTGCATGATGGGATCAATTGCAACATAACCGTCTGTGGAATGGTATCTCTCTTCCTGCGCTCATCCTCTCCTCTTGCATGTAGCGGGACACTCCCTTGGCCAACGAGAGAGATGAAAGTGTGTCGAGAGAGAACTAAAATCGAAAAGTTGGGAGAATTTTATTTTTATGTAGGGTTTGTCCTACTCATGCATAATCTTTTCCTACAGCTGAATTAACTCCAAACTGTAAACTTCATATTACAAACTTAAGTGCAAATGCCGAGAAATTTATTGCATTTTAGGATTGCTATACTTGCCTTTTCACCACTAACGTAATTTTCCTAGGGTAAATCGCAATGAAATGGACAAGAAAATGATTGGAGTCACGTATATTGAAAAGGGGGGAAAACTCTTATAAGTTGAATCTAATGCTCATTTTTTGCTACTATTATCTACAATTGCCTCAGCCTTATTTTTGGTCCAAGTGATCTTGCTTTATGAGTAACTAGATTCATTCTTGTTCTAGCAGTGGGAAGAAAGGAAATTGCAAGTGGACTTTCATGGTTGATTGCGTTGAACTTTCCTTTTCTTTTCCTGATATTTTCTCTGTTCATTCTTTTTCTCTATTTATATTCAAAGAAAAACTGTAGAACATGAGAGTCAATCCAATCCAGTCTGAATTGGACAGCAAAAGAAGGCAAAGAAAGTTAGTTATTGCAGAGCAACTTATGTTTTTCTTGTCTTTTCTTTGTTGGAGTATCCCATAGAAAATACAAGGTAGATAAAAAAACATTTCCTTTTTTGATGCTAAGGGAGGCAAAAAGGAGCCATCCAGCAAAGCAAACTTTGAATATCACTTAAAAGGATGAACGCAGCAATAGCTCACTGACCGTACCTATCCGTGTCAAATGGAGGGTCCGTGGTCCGAGTCTTGAGTGGTGTTATTGTAAGATAATTTCGCGCAGCGGAATGATAAATAAAAATTAATTTATACTAACCTCCGTCCATGCTGTTCAAGCAAGTAGATGTCACACCAAAAGGAGGGAGAAAAAAACCCCATTAGAAGAAGGAAGACTAAGCACCCGAGGAGGAAGAGACCTGTGGGAGAGGAAGAGGAGAGGGGAGATCCGGAGCTAGGACCTGAGTGCCTTAGGTGATAGATCCACAGGCTATTTATGATGCTAGGTTAGGAACCCGGATCTTTATCTTTAAGGTTTATCTCTAATTAGTTTCCATCCATCACAGAAACTACCTGATAAGATAAACTCTGAATAACCTCTAATCAGATTGGATTAAGTCACCATTTAAATAAGGTTGTATTTATCCTGCTGTAGGTAAACTTGATCAAGTGAGCCACATCAAGTCTTCTGAAATCAGGAGACATGCTAACAGTTATCCCTCAAGATTAAACATGGTTGGAGTTCCTTGTAGGTAAAAATCCTAGGTTCCTGTACTAGAATATGATGGGACTCCCTTGTAGCCTCAAAATGAATGAATGAAGAATGGACTCAATGAATGGATGAACCTTAAGATGAATGAATGAATGAGTGAATGAATGGTCTATGTGCGAGAACACAATGGAAACACCCATTATGGCTCTTATTTTCAGCACATGCCCTGACCTATAATTCACATTATTCAAGGTGGTAGCAAACCAAATAGAAGCAAAATTGAAGCAGATAATATCTGTCTGTGTTTATTTCCACATTTGAATCTACCAAATATCGATCCAAATTTGAGTATTCTACTATCCATATCCGTATCCATACCTGTCTCAAAGAAAAACAGCTATGCACCTGGTAGGTAGCTACCTCAATCTCTTCACAAATATCCGGTTCTGCTAGCAATCCTATTGAGTCTTGTACAATATAAACATTTTCTTAACATAATTACCTTTGATATAGTTAAATTTTTAATTTGTTGGTTCATAAAGTTTAATTATCTGACTTATCTCTGTATTTATATCCAGGTCAATATCTGATTTGCATAAATATCCATTTAAAGCAAATAAGGGTATGAATTTTAGCATCCAATTAAAAACATATACATATAAGAATATAATGATGTCTGATCTATATTTGACCAATTTTCAGCCCTAAAACCGAATCATTTTTTCTCCTAACCATGTTCTTCTAAATACAAAGCTTTGAAAAACAATATTAAGATCCATTTATATAATATAATATAATATATACTTATTGCAACAATAGAGGCAGCAAAATAAATGAGATTAAACATGTTATTTCATGGCAGCTAAAATATGAGCTTAGAAATTATTATTTAACAAAGCTGAAAAATACAATGAGTTTTGCACTGTAAGGAATATAGGCCGATGAATCATTAGAATCATTGATGATTCTAAAATGAAAATTAACTATGGTCTTGGTGGTATTTGCAAGTCACTAATGCTTCCTTCCAACATGTTCACTACTCTACTTATTGAAGGTCGATCTGCAGGCAGCATCTGTATACACCACATATTATCATCTTTTTGGCAATCTCTTCAGTCTCACTGGTCGCTCCACAAGCTTCTAGGTTATCATAATGATCGAGATGGTCATAAACCCAGTGTGGAAAATAAATTTCACTAGTATTCTCTACTCTTGCATTTATATTTTTACATCCGCCGACCATTTCTAGCACCATCATTCCATAACTGTAAACATCAGACTTGCTGGAGACAACTCCAAAATTTCTAGAGAAGACTTCAGGGGCAATGTACCCAATCGTTCCCCTCGCACCGGCTACTGAAATGATGCTCTCCTTCGGAGAGCATAGTTTTGCCAACCCAAAATCAGAAATCTTGGGACAAAAATCTTGGTCTAGTAGGATGTTGTGAGGCTTGATATCAAAATATACTATGCGAGTGCTACACCCACGATGTAAGTACTCTAGTCCTCGAGCAATATCGACTGCAATCTCATATAATTTTTCCCAACCAAGTTTAATCTTTGCATCTGGTATCTCTGTGTATATAAATTTCTCAAGTGATCCATTTGGCATGAATTCATAGACAAGAGCTCTCTTCGACCCCTCTAAACAGAAGCCTAGCAGACAAACGATGTTTACATGGGAAGTTCTGCCAATGCTAACTACCTCATTGATAAATTCCTCGCCATTTTCTTTGGACTCACCTAAGACTTTCATAGCTACCAGACGGCCATCACAGAGATTACCCTTGAACACATTACCATAACCACCTTGCCCTAACTTGTGACTAAAGAATTTGGTCATCCTCTTAATTTCTGAATACTTGTACCTTTTTGGCACCAAAGATCCATATTTATGTAGCAATTCTTCAACACTTTGCGCATTCTTTGAGTGAGACTTTCTGTAACGAAGAAGATAGACTAAAAGCAATAAGAACCCCAAAGATAATCCCGTTGTGGTAGTAATGGCACCTGTGAAGGAGAAAATGCATAACTGCCATTTGAATATTCTATGGAAGTATTTCATACATTATTTCAAAACTTTAGCATTAATCTCATAATTTGCATATAAACACAAGCAACATTAAATATATCATTTCACATCTATAAAATTTTATGAGCACTCAAGGCTATAATCTTGAAAAAAAAAGCATCTAATGATTGAGATTTTGATATTAAGATTTTCTATCACGCGCTTGCTTTTAAAGTGATTAACTAATTATCACTACTTAACATTTGATTTTTCACACCCTTGGTCCACTATTTCCCGTTTGGCATACCTCTCATACTTATGTATGCTATAACTCTTTAACTATAGCTTTTCACCACTTGGCAAATTGCCAATAATTTCGAGCAGAGTATGGCTATAGTTTTCTAGATGTGTTTAAGCCAAAATCTTTTTAAACTATACAATTTAATCTGAAGAAGTCCTTATCATTTCCAATATGACGACCCATAACTCTTTTCTTGGATTTTTTATCACTTATTTCCTGGCCATAAATTATGTAGCACGGCCATAAGGAAAAAGCTCCTAGGGGTTTAACATGATGTCAGGAGGCTTGGGCTCTCTTAAAGTTGAGTTACGCCATTGAAATCTTGATGCAATTATCGTAATGAATAAGGTGGCAAACCCAGGAAATATGGAATAAGGTTCAATGAAGGGATTAAAGGAATTTAAAGTGCCCAGAGTTATTGTCTTGCAGTCCTGTAATTGCGAGTTGAGTTCAGTTTACTAGTGAACCAGCAAGGTTGACTTAAGTGAAATAAATAAAGATGATTTGGTTAGGTTTTTGAAACTCAGAGTTAGGCTACAAGGGAGACATAGGGAACTTATAATTTATCGACATAAGGCTATTATAATCAATTGACACAACCACAGAGCACTCATAATTTATAGACTCATGGAACTAGGCAAGATGGCAAGCCCTAGTATGAGGGGAGGGTGGATTATTGCTAGGCATCCAAAGAGTATTAGGTAGATAATTTTTCAATCGGCACTTTGGATAATGCTTCATTTACTTCATTGAGTATCATGAATAAACAAACCAGAAAAAATATTGTTTAATGGAATGGAAGAAGATGAAAGCCTTAAAATGGTAGGTTTAGGAGAGGTATGTTGGTTACCTATCACGATTCCCATCTTCCTCGAATTGTGACTTCCTGCGACATCAGAAAATAATTAATTCCAACTGTTAGAACTCAATCCTCTTAATTAAGAAAAATATATAATCACATCGTCTATTATTCTATAAATATTCTGTCAAAACAACCATTTTTCATGAACAGAGACGTGCATACAGAATTGTGCTTTTAGAGAAAACTAAAAAGAAGGAATGAGAAACCAGACAATATTGCTAGAATTAGTAGGGACACAAATACAAAGAAGTGAAGTCCCTAGATCTTTCAATGATATCCACTAGAAGTATGATGTTGGTGTCTACTCTTTTTCCATTATCATTGCATTGTCTTTTACATTTAGAAGTGAAATTTCTGTTTTAAGTAAAATGATGTCCAAACTTTAGTGGAATTTCTACGGTCATTCTTTTGATGCAGGATTGTTTAAGAATGGTTGCAGGATTGGATGGCACATACGTTTCTATTCATACAGGAATTGTATTATGGATGTTTGTGACCAGTTTTCCTTCTTAATTGTTAGATATTTTATTTTCAGATTCTTATGGATGTATCTGCTCTAGAGTTGTTTAATGAATTCAAATTTACCCAATAAAAAAAATGAATCTACGGAATGGAATAAACTATTTTGTGTGATGATGCTATGCTAATATGCTCTCTACTTTGGACTAGTCGCTAGTAGGGACTTCCAAAATGAATCTAGGCCTAGAGGTCAGCATACGTTCACGTTCCGGCTTCCAGCCGGCCATTGGTCTAAAATTGACCAATCCACCAAGAAGCAAGACAAAAAGAAAAAAAAAATGGAAGGCAGCAGCAATAACAAAAAGAGGGGGGTAAAACGATCGACAACATACCGCAATCGCGGTCGCTGACTCCGTTGGAGCAAAAGCAGGCGAGGGACAAACTCGTGTTGGTAGTCTGGTACCCGCAGAGCCCGCCGGAGAGCTCGCAGCGATAGCACTCTTCCAATGTCCTGTTAGACCAGCCCAGCTGGAAGCCTTTTTTCAACACCTCTCCAAAGTCACTAGACGAACCGGTCAAGTTTCCCCTGTTCGCCTCCTGATGGAGTACCGGCACCACCACAACATCTTGGCACTGCCGCACCAAATCGTATCCGTTGATGGCCGAAAAATCGTCGGCGAAGATGTAAGACCGATTACTGCTGCTTCCGGAAAGGCAGGATATTCGGTGGTCCGGTGGACCGTCGGGGCAGTCGAGAAAGAAGGTGAGGTTGGTGTCCAAGGAGGTGTAGCTCAGGTAGGAGGTGTAGTTCAGGTTGGAGGTTTCCGAGGTGGTGTAGTTCAGGAAGAAGTTGTCGACGAGGGTGAGGTTGTGCCGGGGCCTGGGGCAGGTTCCGGCGGCGAGGACATCCGTGTCGGCAAGGGAGATGGTTTGGCTGTGGTAATCGATGTCGGTCACGGTATAATTGTTGTGGCCGAGAGAAAGGATTGGGGTGTCATCTTGGCATATCAGCACAAATCCTGGGTACCCACAGTAGGTGGAGGGGATGGTGGATAGATTTGGAGCTAGCCAGAATGGGTAAGCGATATCCTGTTTGCCGCAGGTCGAGTTCGGACAGAATCGGGGCGGGGGGTTGTTTCCAGGGTAAGCGTTGGTGGAGATGAGGAGGGATAAGAGGAAGAGGAGGAAGAGGAGGAGGGGAGGAGGTGATGAGGGGATTCTACAAGGCATGGTTGATACTTGATAAATTCGTTGGGCGAAGGATGCCTTAGTGGGGAGGAGAGCTATATCATTCAGATAGTTTCTGCATTTTGAATCGGTCATGTTGGGCGGGCCCTGCAGCTGCTGAGAAGATGAGCTAGGGAGGGAAACAAGGGCATCATTGAAGGGGGTAAACATTGCCGACAAGGTCGATAGAGACCTTTAGTCGAAGTTTTGACTGCTCCAACGAGTTAGGCTCTGTTTGGGAGAGCTGTTGGAAGTAGAGTTGTTGGACGTAGAGCTTTTATAAAAAAGCTGTTTGCTGTTTAGTAATTAAATTTCTAAAGTTATGTGGCACTTTAATATTTGTTTGGTAAACAAACTGAGAAAGTACTTTTGTATGACAAAATGATTATAAAGGACATTACATAGTATTATACAATATAGCATAATAAAATATAATATATATTAATACATAAATATATGATATAATATAATATTATAGTAATGTAATATAATAATATTATAATATAGTACTATAACATTGTATACTATAGGATAATAATTTAATATAATATTAAATTATTTAACATAACATATCAATGTATTATGATATAATGTAATATAATATTATATTTATAGTATAACACAATAATAAATATATAAAATATTATAATTATGAGCATAAATTAATTTTCTATAATATAACATAATATTAAATTATTTAACATAATATATTAATATATTATGATATAATGTAATATAATATTATATTTATAGTATAATACAATAATAAAGGTATAAAATATTATAATTATTAGCATAAATTAATTTCTCATAATATAATATAATATTAAATTATTTAACATAACATATTAATGTATTATGATATTATATAATATAATATTATATTTATAGTATAATACAATAATAAAGATATAAAATATTTTAATTATTAGCGTAAATTAATTTTTACTCTTCTGATGACCATTTATCTCTCTAACAAATTTTCTAGGTAGATGATAAAATTGGTTAAACAATTACTAATATTTATTTTTATTTATTTATTTATTTTATCTCCTCTATTTTTTTCATTTCCTTTTCTTCTTTTCTTTTTCTTTTCTTTTATTTTTCTTTTCTTCTTTTTCTTTTCTTTTCCTTCTCTTCTTTCTTCTTCCTCCTTTCCGAAGCTTCTCTCCTCTCCCTTCTTCCTCCCTTGCCTCACTTCTCCCGCACGGTCATGAAAGGGGCGATCAAGCTCCCGGCGGCGCGACGACGGGAGGATGGGAAGCGAAGCCGGAGGGAGAAGCTTCGAGGGAGAGGGAGAGGCGGTCGGGGGAGAGGGAGAGGTGGTCTGGGGAGGGAGAAGAGGCGGAGGGCGTCAGGGGCGACGGCGGGGGAGAGGGAGCAACAGAGGAGGATGGAGGAGGAGGAGGGCGTCGTGGGCGGCGGCGGGGGAGAGGGAGAGGAGGGGGATGGGTGAGAGAGGAAGTGAAGGGGCATGGGCGGAAGAGGAAGAGGCGGCGGGATGGGGTACTTTGGGAGGAAAATATTTTTTAAATAAGGGTACTTTTGGTAAAAAAATTGCTTTCCGACAAAGCTGAAAACAACGTTTTCGAAAAGCTCCAAAATGAAGCTTCTCCCAAAAATCTGTTTTCAGCTTTCTGAAATTTTTATCAAACATCCTTTTTCATCTAAAAGTACTTTTGGAGGGCCAGAAAGTGCTTTTTGGCCCTCCAAAAGCTCTCCCAAACAGGGCCTTAGTATTTTCTTCTTTTCTTAACACAAAAAAAAAAAAATTTCTCCGTTGGGAAACCAAATGCAGCTGCAGAGCTTCCACAAGATTTAACTGTAACATGAGCAATAATGATAGACATATTGAGCAAAAGAAAAAAAGATATATGCGCGTCCCAAGGACTCATATTTTCCGTATCTTAAGTATGTCGCTGAGTGAGGCCCTGTTTGGGGGAGCTATTAGCAGTAGAGCTTTTGCAAGTAGAGCTGTTGGAAGTAGAGCTGTTTGAAGCAGAGCGTTTACAAAAAGCTGTTTGCTGTTTAGTAACTACATTTCTAAAGTACTGTGGCACTTTAACATATGTTTGGTAAATACTGAGAAAGTACTTTTGTGTGACAAAATGACTATAAAGGACATTGCCGGTATTATATAATAGAGCATAATAAAATATAATATGTATTAATATATAAATATATGATATAGTATAATATCAATGTAACGTAATATAATATTATATTTATAGTAAAATATAATATTAAATATATAAAATATTATAATTATTAGTGTAAATTAATTTTTCATCATTCTAATGACCATTTATCTCTATAACAAATAGGGAGAAAGGAAGAAGAAGATTGAGAGGGAAAGGGAGAAAGGAAGATGCGGGACAAGGATTTTGGGGGAAAAAAGTGTGATTTAAATGGGGATATTTTGGTCCAAAAAATAGCTTCCCGACAAAGCTGAAAACAACATTTTCGGAAAGCTCCAAATTGGAGCTTCTCCCCAAAAGTTGTTTTCAGCTTCCCGCAAAAGCTGAAACAGCTTTCTGAAAATTTTACCAAACATAATTTTTTTATCTAAAAGTACTTTTGGAGGGTCAGAAAGTGCTTTTTGGCCCTCCAAAAGCTCCCCCAAACAGGGCCTGAGTCATTTGTCTTATTCATTATTAGTCTAGCGTCAAAGTCTTCGAAGGCAGCCGAGTTTATTCACTATTAATCTAGGATCAAAGTCTGGGAGAAAGGAAGAAGAAGATTGAGAGGGAAAGGGAGAAAGGAAGATGCGGGACAAGGATTTTGGGGGAAAAAAGTGTGATTTAAATGGGGGTATTTTGGTCCAAAAAATAGCTTCCCGACAAAGCTGAAAACAACATTTTCGGAAAACTCCAAATTGGAGCTTCTCCCCAAAAGTTGTTTTCAGCTTCCCGCAAAAGCTGAAACAGCTTTCTGAAAATTTTACCAAACATAATTTTTTTATCTAAAAGTACTTTTGGAGGGTCAGAAAGTGCTTTTTGGCCCTCCAAAAGCTCCCCCAAACAGGGCCTGAGTCATTTGTCTTATTCATTATTAGTCTAGCGTCAAAGTCTTCGAAGGCAGCCGAGTTTATTCACTATTAATCTAGGATCAAAGTCTGACTAGAGACTACGCGATTCTACCACAAAAAAAATGGTCTTTCCAACCATCCATGGATTCGAATTCTTTGGCATGCAAAAGATGATAGGTCTCAAACTCTTTTCATCTATCTACACAGGTCTTGAAAGCACTATTGCGCAATCCAATGATGATTCATGTTGTTAGAGCGAAAAAGTGACTGCGTCTCGACCAGAAGTATTGTCCGCTTTGGGGAAGTGCGTACGTATCGCGCGACACGTATCATGTGCAGCTTTTAATGGGCAATATTCCCTTTACGGCTTTGTCCTTCTTAAAAGGGCCCTCTGGAAGGAAAGGGGTGGCCCCTCCTTATAAGACACAATTCTTGCCACTGCCGAGATCATGCAGGCCGAGACCATGCCTGTTGAGGTTGCACTCGCTGAGATCATACTTATCGAGATTACGCCCGCCGTCGGATTCGGATGCTTTAATCGTATGTGTGGGGTGGTCCATTTTTCCCCCCATCACATGTAAAGAAAAGTAAACCGTTTTATGTGAAAGACAATCCCTGCCTGCCTACAAGACGCTATTAAACGTGAAGAAATTTGTTATTTTTTAAGACGCTATATAGAATGTACCCAAAAAAAAAAAAAAAAACGTAGCAATTTAGCAACCCACAGATCAGTTGTATTGACAACCTTGCCCAATGAGGCAATATTGTTACGGTAGCAATTTAGTAGCTCCCAGGGCAATAGAACTAGGATGGAAAATCTAGCCAAAAGTGATGGGTGCGGGGCTCAAAACCAAGAACATCCTTTGATAGCTTTTCCAACTGTGATGGGCATATTTTTAAATCTTATATTTTCTAATGGCTCAAGCATGGACATGTAGTTTGTCCAAATAAAACCTTCAGA
The DNA here is from genome assembly GCF_009389715.1 of Phoenix dactylifera. NCBI lineage: Eukaryota > Viridiplantae > Streptophyta > Magnoliopsida > Arecales > Arecaceae > Phoenix > Phoenix dactylifera. The sequence continues at coordinate 20,416,037 of NC_052395.1, read as the reverse complement.
TTGGTGAGCCGTAAAAAAAAATCACCTAGTCTGCAGCACCGTTTGCCTCTATGTAAATATGCATGGCCTGATAGGAGCTACATTCTTTCAAAAATCTACGGATATTGTGAAGCAGTAGTATTTCTTTAGCAGTGCATTTTCGACTCCAAACCCATACGATCATTGTAGCCGGTCCCCTTCCATTTCTTCTCTCGCAAATCGTAAAGGAATCTTCCAGAAAAGCCTTCTCATTTTCAGAAATCCTCATTCCTCGGCATCATCTAACGTCACCCATCAGGAACCGCGGTCATCTTCCTCGACGTACCAAATGCGCTCTCCCATCTTGCACCAAAAAATAAAAAAAAAAGGGCACTCTTTCTCGCCATTCGACCTATAAAATAATACCCATGAAAAATAAAATCTTAGCACAAATCTTATATTAAACAAACAATAAGAGAAACGCACCCTAGCATCTCTTATGCAAAGGAATGACCTAATCGATAAAAAGAAAATAATCCGAGTGCATTTCTTGAACTGAACAAATAATATATAACAACCTATACTCTTTTGGTCCTCATCTCTCTGAACCTTTAGATGGATTCAAGTTTTTGGAAAACAAGAAATATATAATCTTTTAATGAAAGGGAATTACTTGGGGTCGTCATTAAACTATGGAAGTTGAATTTCATGCATTTAGTATTGTAAGAAAATATAAAATATATAAATAAATCTACTTCATCCTATTAACTTAAGTTTTTATAATTAAGTGGTGATTTTAACTTAGTATCAGAGAAGTCCGACCCACGAGGAGTGTAAGAAAATATAAAATATATAAATAAATCTACCTCATCCTATCTTGATTTCAACAAGTATAAAGGCAACGAAGACACTATTCCAATTGGAGAGTAGATAATGGTAGAAACCCAACTGCATCCATCCTTGGGCTCTTAGATCTAAACAATAATTCACCCATCCCGTTTCACCTAATCCATCAAGATATAAAACAGAAGACAGGGTGAAAAATGCCTTAGAGGACAGTAAACTGCAAAGTTGGTCGCGCAGTTCATCTGGGTGGGAAGTAGTCGGAACACTCAAGTAGCATCGCTAGTTTGGCTGCAGTCGCAACGACGACCTGTGCATGCAACAGTCCTGAAACACTAAGGTTTGCAATAGTTTTCGGGGCCCCAAATCTTCATTTCACCTGAACCTAGAAAACAACTCTCTCTCTCTCCCCCTCTCTAGGCCCCTCCTTGAAGACTTGAAAAAAGAAAAAGAACTATTTTTCCATCTTGGTTTGATCTAGCAGAAGAATATGACGTTGATCAGATTGAGAATTCTAGGACTTTACTGGCATATAACCCATATGATGCATAGGTACAATATTTTAAAGAGCCTAGTTAATTTTTTAAATAAATTTAATATTAATATTATATTATACTATTATTATATAAAATTTTAATAATATATATAAATATAATAAAATAATATATTATTATAAATAATAAGATCATAATCTAATCTATGTATAGAAAGAAACTTTCCGACAAGCGAACTTTTTTGTAGGTCGACCTTGGCTACAACTAGTCCCAGTTTATCTGATCAGTCTCAACCGACCTCAGCTCACTTTGGTTCTTACTGACCTCAGCACGCAACTGGTGAATACCAGCCTTAGCTCGAAATCTAGTAGCAATAATATTGATTTTAGAAAATATTTAAATGCAATATAGCGGGATTAGTAGTGTTTATACTTTTACTTTTAATTAAGTTAATGATCATAAAAATAAAATAGAAATTAATAAAGCATTATTGTAATCTAATAACCCGCAAAAAAACGTTGTCATGGCATGATAACAGTAAAAAATATTTTTCACTAATTTCATCATACATTAAATAAATATGCTTATTAATAATATCACTAATTTCTATATTAATCTAGTAGTACTAATAAAATATTTTTTATTTAATACTGTTTAATAAATTATTAAGCTTCTTATTAATGATATTATATGGTTATATTTTGATATATAACTATATTAAATAAGAGCCCATGCGCCCAATGAAAAATTCTGTGAAAGCAAAATCTTTATTTTAGTGTGTGACGCGCATGTGCGTGCGCGCGCGCGCGCTGTGCGTTTGCATGTTTGTGACTCAAACTGATCGGGCCCATTGGAATCCGTGAACCGACCTCCGTGAACCCATTAAAACGGAAACATTTACACAAACAATGGCACGTCGTTTTCTTCGCCTTCTTCCTCCCTCTTCGTCCTCCTTCAGTTCTTTCTCCCTCCACTTGTGAGTAGGTACTAGGTAATCCATCTAAACGGCCAAATCGACGACTATTTCTTGTGAGCGGAGAAGCGGCGGCGGACAAAGAGCTCGGAGCTTCGGCTTTTTTCCCCAGGAAGACGTGCGGATAGGCATATATTTTTAATGTTTCAGTTAAGGTATGCGGACATACTCATAAAACTATTTGTGCGGAAAGGAAAATCTGCATATATGTATGTATGCGGACGAGCGCGCCTGAGCTCAATGAGCACATCATTTTTTAAAAAAAATTCGGAACAATATCCGTATATAAAAAACAACATGCCAATATCTGTCAGCGACCACCGGAAACATTGTCCCAGGGGAGCGGAGATTCCGCGAAGGGGGGCTCATAGAATGTCTATGAAGACGTAAAACTGCATTGAAATAGTATGCGGACATCTGTCTATGTCTATCGTTCTACGCAGATACGCGCACATTAGCAAACTCATTACGAAAAGGAGCACGCATAGCTTATCTATGCGTATGCAAATCCGCATAAGAGTCTCGTGGGACGACTGGCTTTTAACCCCTGATAGAGGGCGTGGACCGCCAGTTTATCTCCACGTGTAGGGTCAAGATCCTATTCATTGATTTCACTTGGTGGGATAGATGGAGCGAAGGAAACCCAGATCCAACGCCCAATCCACGAGCTCTGACCTCCTCGTCCTCCTCCTTCACCACTGCAGCCGGCGTTGGTTAGTGGAAGAAATGGATGGCGGTGGGAACAGGGGCAGGAGATGAGACTTTTTCACCATCACCATTGAGAGCCGTTGTGGCCACTATTGTTATACCATTACTATGGCTTATCTAAACCATACTCTTTAACAATTCTTAGAAAATGGCATCACTCTTCTTGCTCTCACCCTCTCCTCTTGCCTGCAGTGGGATGCTCCCTTGGCCAACAAGAGAGACGAAAGTGCGAAGAGAGAGAATTGAAATAGAAAAATTGGAAGAATTTTATTTTTATGTAGGATTTGTCCTACTCATGCATAATCTTTTTCTACATCTGAATTAACTCCAAACTGTAGACCTCATATTACAAACTTAAAAGTGCATTGGTTGCATTTTAGTATTGCTATGCTTGCCTGTTCCCCACTAACATAATTTTCCTAGGCTAAATTGCAATGAAATGGACAAGAAAATAATTGGAGTCACGTATATTGAAAAGGGGGGAAAAACTCTTATAAATTGAATCTAATGCTCACTGTTTGCTACTGTTATCTATAATTGCCTCAGCCTTATTTTTGGTCCAAGTGATCTAGCTTTATGAGTAACTAGATTCATTCTAGTTCTAGCAGTGGGAAGAATGCAAATTGCAAGTGGACTTTCATGGTAGATTAGATGCGGGTAGTAATTCATATTGGAAGAATTCCCTAATTTATGGGAGATAGAACAATCAGGCAGTTGATTGGGTTGAACTTTCCTTATCTTTTCCTGATATTTTCTCTGTTCATTCTTTTTCTCTATTTATATTCAAAGAAAAATTGTAGAACATAAGAGTCAATCCAATGGCGAGTCCAATCTGGATTGGGCAGCAAACGAAGCCAAAGAAAGTAAGTTATTGCAGAGCAACTTATGTTTTTCTTGTCTTTTCTTTGTAGGAGTATCCCATAGAAAATACAAGGTAGATAAAAAACATTTCCTTTTTTGATGCTAAGGGAGGCAAAAAGGAGCCATCCAGCAAAGCAAACTTTGAATATCACTTGAAACGATGAGCGCAGCAATAGCTCACTGACCGTACCTCTCCGTGTCAAATGGAGGGTTCATGGTCCGAGTCTTGAGTGTTTTTATCCCTCAAGATTTCACCACAAAACACGGGTTGGAGTTCCTTGCAGGTAAAAATCCTAGGTTCCAGTCCTAGACTATGATGGGACTCCCTTCTAGCCTCAAAATGAATGAAAGGAAGAATGGATGAACCTTAAGATGAATGAATGAATGAATGAAAAGATCAAAGATATGCAAACACCCATTATGGCTCTTATTTTCAGCACATGCCCTGATATATAATTCACATTATTCAAGGTGGTAGCAAACCAAATAGGAGCAAAATTGAAGCAGATAATATGTCTGTGTTTGTTTCCATATCCGAATCTACCGAATATCGATCCAAATTTAAGTATTCTACTATCCATATCCGTATCCATACATGTCTCAAAGAAAAATAGATATGCATTTATTAACATAATTATATCCATGTCAATATCTAATTGGTTTATAAAGTTTAATTATCTAACTTATTGTGAGAACCCAAAAAAAAAAAAATGTGTGGATTGATGGGCCGGCCTGAAGAAGCCGAGCCCATCTATCAAATACGATCGTGCCCTAGGCACGATCGTGGAAGGGGAAACGCAAAGAGGGGGGGGGGGTGTGAGGTCGATCGCCGGAGGAGACCGAGCGTCGGAGCCGAGAACCGGCCGGCCGTGGAGGAAGCCAGAAAGCCTCTCATCTTTTCAAGAAGATCCCCACAAATCAGGTGAAGGGATCTTGGATTCGTGCGTGCATATCCGAGTGTTTCTTCCCTCCGATTTCTCGCCGGAAAGGTCGCTGGAGCGCCCCGTCGGGCTGAGGTAAGCATGGCTCCTTCCCTTGCATTTCATTTGCTAGATTTTTGGGTTGAGTTGGTGGGGTTTTGGCTGGTGAAGTCGTCGAAGAGGGATCCGAAACAGGGTACCCCTGTTTCGACCTCTCTCTTCCGGATTCCGCCGCCGCCGGCAGCCGGGTTGGTCGGGATCCATGGCGGTGGGGTTGGTCGGGTTTGTGTGAGGGTCGGAGATGGATTTCTAGGGTTTTAGAGGGGATGGGAATTGGTGGACCGAGGGCTTCCCTCGTGGTTCCACCTTCTTCTTCCCTCCCTCTCGCGTCGGTTGGCCGCCGGCGGCGACGACGGTGGGGGGGGAGAGGCCACTGGGGTTGCCGTCGGGTGGGGGCCGAGCCACTGTCAGTGGGTCTTCGGTTGATGATGGAGGAAAGGAGGGGACCTAGTGTCGGTTTTTGGGGGAAGAATAAGAAGAAGAAGGAGAAGAAACTTCTTCTTCTCTCCCACTCTTGGTCGGCCACCATCGCCGGCGACTGCAACATAGACGGTCGGCGATGGTTCAGCCAGTGGTGTTGTCGGGTTGGGAAGGAGAGGGCACAGCCACCACGGCTGTTGCCCTTGGATCAAAAAGGATTTGAGGGAGGGTGATGTACTTCCAACCATGAAGAGAGAGAAATCATCCCTTTATGTTGGTCTCTTTATCGAGACCGGCCATCATCGCCGGCGTGGCAGCGGCCATGGCTGGCGACGACGTAGGCCGGTGGTACAAGGTGGGAGTCGGGCCACCCCGACTGCTCTAGATCTGAAGGGATTGAGATGTTTGGGGACCTGGTGATGGACCCCATAGTAGATGTGGATCATGGTTTAGAATATTTAAATATTAAATAATTTAGTTTGTGATTTATAATTGATGTTGTAAGGAAAGAGTCAGCGGTGCCAGGAGATTTAGATCAGGAAACTCAGCACCCCAGCGCGTAGGTTTTGATTCGGACCCGTATTTGAGTCAGTCTACAATTTCTGTAAGAATCCCTACATTTGAGCACTTTTATTTATGCATATATTGGATTTATCGTTGGATATATTTTTATCAACATGTTGCTATTTGTTTTTGAGCTTGTATGACACTATGAGGTGTGCATTTTGTTTATTATGAAAGTATTGGAATAATTAAATTGGGAAGGAATAACATATTTTGAGAAATTATGAAAATATGTGACGTGATTGAAATGTGATTAAACATGTAAAACTAGACATGTAAAATGGGTTGGACTAACCTTGTCATGAGATAGCCTCTACGAGCTTATGCGTAGGATAGCTGCCACGAGCTTATGCGTGGGATAGCCTCTACGAGCTTATGCGTAAGATAGCCTCCACGGGCTTACACGTGGGATAGCCTCTACGAGCTTATGCGTAGGATAGCCTCCACGGGCTTACGCGTGGGATAGCTACCACGAGCTTATGCGTAGAATTTGTGCAGTCTTGGACTGGGTCATGATCTTGGTTAGTCCAAAACCAGAAGTGAAAAGTCTGAAAACTTGGAAATCAGAGTAATACGAAAATGGATCACATAATGTGAAAAAGGATTTGTCTATATGTGCTAATTATATACACTTGTTGTTTGTTGAGCTTTTGAAAAGATGAAATGACATTTATTTGATGTTTTGATGATTTTATTATTATTATTGTGTGTGGCTGTTGGGATTCTTACTGGGCTGGAAAAGCTCATACTACACTTATATTTTTTTTCAGAGGCACAAGATTCGTAGGATCTGTCGGATGGGACAAGAAGTAAGATCGATCTGGAGTCAAACTGCTAGATAATTAGAAGTTAATTTATCTTTTGCTTATGGACATTTGAAATTATGTAATCATTCAGTACATTTTAGTTGGTTTGGTTTAAATACATTAATTATGGATTTATTGAAATTGTTGTTTATCTTAGGCCATGCATGATCTTTAGGGCACTGCTCTAGGGCTCATGCGGCCGGTTGCGTACCGGACCCGGGTGATGGGTTCGGGGCATGACAGATTTGGTATCAGAGCTTAAGGTTAAGATATCCTAAGGTTTAGGTTCAGGTAAGTGTGAGTGGGGAATTATGATAGGAAAACTATCAGAGACTTGGTTTATAATCATTTGAGATTGTAACAGGAATGATATTGTAATCTAAGTTTTAAGATCACTAGAGACTGTGGGCTTAGTGGCATTAAAGTTTGAGGTTTAAGATCACTGGGGATAGTGACAAAATCGGAATATGAGCATATGTTTAAGATCACTAGGTATTGTGACAGAAATATATCATAGCTTAAGGTTATGATTACTTGAAACATGATAATTAAATTCAGTGCTTACGGTGTAAGATCATTGTGCATTATGATAAAATGTATCTATCGGGTTTGGTTTTCGATGAGTGTGGAAGAAAAGTATAAATTGTCTTTGATCATGATAAGAGAGGTTTGACCTAAGATAACTGTAGGAAGGTCAACAATGGCATATCGGTTATACCATGTTCAGATATTATTTAAATGACTTGGAAGTTCAAACTTGGTATGGGTTGTGATATGATCATACTTTTGGTTTTGCTACTAATTATTAGAGTGTGATTTATATATTGATCTTCCGTATTATTGAAGTGGGCTAAGAAAGATTTTTCGTAGTATTATTGCAGAATGTTTTCGAGGTTAAATCTGTATGGGGATTATATTTGGAATTGACATGTTTGAATATTGTAAATTGGCATATTTGTATTAGTGGATTAAATTCTTAAGGCCATATAGTATGCAAATTGGTGGAGTATTCTAATTATTTGAATTTGTATATTTGGATTGGGCTCCTGAATTTTTCTTATAATTGTTGGAGATTATTGGATATGTTAACTTGAACTCAAGTCTAGGTTTATGATCTAACCAGAAATCTTTGTCATTGTAAAATAAATATTGAGTAAAGATTTCGATTTTGAGATGCTTATGTGAGTTATTATGTGTAGCATTGATCATAGACATTAAGGATTTTGGTGAAGAAGGATTTGGAGGTTGATAGAGTTAATTCCTACTCATAGTGATATTGGCTCAATAGTTCTAACCTATTGAATTTGAAGTAAATTCTGTTGGAAGGAAAATCAATGTAGATTTTCTGATTAAATTGCTAAGGAAATACAAGAATTACCCTTTTAAATTAAACCTAGATATTTTTGGATTCTAAGAAGGTTGTGGAGATCACGTAGTGACCTTAAACTTGACTAAAAGATTGGGGGTTAGTTATGGTAAGTACACTCTATATAAATTGAGGACAAAAAAATCTAGAGGTTTTGCTCTAGTTCTACTTGAAAATTTAAAATTTGTATTTTATTAGTCTCAATGCAAAGTGATACTTTGGTCAGAAATCATTTTGTGACTTTAGAGAATTTGATGAGTTAGATCAGAGTGCGCAGCGGAAGTATAGTGGTTTGAGTTATTTTGAAACCGATTAAAAAAAATAAAATAAAATAATACCTTGATCTGAAAGGTATTATTATGGAGGACTTGAGTTAGTTTTCTAGTAGAGGGGAATGTCGTTAATTCTTTGCCTACTGGAAGTAGTTATGGCTCTCCTATTTTTGATAATTCTAAGAAGAATTTTGGGGCATCTCAAATTTAGCGTTAATGGATTGATAGCTCTGTGATTAAGCTTGGGCCTGGAATGATTTAACATAGTTCTTCGACTCCTAGCTCTGACATTGTTAATATACCTATTTGAACAGGTTTACAGTTTTCTTAGGATGAAGGTTGATCATTTAATCACAGGCAAAGTTAAGAAAAAAAAAATTGATTATAAAATATTAAGAGCATTTGATACTAAAGATTTCTCCTATTTCTATTAAGCCAATTATGATCTCTATGTAGAATCAAGAGAAATTAATTTCTTTGGGATATAATTATGGCATTTTAATCCAAGGTTGGGAGTTTGGAATTCTTTTGGAGGAGATCAAAAGAACTTACTACGTGTGGTAAATAGAAAGGATCAAGTTTTGAGATGCTGTGATTTTTGTATGTCAAAATCTTGTGAGTAGGTACTCCGAGAGGGAGACTATTTGAGATCTCAGGGATGATGTGGGAGAAAGAAAAGTACTGGGACCAAAGATAGTATAGCAAACTGTGGATAAGATAAAGATGATCAGAGAACGGCTCCTTATAGCTCAGAGTAGACAAAAGAGTTATTCTGACAATAGGAGAAGAGAACTGGAGTTTCAGGTTGGTGATTATGTTTTCTTGAAAGCATCTCCTACTAAAGGTGTGATGAGGTTCGGGGTTCGTGGCAAATTGAGCCCTAGGTATGTTGGTCCATTCGAGATCCTGGACAGAGTTGGAGAAGTGGCATATCGTTTGGCTCTACCACTAGCTTTATCAGGTGTACATAATGTATTCCATGTTTTAATGCTGAGAAAATATATTCCGGACCCGAACCGTATGGTAGATTTTGAGCCTATAAGTCTGCATGAGGACCTAACTTATGAAGAGTACCCGGTACGGATTGTGGATAGAAAGGATCAAGTATTACGACGACGGACCATTCCTTATGTAAAGGTACAATGGAGCAATCACTCAGAAAGAGAGGCCACTTGGGAGCTCGAGGAAAAAATAGAAGCCAAACATCCTCAACTCTTTGGTATTTCAGGTACGTTAATTTCGCGGATGAAATTTTTTTTAGGAGGGGAGAATGTGAGAACCCAAAAAAAAAATGTGTGGATTGATGGGCTGGCCCGAAGAAGCCGGGCCCATCTATCAAATACGATCGTGCCCTAGGCACGATCGTGGAAGGGGAAACGCAAAGAGGGGGGGGGTGGCGGCGTGAGGTCGATCGCCGGAGCCGAGAACCAACCGGCCGTGGAGGAAGCCGGAAAGCCTCTCATCCCTTCAAGAAGATCCCCACAATTCAGGTGAAGGGATCTTGGATCCGTGCGTGCATATCCGAGTGTTTCTTCCCTCCGATTTCTTGCCGGAAAGGTCGCCGGAGCGCCCCATCGGGCTGAGGTAAGCATGGCTCCTTCCCTTGCATTTCATTTGCTAGATTTTTGGGTCGAGTTGGTGGGGTTTTGGCCGGTGAAGCCGTCGGAGAGGGATCCGAAACAGGGTACCCCTGTTTCGGCCTCTCTCTTCCGGATTCCGCCGCCGCCGGCCACCGGATTGGTCGAGATCCATGGCGGTGGGGTTGGTCGGGTTTGTGTGAGGGTCGGAGATGGATTTCTAGGGTTTTAGAGGGGATGGGGATTGGTGGACCGAGGTCTTCCCTCGTGGTTCCACCTTCTTCTTCCCTCCCTCTCGCGTCGGTTGGCCGCCGGCGGCGACGACGGCGGGGGGGGGGGGAGAGGCCACTGGGGTTGCCGTCGGGTGGGGGCCGAGCCACTGTCAGTGGGTCTTCGGTTGATGATGGAGGAAAGGAGGGGACCCAGTGTCGGTTTTTGGGGGAAGAAGAAGAAGAAGAAGGAGAAGAAACTTCTTCTTCTCTCCCACTCTTGGTCGGCCACCATCGCCGGCGACTGCAACATAGACGGCCGGCGATGGTTCGGCCGGTGGTGTTGTCAGGTTGGGAAGGAGAGGGCACAGCCACCATGGCTGTTGCCCTTGGATCAAAAAGAATTTGAGGGAGGGTGATGTACTCCCAACCATGAAGAGAGAGGAATCATCCCTTTATGTTGGTCTCTTTACCGGGACCGGCCATCATCGCCGGTGTGGCAGCGGCCATGGCTGGCGACGACGTAGGCCGGTGGTACAAGGTGGGAGTCGGACTACCCTGACTGCCCTAGATCTGGAGAAATTGAGATGTTTGGGGACCTGGTGATGGACACCATAGTAGATGTGGATCATGGTTTAGAATATTTAAATATTAAATAATTTAGTTTGTGATTTATAATTGATGTTGTAGGGGAAGAGTCAGCAGTGCCAAGAGATTTAGATCAAGGGACTCAGCACCCCAGCGCGTAGGTTGTGATTCGGATCCGTATTTGAGTCAGTCTACAATTTCTGTAAGAATCCCTACATCTGAGCACTTTTATTTATGCATATATAGGATTTATCGTTGGATATATTTTTATCAGTATGTTGCTATTTGTTTTTGAGCTTGTATGACACTATGAGGTGTGCATTTTGTTTATTATGAAAGTATTGGAATAATTAAATTGGGAAGGAATAACATATTTTGAGAAATTATGAAAATATGTGACGTGATTGAAATGTGATTAAACATGTAAAACTAGACATGTAAAATGGATTGGACTAACCTTGTCATGAGATAGCCTCTACGAGCTTATGCGTAGGATAGCTGCCACGAGCTTATGCGCGGGATAGCCTCTACGAGCTTATGCGTAGGATAGCCTCCACGGGCTTACGCGTGGGATAGCTGCCACGAGCTTATGTGTGGGATTTGTGCAGTCTTGGACTGGGTCATGATCTTGATTAGTCCAAAGCCAGAAGTGAAAAATCTGAAAACTTGGAAATCAGAGTAATACGGGAATGAATCACATAATGTGAAAAAGGATTTGTGTATATGTGCTAATTATATACACTTGTTGTTTGTTGAGCTTTTGAAAAGATGAAATGACATTTATTTGATGTTTTGATGATTTTATTATTATTATTGTGTGTGGCTGTTGGGATTCTTACTGGGCTGGAAAAAAAGCTCATACTACACTTACATTTTTTTTTCAAAGGCACTGGATTCGTAGGATTTGTCGGGTGGGACAAGAAGTGAGATCGATCTGGAGTCAAACTGCTAGATAGTTAGAAGTTAATTTATCTTTTGCTTATGGACATTTAAAATTATGTAATCATTCAGTACATTTTAGTTGGTTTGGTTTAAATACATTAATTATGGATTTATTGGAATTGTTGTTTATCTTAGGCCTTGCATGATCTTTAGTGCACTGCTCTAGGGCTCATGCGGCCGGTCGCGTACCGGACCCGGGTGATGGGTTCGGGGCGTGACACTTATATCTGCATTTATATCCATGTCAATATCTGATTTGCATATATATCCATTTAAAGCAAATAAGCGTATGAATTTTAGCATCCAATTAATATCCAATTAAAAACATATATAGATATGAATATAATGATGTCTCATCCATATTTGATCAAATTTCAGCCCTAAAACCAAATCATTTTTTCTCCTAACCATGTTCTTTTAAACACAAAGCTTCGAAAAACAATATTAAGATCCATTTATATAATATAATATAATATATACTTATTGCAACAATAGAAGAAGCAAAATAAATGAGATTAAACATGTTATTTCATGGCAGCTAAAATATGAGCTTAGAGATTATTGTTTAACAGAGCTGAAAAATACAATGAGTTTTGCACCATAAGGAATATAGGCCGATGAATCATTAGAATCATTGATGATTCTAAAATGGAAATTAACTATGGTTTTGGTGGCATTTGCAAGTCATTGATGCTTCCTTCCAACATATTCACTACTCTACTTATTGAAGGTCGATCTGCAGGCAGCGTCTGTATGCACCACAACCCAACTATTATCATCTTTTTGGCAATCTCTTCAGTCTCACTAGTCACTCCACAAGCTTCTAGGGTATCATAATGATCGAGATGGTCATAAACCTAGTGTGGAAAATAAATTTTACTAGTATTCTCTACTCTTGCATCTATATTTTTACGTCCACCGACCATTTCTAGCACCATCATTCCATAACTGTAAACATCAGACTTGTTGGAGACAACTCCAAATTTTCTAGAGAAGACTTCAGGGGCAATGTACCCAACTGTTCCCCTCGCACCAACTACTGAAATGATGCTCTCCTTCGGAGAGCATAGTTTTGCCAACCCAAAATCAGAAATCTTAGGACAAAAATCTTGGTCTAGTAGGATGTTGTGAGGTTTGATATCAAAATATACTATGCGAGTGCTACACCCACGATGCAAGTAGTCTAGTCCTCGAGCAATACCGACTGCAATCTCATATAATTTTTCCCAACCAAGTTTAATCTTTGCATCTGGTGTCTCCGTGTATATAAATTTCTCGAGTGATCCATTTGGCATGAATGCATAGACAAGAGCTCTCTTCGACCCCTCTAAACAAACGATGTTTACATGGGAAGTTCTGCCAATGCTAGCTACCTCATTGATAAATTCTCGCCATTACCTTTGGACTCACCTAAAACTTTCACTGCTACCAAACGACCATCACAAAGATTACCCTTGAACACATTACCATAACCACTGTGCCCTAACTTGTGACTAAAGGATTTGGTCATCCTCTTAATTTTTGAATACTGGTACCTTTTTGGCACTAAGGATTCATATTTATGTAGCAAGTCTTCCATACTTTGTGCATTCTTTGAGTGAGACTTCAAGTTTTCAACACTTTGCGCATTCTTTGAGTGAGACTTTCCATAACGAACAAGATAGAGACCAAGGAATAAGAACCCCAGAAAAAATACTGTTGCGGCAGCAATGGCACCTGTGAAGGAGGAAAGGCATAACTACTATTAATCTCATAATTTCTATGGAAGAATTTCATACATTACTTCAAAACTTTAGCATTAATCTCATAATTTGCATATAAACACAAGCAACATTAAACATATCGTTTCACATCTATAAAATTTTATGAGCACCCAAGGCTATAATTCTTGTGAAAAAAGGCATCCAATGATTGGGATTTTGATATTAAGATTTTTCATCACGCACTTGCTTTTAAAGTGATTAACTAATTATCTCTCCTTAACATTTGATTTTTCACCCCCTTGGTCCACTATTTCCCGTTTGATATACCTCTCATACTTATGAATGCTATAACTCTTAACTATAGCTTTTGACCACTTGGCAAATTGCCAATAATTTTGAGCAGACTATGGCTATAGTTTTCTAGATGTGTTTAAGCCATGACTCTTTTTAAACTATACAATTTAATCTGAAGAAGTCCTTATCATTTCCAATATGATGACCCATAACTCTTTTCTTGGATTTGTTATCACTTATTTCTTGGCCATAAATTATGTAGCAATTGGCCATAAGGAAAAAAGCTTCTAGGGGTTTAACATGATGTCAGGAGGCTTGGGTTCTCTTAAAGTTGAGTTACGCCATTGAAATCTTGATGCAATTATCGTAATGAATAAGGTGGCAAACCCAGGAAATATGGAATAAGGTTCAATGAAGGGATTAAAGGAATTTAAAGTGCCCAGAGTTATTGTCTTGCAGTCCTATAATTGGGAGTTGAGTTCAGTTTACTCGTGAACTAGCAAGGTTGACTTAACTGAAAGAAATAAAAATGACTAAGTTAGGTTTTTGAAACTCAGAATAAGGCTGCAAGGGAGACATAAGGAACTTATAATTTATAGACTCGCGGAACTAGGCAAGATGGTAGGCCCTAGTATGAGGGGAGGGTGGATTATTGCTAGGCTATCCAAAAAGTATTAGGTAGATAATTTTCCAATCGGTAATTTGGATAATGCTTCATTTACTTCATTGAGTATCATGAATAAACAAACCAGAAAAAATATTTTGTAATGGAATAGAAGAAGACGAAAGCCTTAAAATGGTAGGTTTAGGAGAGGTATGTTGGTTACCTATCATGATTCCCATCTTTCTTGGATCGTGACTTCCTGCAGCATCAGAAAATAATTACCTCCACTGTTAGAGCTCAACCCTCTTAATTAAGAAAAATATATAATTACATCGTCTGTTATTCTATAAATATTCTGTCAAAACAACCATTTTTCATGAACATAAGACGTGCATACATAATTGTGCTTTTAGAGAAAACTGAAAAGAAGGAATGAGAAACCTGACAATATTGCTAGAATTAGCAGGGACACAAATACAAAGAAGTGAAGTCCCTTGATCTTTCAATGATATCTACTAGAGGTATGATGTTGGTGTCTACTCTTTTTTTATTATCATTGCATTGCCTATTGCATCTATAAGTTTGAGATGAAGGGAGGTTAGGCCACCCAATTTATTAAGATAAAATTATGTATAAGATAAGAACAGAGAGTATGCAGTAAAAGAAAGAAAAGGGAGAAAGGAGATAACAATGTAACAGAGTCAAACACTACCTGTTGCTGAAAATTGGACCCGGGGGCGGCCGTCGGCTGATGAGGAGGAGCTCCGGTGCTTGAATGGAGGGTGGCGGTCAGTCGGCGGGCGACGTCCTCCGGGAGACCTGCAAGGAGCCGGTAGCCGGGGTTTCCGGCGCCGGCCCTCCGATGCTTAAGTTAGAGGGGGCTAATATGTAAGAGGAGATAGAAGATGTTTTTTCGGGTTTCAGAGTCCAACCCCCTCTAAGATGGAGGGGTTCCCCTTTTATAGAGGGGGATTGTATTACCTGTGAGGTGACAGGGCAGATGGTTCTTTTTGTCATAATTGAACATGATCGTGTGCATTAATAGTGTCGTGGAAAATCAGACCAAAGTTAGTGAGCCGTCGTGGCTGATCGGACGTGGCGTAGTTCAACTGTCTGCCGTGGAGGGCCTGAGATCCGTAGATAACACGAGCATTGATTGTTGAATGAACCGGAGATCAGCGGAGACCGCGCGCAATAATGGTTGAGTAAGCTGGAGATCAGCTCAGGCCATGCGCATTAATTGTAGGCGGCAAAGCAGGGTATGGTCCCTGACCGAGTTACGGAGTGATGTGATGATAGTAAGCGAGTGGTGAGATTGGGCTTTAAAAGTTGGACTCCCGAAGGAGATTTGATTGAGATCGACTGCCCTAGTGGGGCGTCTCGGAATCCAGCGTCTGATATGAGGCCGAGCTGAGTTGGGCGCCTTCTGGTCGGGCGCCTCTAGATTGGTCGTGCTTCTGGTCGGGCGCCTTCTGGTCGGGTGCCTCCAGGTTGAGCGTTCTCCTGGTCGGGCGCCTCCAGGTCGGACGCCTCCAGGTCGGGCGCCTCCAAATCTGGCGCCTTCCGGTTGTTCTGAGATAACTTAGTTTTTCCCCTAACATTACCCTCCGACTTTCTAGTTCGAGCCGCTTGCGAGCTCGGACGCAGGAAGTAGTTGTTTTAATAGTTTTCCATATTATTTAATGCTGCATCGGTGGGGGCCAGAAGATTTCGAGCTTTTACGGCGCTCCGCATGTTTCAAGGTGTCATTTAATAGGAGAAGGTGGGACGACTTCTTTTCACCGTAGGCCTCGCATCATGGGCTCATGATGGGATTCCACGATCCGATGGGACGCCACCTTGATTCGGTATTCAAAGCGTCGATCTGAATAGGACACGCCGTTTTGACCTCCTGGGGCCGACGCATGGCATAATCCGGACGGGAGGCGGGATTCTTTCTCGCCGATCCGGGCCGTTGAAGAGGTTTATATAAACCCTTGATCCGGTTTTAGGGCTTCTATCTGGTTGCCATAGTTTAGTGTTTTCCAGTACTCCCTTGCTTCTTCCGGCGGCCTCCCGAAGCGGTTACTCCGGCTTCCCTACCGCTCGTTGTCATCTCCGGCAAGGTTTTAGTAGGTGCTTCCCCCCTTCTTCTGTCTGCTCGGAGAGTTTTTGTTTTTTCGATTCTTCCTCCTTTTTGATTATTTCTTTGGGATGGGTCGTGGTCCGGATGAATTCGGGTCCACCATGAGTGAGGAGGAAATGAAGATGGTTGAGGAGTGGTTTTTCCCTTGGCATAGGTTCCGTTTGGAACCTGCGGAGCCAGGGGATAGGATAACGAGGCCTCCGCCTGGTCGGATCAGGGTGTATTTGGAAACACTCTGGGCCGGCCTGCGGTTCCCCTTCCACGGGATTGTGAATGAGCTGCTTGTGACTTATCAACTTGTCCCAGCGCAGCTCGCTCCAAACGCATGGAGGACGATAATCGGTTTCTTATCCCTGTGCCTTGCACATGGGATACCGACCTCAGTTAATGTCTTCCGATGGTGCTTCTTATTGAAGTCCAACCCGGGAGATGGAGATTGGCTGTACCTAGCCCTTCGGGGTGGTCGGTCATTTTTTCGGGATGCTCCGACCTCCATTCACGGGTGGAAGGAGAAGTTCTTCTTTTTGTCTTCCGAGCGGACGTGGGGGTTCGACCCTAGATGGGGGCAGGCTCGACTCAAGATTGCCAACAGACTCCCAAAGTTGTCCGGGTCCGAGCAGAAGATCCTCGACGCTCTCTATAGCCTTGAGGAGAACATTCTTCTGAACGGCCTCGTAAGCGAGGACGCTTTGGTCAACGTAGGCTTGAGCTCGGCGCGCCCTCAGGGTAAGGGTGGTGGTGCTCTCTTTTTCCTCTCTTCTTTCTTACGTTGCTCTTGCTCGTCTATTCCCTGTCGTTCTGACTTAATCCCTTTCCTGTCTACAGACGTTGCGAAGATGGTGATGACAAACGTAGCCCTCTATGCTCGCTTCCGGAAGAGGGCGGCCGAGATCAGTGGGATCTCGCCCGAGCCGAGGAAGAAGGCCAGGCTTTCTGGCCCCGAGACGAGCACGGCCCAGGTCGGGCCTTCTAGGCCTGCTCGAGAGGTTTCGAGCACCGATCATAGGGGCTCGGGATCTACGGGAGCTTCGGCGATGTTGGCCTGCCCGGCTCCTATCTCTCAGCGCCCTGATCGACATCCTGTCGAGCAGCGACGCTCAAATCCTGATCCGGGGAGCAGCCAGGGGGCCCTGAGGCCGCCCCCGCCCCCACCTAGTCCAGTGAGGCCGAGTCTCCCTGGTCCCTCGAAGGCCGATCCCCAACCGGAGAAGAGGCCTTACCTCCCCTCGTGGGAGGTTTTCGAGGGTGACTCGGCCCTCGACGATCCTGCAGTGGCGCGGCAAATTTTCCAAGTCGCGCTGCTTCCGGCCGACCAGGCCAAGATCCGGTCCCAGAGCTATAACAGCTTCTTGGACGGGATCTACTGCTCCGCGGTCCGGGTAAGTTCACCTTTGGATTCTCGCTTTCATCTGTTAATTTTTAGCCTTGACTCATTTTTCCCTTTGTTAACAGCGTCTCCACGAGGTCGAGACTCTGATGCACATAGCATCGGACTATCGGGATTGGGGCCGATGATACCAACGCGGGCAGGAGGGGGCCGAAAGGAAACTTCGTCAGGCCGAGGTGAGGCTCGGCGTGGTCGAACTCTTGCGGAAGGAGCTGCTCGCAAGAGTAGAGGCTGTTGAAGGCGAGCTCCGGTCGCGGACCGAGGAGCTCGAGGAGGAGAAAAGCGTGCATGCCTTGGCCAGGTCGGAGCTGCGCGCCGCCGAGGCACATCTGAGCAAGGCCCAATCGGCGCTCGCTGCACGCGAGCGGGAGGCGGAGGGTGCTCAGCTCAGGGTTAAGGAGCTCGAGGTCTGCGTGGAAAGAGCCCAGGAGGAGGCTCGATACGCGGCTCCGCGCGGGGTCCAACTCTTCCGGGAATTGGAAGAGTTCCGTGATCTACTGGAGGAGGAAGCCGTGAATGGGCTCGGCCGCAGCTTCGAGGACTTTGGTAATCAGCTGAGGCAGCTCTGCCTCGAGTTCGACCTTAATCTGCTCCAGCCTGGGGCAGGAGTCGAAGAGCTCGAGGCGCCTGAAGACCCGGCTGGGCCCGAAGTTCAGGCGGCCGAGGAGGGTGAGGTTCCCACTGAGGGGGATCCAGAAGGAGCTTCTGATGCTGCCCTCCAAGCTGTCGATGAAGCCCAGGCCGAGACCTCCACTGCGGGCGGACTCGAGGGAGCTCCGATAGAGTATGCGGGGCCGACTGCTGTGGATGACCTCGGAGCTGCGCCCGTCTCCTAGGGTTTTGTTTACCCTCCTCTTGTTTCTTTGTTTTTTTTTCCCTTGTAAGCAAGGTCGGCCCTTTGAAAGTGTATGGCCGAACCTTGGTCTTGTACTTAGCCTTCGGGCTTTTATTAATGAAAATTTCTTTTTTCTAAATTTGCGATTGTTCCGTCTTTTCCTTCTACATGAATTAAGTTTTCGATCATTTAGACTAAAGTTCCCTTCGACAAGTTTTTCGGGCTTGGCTGAGCCCCATTCGCGCTTGCTAAGCATAGACCCACTAGGGAACGTTCCGAACTTAAATTTGATAGGAATCCGTTCCGAGCTTTATTGTTTTCGAGCTCGGGTTCACATTTTGGAGTCTTTGAGCTCGGATTCGAATATCGCCGAGCCCTTGAGCTTGGAATCGAATCCCGCCGAGCTCTTGAACTTGGATCCAAATTTTTGGAGCGCCGAGCTCGATTTTTGGCCCCCGGAGGGGTTTCGTCAGGCCTTAGGTTAATCTTCCGGAAGGTCTTGGCCGAGTTTTTAGGCTCGGCTTTCCTGATGTAGGCTTGCAAAAATTTTAGAGTCGGTCCCCGACGGGATCGTGAACCAGAGTTAAGCTATCGTTAAGGCCTTCGTGGTAATTAACCTTGAATTCGGCTAGCATACCAACTAGTAGAATCGAAACGTAAAGACTCGGCACTGCTAGGCTCGGCTAGAGTGTTTAGGCTTGAGGTCGTCACTGCAAGTAGGCACCAGCCTAGACCGACATCTAAATTCGGCCGAGTCTTCATTCAGGGATCTGCATAGATCAACCTGTAGACTAGTGGTGAAAGCATGCCTGAGGTCAAATAGACCTCGGCTTACAGTTGGTTCAGGCGGGCATCAGATGGACCTCTCGACCTTAATCGTGGGAGCTTCCGAGCTTAGTCAGGATT
Organism: Phoenix dactylifera; assembly: GCF_009389715.1. Taxonomy (NCBI): domain Eukaryota; kingdom Viridiplantae; phylum Streptophyta; class Magnoliopsida; order Arecales; family Arecaceae; genus Phoenix; species Phoenix dactylifera. The sequence continues at coordinate 20,396,622 of NC_052395.1, read as the reverse complement.
TTGTCGAACATTATGGTATATATGCAAATAAATGCAATAACATAGGTGCTAGGTGAGGAGTACCTTTCGCACCATTGGGAGTCTTGAGTATTTTGTGTAGAGGTAGCCGATTCCGCTCTGCGGTCAGCTCTTTGGAGGCATTCTTTGGCTGTAGTCCGCTTCCTCGGGCAATGTTGTCCGTTTGCAGAGTGAGACGGCACTTTGGTCAGGGCCTCGCACAACAGCGTAGCCCATTCCAGCCGATCAGGGGAGAATGTAGTCATCTTGTCTTAGGCGCGCCTGCGCGTTGGAGGGTTCGTGAAGGTTCCATCCCGTTGTTGTCTTCCCGAGGTCGAGGGGTCGAGCGCAAATTTGGCAGAGCTCGGGCTTGTTATCGATCTGGTGATGCTTCCCGAGGTCGAGTGAGTTTGGGGCTTGTTGTTGACTCACAGGGCATCTCAACCTTGGTCGAGGAATCGAGCATGAGGTTGAGGGAGCTCGGGCTCGCTGTCGACCTGGTGACGCTTCCTGAGGTCGAGGGAGTTTGGAACTCTACTGTCGACTCACGGGGCATCCCGACCTTGGTCGAGGGATCGTGCGCAAGGTCGAAGGGTCTGGAAACACACTATCAACCTACGACGCTTTCCGAGGTCGAGGAAGTTTGGAACTCTACTATCGACTCACGGGGCATCCCAACCTTAGTCGAGGGATCGTGCGCAAGGTCGAGGGGTCTGGGATCGCACTGTCGACCTGCGACGCTTTCCGAGGTCGAGAAAGTTTGGGACTCTACTGTCGACTCACGTGGCATCCCGACCTTAGTCGAGGGATCGAGCGCAAGGTCGAGGGGTCTGGGAACACACTGTCGACCTGCGATGCTTCCCGAGGTCGAGAGAGTTTGAAACTCTACTGTCAACTCACGGGGCATCCCGACCTTAGTCGAGGGATCATGCGCAAGGTCGAGGGGTTTGGGAACGCACTGTCGACCTGTAACGCTTCCTGAGGTCGAGGAAGTTTGGGACTACTCACGGGGCATCCCGAACTTTATCGAGGTATTTGAGGGAGATCAAGACCGAGCTTGATAGCAGTGCAACGAGGTGCTTCAGGCTTGACTGGAGCATCTGAGCTTGGTCGAGCATTCGAGCTTTGTCGAGCATCCGAGCTTAGTCGGGCATCCAAGCTTAGTCGGTCATCCGAGCTTAGTCGGGCATCCGAGCTTAGTCGGTCATCCGAGCTTAGTCGAGATTTTCTAAGATTTATGAGTGTCCCAATATCAGGAGTATGAAATAATTAATGGAGAATCATAAGCAAATCATCATAAGTGGAGGGAGAGTTGTATTCCTGTTTGTCGACGACCCCCGAAGGGTTTATTGGTAGTACATCCGAAGGTTCTCGGAGTTCTAGCTTCGAGGGATAAAAGTTTCCTCAAGAGTCTCCAATTTGTAAGCTCCGGGCTGCTGGACTTGGGCGACTCGGTAAGGTCCTTCCCAGTTCGGGGCTAGTTTTTCCTATTCGGTGGGCTGAGAAGCCTCAGCCTTCCTGAGGACGAGATCTCCTACTTTGAAGAGCTTGGCTTTTACTCTGGAGTTGTAGTACTGTGCCATTTTTCGTTGATACCTCGCCATACGAACCCGGGCCGCCTTCCTAATTTTCTCGATGAGGTCCAGGTTTCCTCTGAGTTGGGAGGAGTTGGAGGCTGCATTGTAGTGTTCAACTCTTGGTGAGGGGAGCCCAATTTTCAGAGGAATAATAGCTTCCGTTCCGTATGTCAGGTTAAAGGGGGTCTCGCCGGTGGGGAGCCGAAATGTTGTTCTGTAGGCCCAAAGGATATTGTAGAGGTCTTCAACCCATTGCCCCTTGGACCGGTCCAGCCTGGCTTTGAGTTCCTGAAGGATGGTGCGATTCGTCACCTCGGTTTCTCCATTTGTCTGAGGATGAGCGACCGAGGTGAAGCGGTGATCGAGGCCGAGCTCGGAGCAGAATTCTCTGAAACGGATGTTGTCAAACTGACGACCGTTATCAGATATAAGGATGCGGGGGAGTCCAAATCTACAGATGATCGACTTTCAGACAAAGTCTCGCATTTTTTGCTCGGTGATCCGGGCCACCGGTTTAGTTTCGACCCACTTGGTGAAGTAGTCGATGGAGACGATCAGAAATTTTCTCTGCCCAGTCGCCAGGAGAAATGGCCCCAGGATGTCGATGCCCCACTGGGCGAATGGCCAAGGTGCACTGATCGAGTTCAGCGGGGCCGAAGGTTGGCGCTGAATATTGGCGTTTCGCTGACATCGGTCGCACCTTCAGACAAAATCTGTTGCATCCTTCTGGAGTGTGGGCCAAAAGTATCCTTGGCACAAGATTTTATGAGCCAGTGCTCGGCCTTCCAGATGGTTCCCGCATATCCCTTCGTGAACCTCTCACATAGCATAGTCCGCTTCTGACGGACGGAGGCACCTGAGGAGAGGAGAGGTGAAAGACTTTCGGTAGAGCTTGCCTTCATATAGTATGAACCGGGAAGCTAGACGCCTGATCCGGCGAGCTTCAAGCTCATCGTTGGGGAGAACTTCACTTTGTAGATAGTTGACGAGCTCATCTTACAGCTCAGCTCGGTGTCTATGCACATGACCGGCTCAGGCTCTTCTGTGCTGGGTGTTTGGAGATATTCAAGTACCGTCGCCTTGGAGAGCTCGCTCATACGGGAGGTTGCCAATTTCGATAGCTGATCGGCCCTGAGGTTCTCCGCTCTGGGGATATGGTGAATGTTGAAGGAGCTCATGGTAGAGGTGAGGTCTCGCACCTTTTGGAGATACTTCTGCATTGACGGCTCCTTTGCTTCAAAATTCCCCAGAATCTGGCTCACGATCAGTTGTGAGTCACTGAAGGCCTTTAGGTCTTCGGCCTTCAACTCCTTTGCCAACTTGAGCCCGGCGATAAGCGCCTCGTATTCTGCCTTATTGTTCGAGGCTAAAAATTCGAGGCGTAGGGCCTGCTCGGCCACAACCCCATTCGGGCTAGTGAGGATGAGACCTGCTCCGCTACCCCCCAAAGTCGAGGAGCCATCCACATATAGGACCCATGGCTGCCCCGGGGTTTCTTCTGTTGGCATGAGTGGGTGTTCGGGGTCGTCTGGCAAAGTGCACTCCACGATAAAATCGGCGAGCGCCTGGGCTTTGATTGCCGGCCTTGGACGGTATTCGAGGTCGAACTCTCCAAGCTCGACTGCCCACTTGGCAATCCTCCCGGCACGATTTGACTGCTGCAGAATCTGCTTCATTGGTTGGTCGGTTAGTATGGCCAATGTGTGGGCTTGGAAGTAGGGTCGGAGCCTCCGAGCTGAGATAATCAGGGCGAAACTTATTTTCTCCAGTTTAGAATATTGGGTCTCAGCATCTCTGAGGACCCGGCTGGTATAGTAGACAGGCTTTTGAAGCTTGTCCTCCTTCCGGACTAGGACTGAGCTCACCGCAACCGGAGAGACAGCTAAGTACAAGTAAAGAAGCTCGCCCTGCTGGGGTTTGGTGAGCAGCGGCGGAGAGGCGAGAAGGCGCCTAATCTCTTCAAAAGCTTGCTGGCATTCCTCCGACCACAAGAAGTCCTTCGGTCGCTTGAGAATTTTGAAGAATGGGAGACACCGCTCGGCCGACCTAGAGACGAATCTCCGCAGAGCCGCGATCCACCCGGTGAGCCGCTGTACCTCCTTGACTGTCTTTGGTGGCACCATCTCCTGCAGCGCCCGGATCTTCTCGGGGTTAGCTTCGACTTCGCGCTGGGTCACTATGAAGCCCAGGAATTTGCCCGAGGTGACTCCGAACGCACACTTTGCCGGATTGAGCTTCATTTGGTACTTCCTGAGCTTGGAGAATATTTCATTGAGGTCAGCCACATGGTGCTCGGCTGTCTGGCTTTTCACCAGCATGTCATCCACATAGACCTCCATGTTTCGGCCTATCTGGTCTTTGAAGATTTGGCTGACCAGCCTTTGGTATGTGGCTCCTGCATTCTTCAACCCGAACGGCATCACCTTGTAGCAATAAGTGCCCTTGTCGGTGATGAAAGCCATCTTCTCCTCATCTTCTGGCGCCATTTGGATTTAATTGTATCCCAATAAGGCATCCATGAAGGTTAGCAGTTGATGTCCTGAAATGGAATCCACGACCTGGTCGATGCTGGGGAGGGGGAAGCTATCCTTCGGGCAGGCCTTGTTCAGGTCGATGTAGTCCACGCACATACGCCATTTCCCATTGGCTTTCTTCTCAAGGACCATGTTGGCGAGCCAGTCTGGATAGGAGACCTTCCGGATAAAGCTGGCCTCGAGAAGTCTGTCTACTTTCTCGGCCGCTGCTCGCTGTCGTTCCAGGGCAGAGCCCCACTTTTTTTGCCTCACGGGTCTGCAGGTTGGTTTCACCTGGAGCCGGCGAACCATGACCTCGGGGTCGATTTCCGGCATATCGGCAGGCGACCAGGCGAAGATGTCCTTGTTGGCTCGGAGGAATCCGATCAGCTGCTCCTTCTCGAGGAAACTCGGGTCGGAGCCGACCTGCACAGTTAGCTTTGAGCAATTTTCTTGTATAGAAACCTGAGTAAGAAGCTCACCAGGTTTCACCCGCTTCTTCCAAAGGTCGTCCCGCACCTTTAAGATTTCAATGGGCAGCGTGCGGTCCATTGCTTGAGTTGGCACCTCGGCCGGTAGCTCCTGTTGGCCTGATGCTTCGGTCGGCCGCTTCGCTTTGTAGGCCGCCATGTAGCATTGCTTAGCTATCAGCTGGTTCCCATGAACTTCGCCTACTCCTTGGTCGGTGGAGAATCGTACGAGCAAGTGGTAGGTCGAGACCATGGCTCGGAGGGCATTTAGCCCTGGTCGTCCAAGAATGGCGTTGTAGGCTGAAGGCAGGCGGACCACAAGAAAGCCCGTCCTCACAGTACTTTCTCGGGGGGCGAGCCCGACCGTGACCAGGAGGCCAACCTCGCCCTCCATCGGGACCGAATCCTTGGTAAATCCGACCAGCGGAGCATTCATTCTCCGAAGCTGGTTCTCTGTTATCCCCATCTTTTGATAGGCGTCATAATACAAAATGTTTGCCGAGCTTTCATTATCAACTAAGATGCATTTTACATCAAACTTATTTACAATCATAGAGATGACCACCGCGTCGTCGTGGAGGGTTTCAACCCCTTTCAAGTCCTCGTCCGAGAACGAGATGGCTTCAGAAGTGCGCAGGTGCTTCGAGGGGTCCCTCTCCTCGGCTGGCCCTCCGATCGAGATTCCTCCGATGGTGTTGATGGTGCCTGCGATGGGTCTATTGGCATTTGGATCTTCGGGCTGCTCGGCGTTTTCTGCTGGCCTCCTTTCCTCGCGTCGGTTCCGTACAAACCGGTTCAGTACTACACGACGGATGAGTGCCTCGATCTTGTCCCGGAGCTAGAAGCAATCCTTCGTATTATGGCCGTGGTCTCGGTGGAAGCGGCAATACTTTCTAGGATTATGGTAAGCTCTGGAATCCCTTATCGGCGGTGGAGGCTGGAAATAATCTCGGCCCTTGATCTCCATTGGGATCTCCATCCGGGGAGCGTTGAGGGGAGTGTAATTCTCATACCTCCCCGGTGGAACCCATGGCCATGTTGGAGATCTTGGTCGGGGCGGGGACCTTGGTCTGCGCTGTCCTTGCTGCCGAGGTGGACTCCTTAGCCATGGCAAAATTTTGTTTCGATGGGGAGACGGGCTTCGCTGACGGCCGTGCTCCTCGCGGCGTTTCTTTTGCTTCTTTGAAGCCTGCTCGGTCGCACCCCGTCTGGAGGCGATGGCCTCCTCAGCCTTTGCGTACTTTCGAGCTCGGGCCAGTATTTCGGTGAAGTCAGCGGGGAAGCTCTTCTCGATGGAGAAGAGGAATTTGTAGGAGCCAGCCCCAGTCTTCAGCACCGACATGGCTATCGACTGGTCGAGCTCGCAAACCTCCCAGGTCGCAGCAGTGAAGCGGTCGAGGTACTTCCTGAGAGATTCACCCTCCCGCAGATTGACATCTAGGAGGGAGTCCGACGTTCGCCGCTGGCGCCGGCTGGCAGCAAAGTTAGTGGCAAACTGCCAGTCGAGCTGTTCAAAAGAGGAGACCGTGCTCGGCTTTAGCCCAGAAACTAAAACCGAGCCATTCCTCTAAGAGTTGCTGGGAAGGCCTTGCAGAGCACAGCCTCTGAAGACCCTTGCAATGCCATAAGGGCTCGGTAGCTCTCCAAATGATCGAGGGGGTCGGTAGTCCCATTGTAGAGCTCCACTTGGGGCATTTTGAATTTGGGTGGAACCGGCTCATCCTCGATCTGGTGGGAAAAGGAGGACTTCGTGGTAAATTCAAAGTCACCCTCGCGCCTCGCCTTCTTGCTATGGAGCGCCTCAATCCGGCGCTCAAGGTTCTCGACCTTTCTGTCAAGTTCCCCAACCTGGGGGGTTGCCACAGTAGTCTGCTCCGGCTCACGGCGGTCCGGGGCCGACTCAGCCTCTGAAAACTGTAGCCTCCTGTCTGTGCTCCTCTCCGGTAATTCTCTCCGGGGAGATACTCGTTTTTCATTGTTAGCCCTGGAGGAGCCATGAAGATTTTGGCCCTAGGGGATCGGGCCATTCGGAGGAAGCACCGACTGGACCTGGGCCTGCGGAGGTAGCGTTGGTGGGGCTTCCTCACACCGTAGGCCTTGGACGGCGGCGGCAAAAGCCTGGACTTGCTGCACCAGGATGTTGAACTGTTCCGGTTGGACTTGGAAAGTTGGATCAGCCGGAGATGGCAAGTTCCGGACAGAGTGTCCGGGACTTTATGGGAGACGCCGGGAAGCATTGGAGGCTCCTTTACTTCTCAACTTCATGGCCACGACTCGGGCCCTTCCTCTAGCACCAACTGTTGCTGGAAATTGGATCCGAAGGCGGCCATCGGCTGAGGAGGAGGAGCTCCGGTGCTTGAATGGGGGGTGGCGGTCAGTCGGCGGGCGACGTCCTCCGGGAGACCTGCAAGGAGCCGGTGGCCGAGGTTTCCGGCGCCGGCCCTCCGATGCTTAAGTCAGAGGGGGCTAATATGTAAGAGGAGATAGAAGATGTTTTTTCAGGTTTCAGAGTCCAACCCCCTCTAAGATGGAGGGGTTCTCCTTTTATAGAGGGGGATTGTATTACCTGTGAGGTGACAGGGCAGATGGTTCTTTTTGTCATAATTAAACACGATCGTGTGCATTAATAGTGTCGTGGAAAATCAGACCGGAGTCAGTGAGCCGTCGTGGCTGATCGGACATGGCGTAGTTCAACTGTCTGTCGTGGAGGGCCTGAGGTCTGTAGATAACACGAGCATTGATTGTTGAATGAACCCGAGATCAGCGGAGACCGCACGCAATAATGGTTGAGTAAGTTGGAGATCAGCTCAGGCCATGCGCATTAATTGTAGGCGGCGAAGCAGGGTATGGTCCCTGACCGAGTTACGGAGGGATGTGACTATAGCAGGCGAGTGGTGAAATTGGGCTTTAAAAGTTGGACTCCCGAAGGAGATTTGATTGAGATCGACTGCCCTGGTGGGGCATCTCGGAATCCAGCGTCTGATATGATGCCGAGCTGAGCTGGGCGCCTTCTGGTCGGGCGCCTCCAGATTGGTCGTTCTCCTGGTCGGGCGCTTTCTGGTCGAGTGCCTCCAGGTCGAGCGTTCTCCAGGTCGAGCGCCTCCAGGTCGGGCGCCTCTAGATCGGGCGCCTTCCGGTTGTTCTGGGATAACTTAGTTTTTCCCCTAACACTACCCATATGAAAGGAAAGGAAACGAAGAGGGGATTAGGAGATATGAATCCCGGAAGGTTACTGCAAAAGATTCGTGTCCTTGTTGGCTTCAACCATTGGAGACCAAAAGTTTGTTGCAGCCTTTGAACAGAGTCGTCGAGCAGAAGAGTATATTTAAGACAGACCCCTCAATGCAGCAATGGAATGATAGTTGAAGAGTGCAGAGTTTTGATTTAAGACACAACCGCGCAAGTACGTGCGCTGATTTTTTTGTTTGTAGAATGTCCCTGGTGCTTAGTGTTAGCCTAGATGCACAAATATAATTGATAAATTAAATATTTCTTATATTCAAAAAATAATAAATAAGAGGAATAAACTAGCAAATAATTAACTTGACAATATAATAATAAAATGAAGAAAGAGAGAAGATGGCCTGTGGATCGAAGCACGCTGATGCGCTGTCCCAGAAAAGTTTATGCCCCCCACGCACGGGTCTGCTGGCACAGATCTCCTAGAGATACGACGACCCAATGCAGAACCACGTCTTCCCCGTCAGTGAGCCTCCAGGGAAGAAAGTAGAGCACGTTTATACTTGCAGATACCTCAAAAGAAACTTAGAAAAATTATGAGGAGAAGAAAAAAAAAATTATTTCTTTTCTCCCCAATGATCCCTAGAGCCCTTTTTATCTAGACTCTTGAAATAGAGAGAAGAGAAAATTTTGATTGTCCTTTGAAATGATCCCTAGAGCCCTTTATATAGGCTCAGGCACGTCAAAAGAAGAAGATTCCCCTCCCGCGGATTGATGACGTATCTTCTTGTGCTCCTTTGATTCTTCGGCTTATTGCATCTTGGCCGTCCACGTTTCCTTCCTTCTTCGAGGGGCCTTTCCATGCTTGCTCTTGCGCTGGATGCATGACACTTGTCATGGTTTGCTTTCTTTGGAAATTTTTCCATGTTTGCTCTCTTGCTTGTGCACGGATGCTTGCCACTTGGCCGTTGACTAATTTAGTTTTTAAATTTTTAAATTATTTGATTTAATTCAACAATCCCCCACATAAATTAAATATTTAAAAAATTTAAAGTCAAAATAAAATTAAAAAAAATTGAAATAAAATGCTGAGTATCTTATATTATGTAATAGGTATAGGTACCTTTCTGTTTGAACCTTCACTAAGTGACAATTGATTACCTCTGTGGAGCCAAGGTGGACTAGGCCTTGAACCTTGGTCCATGGCTCAGATTTCATCAACAGCACACATAATATAGCGTGAACATGCTCGAAGCGGGTTTGCACTTTACGGCCATGTGCAGGTACTTTTCATGTGTGTTATTAGGGAACAGCCCACTTCCCACAGTCGCGACCTCACGACTACACGCATATAGGTGAATCCTAAAAAAGGATACGAGCAAGTAGGTACCCTGCCTCATGGGTCTCGGATCCATTAAGAGTAAAAACTCAACCTAACCCTTGCTTTTTATGAGCACTGTTACCATAGGGATGGAAAAAATAAATAGTGCTCCTCATTAGTCACCTATCTAGCTTGTTTCTACCCATTGAACCTTTTCAGGTTGGGTTACCACCGTGGTGACTTTACTTATGGGCTTAGCCCCATCCCCCTCGACAACTCTAGAACCACTGTTCTAGACAATCCTTTGGTAAGCTGATCAGCTAGATTCCTTTCGGATCTTACAAAATTTAGTGCAATCAAGTTATTCTTTAATTTGTATCTCAATGATTTATGGTGCACTTTCAAGTGCCTATTTATTTTCACATTTGCATTTTTTTGATTGCATTTATCTATAGCAGATCTGCAGTCACAATGAATAGATATAGAAGGTAATGGTGAAGTCTCAAGAGGCAAATCTATCAGTAGATCTCTAAGCCACTCGGCCTCAATGCTAGTGGTATCTAGGGCAATCATTTCAGATTCCATGGTGCTCCTAGCCACTACAGTTTGTTTGGTAGACTTTCATGATACAGCTGCACCTCCTAAAAGGAAGACAAAATCAGTGGTAGATTTGGTGTCAACTGTATCACTGATCTAGTTGGCATCACTATAGCCTTCCAGAACAGCAGGATAACCACAATAGTGTAATCCTAGAGATATGGTACCCTTAAGGTATCTGAGAATTCTTTCTAGAGCAGTCCAATGATCATTATTAGGATTGTGAGTATATCTACTCAGTCGGTTCACAGAGTATGCAATATCAGGTCTGGTATAATTTGCATGAAATCCTAAAGAACCAATGATCTGGGCATACAAGCTTTGATTGACTGGATCACCTAAGTTCTTCTTTAGATGAAGAGATGGATTATAGGGAGTAGATACAGGATGACAATCAGAGTAGTAAAACTTTTTAAGAATTTTCTCCATATAGTGGCTTTGGGACAAAGTTATTCCATTTTTATTCCTCATGATTTTAGTATTAAGGATTAGGTCTGCTTCTCCTAAATCTTTCATGTCAAATTTTAGAGATAAAAATTGTTTTACTTCATTAATAATTTCTAAGTCTGTTCCAAAAATTAGGATATCATCTGCATATAAACATAAGATTATAATTTTGTTATTCTTCTTTTTATAATATACACATTCATCTGTGTTATTAATTTTAAATTCATTAGTTAGGATTATTTCATCAAATTTAAGGTGCCATTGTTTAGGGGCTTGTTTTAGACCATAAAGAGATCTAATCAACCTACATACCTTTTTCTCTTGACCTGGGACAATGAAACCTTCGGGTTGGTTCATGTAGATCTCTACATCTAGGTCCCTATTCAAGAAAGCGGTTTTAACATCCATTTGATGTATAACCAGCTTATGAATGGAAGCCAATGCAATAAGAATCCTAATGGTAGTAATTCTAGCTACAGGGGCATAAACATCAAAGAAGTCAATCCCAGATTTTTGAGTAAAATCTTTGGCTACTAACCTAGCCTTATATTTGTCTACAGTTCCATCTGGCCTAAGTTTCTTCTTAAAGATCCATTTACACCCTATAGGTTTACTTCCTGGGGGTAGGTTCGCCAATTTCCAAGTGTGGTTTTGGATTATGGATTGCATTTCATTATCTATTGCTTCTTTCTAGAAGGGGGCATCTAGAGATTTCAAGGCATCCTCTAAAGAAGTAGGAGAGTCTTCTATTAGGAATGTGTAGTAGTATTCTCCAAAGTTCTTTTACTTCTTCTAGGTTCAGTTTCTTCTTCTTCTTCTCTAAATCTGGTTCTGCTAGAACTAGTCCCTAAATTATTATTGGTATTTATTTGATCATTTATCCTTGTTTTAAAAGGAAATATACTTTCAAAGTAGATTGCATCTCTTGCTTCCATTATGGTGTTGTTATTAATTTCATTTATTTGAGAGTTAAACACTAAAAATCTATTAGCATTACTCTCAATTGCATATCCTATAAATATTGCATCTACTATTTTGGGTCCAATTTTCTTTCTTTTATTTTCTGAAATTTTTACTTTAGCTAAGCACCCCCACACTTTTAAGTATTTTAAGTTAGGTTTTCTATGTTTCCAGATTTCATATGGAGTTTTATCATTATGTTTGAATGGAATTCTATTCAAGATATAAGATGCAGTTACTAGTGCTTCCCCCCAAAGATTTTCTGGTGCTCCTGAACTAATTAACATAGAGTTAACCATATCCATTAAGGTTCTATTCTTTTTCTCAGCTACTCCATTAGATTGGGGTGAATAAGAAGCTGTCACTTCATGAATTATCCCATGTTCTTCACAGAACTGGGTCAGCTCAAATGAGGTATATTCACCTCCTCTATCAGACCTTAAGATTTTAATCTTTTTATCTAGTTGGTTTTCAGCCTCTGCTTTATAGACTTTGAATTTATTTAAGACCTCATTTTTAGCTTTGATAAGATAGAGGTGGCAGTATCTAGAAAGGTCATCTATGAAAGTTACAAAATATTTGTTTCCACCCCTTGAGGTTCTTCCTGAGTCACATACATCACTATATATGAGTTCAAGGAGATCAGAATCTCTACTTACAGCGTGAAAGGGTCTTTTAGGTAATTTGGCCTCTACACATATCTCACATTTATCATTATTCTTAAGTTCTGATCTTGGGATTAAATTCAAGTGCATTAATCTTTTAATTGAACTATAGTTTACATGTCCCAGCCTACTATGCCAGACAATAGGAGAGTCAATATGAAGAACAATAGAATTTTCATTCATAGATGGAATAATTACATTGAGTTTAAACAATCCATCACAAAGAAAATCTTTTTCGATAAAAGAGACACCATGGGTTACTACAACTTTATTTGATTCAAAAATAATTTGGTATCCTTGTTGGACAAGCAAGGATCCACTAACTAGATTTCTATGGATGTCTGGAACGTGGCGCACGCCTTGCAGAGTAAGGATCTTCCCAGAGGTAAGTGTCAGATCCACTCGTCCCACTCCAACCATGCGCGCCAAAGCATTATTACCCATGGTCATAGTTCCTCTACATGAGATCTAATAAGATGAAAACCAGGAGCGATCAGAACAAACATGTATACTAGCTCCGGTATCAATCCACCAGTCAAGTGCTAATTGTGTCATGTTAACTTCAGGTATGAAGAAAACAGACCTTCTAGCAGTCTCAAAGGAGTCAGCCCCACAGGTCACCATGTTGGCCTGGGAGCCAGAAGTGGCAGGACCCTTACTTCTAGGTTGACGAGGAGTAGTGATCTTGTAGAAGCATTGGTGGGCCATATGATTGGTCCGACCACAGACAAAACAGCAACGAACAGATTCTCCTTCTTTCTCTTTCTTCTGGTTCTGAGAGAAGTTGGGTTTTCTATTGTTGGGCTGAAAGGAGTTCCTATGGTTGAATGATTTCTTCTTGAAGGACTTGTTGTGGTTGGGTCGGAAAGAACGATTCTGATTTTTGGATTTGGGCTTGGATTCAACATTGTTGACTTTGGGCAAAGGATTGGAGGAGTGGGATTTTTCTCTAAGACGATGTTGTTCTTCAATCCTAATAGAATTTAGGACTTGGGTTAGAGACAGATCACCTTGGGTGTGGCTCAAAATTTTGGCAAAGTTTGACCAGGTAGAGGGAAGTTTGTCTATAATACAGGCAACTTGGACAGACTCATCTAAGTGGGTTCCATTTGCCTGGAGTTGAAGAATCAATGTTTCATATTCATGGATTTGATCATTCATAGGTTTGGAATCAACAAATTTAAATTTGCTAAAGTCAGAAGCTTTGAATCTCTTTACCCCGGCATCATCAAGTCCATATTTATTTTCTAGGGTATCCCAGAGATCCTTGGCACTCTTAGCTATATAATAAATATCATAAAGTCTATCAGAAAGGGCTCCTAGGATTCTATGAAGACAGTGGTAGTTGGTTTCTTCTGGAGTCCTAGTGGAGGAGGCAACATCAGAAGGAGCAGGGTTTGGGTTCTTGCGAGTGGAAGGTCGTGAAGCAGATGGGCTAGACCCACCAATGGCAGAGATTAAGCCTAAGGTGGTGAGCCAGAACCGCATTTGATTCTGCCACCTTCTAAAGTTTTGACCATCAAACTTTTCAGGTTTAGCGCTAAGATTTTCAGATGTGTGGGAAGCCATTAATTTGTAGCTTAACACAGTTTTGACACCTGTGGAAATGAAAAGGTTTATGTCAAATTATTGCACTGATATCTAATTTGAACTTTAGATGTCTAATTGAAAAATCCAAAGAATAACAGCCAGATCAGCTCCAGATCGGTGGTGGAGCACTTGGCTCACTTAAGTACCAGCCTTTCTTAGGCACGTATGCCTTTTTGACAAGCTTTTCTTAGACACCGTTATTCAATAGATAATTTCACTAGATATCGTTCAATTTTATCCTAAGTGCAATATTAAACTAGCTCCTATGAATTAACCAATTTTCGAATTTTCGTTTGAATGAAATCTGAAAATTACTCCGTAAGGAGTCCAAATGGAGGTATTAATAAACCTCTTGGAGGTTAAGCAATCTAATATTTTGCTTGAAAAATTAAGTACTAAAGTAAAGCTAGCATAAATGTATAACAGTTAAAATATAACAATTTATAATTATGTAGTAAAATATATAATACATGTTGTAATTTAAAATCTAATGCTAACAGTAAATAAACTTTTCTGGATTCTTAGCCTAGATGCACAAATATAATTGATAAATTAAATATTTCTTATATTCAAAAAATAATAAATAAGAGGAATAAACTAGCAAATAATTAACTTGACAATATAATAATAAAATGAAGAAAGAGAGAGAAGATGGCCTGTGGATCAAAGCACGCTGATGCGCTGTCCCAGAAAAGTTTATGCCCCCCACGCACGGGTCTGCTGGCACAGATCTCCTAGAGATACGACGACCCAATACAGAACCACGTCTTCCCCGTCAGTGCGCCTCCAGGGAAGAAAGTAGAGCACGTTCACACTTGCAGATACCTCAAAAGAAACTTAGAAAAATTATGAGGAGAAGAAAAATTTTCTTTATTTCTTTTCTCCCCAATGATCCCTAGAGTCCTTTTTATCTAGACTCTTGGAATAGGGAGAAGAGAAAATTTTGATTGTCCTTTGAAATGATCCCAAGAGCCCTTTATATAGGCTCAGGCACGTCAAAAGAAGAAGATTCCCCTCCCGCGGATTGATGACGTGTCTTCTTGTGCTCCTTTGATTCTTCGGCTTATTGCATCTTGACCGTCCACGTTTCCTTCCTTCTTCGAGGGGACTTTCCATGCTTGCTCTTGCGCTGGATGCATGACACTTGTCATGGTTTGCTTTCTTTGGAAATTTTTTCATGTTTGCTCCCTTGCTTGTGCGCGGATGCTTGCCACTTGGCCGTTGACTAATTTAGTTTTTAAATTTTTAAATTATTTGATTTAATTCAACACTTAGTTCGTTCATTAGAGAAAACCAGAAAAAATATTTGACCTTTTATGGTGCTTTAATTTCCTGCAATGGTTTGACAAGAGGAATTAAGGATATGAATTATGAATGGCTTTTTTCAGGGAACGAGATGCTTTTTAGAGGTGTCAAATTGATACACTTGATGCAATGAAACTTTTGGCATTCTGCAGCAGTATTGTTTGTGGAGAAGGGTTTTCTGATGTCACAGCTTCTATCATCGGAGGACACAAGGTTGTAGGACAAGAATGAAAGTTGGATAAAGGAAGTAGCGAAGGAGAAAGAAAAGGAAGTAAACATACGAAGCAACAAAAACATGTTATGCAAACATATTCCTCTTTGAAGGGGGAAGGAAGATGCACTAGATATTTTCCAAGGCAAACCTAATGTTGATGGACTTATTTTTGCATTTCAAGGACAACTTTAGACTTGATTGCCAGAGGATTAGAAGTATATTGGAAAACAGGAGTAGGCCAACTACTTATATTACTAAGCTTTTCCCTCGTTTTTTTTTATCAAATTGTATTGCTGAGTTGATCAAAAGAAAAGTCAACAAGATCCTGATTTGTGTCATCTGTCTTGACTTCTTAACTAGAAGTTGGATGAATTGTTAAAAGAGACAACGATAAAATTGCGATAAAAAGCTCCTTTTCTGCTGGGTGTATCAAGGTAAGATTAGTGGTGGTCTTCATGCAAGCTTGTCCTCATAATATATAACGGATTTGTTGAGATGGAAGTAAGATGTATCGAGGTGAACTAGACAGGTAGAGAAGAATAGAAAAATATCGATTATGGAAAAGAATAACTGAATGTGGTATCTTTGAATTTATGACGCAAACATGTTAAGAGTGAAAAATATACTAGAGTTACAGATAGTACATGTTTTCTTCGTAGATGGGCTTGTCCAATTATTTAAGATAAGCATGATGTAGATGTAGATGTAGTAATTTAGCCTATTGGGTGATATTTTTTGAGCCAAAATCTTCCCAATTTCATACATACAATGTATCTTTATTTCAATGTGATATGATAGGAAGGTCTTGGAATGCATGCTGCTCTTCCAGCTGACTTCGTTGGATGGTATAAATGATTGAAGAAATTCATGAAAACTAGAAGAATTTGTTCTGCATAACAAAGGAGCACATGGAAACAGTTAATCTATTAAAACCGCTTATTGTATGAAACCCAGATATCCTTCAAATATTCAATCACCCTACGGTGCACACTCTTCACCAAATATGCAAATATTTGTATAGGAAATAAGTATAGTACGCTTAAATATCTCTATGGCATATCATCTATCTTTACAATATGCTCTGCAAACTGCAATAACTTAGTTACTATGCCTTTTTTTACTATCCAATTCATATTTTGGCCCAAGTATTCATTCTATGTTCTAAAACTCTTTCCTCTCACGAAGATAAGGTAAAGAAAAGAGGAAGAAAAAAAGATCCAATCCAATCGTCTGCTTGATTATGTACTTCAATCAAGCAAAATCTTCCATTGGAAAAAACGGCCAAAATTAAGAAGAAGAAGAAGAATGGCGGAGTGTCTCTCAGGCCATAACGTCAGAAGTCAGCCCCACTATATTTCCCCTTGAGAGAATCAGTCACTTACATATACTGCAAAAGAAATTCAGCTGATTTGGTTGTGATACCCAGCCTTTTAAGCGAGTTGGGCCTGGTCCACTTGACCGGACTGGCTAATTTGGCCCAGAAGAAAATATCGGCATGTGCTGCGCACGTGCTTGGAGAGAAAGAGGACTGCCGATGGGAGTCTCCTCCCTCCCGATCTCACCGGATGGAATCTGACTCAGGGTCAGATTTCGGTCGCGGCCGAGCCTATTTAGAGGCTCCTCCCCATCCTCTTTTCTCCCCACCTGAGTTCTGGCCGTGATCGGAGCTCACTGCCGATGTTTTTTTCAATTTTCTTCCCCAAAGTTGATCGCCGTCCGCACCACTGCCATGGCTAGTCCTTGCCAGAAAACTAGGTAAAGACCTAACTTTCCCTCGCAAGCTACTCTCTCTCCCTTCTTTGGATTCTTTAAAGCCTCGACGACCCACCGGTGATTGCCAGATTTTGGCCGAGAAGGGGAAAGCTCTGTTTTCCCTGTTTTGACTGGTCGAACCCATGTTTTGGCTGTTTTTGTTGCGGGTGCTCGCCGCCGAGGTCTTCCTCCAATCCCTCGCAATGGCCGAAGACCATGACTAAAGCTCCGGCCATGGGGATGCTTGATTTTCTCAGTTTAAGGGGTCGGAACCTCTGTTTCTTCAATGAAATTGGTGTCGTCGGCTGCCAGTCACCGTCAGCCGCCCAAGGGCCTCTTGACCCTAACAACCACCACAGCCATCGTTTTAGCTTTAAATCCAGTCGGCGAGTCGCTGAATTGCTGGTAATAGAGTCTCCCATGTTTTGATACTCTTTTTCTTTTGTTTTGTCGGTCATCGCCGGGCGTGGCAATCCGCCGGCACCGCCGTGGGTCGTCGACCGTTGGGGGTCGCCGATTACAAACTCCATCGGGGGCCATCCTCTATTTCAGGAAGGAGAGAGAGAGGGAAGGAGAGGGCACGTCACAACTCTCTTTTTCTTTTTCTCTTATTTTCTCTCTCCTTTCTCTAAATTTTCTCTCTCTTGGTGTCTCTCTCTAGTTGACCCAGGTAGGTGGTAGAAGGAACTCAGGGGACTTGGTGATGGATCCCTGGTTGACGCCGGTAGACGATCTAGGTTATTAGTACAGTATTTGATTTTCTTTTGATAATCGAGTTTGATTCTGTAAAGAAAGGATCATATGCACAAGAAGGTTTTAATCGAATACTCTGCACCCCAGCTTGTAGACCGTGAAGCAGGTCAGTGATTATTGTGTTTAATCAGTCTTCGATAGAAATAAGAATCGATGTACTCGGTCACCATATAATACATATATATATATATATATATATATATATATATATATATATATATATATATATATATATATATGTTTGTTTGTATCGCTAGATTTGCATCATGAGATTTGTATCGATTTGGCATGTGATGATATGCCTTCATATGATTTTTAGTATAAATATGTTCATATTGTTGTTATACGTATCAGATATTCAGAACATAATTATATGAACAAAGATACCTTGTGGTTGAGAGAAAGTCGTTGTATAAGTGGTAACTGATTTGGCAACAGCAACATGTAAATCAGACAAATAAGATATGGTGTGGATTAACTACATCATAGCGCCAATAAGCTAACGCATAGGGATAGCCTCCACGAGCTTATACGTGAGACAGCCTACACAAGCTTAAGCGTGGTATAGCGATCATGGGCTGACGCATGGGACCTCCACAAGCTTGTGTAGTATAGCGACCATGGGCTGACGCATGGGATTGTATCAATCCTGGACTGAGTCATGATCTTAGTCTTGGACTGAGTTATGATTTTGGTTAGTCCATGGCCGAAAGATAATTAAAGAAAAAAATAAAAATAAAATTTAATGAGAAATAGATGAAATGACACTTAAGAAATTGTTGTTGAACAATTGGATATATAGACACACACACATATGCCTTATGATAAAATGTTAATATGCCTATTATTTGTATAAGTTTTCCGAGTGTTGATACAATTTTAATTATATCTAGTATTGCTAATTGATTATTTTCTTATTACTTATGGTGTAGTGGTTTGAGATTCTTACTGGGTTGTAAAGCTCACAGCTCCTTTCTCTTCTTTTTTTTCCAGAGTTACAAGTTGCATAGTACTTGGCTATAGTTGAAATCATTGATAGAGGAGATGATTAGATAGAGCATCACTGATATTGGTTGGATGATCAAATTTTATAATTAGATCAACTTTATTTCAGATATGAATTAAAATCATTATTGTTCATGGATATTGGGTTTGTGATAAATTTTTCTGGTGCATATTCTTTAGGGCTCTGCTTTAAGAAGTTTGCGGTCGTATCGTATTTCACACTCGAGTGCTGGGTTCGAGATGTGACACTGACATTGGCTACTGTCCGATGAAATATGTATGCCGACGTGCAATCATTAGGATGAGATAATTCTTGGTAGTCGAATAGTTTGTCTGAGCAATGGAAGAGAAAGAAAAGTTCTTATTAGTTGAGTCGACGCGAGAAAGGTTTCAATGAGCCGCTGAATCACCATGGATGAAATCGGTGACAAGAACTGCTTGAAAAATGTATCTGATACGACGGTCATGGCCGAGGAGTTTAAGAAGAGGGATGAAGCTTTTTGCAGGTCACCGTAAAAGATGGATACCCACGATAAAATGGATACCAAGAATGGGCGGCTTATGTTTATTACTGGACTTGTACCAAAGGGTAGCCCGCCTCCTATCTAAAAGGAGATGAGGAAAAACAAGATGGAAAAAGATCCCTTTTGACTCTAGTAAGATTTTGGAATTCATTTGAGACGAAGGATATAGCAGGGTAGAAGCGGAAGGGAAAGGATAGGTGAGAAAGGGAAACTCTTCAAGCACTGCTGTGTAAGTGGCAGTGGAAACTCTTCAATAATGATGCTGGACTTTGGAAGCAACTATTCTATTTTGTGTCCCCTATCAACCATATAGTTTCTGAAATTCCATGTCCCTAGTCTTACAGAAGAGTTCACAGTTTTGGAAGGCACAAGCAGAGATATGGAGATTTTTTCCTACCAGGCAGCTGTTTCAAGGCGGGAATTCCGAATGCAACCTGATGTTGGCTCAAAATGTGGGCAGGGCGGTGCTTGTTTGCTTCTCTATTCCCAGGTCTGTTCAATATTATTTCTTTTACTGAAGCCAGGGTCCCTAATCGCTGGAACTGAAATAGGTGGCAACTCTGCTTCAACCAAGGGAACTGAGCTTGTGAAGGAGGATGCATGTAAATTATACAATATTCAGTGGAGAGAACGTAAGAGACTCTTCATGATCCAGTCACTTGGAGATGGCTCAGGGATGGTAGTTTCTCAACCAAGTCTAGTTCTGCATTCGTTAATTGGATTGACAAAGATTTAGCAGCCCTTAGGATACAGTAAATCCTAAAGAAATCCTGAAAACAAGATGGGATGTTGCAATTCTTTTTCTAGGTAATAGACTCAATAAAATCTGTTACCTTAATGGATCATAGAATTTGATTGGGCTCTGCCCAATTTTTCTTACTAAACGGAGAAACAGAAATCATGGACCTGCATGATTGAATTCTCACCAGACAATGGTCAGAAAGTAATTTTTCTGAGGGAAGAAGAAAAAATATCACTGGTAACCCATCATCTTTGTGAGACACCAGGCATGAAGTTTCTCCACCTACTACTATTCTATTCGGTTCAACTCTCGTTTTCCCTTGTTCCTTCAGAAGAAAAAAAAACCTATCGTTTTCCACTGAACCGGTCAGAAGAGGATTTGTTGAGTCCCCTCTCTCTCAGGCTCCTATTTTTGACTTGAACTCTTTTAAAGCGGAATCCCTGATCCGTCCTCTAGGCTTAGAGGTCAGCATACGTTCACGTTCCGGCTCCCAGCAGTAGGTGGAAGGGATGGTGGATAGATTTGGAGCTAGCCAGAATGGGTAAGCAATATCCTGTTTGCCGCAGGTCGAGTTCCGACAGAATCCGGTCAGGGGGTTGTTCCCAGGGTAAGCGTTGGTGGAGATGAGGAGGGATAAGAGGAAGAGGAGGAAGATGAGGAGGGGAGGAGGTGATGAGGGGATTCTACAAGGCATGGTTGATACTTGATAAATTGGTTGGGCGAAGGATGCCTTAATGGGGAGGAGAGCTATATCATTCAGATAGTTTCTGCATTTTGAATCGGTCATGTTGGGCGGGCCCAGCAGCTGCTGAGAAGATGAGCTAGGGAGGAAAACAAGGGCATTATTGAAGGAGGTAAACATGCCAACGAGGTCGATAGAGAACTTTAGTCGAAGTTTTGACTGCTCCAACGAGTTAGCATCTTTTCTTTTTCTTAACACAAAAAAAAAAAAAAAAAAACTTCTCTATTGGGAAACCAAATGCAACTGCAGAGCTTCCACAAGATTTAACTGTAACATGAGCAATAATAATAGACATATTGAGCAAAAGAAAAAAAGATATATGCGCGTCCCAAGGACTCATATTTTCCGTATCTTAAGTCATTTGTCTTATTCACTATTAGTCTAGCGTCGAAAGTATTCGAAGGCAGCCGAGTTTATTCACTATTAGTCTAGGATCAAAGTCTGACTAGAGACTACGCGGTTCTAACACAAAAAAATAAAAAAATAAAAAAAGGTCTTTCCAACCATCAATGGATTCGGATTCTAATCTTTGGCACGAAAAAAGATGATAGGTCTCGAAACTCTTTTCATCTACCTACACAGGTCTTGAAGGCACTATTGCGCAATCCAATGATGATTCATGTAAAGAAAAGTAAACCGTTTTATGTGAAAGACAATCCCTGCCTGCCTACGAGATCTCCGACACTATTAAACGTGGAGCAATTTGTTATTTTTTAAGATGCTATATAGAATGTACCCGAAAAAAAAAAAACGTAGCAATTTAGAACCCACAGATCAGTTGTATTGACAACCTTGCCCAATGAGGCAATATTCTTACGGTAGCAATTTAGTAGCTCCCAGGGCAATAGAACTAGGATGGAAAATCTAGCCAAAAGTCATGGGTGCGGGGCTCAAAACCATGAACATCCTTTGATGGCTTTTCCACCTGTGCTGGGTAGCACGGTCAAATATTTTCCAAGTATATCTAAAATATTCATATTTTTAATATATTTTATTTTCCATCTCATCATTTATTTTGTTCCTTTTTCAAGTCATATATTTTTGTTACAATAATTTACCCTGATCTCATCTGTTTTTTTTTTTTTTATAACGGTAGCTCAAACGCAACAAGTGTGAATACGACCAACAAAATTAAAAAAAAGATATCGCACGATGGCTCAAGCATGGACACGTGGTTTGTCCAAAAAAAACCTTTAATCGAGTCTGTAGCATCATTTGCCTCTCTAGATGGTCTGATAGGAACTACACACTCTCAGAAGCCTACAGATGTAATGAAGCAGCAGCAGTATACAATCATTGTAGCTGGTCTCCTTCATTTTCTTCTCTCACAAATCATAAAGGAATCTTTTGGAAAAGCTTTCTCATTTTTAGAAATCATCATGCCTTCATATCATCTAACCTTGCCCATCAGGATCGGCGGTCATCTACCTCGACGTACAAAATGTGCTCTCCCACCTTGTACCAAAAAATAATAAAAAAAATGACACTCTTTTTCACCATTCGACCTATAAAATAATACAAGCACAAATCTTATATTAAACAACCTAATCGATAAAAAAAAAAGTAATCCGAACGCATTTCTTGAACTGAACAAATAATATATAACAGCCTATACTCTTTTGGTCCTTATCTCTCTGAACCTTTAGATGGATTCTAGTTTTTGGGAAACAAGAAATATATAATATTTTAATGAAAGGGAACTACTTAGGGTCGTCATTAAACTATTGAAGTTGAATTTCATGCATTTAGTCTTGTAAAAAAATATAAAATATATAAATAAATCTATTTCATCCTATTAACTTAAGTTTTTAGGATAAATGGTGATTTTAACTTGGTATCAGAGAAGTCCGGCCCACATGTGAGGAAGAGTGTAAGAAAATATAAAATATATAAATAAATCTATCTTATCCTATCTTGATTTCAACAAGTATGAAGGTGATGAAAACACTATTCCAATTGGAGAATAGAGAATGGTAGAAACCGAACTGTCGAAGCCATGAACTGGGAGGTTCCCATCCAGCCTTCCGCTCTTAGATCTAAACAATAATTCACTCATCCCGTTTCACCTAATCCATCAAGATATAAAATAGAAGCCACGGTCAAAAATGCCTTAAGGACAATAAATTGCAAAGCTGGTCGCACGGTCCATCTGGGTGGGACGTAGTTGAAACACCCAAGGAGCGTCGCTGGTTTGGTTGTAGTTGCAACAACGACATGTGCACGTAACGGTCCTAAAACACTAGGGTTTGCAATAGTTTTCGGGGCCCTAAAGCTTTATTCCACCTGAACCTAGAAAACAACTCTCTCTCTCCCTCTCTCTCTCTCTCTCTAGGCCCCTCCTCGGAGACTTGAAAAAAGAAAAAGAACTATTATTCCATCTTGGCCTGATCTGGCAGAAAAATATAACCTTGATTAGATTCAGAATTCTAGGACTTTACTAGTATATAACCCATATGATGCATAGGTACAATATTTTTAAAAGCCTAGTTAATTTTTTAAATAAAATTTAATATTAATATTACATTATATTATTATTATATAAAATTCTAATAATATATATAGATATAGTAAAATAGTATATTATTATAAAATAATAAGATCATAATCTAATCTATGTATAAAAAAAAACTTTCCGACAAGCGGACTTTTTTGCAGGTTGACCTCGGTTACAACCAGTCCCCCTTTATCTCAATCTCAACCGACCTTAGCTCACTTCGGTTCTTACTGACCTCAACACACAACTGGTAGATACCAGCCTCAGCTCGGAATCTAGCAGCAACAGTATTGGTTTTAGAAAATATTTAAATGCAATATAGCGAAATTAGTAGTGTTTATACTTTTATTTTTAATTAAGTTAATGATCATAAAAATAAAATAGAAATTAATAAAGCATTACTATAATCTAATAACCTGCAAAAAAACGTGATCATGGCATAATAACAGTGAAAAATACTCTTTATTAATTTCATCATACATTAAATAAATATACTTATTAATAATATCACTAATTTCTATATTAATCTAGTAGTACTAATAAAATATTTTTTATTCAATATTGTTTAATAAATTATTAAGCTTCTTATTAATGATATTATATATGTTGTTATATTCTGATAAATAATTATATCAAATAAGAGTCCATGCCCAATGAAAAATTCTGTGAAAGAAAAATTTTTATTTTAGTGTGCGACGCGCATGTGCTGTGCGTGCGTTTGCATGCTTGTGACCCAAAACAGACCGGACCCATTGGAATCCGTGAATCGACCCCCCTGAACCCATTAAGATGGAAACGTTTACACAAACGACGTCGTTTTCTTCGCCTTCTTCCTCCCTCTTCGTCCTCCTTCAGTTCTTTCTCCCTCCACTGGTGAGTAGGTAATCCGTCTGAACGGCCAAATCGAGGACTATTTCTTGTGAGCGGAGAAGCGGCGGTGGACAAAGAGCTCGGAGCTCTGGCTTTTTTTCCCCTGGGAAGACGTGCGGATAGGCATATATTTTTAATGTTTTAGTGAAGATATGCGGACGTACTCAGAAAACTATTTGTGCGGAAAAGAAAATCTACAATGAGCTCAAGGAGCACATAATTTTTTTTTTAAAATCCGGAACAATATCCGTATATATATAAAAAAAACATGCCAATATCTGTAAGCGACCACGGGAAACAACTGTCCCAGGGAGTGGAGATTCCGCGCAGGGGGGCGCATAGATAGTCTATGAAGACGTAAATTCGCATTGAAATACTATGCAGACATCTGTCTGTGTCTATTGTTCTACGCAGATGCGCGCATATTTGCAAACTCATTACGAAAAGAAGTACGCATAGCTTACCATACGTATGCAAATCCGCATAAGAGTCTCGTGAGACGACTGGCTTTTGGCCCGTGACAGAGGGCGTGGACAGCTGGTTTATCTCCACGTGTAGGGTGAAGATCCTATTCATTGATTTCCCTCGGTGGGGTAAGATGGAGCTAAGGAAAACCCAGATCCCAATGCCCAATCCACGGGCTTTGACCTTCTCATCCTCCTCCTCCACCATCGTTACCGGCGTTTGGCGGTGGAAGAAACGGATGGCGGTGGGAATAGAGGCAGGAGACGGGACTTTTTCAGCTCTTTCGACGACAGCTGCAGAGACCTGAAATAGAGAAACTTCTGAAGAAGCTCAATAAACCAGTAGAAAAGATACTCATATTATGACTTATATTGCAACAAACTAGGGCCTCTCCAAAATAATATTAGCCGAAAAATATCATTTGATTTTTTTGGGTCTTATATATGTATTTAGGAACTATCCATTAGCTGATGTGAGATTAAATACACACACATGTGGATCTTGACATACTCTGCTATTTAAGCTCTGATGTCCTTGTTAAGATAAAATCCAAAATCCATTCAAATCCAATTATAAATATCATAAATTCAATCTAGACTCATACTACAGTATCCTTTAGTTTACAGGGTTTATTGGCAAGATCCACTCTGGTACTATTTGTAACAACTTAGGATATTACGTAAAAAGGCAAGCCATAACATATTATTTAGATTTCTTGATTCTGTTTAAGTATTCAAGATCTGCTTATTGCATAGCCGATGTGAGAGTAAACACATGCACGCGTTCATCATCACATATATGGTGGATATAGAATAGACCGAAATCATGGAGCTTTTACCCATCCTCTCTAATGCCGTCATATTCGGCAAATGCATCTTAGTTGTCAGTACCAACATCTTCCATTCCCATCTTGTGGGATATATTTAGTTTTGAGTTTATTATATTACAGACTATCTGGGTTTAGGTATCAATGTGCAATTGAAATTTTACCAAATCATGTCAACCTAGTTTTTGCAAGGTTGTTACGTTGGTGAAGGTGCAAGACCACTTACGTTGCTAACAAGGCAAGGGATGTAGTTCTCAGGTGTGTCTTCAAAGCAACTAAAGCAGAAGGCGGTTCTCGGTCGGGGGATTTCATTCCTAATAAATATTTCACCCCAAGTCAATGCACCATAGCTATACCATTACCAAGGCTTATCTAAATCGTAGTCTTCAACAATTCTTAGAGAATAGTATCTCTCTTCTTGCTCTCATCCTCTCCTCTTGCATGTAGCGGGACACTCCCTTGGCCAGCGAGAGAAATGAAAGCGTGTCGAGAGAGAGCTGAAATATTAAAGCTGAGAGAATTTTATTTTTATGTAGGGTTTGTCTTGCTCATGCCTAATTTTTTCCGACAGCTGTATTAACTCCAAATTGTAAACTTCATACTACAAACTTAAAAGTGCATTTGTTGCACTTTAGTATTGCTATGCTTGCCTGTTCCCCATTAACATAATTTTCCAAGGGTAAATCGCAATGAAATGAACAAGAAAAGGGGGAAATACTCTTAAAAATTGAATCTAATGCTCACTGTTTGCTACTGTTATCTATAATTGCCTCAGCCTTATTTTTAGTCCAAGTGATCTTGCTTTATGAGTAACTAGATTCATTCTAGTTCTAGCAGTGGGAAGAATGGAAATTGCAAGTGGACTTTCATGTTAGATTAGATGAGGGTAGTAATTCACATGGGAAGATTTGCCTCATTTATGGGAGATAGAACAATCAAGCAGTTGATTGGATTGAACTTTCCTTTTCTTTTCCTGATATTTTCTCTGTTCATTCTTTTTCTCTACTTATATTCAAATAAAAACTGTAGAACATAAGAGTCAATCCAATAATGAGTCCGATCTGAATTGGACAGCAAAAGAAGGCAAAGAAAGCAAGTTATTGCAGAGCATCTTATGTTTTTCTTTTCTTTTCTTTGGAGGAGTATCCCTAGAAAATGCAAGGTAGATAAAAAACATTTCGTTTTTTGATGCTAAGGGAGGCAAAAGGGAGCCATCCAGCAAAGCAAACTTTGAATATCACTTAAAAGATGAACGCAGCAATAGCTCACTGTCCATACCTCTCCGTTTCAAATGGCGGGTCCATGGTCCGAGTCTTGGGTGGTGTTATTCCTCAAGATTTCACCACGAAATATGGGTTGGAGTTCCTTCTTGGTAAAAAATCCTAGGTTCCGAGTCCTAGATTATGATGGGACTCCCTTCTAGCCTCAAAATGAATGAATGGAAGAATGAATTGAATGAATGGATGAACCTCAAAATGAATGAATGAGTGAGTGAATGAATGAATGAAAAGATAAAAGATAGGTCTATATGTGAGAACATAATGCAAACACCCATTATATCTCTGATTTGCAGCACATGCCCTGACCTATAATTCACATTATTCAAGGTAGTAGCAAACCAAATTGGAGAAAAATTAAAGCAGATAATATCTGTTTGTGTTTATTTCTGCATACGAAACTACCGAACATCGATACAATTCGGGTGTTCTACTATCATTATTCATATCCATATCTCTCTCAATGGAACGCAGATATGCATATGGTAGGTAGCTACCTCAATCACTTTACAAATATTCAGTTCTGTTTGTAGTCCTATTGAGTCTTGTACAATTTCTATAAATGGAAAATAAGCGACAATATAAACATTTTCTTAACTTAATTACCATTGATATAATAAAATTTTTAATTTGTTGGTTCATAAAGTTTAACTATCTGACTAATATCTGCATTTATATCCATATCAATATTCAATTTGCATCTATATCCATTTGAAGCAAATAAGATATGAATTTTAGAATCCAATTGATATTTTTATCATTATCTATATATGTTAAATAAAAAATGGATATAGATATGAATATAATGATGTCTGATCCATATTTGATCGTTTTCAGCCCTAAAACCAAATCAATTTTTTTCTTGCCATATTCTCCAAACTCAAAGATTCAAAAAGCATTATTAAGATCCATTTATATAATATAATATAATATATACTTATTGCAACAATAGAAGCAGCAAAATAAATGATATTAAACATGTTATTTCATGGCAGCTAAAATATGAGCTTAGAGATTATTATTTAACAGAGCTGAAAAATACAATGAGTTTTGCACCATAAGGAATATAGGTCAATGAATCATTAGAATCATTGATGATTCTAAAATAGAAATTAACTATGGTCTTGGTGGCATTTGCAAGTCACTGATGCTTCCTTCCAACATATTCACTACTCTACTTATTAATGGACGATCTGCAGGTAGCATTTGTATGCACCACAACCCAACTATTATCATCTTTTTGGCAATCTCTTCAGTATCACTAGTCACTCCACAAGCTTCTAGGGTATCATAATGATTGAGATGGTCATAAACCCAGTGTGGAAAATAAATTTCACTAGTATTCTCTGCACTTGCATCTATATTTTTACGTCCACCGACCATTTCCAGCACCATCATTCCATAACTGTAAACATCCGATTTGCTGGAGACAACTCCAAAATTTCTAGAGAAGACTTCAGGGGCAATGTATCCAACCGTTCCCCTCGCACCGACTATTGAAATGATGCTCTCTTTCGGAGGGCATAGTTTTGCCAACCCAAAATCAGAAATCTTGGGACAAAAATCTTGGTCCAGTAGGATGTTGTGAGGCTTGATGTCAAAATGTACTATGCGAGTGCTACACCCACGATGCAAGTACTCTAGTCCTCGAGCAATACCGACTGCAATCTCATATAATTTTTCCCAACCAAGTTTAATCTTTGCATCTGGTACCTCCGTGTATATAAATTTCTCAAGTGAGCCATTTGGCATGAATTCATAGACAAGAGCTCTCTTTGACCCCTTTAAACAGAAGCCTAGCAGACAAACGATGTTCACATGGGAAGTTCTGCCAATGCTAACTACCTCATTGATAAATTCCTCACCATTACCTTTGGACTCACCTAAGACTTTCACAGCTACCAGACGGCCATCACAAAGATTACCCTTGAACACAGTACCATAACCGCCTTGCCCTAACTTATGACTAAAGGATTTGGTCATCCTTTTAATTTCTGAATATTTGTACCTTTTTGGCATCGAGGATCCATATTTTTGTAGCAAGTCTTCAACACTTTGTGCATTATTTGAGTGAGACTTTCTGTAACGAAGAAGATAGACTAAGAGCAATAAGAACCCCAGAGATAATCCTGTGGCGGCACCAATAGCACCTGCGAAGGAGGAAAGGCATAACTACCATTTGAATGTTCTATGGAAGTATTTCATACATTACTTCAAAAATTTAGCATTAACCTCATAATTTGCATATAAACACAAGCAACAATAAACATATCATTTCACATCTATAAAATTTTATGAGCATTCATGCCTATAATCTTGAGAAAAAAGTTATCCAATGATTGAAATTTTGATTTTAAGATTTTCCATCACGCGCTTGCTTTTAAAGTGATAACTAATTATCATTACTCAACATTTGATTTTTCACCCCCTTGGTCCACTATTTCCCCTTTGGTATACCTCTCATACGTATGAATGCTATAACTCTTAACTTTAGCTTTTGACCACTTGGCAAATTGCCAATAATTTTGAGCAGACTATGCAATAGTTTTCTAGATGTGTTTAAGCCATGACTCTTTTTAAACTATACAATTTAATCTGAAGAAGTCCTTATCATTTCCAATATGATGACCCATAACTCTTTTCTTGGATTTGTTATCACTTATTTCTTGGCCATAAATTATGTAGCAATTGGCCATAAGGAAAAAAGCTTCTAGGGGTTTAACATGATGTCAGGAGGCTTGGGTTCTCTTAAAGTTGAGTTACGCCATTGAAATCTTGATGCAATTATCGTAATGAATAAGGTGGCAAACCCAGGAAATATGGAATAAGGTTCAATGAAGGGATTAAAGGAATTTAAAGTGCCCAGAGTTATCGTCTTGCAGTCCTATAATTGGGAGTTGAGTTCAGTTTACTAGGGAACTGGCTAGGTTGACTTAACTGAAAGAAATAAAGATGACTAAGTTAGGTTTTTGAAACTCAGAGTAAGGCTGCAAGGGAGACATAGGGAACTTATAATTTATCGACATAAGGCTTGTATAATCAATCGACACAGCCATAGAGCACTCATAATTTATAGACTCAGGGAACTAGGCAAGATGGCAGGCCCTAGTATGAGGGGAGGGTGGATTATTGCTAGGCTATCCAAAAAAGTATTAAGTAGATAATTTTCCAATCGGTAATTTGGATAACGTTTCATTTACTTCATTGAGTATCGTGAATAAACAAACCAGAAAAAATATTGTTTAATGGAACGGAAGAAGACGAAAACCTTAAAATGGTAGGTTTAGGAGAGGTATGTTGGTTACCTATCATGATTCCCGTCTTCCTTGGATCGTGACTTCCTGCAGCATCAAAAAACAATTACCTCCACTGTTAGAACTCAACCCTCTTGATTAAGAAAAATATATAATTACATCGTCTGTTATTCTATAAATATTCTGTCAAAACAACCATTTTTCATGAACATAAGACGTGCATACAGAATTGTGCTTTTAGAGAAAACTGAAAAGAAGGAATGAGAAACCTGACAATATTGCTAGAATTAGCAGGGACACAAATACAAAGAAGTGAAGTCCCTTGATCTTTCAATGATATCTACTAGAGGTATGATGTTGGTGTCTACTCTTTTTTTATTATCATTGCACTGCCTATTGCATCTATAAGTTTGAGATGAAGGGAGGTTAGGCCACCCAATTTATTAAGATAAAAATATGTATAAGATAAGAACAGAGATTATGCAGTAAAAGAAAGAAAAGGGAGAAAGGAGATAACAATGTAACAGAGTCAAACACTACCCATATGAAAGGAAAGGAAACGAAGAGGGGATTAGGAGATATGAATCCCGGAAGGTTACTGCAGAAGATTCGTGTCCTTGTTGGCTTCAACCATTGGAGACCAAAAGTTTGTTGCAGCCTTTGAACAGAGTCGTCGAGCAGAAGAGTATATTTAAGACTGACCCCTCAATGCAGCAACGGAGTGACAGTTGAAGAGTGCAGAGTTTTGATTTAAGACACAACCACCCAAGTACCTTCTCTGGTTTTTTGGTTGTGGAATGTCCCTAGTGCTTAGTTTGTTCATCAGAGAAAGCCAGAGAAAGTATTTGACCTTTTATGGTGCTTTAATTTCCTACATTGATTTGACAAGAGGAATTAAGGATATGAATTATGAATGGCTTTTTTCAGGGAACGAGATGCTTTTTAGAGGGGTCAAATTGATACACTTGATGCAATGAAACTTTTGGCATTCTGCAGCAGTATTGTTTGTGGAGAAGGGTTTTCTGATGTCACAGGTTCTATCATCGGAGGACACAAGGTTGTAGGACAGGAATGAAAGTTGGATAAAGGAAGTAGCGGAGGAGAAAGAAAAGGAAGTAAACATATGAAGCAACAAAAAAATGTTATGCAAACATATTCCTCTATGAAGAGGGAAGGAAGAAACACTAGATATTTTCCAAGGCAAACCTAATGTTGATGGACTTATTTTTGCATTTCAAGGACAACTTTAGACTTGATTGCCAGAGGATTAGAAGTATATTGGAAAACAGGAGTAGGCCAACTACTTATATTACTGAGCTTTTCCCCCCTTTTTTTTTTGATGAAATTGTATTGCTGATTGATCAAAAGAAAAGTCAACAAGATCCTGGTTTGTGTCATCTGTCTTGACTTCTTAACTAGAAGTTGGATGAATTGTTAAAAGAGACAATGATAAAATTGCGATAAAAAGCTCCTTTTCTGCTGGGTGTATCAAGGTAAGATTAGTGGTGGTCTTCATGCAAGCTTGTCCTTATAATATATAACAGATTTGTTGAGATGGAAGTAAGATGTATCGAGTTGAATTAGACAGGTAGTGAAGAATAGAAAAAGATCGATTATGGAAAAGAATAACTGAATGTGGTGTCTTTGAATTTATGAAGCAAACATGTTAGAGTGAAAAATATACTAGAGCTACAGATAGTACATGTTTTCTTCGTAGATGGGCTTGTCCAATTATTTAAGATAAGCATGATGTAGATGTAGTAATTTAGCCTATTTGGTGATATTTTTTGAGCCAAAATCTTCACAATTTCATACATACAATGTATCTTTATTTCATTGTAATATGATATGAAGGTCTTGGAATGTATGCTGCTCTTTTAGCCGACTTCGTTGGATGGTATACATGATTGAAGAAATTCATGAAAAGTAGAAGAATTGGTTCTGAATAACAAAGGAGCACATGGAAACAGTTAATCTATTAAAACCGCTTATTGTATGAAACCCAGAAATCCTTCAAATATTCAATCGCCCTACGGTGCACACTCTTCACCAAATACGCAAATATTGGTATAATATGCTTAAATATCTGTATGGCGTATCATCTATCTTTACAATATGCTCCTAATAAAGAAAGGAGGAAGAAAAAAAGATCCAATCCAATCGACTGCTTGATTATGTGCTTCAATCAAGCACAATCTTCCATTATTGGAAAATATTAGGCCAGAATTAAGAAGAAGAAGAAGAAGAATGGTGGAGTGTCTCTCAGGCCATAATGTCAAAAGTCAGCACCACTATATGTCTCGTTGAGAGCATCAGTCACTCACATATACTGCAAAAGAAATTCAGCTGATTTGATTGTGATACCCGGCCCTTTAAGTGAACTGGGCTTGGTCCACTTGACCTACCCAGCTAATTTGGTCTAAAAACAAAAATATCAGCGCGTGCCGCGCACGTGCCTGAAGAGGAAGAGGACTCCCGATGGGAGTCTTCTCCCTCCCGATCTCGCCGGATGGAATCCGACTTTGGGTCAGATTCCGATCATGGCCGAGCCTATTTAGAGGCTCCTCCCCACCCTCTCTTCCCCCCCACCGGAGTTCCGGCTGTGATCGGAGCTCACCGCCAACATTTTTTTTGGTTTTCTCCCCCAAAGTTGATCGCCGTCCGCACCACCGCCACAGCTAGTCCTCGTCTGAAAACCAAGTAAAGACATGGCTTTCCCTCTCGAGCTACTCTCCCTCCCTTCTCCAGATTCTTTGGAGCCTCGACGACCGGCTGATGATCGCCGGATTTTGGTTGAGAAGCGTAAAGCTCTGTTTTCTATGTTTTGACAGGTCGAACCCATGTTCTGGTTGTTTTCGCCGCCGGGGTCTTCCTTTGAATCCTCGTAGTGGCCGAAGACCATGACTAGAGCTCCAACCATGACGATGCTTGATTTCTTCGGTTTAAGGGGTCGGAACCTCTGTTTCTTCGATGAAATAGGAGCCACCGGCTGCCGGCCACCTATGGGCCCCTTGACCTCAACAACCACCGCAGCCATCGTTTTAGCTTTGAATTCGGTCGACGAGTCGCTGAATTGCTGGTAATAGAGTCTCCCATGTTTTGATACTCTTTTTCTTTTGTTTCATCGGTCGTCGCGAGGCGGGCAAGCCACCGGCACCGCTGTGGGTCGTCGACCGTTGGGTGTCGCCGATTACGAACGCCATCGAGGGTCATCCTCTGTTTCAGGAAGGAGAGAGAGAAGGCATCACAGCTCTCTTCTTTTTCTCTTATTTTCTCTCTCCTCTATCTAGATTTTCTGTCTCTTAGTGTCTCTCTCTAGTTGACCTGAGTGGGTGGTAGAAGTGACTCAGGGGACCTGGTGATGGATCCCTGGTTGATGTCGATAGGCAGTCTAGGTTATTAGTCCAGTATTTGATTTTTTTTTGATAATCAAGTTTGATTCTGTAAAGGAAGAATCCTGCGCACAAGAAGGTTTTGATTGGGTACTCTGCACCCCTCCTCGTAGACTGTGAAGCAGGTCAGTGATTATTGTGTTTAATCAGTCTTCAATAAAAATAAGAATCCATATACTCGGTCACCATATATATATATACGACGAGGCCACAGGCCGAAGGGGGGTAACGACCAATTCCCAGGTGACAGGTCCATTTATGGACCGGATATCTCCCCGAGGGGGCAGGGGGGTAACGTCCATCTAATCTGGAAGTAGGTGTTTGAGCGAGGTGTCCGAGTGAGTCGGAGAAGGAAATTACTTTTTGTGGGTGCGCCAAAGCAACCCGGGACCCCCGGAGGGGTCACTACTAAAGCGCTGGCGCCTTCTTTTGAAGGTGAAAAATGGAGGGGCGCAGCTTCAAAACTAACGCGCTATATATATATATATATATATATATATATATATTTGTTTGTATCGCTGGATTTGCATCATGAGATTTGTATCAATTTGGCATGTGACGATATGCTTTCATATGATTTTCAGCATAAATATATTCATATTGTTGTTATACGTATCGGATATTAAGAATATGATTATGTGAACAAAGATATCTTGAAGTTGAAAGAAAGTCGTTGTATAAGTGGTAACTAATTTGGCAAAAGCAACATATAAATCAGACAAATAAGATATGGTGTGAACTAACTACATCATAGCGCCAATGAGCTAACACATAAGGATAGCCTCCACGATCTTATACGTGAGACAACCTCCACAAGCTTAAGCGTAGTATAGCGATCATGGGCTGACGCATGGGACCTCCACGAGCTTATATGTAGTATAGCGACCATGGGCTGATGCATGGGATTATATCAATTTTAGACTGAGTCATGATTTTGGTTAGTCCATAGCCGAAAGATAATTAAAGAAAAAATAAAAATCAAATTTAATGAGAAATAGATGAAATGACACATAAAAAATTGTTGTTGAACAATTGGATATATTGAGATACACACACATATACCTTTGATAAAATGTTAATGTGTCTATTATTTGTATAAGCTTTCCGAGTATTGATACAATTTTCATTATATCTAGTATTGCTAATTGATTATTTTCTTTTTACTTATGGTGTAGTGGTTTGAGATTCTTACTGGGTTGTAAAGCTCACAACCCCTTTCTCTTTTTTTTTTTCCAAAGTTACAAGCTGCATAGTACTTGGCTATTGTTGAAATCATAGGTAGAGGAAATGATTAGATAGAGCATCACTGATATTGGTTGGATATTCAAATTTTATAATTGGATCAACTTTATTTCAGATATGAATTGAGATCATTATTGTTCATGGATATTGGGTTTGTGATAAATTTTTCAGGCGCATATTCTTTAGGTCTCTGCTTTAAGAAGTTTGCGGTCGTATGGTATTTCAGACTCGAGTGCTAGATTCGAGATGTGACACTGACATTGATTACTGTCCAATGAAATATATATGCCGACGTGCAATCATTAGGACGAGATATTTCTTGGTAGTTGAATAGTTTCTTTGAGCAATGGAAGAGAAAGAAAAGTTCTTATTAGTTGAGTCGATGCGAGAAAGGTTTCACTGAGTCGCTGAATCACTGTGGATGAAATCGGTGACAAGAACTGCTTGAAAATGTATCTGATACGACAGTCATGGCCGAGGAGTTTAAGAACAGGGATGAAGCTTTTTGCAGGTCACCGTAAAAGATGGATACCCACAATAAGATGGCTGTTGAACCGGAACCTATGTTTATTACTGGACTTGCACCAAAGGGCAGCCCGCTTCCTATCTAAAAGGAGATGAGGAAAAACAACATGGAAAAAGATCCCTTTTGACTCTAGTAAGATTTTGGAATTCATTTGAGACGAAGGATATAGCTGGGTAGAAGCGGAAGGGAAAGTTTAGGTGAGAAGGGAAGAAGTGAAGAACGTGCAGTGCGGAATGAACTATTTTGTGTGATGATAGTTACGCTGATATGATCTTAATTTTCGATTAGCGGCTACTGGCTGGTTGACTGACCTCAACAGACCGTTGACCCCATGTCATCTTATTTCACCCAATCCACTAGAGACAAATGGAAGCAGTACCGAAAAACAGATGTAGAGGACAACGGACCCAATTCTATTTCAGATTGATTTGAAATTTTTAAGTATAAATTTAATTTAAATTTATAAAATTTTAATCTAATTCAACCTAATAAATAGGTTGGATAGATGGGCGCTGCTTGAGAGCAACCTAACTAGGCCGCATGTAAATTTCCTCAAAGTTGGAATTTGTGGCTTCATGAGATAACAGCAAGGTGGGCGTCACACGGTCTTCTTTCCACAATGAAATCACCATCGTGCTCTCGCGTCTGCAAGGCAGCAGACGTGAAGTTTCTGGGCGACCGAGTCTACCCTTTTTTTTTTTTTTTTTTTTTTTTTTTTTTTCTAGGCTCTTTTTCGCTCTTTTGACTCCTAGTTTTGACTAATAGAACTCATTTACAAGCACGCGATGTAGCTGTGAACCATCCATTGGTCCAGACTTCACCAAATCTATGAGTAAAGAAACAAGACAACATGGTAGGTAGCAGTAAAGAGGAAAGGGTTTGAAGGAGGACAACGTACCGCAACTGTGGTCGCGCATCACGCCGGAGCAGAAGCAGGCGAACACCCAACTAGTGCTGTTTGGTTGGGTATAGCCGCAGCGCCCGCCGGAGCTCTCGCAGCGGTCGCATGCTCCCGAGATCTCGTCGGGCCAGCGCAGCTGGAAGCCGTTCTTCAACAGCTCTCCGAAGTCCCCGAGCAAATGGCTCCAAATATCACTGAGCGGCGGATCATTGAGGACGGGCACCACCACTATACCTTGACACCGCTGCGCCAAATTGTATTCTATGGCGGTCGAAAGATATTCGTCGGTGAATATGTAGGACGACTTACCACTGCTGCCTGGAAGGCTGCAGTTTATTTTGTTGTCGATTAGAACGTCTCCGAAGGAGCAATTGAGGAAGAAGGTGAGGTTGATGTCCCAGGAGGTGTAGTCGAGGACGGAGTTGCCCTCGAAGGAGAGGTTGTGTCTGGGCCAGGGACAGATGCCAGCGTCGAGGAAATCGGTGTCGGCAATTGAGAAGGTTCGGGTGGGGTAATAGATCTTGGTCACGGTGTAGTTGTGGGAGCCGAGGGAAAGGATTAGGCGGTCATCATCTTCGCATATCAGCATAAATCCTTCATTACCGCAGTAGGAGGTGGGATTCTGGTGTACCCAGAATGGATAAGTAATAAGTTGTTTGCCACAGGTCGCCGAGTTTGGACAGGATGAGGTTGCGGGGCTGTTCGTGACAGGGGAACCGTTGATGGAGATTAGGAGGAGGAGGAGGAAGACGATGGAGATGAGGAGGGGAGAAGGTGATGAGAGGATTCTACAAGGCATGGTTCCGTGGCTGTGATGCAGGAGTATGAGCGCTGAAAGAAAGGCTTGGCCCTCGGATACTTTTAGGAGAACAATGGAAGGCGGGCGTCTTGACTTGGTGCTTCACTGCTTGCTGGAAAGATATGCCCATCCCCCTTGGCCCATCTTTGGCCTTATGTTGGCTTCGACGAAAGAGGGTGAGAATTGTCCGCAAGAAACTAGTTCTTGGGTTGTCAAACGGGTGAACTGTTGATGAGCTAGCTCTTGTTCAGTTCAAATTTCAGCTCAAGTTTGCTTTGAGTGATAAGTAAATGATTAGATTCAGAACCAAGCCTTCTCTTATAATTGAATAGACTAATTCGAAGAATCTTAAACTTTTCTCATATGTCATTTTTAATAATATATAAAATAATGAATAGCTAGTAAAAATTAAAATTTCTTTTTCTATAAAGAATTGATAATTTAAATACCATAAAATTTCTAGGACATGGCAAGAAGACTTATAAATATTAGATAAATATTAGTTGGGTTGGGCTAGAATGTATTTATAGCATTTGGCACCAAATGTTTTTCAATAAGAATCAATATCTCTCAAAATAAAATCTACATTGTTGTCCATTATCTAAAATATATATAATGCTTTGATGCAAAAATAAAGTTTACACTTTTGAGATAATTTATTCATGTATTAAATGGATGCAAAATAAATAAAAAAAAATAGCGGCATGTTAATACATTTTGATTTGATATGTGGTCTAAAAATATACACGTTAGATGAAATGTAATTTTTATATATCCTAAAGCATATAGATCGAGCTAGGAGATTTTGCGGATAAAAAAGGCTCTTTCATTGTTTAAAAAGATGTGAATTATAAATCATAATGATATCTTTAAAAATACATGATGAACCATACAAAATCCTAGTTTTTCTAGACCAATTTAGACGTGGGGTTTGTTTAAAATGCAAATGTTGGTCAAGTTTACTCATAACCGGCTATTGATGAGCATGATTGTGCACTTATATTGCTCAAAGGTGTATTTGAGGTAAATACGGGAGTTTTTCAGTACATCTACTACCCCGCAGGGATTGTGTTTGCTAACCAATTCAGGGTTGGGAATTCTTTGTTAATTACGAGGAGCAAAGCATTGTTAGGCACACATGCTGCAAGATTTATATTGACCTGTGAAGATTAGTAGATCTTTTTTATGAGAGCAAAATATGGAACTTGGTCTCTCTTCTTTTACCTGGTGCAGACTCAGAATAGTTCCCCTATTTGGATGATGATGTGTTCTTTGGGTCCGTTGGTATACTCTAATCTTAATATTATTTTTTTTTGGCAATGGGGCCTTTATTCCTATTGTTCAGAACCTATAGATATCATCCATTCCTATTGCACGATGGCTTGTCCCAGTAGATGTCAGGGCGTTGCAGAATCTTGAAGTGAAAGACCTTAGAATCTTAAAGTGAAAGACCTTATAGTGGATGGTGAGCAGGATTGAAAGGCAGCATTTTTTTTTTTAAATGTGGCAGACTGAATTCTTTCCATACCGATACTGAGTGGAAATAGTGTTGATAGGCTGGTGTGGGGTCCATCTTCAGGGTTGTCTGTTATAAGCTCGTAATGCTCGGAACCTCCATCTCCTCGTTGTTTTGGCTGGATAGGGAAGATTAATGCTCATCTTAGAATTGCTGTATTTACGTAGAAATTGCTTGAAAGTTGCTTCTTCTT
The DNA here is from genome assembly GCF_009389715.1 of Phoenix dactylifera. Taxonomy (NCBI): domain Eukaryota; kingdom Viridiplantae; phylum Streptophyta; class Magnoliopsida; order Arecales; family Arecaceae; genus Phoenix; species Phoenix dactylifera. The sequence continues at coordinate 20,358,513 of NC_052395.1, read as the reverse complement.
CTTCTTTTTTTTTTTATAAAAGCGGCATTTCATATAATTTTAATATGAGTACATCCTGTTAAATCAAAGGAAAGTAAAGAAAACAAGAGAGAAGGAATGTCCTCCGAGGATGTCCATATGATCTCCTCAAAATGCCGGGCAATAAATGAGGCACCTAGCCTGCGACACTATTCGCCTCTCAGAACACATGTAGTGCCTGAAAAGAGCTCAGCTCCTGGACCAATATGCGCGTATCACGGATAAGAGGGTGACCATCATCATATCTATCCACTCTCCGTATCCAGTCAATCACCACTGAAGAGTCCCCCTCGAGACATACGCGCTCAGCACCAAGTACCCGTCTCGCAAAGGAGATACCCTTCCAAGCTGCCCGTAACTCCGCCCCAACTGCAGTAAAACTGGGCGTACGCCGGCCACCCACCGCTATCATCCTGCCGAGGTGGTATCTGATCACAAATCCGACCCCTTCCGACGTCCGATCCACCGACATACTTCCGTCGAAATTCATCTTGAGATGACCAATGGGTGGGGGCACCCAAGAAACAAGGGCAAATGTGGGCGCTGAAACAGCAAATCGAGCGCTCCAGATATCCCTGGCCATCCCAGAAGTGAACACGGCAGTAACCGAGGTAACCTCTCCCGCATGAAGCACAGCTCTATCCACTACCATCTTCGAGAGTAACCTCCTGCCCTCAAACAGGCTGACATTCCTATCCAACCATATGTAATAAGCCAAGTATGCCCATAGTATCCCCATCTCCACAGTCCTAGGACTCCGCATGGAGGCTCTCGGTCGATGAATCAAATCATATGCACACTCCACCGAGTGGGGAAGAGAGACGGGTGACCTGCACCATATGTCCCTGGCCCTGGGACACCGCAAGAGGACGTGATCGATGGTCTTCTCGGTGTCAGTACACACCTCGCAGCACTGAGTGATCCTCACCCCCCGCCGAACTAACAAAGATCTGGTCGGGAGGCAACCCTAAGCCACCTTCCAGAGAAAAATTGCCACACGCGGGTGGATCCTTAACCTCCAAATCCAACCACCCTCTATCCTCCGAGCTGGTTCCCTACTCACCAACGCCTGAAGATCCCTGGCTCGCACCTGCGAACGCCCTGTCGGCATCAAAACCATCCTATCCGACCTCTCCCTGAAAGGAACCGGTAAGGCCAAGACCATCTCTGCCAAATGCTCCCCAAAAGTCTCCCGAATCAACCCCTCCTGCCAGCGACCCCCACCAGGGTCCATCAGATCGCTAACCCTGTAGCCGGCTAGCCTCGAAGTATCCACCATAGTCGGCAGCTGACCGATCGACTGCTCGGTCACCCAAGTATCCTCCAGCACATCAATGGACCGACCATCTCCAATGGCCCATCTGACCTCCAGGAGCACCAGTGCGGCTCTAGCGCAAATCTCCCTCCATACCAGTGAGTGATGCCAGCCAGCTCGAACTGCAGGGACCAAAACACCATACTTGGCCCTCAACAGGGAGGACCACATACCATCAGACTCTAACACAAATCTGGCTGCGTGTCGCACCACTAAAGCCTTCCATCTCGCCACCAAGGACTGCACCCCCAAACCCCCATATCTGATCGTCTGACAAACAACCTTCCATGCCAACAGATGGATGCCTCTTCTACCTCTGCCCCTCCCCCAAATAAAGTCCCTAAACATCTGCTCAAGAGTCCTCACCAGCACAACCGGAATGAAGGAGTTAGATAGCAAGTAGATAGGGATCGAGGAAAGGACAGACCGCACCAAGGTGATCCTGCCCATCATGGACAGCGAATGCATCTGCCAACCCTCCAACCTGTGCCTGATGCTGAGCTCAAGGGAAGAGCAGTCCCTGCTCCTCAATCGTCGTCCGGAGAGCGACACCCCTGGATACCTCAGCATGCCCTCCTGCTCTCCCACCCCCAAAATCTCCAATATAGAGGTCTTCACAGCCGGTCTAGTCTTCGAGCTGAAGCAGATTGCTGAGTTAGTTACATTGACCCGTTGACCAGATACTGCATAATAATCCCGAAGAATCCTCCAAATAACCCGGGCGGCCTGCCTAGTCAACCGAACCAGCAATAAACAGTCATCGGTGTAGAGCAAGTGGGAAATCGCGGTGGCCCCCGGCACTGGCCAGTAGACCTCCAACTCTTGGGTAAATACTGCACGCTAAAGGGCTCTAGAGAGCGCATCTGCACCAATGATAAAGAGCAGAGGAGAGAGGGGGCAACCCTGGCGCAGCCCACTAGAGGACTCAAAAAATCGAGATGGCGTACCATTCACCAAAATGGCAAAAGAAGGAGCTCTAACACAACTCATCACCTATCTGATCCATGTCTCATGAAAACCAAACTCCTGCAAAGACTGCTGCACAAAATCCCATCCCATCCTGTTGTAGGCCCTCTCTATATCCAGCTTGATCCCCATAAAACTCTTCCTATTCGAAGCTCTGCCAAGGTCGAACATGAACTCCTGGGCTATAAGAACATTATCTGAAATACTCCGCCCACCCACAAAGGCCCCCTGCTCTGGGTTGATAAGTCTAGGAAGAATATCTCTCAATCTGACTGCTAGTATCTTCGTCGGTAACCTTGTACAAGGTGGTACATAGGCTAATTGAACAAAAATGACATGGCTCAGTAGCATCCTGCTGCTTCGGTATCAAGGTGACAAAGGTCCTCTGCCAGTCAGTAGACATCACAGCTATACTGAAAAACTGCTGTATGGCCGCGGTCACATCCTGTCCTACTATCATCCAATACCTTTAGAAGAACAGTGGTGGAAAACCATCCGACCCCAGAGCCTTGTCTCCCTTGAGGGACCATACCACCTCCCTAATCTCACTCTCCGTGACCGGCCTAATCAATGCTGCAGTATCCTCCTCCGACACCCTAGCTAATGGCGCCTGTATATCTGCTGGACTCCCGCTCCCTGTCTGCTCAGTCCATCTAGCCCGGAAAAAGCACTCCAATATCCTCTGTATCGTATCAGGGTCCTCTGACAGCTGCCCATCCTCACCCCTAATGGCTCTGATCCTGCTCCGGTGCCTCTTGATCATTGTCGCTCGGTAGAAGAAACTGGTGTTCCGATCGCCCTCCAGAATCCACTATACTCTTGAAATCTGTCTCCAGAAGATCTCCTGCTGTCTAAGAAGAGAGTCATGCAGCACTAGAAGCGACCTGAGCTCCACTATTTCCTCATCCGATAAACCTCCCCTTCCGGCCTCCTGGGACTCTAACCTAATAATAGCCTCCTCAGACTCCTTAATCCTCCTGAAGATGTCTCCCACCTCCTCACGATTCCACCTCCTCAGCCATCTCCTCGTTAGCTCTAACCTGCAAGACACCCGATACATAGCATCACCCCTGACCGGAGCACCCCATGCCTCCCTCACTATCTCCCAGGATCTTGGATAACATGACCAAAACTTTTCAAATCTAAATGGGGAGCGAAAGGAATCAGTGAATCCATGCAAACCAGTAAAGGACTGTGATCCAAGGCGATCCTCAGCAGATGGGTGACGTGATGATCCGAAAAACACTGAACCCATCCAGCTGTAGCACATTCTCGGTCAAGTCTTTCCCAAACTCTAGCACGCCCCCGCTGATTATTACACCATGTAAACCTTGGGCCCAAGAAACTCAAGTCTATCAAACCATTCAACATGATGAAGTCCTCAAACTCCTTAATCTCCCTCTTGTAAGTGAAGGCCCTCCCTCCTATCTTTTCTTAGACGTCGATAATACAATTGAAATCACCTGCCAACGGCATAGGGTAGCCCTGACTGATCAACTGAGAGGCCTCCTCCCACAAAATCCTCCACTTCCTGAAGTTTGTACTAGCATACACAGCTGCAAGGACCCATGGACTTCGATTACCCTCCGAAATCACCATAATCACCTCTTGCCTACACATTGAAAACATTAAGTTTGCAAGCTCCCTGTGCCCACGTAACAACAATGCCTCCCGACAGTCCTTGAGATTCCACCGCGTAGAACCCCCATGACCTTGGCACTGCCCTCCTAGCCTTCTCAAACAAAACACATATATCCGGGTTATGTTGATGCACCAACCTTTTAAATGCCGGGGCAAAGGAAGGCTTCCCTGCACTGCGACAATTCCATAAAAGGACCTTCATGGATCACACAGCTGAACGGCACAACCCACACCCCCGGGGCTGCTGCCACGAGTTGCCTCCACCACCGGAGCACCTCCTTTCGTCAATTCACCAGGATCCACATCCTTCACCGCAGCCATCAGATGCTGCAGGATTTTCAAATGGTTCTCAGTGTTACTGTTCCCTGTGCCAAACGGCACGCAGGGTCCACACAGTGCGCCCCTGAAACCATGGAATTTTCCTCCTGCTCTTCATGAAGTAGTCCCCTGCCACCGCTGCTGGATTCCCCAGATAAAGGCTTCGTCAAGTTTGGTGCAGTGAGGGGCGGCCCGTGGTCGGTTGAGCGTGCCATATGGCACGGTTTAGCCTCTGGAAGAGGCACCGTCCCAGCCAATGGCGCCTTCCCCTTGCCGGGTCCCTGTCCATCAACGGACCCCGATGCGCCACCACCTTGCCCCTTCGTTGCCGCCCCATCCAGCATGACCATCGCCGGCGCCGCCATACCCCCGTTACCAGGGAGCTCCTCATCCTGCCGTGACCCCACCTCAGGGGGAACCTTGCTCATTTGCTCCGCCCTCGCCACCAACGATCCGGATACCAGCTCCGCCCCTATCCGAACGCCACCCACACCGTCCACCGGAACCGCCGTCGCCGTCGTCTGGGAGGGAGCCACCTTTCCAGCCAGCTGTGCCTTGTCTCTTTGAGAAGTTGCCGGTTCCCCCAAGCCTCCGCGACGGCCATCAGTGACACCGCCTCCCCTATCGCCCTCTGCCGCCGCCGAGGGGCCCACAGGACCGCCGGTGAAAGGCTCCGGCTCCGGAACCTCCGCCATTCGGCCCCCCTCCTCCGGTCGGCCAGGCCTGGCACGGGTGGCACGGAAGGAACCCGTGCCTTATGTGCTGTGCCATGCTCCACGGGCCCCGAGTTCGGACCTCTCCAAGCTGGGCTACGGGCCCGTTTCAGCGGGCTGGGCCCGCTCGATGAGCCTAACTTTGTCTGGGCCCGGTTCACCGCACGGGCCGGATCCTTGTTTGGGCCCTGGCCCTGGGCCTGCGGCCCGAAGGCTTGGCCCGCATCGTCGGTCGAGCATGGGCCTGGGCCTAGCCCGTCCTCCACCAGGCCTGAGTTGGAGCCCGTCTTCACTGGGCTTCCGGCCCGCTTGAATGTACTCGGGCCCTGACCCAGCCAGTCCAAGGTCTGGTGTCATCTTCTTCCCCGCGTCCTCTACCACCAGTCCGGCGAGCCCCAGGTTACCCAGCCCTCGACCAGCCACCGGCGACCTCCTCCGCGCGACCTTAGTAGGTTTCTGCCACCCCTCAAGATCCGGCGGCGAGACCGGCGAGATCGCACCATCAACACCTGAACTCTTCTCGCCGACTACATACTGCTGACCCTCGACGTCTCCGGCTGGTTTCGCAACCGTGCTCCTCGACTTATTCCCTGGCTTGGTCGGCCGCTGCACCCGAACCCTGTTGGTGGATAACCACGGGCCGAAGACCCTATACCCGCCTCCTCCATGGCTCTGCCCCTCCCGATTCCCCTTCAGGCCATTAGCATCCCCCATCTCTGCGTCGCCGAGCCCTTCCTTCCCGGTACCCTCACCCGGGATCGAGTATGGCAAGCAGCATTCAGTCTCCCCATGCCCAATGAGTCCGCAGTTATAGCATACCGCCGGCAAGCTTTCATACACAAAGGCTTGCCAGAAGCGCTCGGTCAGTCCTCGGACGAAGGCCCTGGACCGAAGAGGACGACTTGCATCTACCTCTACCAAGACTCGTGCGAAGCCTATTCTGCTCCTCTTCTCTGTAAATCCATCCACAGCGATGGGGCGGCCGACCGCCACGGCCACCTCCATGATTGACTCTATCACCCAGAACTCCAGTGGAAGATCTGGAAGCCGCACCCACACTAGTACGTTGTTAACCATCTTCGCACATGGGATGAAGTCTGGGCGCCATCTCTCCACAGCCAAGATCTGTCCGCCTGCCATCCAAGGCCCCCTCGTCAGCGCCACCTCCCGATCCTCCTCTCCCTTGAACCGGACAACAACATGCCCTTCCGCCATTGGAAGTGCCTCTACCTCATAATCCAGTTTCCCTCTCAGACGTGCCTCCCTACCAATCCACTCGGCCGGCACCCGCTTCCCTAGACTCCTCACTATCACTGCCGAGGACCTCCAAGCTTCACTCGCCTTCTCCAGCCTCTCCAATGATGGTTTCACGGTCCCCGTAAAGTGCTGTTGAACAGCTTCCAACTCCTCGGCCGACATCCGGTAGTTGGTCCAACCCGTCTCCCGAGGGGCTCCTCCGACCTTCTCCGCCCACGACAAGTTGGGCCCCGCCCCCGCCGGGCCAGAGCTTCCCTCTCCGTCCCTTGGAGTCTTCATTGGCTCCTTCCCCTTCCCCGCCCTGATACCGTCCACCGCGTCGATCACCCCCTGTTTGTGGAAATGCCCAAACCAGCGCACGAACTTTGAAGCACTAACCCCCCCCCCCCCCCCCCCACCCCCATCACACCTCGTCTCTTTCTTTCAGCCCATTTGCTTGAAAATTGCTTCAATGCCATAGTTTGTTACACTAGCATGATTTACATATTTCTAATTATTATGATATTTGCCCGAGTATGGAAGAATCAATTTCGCATGCCATTCCGAATTGTAAATTGGCTATTTAGATCTAGAGACAAGCTCCTATTACTGATGCAGCTATTATTCCATCACTATCTTGAGAATTTTACTAATTTTTTTTGGTACATCGGTTGCTCATTTTGTTCTCGCATAAATATAGCCAGCTACATCACTAGAAAGAAGACTACATAAAGCAAAAGGAAGAGAGGACTGTTGGGTCCAAAGAAAATCTTCAGAATGATGAGTAACAAATGAGGTGATACAATTCGTAGTTTGGTTGGCCTTTCAAAAAACATGCTTGACCTGGACTTCAGCATGCATCGTATGCCACCTAAAAGTAGGTGCTCAATCTTAGATTTGGTTGGTCAGAAATGAAGATGTGTTCCAAAGCGTTTAGAGGAGTCCAAGATTGATTTTGATGCAGAGTATTTACTTTATCCCAAGAATTCACCCATGCGGCTGCTTTGATTGATGGCACGAAAACTGTAGCTTCTTTTATCCAGTTTCTGCGTCTCCTCGGATGGTTTATTTCTTCGGGAAGCCACCACCTTTCTATTTTATCAAAAAGGTCACGTTGGAGACGAAGAGATCAAAAAGGTCACGTTGGAGACGAAGAGGACTAGAGGGGCCAGGGCCTCCACATATTTGCTTTTTTTTTGTTTTTTGGTTATTCTTCTAACCAAGGTTAAGTGAGTAGGTAAGGCTCCAAATCTTCATCTCCTATTAGTTGACGTATCGAACTATTATTGGACTAATGTACCGCTGATGTGATAGACTTGACCTACCTAATAATTAATGCATCATTAGATGGTCTGGATTCAATGTTGGCTCGAGGCTCTTGCAGATCGGTTTGATGGAAGAAGGGGAAAAAGCTGGCTTATTTTCGGTCTCTTCCACATTTTGTTACGCAACTAGTCCGCTGCGGACTCCATCTCGCTATTGCTGGGCCCTCACTAAATGGCTCGGTTTGAAATGTTTGTTTTTTTTTCTTTTCTTTGCTTTGCTTTGATAAGAAAGAACGCTTACATTAGCGTTTAACTATAGACACGGACACCATGAACGGACCTGTACAAAACCCAACATAGACCGAGGGTAAGGACCATGTCAGACAGCAGGGGGCGTCGTTTCAAAGGTAGCCACCGAATCCAGGCAATCGGTGGGGTCGTCGAGGCACGCGTGCCACGGAGGGGTTGGATAACCCGTAGAAGGAAACTAAAAGCCCTTGCGAGCCAGCCAACGGTTTCACAAGCCAAGGGCGATGGGCATATCTTTCCAGCAAGCAGTGAAGCACCAAGTCAAGACGCCCGCCTTCCATTGTTCTCCTAAAAGTATCCGAGGGCCAAGCCTTTCTTTCAGCGCTCATACTCCTGCATCACAGCCACGGAACCATGCCTTGTAGAATCCTCTCATCACCTTCTCCCCTCCTCATCTCCATCGTCTTCCTCCTCCTCCTCCTAATCTCCATCAACGGTTCCCCTGTCACGAACAGCCCCGCAACCTCATCCTGTCCAAACTCGGCGACCTGTGGCAAACAACTTATTACTTATCCATTCTGGGTACACCAGAATCCCACCTCCTACTGCGGTAATGAAGGATTTATGCTGATATGCGAAGATGATGACCGCCTAATCCTTTCCCTCGGCTCCCACAACTACACCGTGACCAAGATCGATTACCCCACCCGAACCTTCTCAATTGCCGACACCGATTTCCTCGACGCTGGCATCTGTCCCTGGCCCAGACACAACCTCTCCTTCGAGGGCAACTCCGTCCTCGACTACACCTCCTGGGACATCAACCTCACCTTCTTCCTCAATTGCTCCTTCGGAGACGTTCTAATCGACAACAAAATAAACTGCAGCCTTCCAGGCAGCAGTGGTAAGTCGTCCTACATATTCACCGACGAATATCTTTCGACCGCCATAGAATACAATTTGGCGCAGCGGTGTCAAGGTATAGTGGTGGTGCCCGTCCTCAATGATCCGCCGCTCAGTGATATTTGGAGCCATTTGCTCGGTGACTTCGGAGAGCTGTTGAAGAACGGCTTCCAGCTGCGCTGGCCCGACGAGATCTCGGGAGCATGCGACCGCTGCGAGAGCTCCGGCGGGCGCTGCGGCTATACCCAACCAAACAGCACTAGTTGGGTGTTCGCCTGCTTCTGCTCCGGCGTGATGCGCGACCACAGTTGCGGTACGTTGTCCTCCTTCAAACCCTTTCCTCTTTACTGCTACCTACCATGTTGTCTTGTTTCTTTACTCATAGATTTGGTGAAGTCTGGACCAATGGATGGTTCACAGCTACATCGCGTGCTTGTAAATGAGTTCTATTAGTCAAAACTAGGAGTCAAAAGAGCGAAAAAGAGCCTAGAAAAAAAAAAAAAAAAAAAAAAAAAAGGTAGACTCGGTCGCCCAGAAACTTCACGTCTGCTGCCTTGCAGACGTGATAGCGCGATGGTGATTTCATTGTGAAAAGAAGACCGCGTGACACCCACCTTGCTGTTATCTCATGAAGCCACAAATTCCAACTTTGAGGAAAGTTTTATGCGGCCTAGCTAGGTTGATCTCAAGCAGAACCCATCTATCCAACCTATTTATTAGATTGAATTAGATTAAAATTTTGTAAATTTAAATCAAATTTAAACCTAAAAATTTCAAATCAATCTGAAATAGAATTGGATTAGGATTCGTCTTCAAGCCAACTCAAATTCCATGCTAGTCCAGCTCAAACTCAACCCAGCCTAACTTAGCCTGGTCCGACTCAATATATAAATAAATAGATAAATTAGATTTATTTATTTAACTTATGTTATACTTTGAATATGATATATCATAATTAATGAATTGTTGATTCTTCGATCCCATAAATTTGGCCCAATAAAAATATTTGAAACCCTTCCATCTCTATCTTAAAATTTCTATTCAGTTGTATGTTATCTAAGTAATGTGATCCAACTCTGACACAACCTGATATGACTAGCTTGACCCAACTCGAATTTTGTTTAAAATAGAAATTAAGTTAGTTTGGATTAGAGAAATCTCAACTTGAGTTCAGATCGGGTTGGATTATATATATTTGGGAGATATGGAGTAAAGTTAAGTTTTGCACTCAACTGACCCAACTTGCAACCTTATTTGAATTCAACTACTCGTGCCTCAAGTTTTTGATTGAGTCCCCGCGGGTCTTATCATCCTAATAATATTCTGAATCTCTATAGCTATCGCATGATTTGGAGAGTTTCGGACTCAAAATAGATTCTTGCATGAATCCACCCAAACTCCTCCTTCCATTCTATATAAAATATAGCCTCACGAATGGCCGTGAGAATTTTTTTTAGCTTCCAACCAAAATAGCATTGTGATTCTTACCATGCACATTCCTTCTTTTCAAATATAAGAGATCTGTAAGTACTGTACTGTAGCAGGAAATAGCCTTTGAGCATTTTATTCCTTATTCAACCGGGCAGATTTAACCAATACTGGAAATTCAATCTTAGCGACGTATGTTTTTGTCTGTCGGTTTGTTTGTTTATTGTTTTAACGAAAGAGGGTACAACCAAAACAACTGCCTGAAATTAAAGAGCAATCAATGGAGCAAAGTCAGACATCCAAAATCTTGGTGAGTGTATGGCTGTAGCTATAGCAACAGAACGGTCGTCTCCTTGTTGCCCTCACGGTAGATACGAGTGCAGCAGAAGCCTATCAAAATGGCGACCATGTCACAAAGCTGCTTGTTTGTATGCTTGTTTTCACAAAAATGCTTTAGTAACTCAAAAAATCACTCAGCTGGTGTTGTGTGTTCTTGTTGCATTTTTATTGTGCCACATAATGAAGCAACATGAATGGTGGAAGACAGCTGAGTGATTTTTTCGAGCAATTTTTCTGAGTTACCAAACTTTTTTTTTTCGTTGTTGTTCAAAAAAATGGGCGTCTCCCTATCAAATTCAATCATTTCAACAAGGTAGTAGACTTCAGTAAGTCTAGAGTCTCTGAATGCATAACTCGATCTATGGGATATTGTAATTCCTTTGCAAGGTCATCTTGTTTCTAGGATTCTTTATAAGGATTGTAGGATACTGAGATCCACTAATAAATCTCTCTCGATCCTCCATGTCACAGCACTACTCTAATTGTTTGTTAATTAACAGATAGCGGCCCATAATGAATGTTTTCTGTTTTCCAGCATGACCAAGCATTCTTTTTTATTAGAACCATGGTTGCCAGATCCAAAGCCTGTTAAATTTCAACTATTATGTTGTTTCTCTCAATAAAAAAAACCCTTCAATCTTTTGTTAGACCTTTCACCCTTTGTTATGAGTCATTGTATTGCTGCACCAATTAATCATTTCCCCACAATTAAAGAGCTTCCAACCGCCAACTTTATTGGCCTTTGTTACCAAATTGCAGCAAAACAAAATCTACCATCTGGCTTTTCTTTTTGTTCTGTCTCCGAGTAAAGAGATTCAGTTGTCATCCCTTCATATATTTTGTCTAATGGATTTGATGTTTTGCCATTTTTCTGAAAAATAAGTACTTCACCCTAATGGAAGAGAAGAGTGACTTCAATGCCATGTCACTAAAAGAGTCGGAGTGCCGTGTATTCTTGCCACCTTATCAGTTATCCCCACCCAAAAAAAAATGGTCCAAGTTGGTCTCAGGTCGCTTGCTGGTAAGTGGAATCCGATCTCACTTGATGCTTAGTCCCCATGCCCAAGGAAAGTTGCAAAAAAGGTCTCTCTTGAATTTATAAAAGGCCCATCGTGGCTGTCCTTTGGAACGTATTCCGGACCTAGGCTGTATTGAAAAAGATAAATGAAAGAGAAGACAGAAAGAGAGATAGAGATGGAGAGATAGAGATAGAGAGAGAGAGAGAGAGGAGAAAAAAATTATATTTTTATTAGTATCAACTTGATCTCGACATCTCACAAGAAGCCCATACTTTGAATAATTTAGTGGACCTCTTGCTTTGCTTGGATTTTAGGTGAACATGATAATCCAAATGAGTCATGGGTCCAAATTTGCTAGTATTACTCGCACCAATCTAAGTTCTCACTAAAAAAAAACTGGTTGAAAGATATTTTTTTTATTCTGCAGTATAGTAGAGGGGAAGGCAAGTGAAGTTTGGAGGACAATCTCTGATCCCTCTTCATTCTTTTACGAAAAGCCAGCTGGATGGAATCCAACTGGTTGGTGAGGCTTCGGTCTACAAAGGGAGGAACGATCTCTGATCCCCATTCGTAATTTTTAATAGAAAGCCAGCTAGATAGAGTCCAGTTGGATGGAGACGCAGGCAGGCGAGGCTTCTGCTCGCGCATGGGGGACAATCTCTGACCCCAATACATTCTTTTACGAAAAGCCCACCGGACGGAAACTCACTCGATCGCGAGTTTTGAAATGACGACCCAACAAGGCATGCATCTTGGAAAGTTGGTCTAGCTAAGCTAGCGGTCATTTTGAACTAGGATTATTCTATGCATGGTTTGATTTTTTTGTTCTTTTTGACTGGGGCTTCTTTACTCTTAGACTGGTTCTGCTCTCCAGTTTTTTCTTCCTTCTTCTTTTCTTTATTTTTTTTAAAAATTTTAAGTTTTTTTATTTTATTTTGTTTATAAATAAGACGTGCGGTGATTGGTCACCGTTTTGTTTTGTTTTGTTTTGTTTTTAAGGTCCATTTGGTAATTACAATTTGATTAGACCGCACTAAATATCTCGGTTGGAAAGTTAGAACCCCCTCTGAATTCTCCCAACAAGTTCACAAGCAAGGGGATCGCGCAGTCACGGTTCCCGCCACCATGATCCTCCTACAAAACCCCCACAAAAGCCGACGGCCTGGCCTTGCTTTCAACGCTCGTACCCCTAAATCCACCCAGTAGCACCCATGCCTTGTAGAATCCCCTCATCACCTCCTCCCCTCCTCATCTTCCTCCTCTTCCTCCTATCCCTCCTCATCTCCACCAACGCTTACCCTGGGAACAACCCCCCGACCCGATTCTGTCCGAACTGGACCTGCGGCAAACAGGATATCACTTACCCATTCTGGCTAGCTTCAAATCTATCCAGCATCCCTTCCACCTACTGTGGGTACCCAGGATTTGTGCTGATATGCCAAGATGACACCCCAATCCTTTCTCTCGGCCACAACAATTATACCGTGACCGACATCGATTACCACAACCAACACATCTCCCTTGCCGACACGGATGTCCTCGCCGACGGAACCTGCCCCAGGCCCCGGCACAACCTCACCCTCATGGCCACCTTATTCCTGAACTACAACACCTCGGACATCTTCTTCCTGAACTACACCTCCAACCTGAACTGCACCCCCAACCTGAACTACACCTCCCTGGACACCGACCTCACCTTCTTTCTCGACTGCCCCGACGGTCCACCGGACCGCCGAATAACCTGCCTTTCCGGAAGCAGCAGTAACCGGTCTTACATCATCACCGACGATGATCTGTCGGCCATCAACGAATACGATTTGGTGCTGCAGTGCCAAGATATTGTGGTAGTGCCGGTCCTCTCTCAGGAGGTGAACAGGGGGAACTTGAGCGCTTTGGCTAGTGACTTTGGAGGGGTGTTGAAGAAAGGCTTCCAGCTGGGCTGGTCAGTCGAGACATTGGAAGTGTGCTATCGCTGCGAGCTCTCTGGCGGGCGCTGCGGGTACCGGACAACCAACACGAGTTTGTCCCTCGCCTGCTTTTGCTCCAACGGAGTGACCGACGGCCATTGCGGTATGTTGTCGATCGTTGTACCCCCCTCTTTTTGTTATTGCCGCTGCCTTCCCCTTTTTTTTCGCTTGTTTCTTGGTGATTTTTTTTTTTTCTTTTGGTCTTGTTTCTTGGTGGATTTGGTCAATTTAGACCAATGGCCGACTGAGAGCCGGAACGCGAACGTATGCTGACCGCTAGGCCTAGATTCATTTTGGAAGTCACCGCTAGCGACTAGTCCAAAATTAAGAGCATATTAGCATAGCATCATCACACAAAATAGTTTATTCCATTCCATAGATTCATTTTTTTACTGGGTAAATTCGAATTCATGAAACAACTCTAGAATAGATACATCTATAAAAGTCTGAAAATAAAATATCTAATAATTAAGAAAGAAAATTATTACAAACATCCATAATATAACTCCTGTATGAACAGAAATATATGTTGCTATCCAATCCTGCACCCATTTTTAAACAATCTTGCATCAAAAGGATAACCGTAGAAATTCCGCTAAAGTTTGACATCATTTTACTTAAAATAGAAATTCCACTTCTAAATGTAAAAGACAATGCAATGATAATGAAAAAAGAGTAAGACACCAACATCATACTTCTATCTAGTGGATATCATCGAAAAATCTAGGGACTTCACTTCTTTATATTTGTGTCCCCATTCATAATTTTTTATAGAAAGCCAGCTAGATAGAGTCCAGTTGGATGGAGGCGCAGGCAGTCGAGGCTTCTGCTCACGCATGGGGGACAATCTCCGACCCCAACACGTTCTTTTACGAAAAGCCCACGGGAGGAACCTTACTCGATCGCGAGTTTTGAAATGATGACCCAGCTACGCATGCATCTTGGAAAGTTGGTCCAAGCTAGCGGTCATTTTGAACTAGGATTATTCTATGGATGGTTTGATTTTTTTTGTTCTTTTTGATTGGGCTTCTTTATTCTTAGACCGGTTCAGCTCTCCAGTTTTTTCTTCCATCTTCTTTTCTTTATTTTTTTAATTTTAAGTTTTTAATTTTATTTGTTTATAAATAAGACGTGCGGTGATTGGTCACCGTTTTTTTTTTAAAAAGGACCATTAGGTAATTACAATTTGATTAGACCGCACTAAATATCTCGGCTGGAAAGTCAGAACCCCCTCTGAATTCTCCCAAGGGGATGCGCGTAGCCACGGTTCCCGCCACCATGATCCTCCTGCAAAAACCCGCCAAAAGCCGACGGCCTGACCTTGCTTTCAACGCTCGTACCCCTAAATCCACCCAGTAGCACCCATGCCTTGTAGAATCCCCTCATCACCTCCTCCCCTCCTCATCTTCCTCCTCTTCCTCTTATCCCTCCTCGTCTCCACCAACGCTTACCCTGGGAACAACCCCCCGACCCGATTCTGTCCGAACTCGACCTGCGGCAAACAGGATATCGCTTACCCATTCTGGCTAGCTCCAAATCTATCCACTATCCCTTCCACCTACTGTGGGTACCCAGGATTTGTGCTGATATGCCAAAATGACACCCCAATCCTTTCTCTCGGCCGCAACAATTATACCGTGACCGACGTCGATTACAACAACCAAACCATCTCCCTTGTCGACACGGATGTCCTCGCCGCCGGAACCTGCCCCAGGCCCCGGCGCAACCTCACGCTCCTCAACAACTTCTTCCTGAACTACACCACCTCGGACCCCAGCCTCGCCCTCATGAACCTGAACTACACCTCCTACCTGAACTACACCTCCTTGGACACCAACCTCACCTTCTTTCTCGACTGCTCCGACGGTCCATCGGACCACCGAATAACCTGCCTTTCCGGAAGCAGCGGTAACTCGTCTTACATCTTCACCGACGATGATTTGTCGGCCATCAACGAATACGATTTGGTCCGGCAGTGCCAAGATATTGTGGTGGCGCCGGTCCTCTCTCAGGAGGCGAACGGGGGAAACTTGAGCGCTTTGTCTAGTGACTTTGGAGGGGTGTTGAAGAAAGGCTTCCAGCTGGGCTGGTCTAACAAGACATTGGAAGAGTGCTATCGCTGCGAGCTCTCCGGCGGGCTCTGCGGGTACCAGACAACCCCGACGAGTTTGTCCCTCGCCTGCTTTTGCTCCAACGGAGTGAGCGACCGCCTTTGCGGTATGTTGTCGATCGTTTTACCCCCCCTCTTTTTGTTATTGCTGCTGCCTTCCCTTTTTTTTCCTCTTGTTTCTTGGTGGATTTTTTTTTTTTTTGGTCTTGTTTCTTGGTGGATTTGGTCAATTTAGACCAATGGCCGGCTGGGAGCTGGAACGCGAACGTATGCTGACCTCTAAGCCTAGAGGACAGATCAGGGATTCCGCTTTAAAAGAGTTCAATTTGGAAGTCAAAAATGGGAGCCTGAGAGAGAGGGGCCTCAGCAAATCCTCTTCTGACCGGTTCAGTGGAAAACAATAGGTTTTTTTTTCTTCTGAAGGAACAAGGGAAAACGAGAGTTGAACCGAATAGAATAGTAGTAGGTGGAGAAACTTCATGCCTGGTGTGTCACAAAGATGATGGGTTACCAGTGATATTTTTTCTTCTTCCCTCAGAAAAATTACTTTCTGACCATTGGCTGCTGAGAATTCAATCATGCAGGTCCATGATTTCTGTTTCTCCGTTTAGTAAGAAAAATTGGGCAGAGCCCAATCAAATTCTATGATCCATTAAGGTAACAGATTTTATTGAGTCTATTACCTAGAAAAAGAGTTGCAACATCCCATCTTGTTTCCAGGATTTCTTTAGGATTTACAGTATCCTAAGGGCTGCTAAATCTTTCTCAATCCAATTAACGAATGCAGAACTAGACTTGGTTGAGAAACTAGCATCCCTGAACCATCTCCAAGTGACTGGATCATGAAGAGTCACTTACGTTCTCTCCACTGAATATTGTATAATTTACAAGCATCCTCCTTCACAAGCTCAGTTCCCTTGGTTGAAGCAGAGTTGCCACCCATTTCAGTTCCAGCAATTAGGGACCCTGGCTTCAGTAAAAGAAATAATATTGAACAGACCTGGGAATAGAGAAGCAAACAAGCACCGCCCTGCCCACATTTTGAGCCAACATCAGGTTGCATTCGGAATTCCCGCCTTGAAACAGCTGCCTGGTAGGAAAAAATCTCCATATCTCTGCTTGTGCCTTCCAAAACTGTGAACTCTTCTGTAAGACTAGGGACATGGAATTTCAGAAACTATATGGTTGATAGGGGACACAAAATAGAATAGTTGCTTCCAAAGTCCAGCATCATTATTGAAGAGTTTCCACTGCCACTTACACAGCAGTGCTTGATTCATGTTTCTATTTCCAACCCTCCTGATCCATTCCTTTTCCCTTGCAGGTAGTGAAGCTTTTCTTTTATTTTGGATGAACAAAAGATTTTTTATTTCGATTTCTGGGCTAGATTTGTATTACAAATGTTGTACTCCCATTTTTTTTTTGTTACATGTGTTTTAAAGTTCCTTAGGTGTTTATTAGCTAGGGCAATGCTTTGCAAAAGGTAAGGAGTTACATCCACTAATAGGTTAAGAAAAAAGTTTTCACGTAGCTTATAAATGCAATACAGTTGGACTTTGGCAATGGTTAATGGTTATCAAGCAAAAATTTTATGCAAGGGTAAATTTCCAGACTACGTAGCATGTGTGTAGGAAAGGTAATTATCATGGATTTGTTTCTTGGTAAAGCAAATTTCAATTATCAGCTAAGTAGCACTCGCATGTGGCTGACAAATAAATGAGTAAATGAGCTCGAAGAGTTAGTGCGTATTTAAGGGCTAGGAACACTGTATTGTGGTGCTCGTTTGAATTGTAGAGGTGAATTAGTCATAGACGAGTTGCAGCTAGATTGATTCCTCAAGCCTTCTATGCGCGATGACTAATTTTCTATTCTGCAATGAATGACTTTAGAATGAAGATTACACCTAATAGGAAATAAATAACCAACAAAACCTTCTGCTTTGAAGTCTTCAAAGATGAAGAGATTTTTATTAGGATGTACTGTGAACTAGTTTTGAATAACCTCATGTTTCTGCGAAGGTAATCTTTATATTGGAGAGTGGAGATAGACAAATTAGTACTAAGTCAGCTCCATAGAGACAGTAGCTTCTAGGAAACTGAACAAAGAAAAGGACCCCCTTTGTAGGAGGCGTGGTCATTTGTTAAGCAATAACTTACCAAAGAATTCTTTGACTAAGGAGACCTAGGCAGATATAGAAATAAATTCAACGTAGATAGAGCTAAGAAGCAGAGATTAGATATTAGAAACTACATTAGCTGCAACATCACTATCATAGACAATGACTAAACAAAGAGATTTCTGGTCAAAACAACCATCATCCAGCTTCCCCATGCTCCTGACACTGTTGGTGAATGGCTTCTAGGATGATGAAAAGCTGGTAGCATATTATACTAGAGAGTAGTTAGCCCATAGCTATAAGGAATATATATTTGCTATAAAACTTCTAAAGGCTGATTATCTCAAGTATCGTGTGGTCCATAAGTAAAATATTCAATTAAAGTAACCAAATTAGATGAATCTAAATCAAAGGTTACTACAGGCAGTTGAAGGATGGTGCATATCTATGAAAAGCTCTAGAAGAGTTTATTTAATAACTACAATAGATATGGCATGGCAGATCATTTTATACTTGACTAGACCTTATAAATGAAAATAAGTGCAAAGTGTGGAAGTAGATGAAACTGATCTAGTGGGATTTCAAGAACCGTAATTAGTAGCAGTAAATTGTCGATGTCCCTATCTGCATGATGTTTTATTGGAACAGTTTACTTAATCCCGGATGTAACTGCAAACTGGGCAATCTTGCAAGGGACCACGGTTCAAACTGGATAAAAACTGGAGTAAAATTTCTTGAACTGTGGCTGCTAGCTAGGAACTCATAAGTGTTTAGGCCATGATATGTTGAAAACGAAAGGAAACAGTTATAGATGAAGGGCGTCGATGTTCCTGCTTCTCTTTTACCCGACTCTTAGGCTACAATATTCTGGAAGTCCTTAAATCATACTATAGGATGTTCTGAATTACATAATTTGCTCATTAGATGACAAATTTAGAAGGCAGCTAAAAGGTGCAGCTCAGCCATCTGATCACTTTTCTGTGCTTGGCTGAATTTGCTGGGCATATACTCGTAGTAGCATAAACAGCTACCGTATGTAGGTCGCCCGAGGCACACTCTTTGTAGACTGAAAGATAATAAGATTGGTAGAAATCAAGTCTGTTCAGAAAAGAAACTCGTAGCCACTTATGCTTCTCTTTTGGTTCTTATTTCCTGTCCTTTATCCCGGGTTACAGAATCCTCTTGTCATCCTCTCAGTATGATTGTTAAACTCTACTTGATTGAATCATAGTGGCATGCGGACCAAACATTAGGTGGGGCCTTTCGTTGGCCGAGCTGGGACTGTTGTTTGGCAGTCCCAGCTGATTCTGAGTGATTGTAAACAATGCCCCAAATCTGCTCATCCTTGAGGTTATTGTTATAGCAAGCACTTGGTTAGTATTTCATTTGGAATGGGTGAAATCTACTGCAAGTCAAATATAAACTGAGCAGAACAGAATCAGTCGATCGTGTTCTTGCTTAGCTACTGTTGATATTAAAACATTATCATGTCTAATTAATATACATAATTCGGTCAAAATAAGCATGTTAAGGACAAAAAAGTGCAGAGGGAAATATATGCATACGACGGATGTTAAGACGCCATGATTTGAAGACATCACGTTTGCTACCTGTTCCCTGCCGCCTATCTGGACCGGGTGCAAAACTGTCGCCTGCTCTGTAATTTCAAGCTAGAAAATTGTAACTTTGGGCCTGTCCCTGTACCTTTGTTGACTCTTTCCAGGGCCACAACCAAGCAGTCCATTCTCCACGGCATGACGTAAGAGCAAGCCATTATTGGTAAACTCTTCCTCGACGGTAACGCGCTCATTAGAATCTTTCATTATTTTTGCTTCCTTTTTCTTCCAAGAAGAAGGATCCAAACTATGGGTTAAAGCTTTGAACAGCATGCCGTGGCTGTTCAACCATCTTTTCCGCCCAACTTGTTAGACCTTAGAAAGTGATATACTCATGGACCTCTAACAATGAGTAGATCTCATTCACCTTCCAATCTCTATCCCCTCTTCCTCCTCCAGTTTGTTCCGGTTGGTTTGCTAATACCATCCACTGGTTCGGTAATACCATCGACCGAACCGAATGCATCCCCCGTCTCTCTTCATGCCCTTCCATCATCACCTAGCGACAATCCTCTTCTTCCTAAAATTATCATCGCTGCCGGTTTCCTTCTCCGGAAGCTACTACCACCGATACGAGAATTGCGCACCGGTCGTGTATGGTTGCGGCAAGATCAAATTCAACCTAAGCTACCCTTTCCACGTTGATGGCCGGCATGACTACTGCGGGCACCCCAATTACTACCTCAACTGCAGCCATAACAACACCACTCTAATGATCAGCATCAACAACAAGGGGTACCTGGTGAAGGACGTCGACACCTTAAACCACTTGCTCACCGTCGTGGAGCAGAGCCTCATCAGCCAGTCATGCCCTGAACCATATGAGAACACGACCATCGATCCCTCCCTTTTCGATTACTGCGACCGCGATCAGAATGTCACTTTGTATGTCAACTGCACGGCCTTGAGTTTGATCCCCACGCTGTATGACATTGGTTGCGCGTTGGGTGTCGCTGGGCAGCGCCGCTCTTACTACAGGCTCGACAACACAAGTTTTGTGGACGTCTTGGGCGAGTGCAGCTCCACGGTGCTGGTGCCGATGAGCCGAACGGCAGCGGAGCGGCTGGGGAATGGGAACTTGAGCTTTGGAGATGCATTAAAGGAGGGGTTCATTTTGAAGTGGGCGGCGGGGAGGGGGTGGTGCGGTGATTGCGCCCGTTCTGGTGGGCGGTGTGGTTATAATTTTAGCTCTCCAGCTGATCATACCTGCTACTGTCCTAATGGGCCGGCTCTTGGGTCATGTCTTTCAGGAAATAGCGGTATGCCTTTAGATGCTTCTCTCTCTCACTCTCTCTCCCCCTCCTGAAATCCATTGGTTTACATCTTATTTCTTCCTAATACCAAGTATATTAATTCGGTGGGCAAAAAGTTATGTTCAAAGAATCAGATCCAGAGGCTCAAATGGATTTGAAGGTTTGAAATCTGATAACTAAAAGATCACGGAATCTCTAAGTTTACTGGTTTCGGTTTAGAGGAGGCTGAGACAGAGCAGAGCGCAGGGCCTATTGGTGATTGATAAAGACATGATGAAAAATAACCTAACAAATTGCCCTCTATGATTCTTATTGTCCACTTGTTACCTGTTGATTTATAGGTAATTGATATTTGACCAAGTAGTATAATAGATTGTCTTTCTGATTCAAGTCATCTTTTTATTACTGGGTAAATTTTAACATTGGATAATAATAACATATCTGTATATACATATCGGTTTAAAAAGAATAGATACCAATATAACTAGACAATCATGTGATTTGTATCAATCTATTAGAATACCAAATTATATCTGCAATCTTATTTGGTCTTATATATCTTTAATTATAAACTTCGAAATAAAGTAAGCGACAAATTTAATATCTTGAACTTAAATCATCTTTCATATAGTGATATTTTTGATCTGATGATTTATAAAGTTTAACTATTTTATTCATGTCCATGTTTATATTTGCGCTGCAAATAATCAATCTGTAGATGCATCCATTAATGATGCTTCCGTTTAGCTTGGTTTGAATTTAAACTTGAATCAAGCTTAAAATAACAATAAATAAATCGAGTCTAATCTGAATTTTTAAGCTTACAATTAATTTTAAATCAACTTTGATTAGACTTAGACTGGGTCAAGCTGAGCTTGATCATAAAATAATCATCAGGCTGGGAATGACGATGGTGATGACACCTATGCATATAATCGTGGGTGACGGGCAACTGTGTGCCCCGATATCTCTGTCTGTATCCCAGGAGAAGTTAAAGGTTTCAGATTAGGGTCAAGAATAGCCGATAAAGAAAGTAACCCGCGTTGTCGGCATCGACCTTTCCTTCTTCCAAATCCTAATCCTTTGATTTTTTTTTCTTTTTTTATGTCTGTTCAGTCCGTTTCGTTGGCTTAGTCAAACGGCGACTTCCAAAATTAGAAATGGGGAGGGGGAACGTGTCACATCATCACCCCACTGAACGAACCCCTCCACCTACTTCACTTCTCCAACTCTTCTTCCCCTTCCTCTTCTTCTCTTCTATTCTCTTCATCTAATAAGATGAATCCCGGAATCTTACTGCAATCCAAAGGGTCCTTCTCTATCTTCTTCTTCCTCATCTCCTCTTTGTTGAGAGAGGGGCCAGTCTTTGCTGCCGACCCAACAGCAGAAGCCTGTGAGCCAAAGAACTGCGGGAATGGCTTAAACATAAGCTACCCGTTCTGGATCCAGGATCAGCACCCGTCTTATTGTGGGTTTCCGTCTTTTCTGGTGACCTGCAACAGCTCCGTCCCTGTCCTTAAACTCCTCGGCCGCGACTATCGTATTAAGCGTATCTTCTACGATAGGAGATCACTTCTTGTCACTCAAGCCGATTTCCTCGACAGCGATTGCCCGTTTCCACGCTACAATCTCACGCTCGGCCGAACCCTGTTTCGTGTTAACTCAACTAATAAGAGTCTCTTCTTTCTCTTCAATTGTTCGGAGAGGCCACGCAACTACCAAGAAATACCTTGTCATAATGATATCACGCCGGCGTATTTCGTCGGAGATCAGCTGAATTTTTACAGTACGTGCGAGTCTGTTATTGCGCCCGTGTTGGTTTCTGGGATGGTCAGCAGTAACTATGCGGAGCTTTTGAAGCATGGTTTCTTGTTGGACTGGACCGCAGAGGATTGCGCAGAGTGCAGCACAAGCGGTGGCCAATGTGGATATGATAACAACACGGCGAGTTTCATGTGTATCTGCCCTGATAGACGCCATCTGAGAAGTTGCAGTGAGTCCTCACCTCACCTAAAGGAGTTCGTGTAGGGATTATGGCAAGATAGATGTTACTTTATAGTTCCTTTGTTCTCTGCTGATAATATCTTTACATGCGAATTTGAACATTTTGAAGCATAAGATGTAGCAGATACATGGCATGGTTTAGTTTATAAGGTTGATGCATGCGGTCAATTTATGACTGGTTCCTCCTAGGCATCTACAAATATAATGACAAGAAGCCTATTTTATGTGGATCTTCCCTGATCAATCCCACTTGGGAAGTTGTCATTTTTCAGACTACTTTCTGTTCGGTTCCGCTGTAAGAATTTCACAGAGATTGATGGGAAGATGAGTTAGTTTATTGATCTCGGAGTATTTCCTTGGATGCTGCTTGGTTTCGGTTGATCAATTGATACCTTTATATGTTTCATGACAGTTTTCAAGCCTAGGAACCAAGCCCTTGATCATGACTAAAACCTCTCTGCTTCTGGCATCTTCAATCTTATAAGCATAGCATGCATTCCCCGTCAAACACTTAATCTTCATGGCTTGGTCCTCTTGGTCATACATAGTTCTTCTTTAGTGTTTGTGTCTATATATGTTTCTGTGTGGAGTGTGCATGCTTTTCAAAAGAATAATAATAATGACAGGGTGTAGACAATATCATGTCTACAGAAGATTTATTTTTCTTGACCTCTTGCTATATATATGTGTGTGTGTGTGTGTGTAGATATATATGTATATATATGAGAGAGATATGATGAAGAACCTAGGACCTCTCTATTAAAGGAAGGAATGTCAACCACATGAGATAAGTCTGGTTGGCTTTTCCCGTATTGTTTTACTCATGACTGTTTCTCTATTCATTTGATGACCAAATATCTTCTTAATAACCTTGTTTCTCACTTGTCAGTTCCTGTTCCATTCAAATGTTTCTATTGATATTTGTCTGTTTCTTTGATTGAAGTCCATGAGTTCTGCCATTAAGCACTCTGCTTGCTAACTGACTGACATCAATGTCCAAGTATCAGATGTCTAAATGTTAAAATCCACAAAAACAACTATCACAGATATAAATGGTTTCTTGTATGCTTTTCATTTCTGCTGCATAGAAGACACTTCATATATGGTGTCAATAACAAAAAATGAAAAACTGTTGTGGACATATAGAAGAATACTTATGTACATTCAACAAGTAACTAGTAGTATTGTCTTGAGGGAAAGCTTGGGCAGATCCCAATCCGATATTAATAACTAGTAGTATTTAATTATTCAGAAGTTAAACTTACTTGATACCTAGTTGATATAAGGTAGTTTTAGTTACCAACCCTGAAACCAACTTGGTTCTCTAAAATTATCAGATAATAGAAACTATTAGTTTATAAATATTATATTATCAATTGGTTGATCTATTGTACTGGCATTCGAAATGTGAAAACAAAATCATAGAATCAAGGAAGAAACACATAACTACTTCTAAATATTATGTTGATGTAAAAGTTTAATTTCCCTTTGATCTGTATTTTATTTTGGTTGTCAGTTTTATTAATGGAATTTAACTGTAATCAACTTCCTATTCCGTGGCTTTTAAAATTTACTTTCCAATTGTTTTGCTTTTCTTTGCTTCTTTATTTTTGTTCTTCAACCTTTTCAATTGTTTATGCCTGGCTACACATAGTCATTATCAAGCTTGATATATATGTTTAAATTTTTCTCTCATCTGAATGTTTGATTCATGAACCATCTGTCATCAATCAATAAACAGATATTTGAAATGAGTGATCTAAATCCTGAATCGGCCACAAGAGATAGCAGAAACCTTCGAACTGAAAAAATAAGAGCTATCTACTATCCTTTTTTCCCTTTCAGGAAGAGATTCCTAGGAGTCACAGTAATAAACAGACTTCGTAGCAGAAAAGAGTAGAAATAAATGAGAAGTTACACTGACTTAGAGAAATGACATGGATTAAATCTAGTATTAGTAATATGCCCGAAGTACTTCACATGTTAATGTGAATTTTGTGAGATAGGAGTTCTGAATCGTAGGGTAAAAAGAAACTAATCTATCATTTTTATTTTTCTTATAATACAGAGCAGTACTAATATACTTGACCATTGCTTTTGGATCAAAAAATATGGAAAAGCACATGAAACGATAATGCTTTTTGCATGCTACATGATAGATCTAATTTGAAAGTTCTATCCTCTAATTATTTTTTTTTAACTTTTTCATACCATAGTTACATTTGCACTAAATAATGCAATGAATAAAATTGTGTTGCCAAAAGTAACTCACTTGCATATTTAAATTTGTTCATATTATACTTTATCTTCTAGGGATATCATTGCTTTTCCCCAACAAATTGTTGAAAATTGTGGGCTGATTGAATATTCAAAAAATTTCTTGGTCTATATTCTCTGTAATTGCTCTGATATCTTTTAGTATCTTGCCCATCCATGTAGCATAAACAATTTAAATAGAAAATGGTGTCATATGTTCTCCTGTTCTTCAAAACCAATACCTTCTGTTTTCATCGATTTTATGATCATTTTCACTCTCCACTCAAGTCAACTGTAAGAACTGGATGCAAACAAACATCTTCCTGTAAGATTAGATGTAATACAAATTTTCTTATTCAATGAAAGTGACATGTACAGAGTCATGGTGCAAAAAGACAATTGGGAAGACTTTGACTCAAGACTATCATCTAATAAACCAAATTACTCATTAAGCATCATGCTTATCTTCACTAATTGATAGACCAATCCGTGAAAGAAATACTAAGTTAATATAATTTTTGTTTTAAACTCCTTGTTTCCTGATCCTGTGCATATTATTGCAAAAATTTTCCATTTTGTTTCCTTCCCTATTATCTGTTTGGTTCTATTCTTCTCTATCTATAAATTATCTTAGTAAAGAACCATATTGTTGGATACCAGTTCAATGCATCTAAATTCTCTCTCCAGAAACACATTATACATTCTGACGGTCATATTTCCATGAGGCCCAAGTAGGCTTATTATGCACTCAGCAAGAAAAAGTGAGGAGCTCTCACACCTTTCTCTTGTTCATTTTCTCTCTCCGTAGTTCACCCAACTCTTCTTCAAGCCCAAATAATCAGGATAGATAACACAGACATTAGGATCCTCCCTTTCTCGGCATAGGATTTAGTTGGCTTGCTTTTGTGTTCACTTTAATCTTTACCCCTCTGCTAGTCCTGTCGGTAGTTGTCCCTGCTACATAAAATCAAATCCCTTTCTCATTAACGGTTTTCTTAAAGATATATTGGAAGTTTCTTTTTTTACTTTGTGCGGAGGAAAATATGATTGGAATAGTTTCTGTTGTTTCATATGCCTGCCTTTTCATTTCTCCTTTTCTACTTCTTCCTAACTTTGTTTGTTCACGTCCTACAACCAGGTTTCACTGTGGAAATCTCACCATTGTATCAGATACCCCTTCCTTACAAACAATACAGGTCTGGAATGCCGAAAACTTCATTACATCCAATGTATCAATCAGACACCTATTATCCAATTCAATCGGCATGGGTTCTTTTACCCTCTGAAAAATATCTCATACCCTGAAGGGGCATGCATAATTAATGACCTCAATCTCAGCTATATCTCTTGGGGATCCGACTTTTTTCCTATACAATTTCTCTTCCGCTATCCATCATGTCGAAATTACCAAACTTTCTCTACTTATAAGCTTTAAGCAATCTGTATTCAATTGCAAGCAGAGAGGTCATGATTATCAGAATATCTTGACAAGTTCCATTGTTCCACTCTTTGCAAAGACTATAATCTAATATTCGTTCCATGAAATTTGAAGGATCGACCGAAACATGATCTTCCTGCTTACTGTTATACCTCTAGTCCCCATCAGTTTGCCTGAAAGTTGTCATTCAGTGAAGATAAAGAAAGTGACATCTCTCAGCTTTCTGACCTGTAAATGTTGAAGTAGCTTGAATCATGCTTTTATAATTTGCATCACTTGCTGCTAACTTAAGCAATATTTTCTGGTTTATTTTTCTTTTTTTTCTTGAAGAAATAGTTTATGTGAAGGCCTGTATATGAAAAATAGTCATTTAATTTGTCAATTGGATGTAGAAAGAAAAGTGGATGATGTGATTGTATTTCTTTTAATCATGGTGATCAGTTTCTAACAGTTTGAAGGTAATTGTTTTCTGATGCCGCAGGAAGTAAGAAACAAACGAAGACGATTATAATAGGTAACACATCTCTACCTGCCATCTCTTAAGAGAATTATCGTATCTTAGGCTTCTTTATTTGTACTGCAAATGAAGTAACAGTTGCCCATTTGATTGGTAGGCATGCAGTGTTCCCGGAGTTGTTCATTTGAATTTTCTTTTGCCAATTCCAATATCAACTTTTTCCAAATACACTGATGAATTCTTTTTTTATATTTGTTTTGAGCAAGCAAGACGCTAATGAATTCAGGTCAATAAATGGCAACTGATATGACAAATCTTGGTAAAAACTATGGCTCATTAATTTCGGATAACAGAAAAGAGGAAACGTTCTTTGGAAATACATAAGCCAATGGATTTGCTCATGTTTGAATGTTCAAAACAGAAGATGCTGTATTGTTCTAAGCTAAAGCTGTGCCGAGTTGATTGCTTAATTCCACTGATCCTAAACCTATTTCTATCTCGGATTCTATAATCCGTATCCAATATATTGAGCTTCATAGAATATCAAAGAGAGAAAATCATATCGATGGAGGCAATTGTTAAGGAATTATTGCAGGTTAATATTGCTTTCTTTAGAAAGAAATGCTTGTAGAGATTTACAAATTGGACTCGTATTCTTCAGTGAACAAGTCACTAGGCTTTTGGAGAAGATAATTACGACATGACTTTAGGATTGCTTCTCTTAGGGGGGAAGCAATCCACTCCAGAAGACTGCTTGCTCGTTCCAAGAGCTGGTGAATCTCCTGTAGCAGTGAATGAAGCATTGAAACAATTCAGAGCTCTTAATTCTGTTCTTCTATTTCTCCTCCTTTGACTAGTTCTCTTGCTGCTTTTGTATTGTTGTGAACAGCAGGTGTGTCTGCTGGAGCCGGAGTCGTCCTCATAGCGGGCGTCCTCTGCGTTCTGTGGTTTAGGTACAAGAAGAGGAAGCAGCATTCCCCGTCCTCCAAAGACCTCATCCGGAATTCCTCCTTCGAGGCATCATCGAAGGACCCTGAATTGGGCAGCATCCATTACCAGACCCATGTCTTCACCTACGAGGAGCTCCAGGAGGCCACGAACCACTTCGATTCCTCCAAAGAACTCGGTGACGGAGGCTTTGGCACCGTCTACAAAGGTACTTGCTCGGCAGCTCCAAATGGCTCCCAACAGAGCACCTGCAACCCCTTTGTCCCTTCTTCATCCTTGCTTGTGCCTGCTGCTAGCCTCACTGCCTTCTTTCTCTTCAGGAAAGCTCCGAGACGGCCGCGTTGTTGCAGTCAAACGCTTATACGAGAACAACTTCAAGCGGGTCGAGCAGTTCATGAACGAGATCGCCATCCTGTCCGGCCTCCGCCACCAGAACCTGGTAAGCCTCTACGGCTGCACCTCCCGCCGCAGCCGCGAGCTCCTCCTCGTGTACGAGTTCGTGCCCAATGGCACCGTCGCAGACCACCTTCACGGGCCCCGAGCGAGCGAGCGTTCTCTTACCTGGCCTATGCGTTTGAGCATCGCCATCGAGACCGCGGATGCGCTCGCCTACCTCCATGCCGTCGAACCACCGATCATACATCGCGATGTCAAAACAAACAACATTCTGCTCGACGGCAGCTTCCATGTAAAAGTCGCTGATTTCGGGCTCTCACGTCTCTTTCCCACTGATGCCACCCATGTGTCCACCGCTCCTCAGGGCACGCCGGGGTACCTGGACCCTGAGTACCACCAGTGCTACCAGCTCACCGATAGAAGTGATGTCTATAGCTTTGGAGTGGTGCTGGTCGAGCTCATATCCTCGAAGCCGGCCGTCGACATCACGCGGCGCCGGCATGAGATCAACTTGGCCAGCATGGCAATCAACAAGATCCAGAACTGTCAGTTGGACGAGCTGGTCGACCCGGATCTTGGGTATCAGTCGGATTGGGCGACAAAGAAGATGATAACCATGGTCGTGGAACTGGCTTTCAGGTGCTTGCAATCGGACGGAGAAATGAGGCCGCCCATTAGAGAGGTCCTCGAGGTGCTGACAGAGATAGAGAGCGAGGGTCGCAAGACCGAGAAGGAAGGGGCGACTGATGCCCGTGATGATGCTGGCTTGCTCAAGAACATTGCACCATTCTCACCCGACTCTGTTACCGCCAAGTGGGTGAGCAAGTCTACCACACCTAACACCAGTGAGTGATCTAAATTCTGAATTGCTTCTTAAGAACTTCTTATGTATGATCCGCAGAGGCTTGTATCTCCAACTTAGCAGGCTTTGACGTGTATGTGTAAAGGTAATCATAACGTTTCGCTAATTGAGTTTGAGATCAAGGGGGATGTATATAGTATATAGGGCTTCTGTTGATGCTCTGATTAAGCCCTCAAGCTGGATGATTTTTGAGTTGTGAGCATTTACAGCTTATCTGTATGTATGGTGTTTTGTGGATCATTTTTTCCACCGTAATTCTCATAACTTCGGACTGGGTCTGGGTCTGTGTTTGCGATAGGTATGAAGCTAAAACGACCTCACGGTTGTAGGATGTGGATGCTTGGGTAGCCCAGCGAAATCATGCGGCTGAAGCGTCCATTTCGATTATTGGCGCGCGACATGGTAGCCCGCAACCGTCAGCCCGGCTACTGAGACGGCCGGCTTCCCCACCACTCTCTCTCTCTCTCTCTCTCTTCTTTACGAAAAGCGACGCGACCGCAACCTCTATCCACGTGGCGCGTGCGCTTCCCTCTCTCCTCGTCCTCCTCATCTCATCGATCCGTCCACATAAAGAGCAGCCAGAGCTCCTGCTTTCAACGCTGCCTATCTTCTTCCGACGCTTCTTTCTTCGCCTCCCCAGACCGAAACCCAAATCCAATGTAAAGAGGAGAGATTCGATGGCGACGTTGCAGAAATTTAAGCTTCTCGCGACGCAATGCGCCACGGCGGCGAGGAGCCCATCCCGGAGCCCCGCCCCCGCCGCGGCGGCCGCGGCCGCGAGCCCGGCATTCCGCCTCCGTCGGCGGAAGACTTTGAGGAGGCTCCTCGGCCGGTCGTGTGGCCGGACGCTGCTCGCCCCGGCGAAGCCAGCCGCCGCTGGTGAGACGGAGGATCCGGGGGAGAAGAAGGGGCTCCTGAGCCACACGCTCAGGGATCTGTTCGTGTCCTCGCCTCCGGCAGTGGGAGGGGAAGTAGGGGGCGAAGGCGGCCGTGTCAGTGGCGGGGATGGGGGCGGTCGTGGTGGCGTCGCGAGGAGGTTCGGGTTCGGGGGGCTGGCGGTCGGGAGGTTCGCCGGCCGGCTCCGTGGCGGCGGCAGCGGCGGCGGCCTGAGGTCTGGATCCGGGGGGCTTCGGTATCGGTTGCTGCGGCGGGCTTGGCGGCCCGTACTCGTCACCATTCCTGAGTGATTCTAAGCAGAAGAATTGCTTGAAGAAAAAAAAACAGGAAAAAAACATAGTGTTGGGACTTGGGAGATCGTTGGATGTATTTTTCGCTATTTTTTCTTCTATTCGGAGTCTTTTTTGTTGTTGCTGTCGTTGTGGTTGTATCTATTTCTTCGTAAAAGATTCTGGTTTTTTCTTGCAGAGATTTGCCACAGAGTCAATGATTGAAGCTGATTCTAAGCTACTGATGAGTTCATTGCTTGATGACAGGGACCGACACACACATGCTCACTGTGTAAAATGCAATGAGCGAACCATGAGAAATTTTACTGTTTCTCTTAGTGTTTAAGATGAAAATGAAATTAATGTGGGGATGGTGAAGCTACATTAGTTGGTGTTCATCTCATTTTTACTTGGTCGCTGTCATAAATTATTTGTTAGGTCCATAAATGGCTCAGCTGTGGTTCACAGTTTGTTTCATTTCTGCCATCAAAAGGATTATTTGAATCACACCCTCGAAAATAAAATTGACACGGATGATGTGCTGCATGAGTATATACATAATTATGATTCCATCATATGCCATGCACATTGTGCTTTAATTTTGAGTGAATGGTCAAGATTTGGTATACCAGATGCTGACCGTTTGCTATGATTTTTTTTTTTTTTGGAATATTCTTATACTTCTAATATTTTTCTATTAAAGGTTCAAATTGGGATTAAATGGGATTTCAAAAGTAATGAAAATTAGTGTTTTGGTTACGCAAAACAGTTTAAAAAGAAAATAAAATTGAAAGGTAAGCAATACGAAGTGATGGAGACATACGAACGTTTCAATTATACAACCATAGTTAAGTGTAGGCATATGCACGAGGGTGGTCCAGAGCTTGCAGTTCACGCATTTATATGATAATAGCAAGGCAAATGGATTTGCATCTACTTCTTTAATTATTAGTGTAAGCTTAATGCTAATAGACTTCTTTATATCAAGTTCCATGGATCAATACAATTTAACCAATAGAATGATGACTTCATTAAAATTTTGGATATCAACCCTAGTAGGATTTCTATATGATTGCTTGGACTTGTTCAAATTAATTTATTTGCCCTTAACAAAAAATGCCAATAGTTACTGCCAATTTCTGGCTCGCAAAACTACAGCCATTAACAACAATGCTCTCATGTGCTGCAAGGAATATTTGGTCATTAGATTGGATTATTGGATGATGCTCTCATTGCAGGAATTAAGAATCCTTGTGTTTGGTGGATGTGTCAGATAACTAATATCTCTAGGGCTAAGCAACGGGTTAGAGTCATCCGAGGATAAAATGTGAAAAAAGTAAAACATTTTAGATTTTGAAAATTTTACAACGGTCCCCAGCCCCCAGGATGCTGCTACGATTGGCTGCCGGTGGCAGTCATATTCGCTGATGTAAAGAGACAGCAAGGCGTCCGGTTTTCGGACGTGGCCGAGGTCAATTCAAGAGGGTGTCGTCGAGCAGTACAAGTTGTTCGTTTAACCACCTTACTTTATTATGTTGTCAAATCCCCGAAGTGTAAACTACGCTTCATTTACACATGGAGTATTTTTTCGATGTCATAGGGCTAAGCTTCCGTAGTTCAGCTCGCCAACTTCTCAAACAGTTCGTGGAATTAATCATAAAACAGACACTAACTTAACCTTTTAATTCTTTCACAAATACTTTGCATGGTATTGATGTCTTTGCAATGGTTACTCCCAAATTATTACCTTCCATTAGAACCAAAGAATAGGCTCTCTATGAGGCCTTATGCGAGCGTGTATTTAGTCCAACATCGGTTATTCGTCGAAAAAAATTTAGGTACCCGTAAGGGGCTAAGAAATCCAAAAATTACCTTTCGGCTAGCCATTTTGAGTGAAATCATTGGTGTGACAAATAGTATTAGAGCGAACTCGACCCATAGTCTATGTAGATTAGGAGACACTGCAGTACAGGTTCATAGAGGCTGACTTTGGGCGGATCGTAATGCTTGTAATTAGATTTGAATGGATTTAAACTCTTAACCTGATAAGGATGTCAGGAGTTGAACGAGGGAAGTATGTAAGATTTTGTACGGGTGTGTATTTAATCCCATATTGATTATTTGCTGAGAAAATTTTGGGTACTTATACAAGACTAAGGAAACCAAAAAAATACCTTTCCACTAATCATTTTGGGCTAAATTCTGTGATTCTAACTTCCTACTTGCGTACACTCTACTGACTGATGCGGATAATGTTGGGACTTTGTTCTATAGATTGAAAGTTATTTGTTCTAGCAATGTTTTCTTGAAGGAAGAAAAAAAGGATAGAGAAGTATAGGTATCATTTGTCAAGGCTGAACTTTATACTAAAGATGATACTAATTTTAGTTAGGGGTGACAATGAATTGGATTAGATGGAAACATTAGTTAAAGAGAAACATTATCAATTTGAACTTGATGTGTTAATTAAAATGGATAAAAATGGACACACAGACTTGATTCATTTAATAAATGGGTCATGCAACATGACACGGGCAACTCGTTTAGGAAAACATGTCAAACATGTGTCCATTAACTCCATTTGACATGAACGAATATATTGACTTAACTCATTCAATAGGTCTAAACAATTAAACAAATCAAAAATTATAAACCTAAACCCTGTACATCGTATAAATGGGCTCAATTGGGTTGACTTTCATCTTGCTATATTATATTTTAAAAATAGATTAAAAAATTAAAGAAAGATATATCATGCGCACTATATAAGTTATATGCACACATATATCTAAAATAAAGGTTCCATTTCTGCCAACTTTTTCATTCGCTAGATATGTGCTTCGTATCATTTGCTCGGCCATCATTAAAGCACTTTACTTAATATATAATAAAAATTTAGCTATTAAAAAGTTTTTTTTGTGAAAATGGCAATTCATATAGCTCTAACGAGAGTACATCCTGCCAACTTAAAAAAAAGTAAAGAGTACAATGAGGGCGGGAGCTCTACTATAGATGTCTACAAGAACTCTCTGAAGGCGACCCAGTCTGCAGCCCTGTTCGCCACCCGAAAAGCATGAGCAACTTGATGCTCGCCCAACTCAACAACCAACCTGCGTGTATCGCGTATAAGTGGATGACCATCCCCATACTGGTCTGCACCCCGTATCCACTCGATCACCGTCGATGAGTCTCCCTCGATGTACACCCGCTCGGCACCGAGCACCCGCTTCGTGTATGATATCCCCTCCCAAGCTGCTCGAAGCTCTGCCCCAACTACGATAAGACCTGGCATACGACGACCCCCTGCTGCAACCAGGCTACCGCGATGGTCTCTAATCATAAATCCAACCCCTCCTGACCTCCCATCTACCGCCACACTACCATCAAAGTTCACCTTGAGAAAACCAGGGGGTGGAGCGCCCAAGAAATAAAAGCAAACTTGGGTGCTGTAACAGCGAAGCGAATACCTCAGATATCCCCGGCCATCCCAAGAGAACACATAGCAGTGCATGAGATCACCTCCGCAGCCTGAAGCATTGCTCTAACCACCACCAACCTCGGTGAGGACCTCCTGCCCTCAAACAAGTCTGCATTCCTGTCCAACCAGATGTGGTAGGCCAGACATGCTCTAAGTACACCTGCCTCAACATGAACTAGGCCGCCGGAATGAGTCTCTCAACAACTGCAGCAGATCATGTACCGACACCACCGACTGGGGAAGAGGGACTGGTGACCTTCTCCATATCTCCCTAGCCTTGGGACACTGCAGAAGAACGTACCCAATGATCTCCTCAATGTCCGTGTACACCTCGCAACACTACGAAATCCGCATACCCCGTCGGACTAGCATGCTCTGGTAGGAAGGCAGCCCCGGGCCACCTTCTAAAAGAAAGCGCCATCCGTGGATGAGTCCGCATCCTCCAAATCCACCCTCCCTCTATCTGTTGAACTGGCTCTCCCCTGAACAGAACCTGTAGATCCCTCGCGCGCACCCGCGACCACCCCGTCGGCGCCCGCACTAACCTGTCAGGCTCCCCTCGAGTCGGCATCGGGAGGGCCAGGACCATCTCCGTCAAGTGCTCCCCAAAGACCTCCCGAATCAACTCCTCCCTCCCTCGGCCCTCCTCTGAAAACATCAGATCACTAACCGTGTGGCCCGCCAATCGTCCCGAAACCACCAAGGTCGGCAGACGGTCGAGCGGCTGCACAGTCATACAGCAATCCTCCAAAACATTGATGGATCGACCGTCACCAATAGCCCATCTAATCTCCAGAAGGACCAACATAGCTCTGGCATACATCTCCCTCCACACTTGTGAGTGGTAGTGAGTAGCTCTCACACCAGGCAGCAACATCCCATACTTCGCCCTCATCAACGAGGACCAGATACTATCAGGTTCCAGAATAAATCTCGCGACGTATCGGGCTGCTAACACCTCTCGCCTCTCCAACAAGGACTGCACACCTAGACCCCCAAACCTGATAGGCTGACATACCACCTCCCATGCTAACAAGTGGATGCCACCTCTGCCTCCATGCCTTTCCCAGATGAAGTTTCTAAGAAGCTACTCAATAGACCTCAAAAATGACACTGGGATGAAGGAATTGGAGAGCAAGTAAATAGGAATCGAAGAGAGAACTGATCGAACCATTGTGATCTTGCCCATCATAGACAGAGAGTGCATCTACCAGCCCTCCAGCCTCTGCCTGATGCTGAGCTCAAGTGAAGAGCAGTCCCTACCTCGCAGCCGCTGGCCTGAAATCGGGACTCCCAAGTATCTCATAGTGCCATCCTGCTCACCCACCCCTAATATCTCCATAATAGAGTGCCTCACCGCCTGTCTGGCCTTTGGACTAAAACAAATAGCTGACTTCGAAAAATTGGCCCGCTGTCCTGACTCGGGCGTCCTGCCGCGACGAGCGGACTAGCAACAAGCAATCATCAGCAAACAATAGATGGGAAATCAGGGGAGCACCTACCACGGGTCTGTACACCTCCAGCTCCTGAGTGATCATCGCCGGACACAATGCTCTAGACAATGCATCCGCGCAGATAATAAATAGCTGGGGGGATAGAGGGCATCCTTGTCGCAGCCCTCCCGAGGGCTCGAAGAAACAAGATGGCGTGCCATTCACCAGGATGGCAAACGATGGAACCCTAACACAGCCCATGAACCACTGAATCCATGTCTCATGAAAACCGAACCCCAGCAAAGACTGCTGCACAAAGTCCCAATGCACCATATCGTAGGCCCTCTCCATATGAAGCTTGACTCCCATCAAACTCCTCCTCATCGGGGCCCTACCTAGATCAAACATAAATTCCTGTGCAATGAGGACATTGTCGGAGATACTGCGCCCTCCAATAAAATTTGGTACATGTGTTGCATTTCAACAATAGTTAAAATAAATAAATAAATAAGAAATGATGCCTTGCATATGGTGTAGGGCTAGCTTATTGACATCAATATTAGTGATGGAATTCTTGTACATATCCAAAATTGTAGTAATTTTATTCCTATCTTTTCCTACATAACTGAAAAATAAAAAAAAATTCTTCAAGAGTTTCAGGTCCAAAAAATACATGATAAATATCGCCAAAGTCTAAAACTGCAGAGGAAATTAAGTGAAATACTCCAAATACAAAATATGAAAAAGTATCTATAACTTCTTCCGGACCTACCCCAATATGGAGTAATTAGGTGTGGAAATAAAATCAATCCTTGTTTATACATGAATTTTTTTTGTACGAAATGAGCCACGTCAAATAGGTTCATTGCTCCGACCTAGAATACAATTAATCCGGCATGGGCTACATGAGCTCCAAATAGTTTACCAGACAAATTGATAAATCTTGCATTCCGGTAGTAATAGTAGAAGTTTTTGCTCAACTATTATTAAAGCTCGTTACTTAGCCTGCAGCAAAATTTTAATTATTAATTTTTTCAGTTATTATATTTTATTATATTACTATATTACATTTGAAAATTATACAGTATTAGAGTTGTATACTTACTTTATAGAAGCGTATTGATTCTCCCTTCTCGTGCGGTAACACGTGGGGGCCCCTCAACTGGTTAGCGTCATTTTTCTCTCCGATCGGTGCCCATCGTTCACCAACAGAAGGAATTTCGGCCGGAGCGTTCTCGGTGCAGCAAACCCCCTGTTCATCTTCCGGTCCCCGCCCTCCAGCCTTCCTCCTCTTCACCTCTCTATCTTTTGCTCTCGCCTTTCATCAACCCACCCATCCCCCCTTAATTTCTATGCGTTGATTTAAGGCTCAACCTTGGGACCTTGCGATGGCGATCGCCGGAACGGCCCCGTGAGATCTCAAGATGTCGCGAGAATCCCATGGAAGGTCCAGCACCCGAGATCTCATCTTCAATGCTGTCGCCGGCGCCTCTGCAGGCTTGTTCTCAGAATTCCGCTCTTTTCTTTCAGTGCTCTTAGATTCTCGCCTTTCTTGTTTGATTATTTGTGTATATAAGTACTTGGTTTGTGTGATGCTCGAATTGGTTTGCTGCTACAGGGGCGATAGCAGCCACATTTGTATGCCCGTTGGATGTGATCAAGACGAGGTTTCAGGTCCATGGCCTGCCCAAAATGCCCCCTCCTGCTCGGCGTATGCTTCCTTTTTCCTTTTCTCCTTTCTTTCTTTCTTTCTTTCTCGTTTTCCTTTCTCTAGTTTCTGTATTTAGTAATTTGAAGGCATATGTATTTTTTGAATGTTGATTTGGTTGTCGTGTCAAACTAGATATAATAGATAGCTTGTAGCGGGTGTAAAGAGGTTTCTAGTTTCGACGAAATAAGTGAATTCACTGAGATGTGGATCTCGCAAACAAAATTGTCCAGAATCTCATGTTGCAATTACAAGTATCCTGTTTTTCAACTTTTAAGAACAGGATTGTTCAAATAACTATCTGACCCGTATCCTAGCATTATCAGATTTAAGTATTGGTATCCAACAGGCATTGCATATGAACATGACATGCAATTTTAAGCATTCATGCTTCCTAAACTACAGCTCTCCAACGCTTCGAATACTAAATATCTTTTGACATTTCATTTTGGCTTTCTTAGTCAAGGAAATCCTTTTGTATATCAATCACCTATATGGATATTAAAAGTCTCTTGTTAAATAATATTCTGAAATACCCTCAGTTTCCTTATTGGTAATTTAGTGAATATGCTAGATATGTTCCCTGCGTTACTTGGTATACTGAGCAGCTGAGTCATTTCACTTTCTGCTGCTAGTAAAATGGATAATGCAGTAGCAGGAGTTGCCTTCAAGAAGAACACGTGATGATCCAGTTTAAATTTTAATTATCATCTGATGTTCCATCAAAATTCAAATTGTGGTACATTTCTAGTAAAACCCCACCAAAGTTGTTCGTGTGCTCCCTTTGCTTAGAACTTTGAGGTGTTACTAGATTTTCAGCGCAAGTACTTAGGAATCATAGTTAAGGAAGCTAGTGGTTTGGATGACAACAGCTGGAGAATAATGATAGATTTAGAGTGAGGGATTCATCAGAAATTCTCCATCAACTTTATGCGTTAAGAAGCTATAGTGGTTATCCTTGCCATAATCACACTCACATGTATTGCCGTGTCCTCTTCTTCTACTAATGCTTGACTTGATGTGGTATCCTTTTTGCTATTCAGTTGCTTAAAACTAAGAGAATTTTTGAACTGTCTGCTTGATGCAGCACAAAAATCACATCTTACATACATGCATATGCATGATGATTGAAAAGCAGAAGAAAACGTAAAACAAAAAAGAGATGGTAAGGGGTCTGTCTCCATATAGCTAAATATGTACCCACTGTGACCTCGTAAAACCCTAACAAGAAGACAACTGGATAAGATCTAATCACACTGCTAGAGTAGCTGAATCTTTCCTAAACTGTAGACACTTTGATGATTCATAGGCTTAGTTAATTTATTTATTTTCAGTTTTCTTTCCTTTTTTAGTTTTAGGATAAATAGTTTAGTTATTTTATATTCTCTTTTAACTTTTGAATTCGATTATAAGGCTGTTGTTTTTGTCCGCTTTTGGCATCTTTTTTAGGAAATATAAGCATCTACTGGTCCCACTTTAGGTACAAATCAATTTAGGAAAATTTTAAACTTTATTAAGATTGTATTTTGAAGGGGGAGTTGTAATTGCTCTTTTTGCTGGCTTCTATAGTGATAAATAATTTGCTATTTTTAGAATGTTTGAAATTATTTTAGTTTCTTCTTTTCGTATTCCTTTTCTAGGTAGAATGTCTAGGTGTGCTAGTAAATTAAGCAGTCCTGTTTCCTAGGTTTTATTACATACTTAGCTATAAAAAGAGAAGAAGAAAATAATTACAGTTATGGTTAAGAATAATAAACATTTATGATTTTTCCTTCTATCTATCTCTTATTTGTCTATAATACTTGTATTCTCTTTTTGGGCTTGAGAAATTGCCCAGATTGTGGAATAAAAGCAGAAAAATATATTTTATAACTCTCAGGCCTTTCTAATTCCTCCTATCTTCAAAAAGTCAGAGCATTATTCCTGAGCTTTGGCTGATTTTTGAATTCTCAGTTGTTTTAATAGGTAGGATAGTTTGTTTTCTCAATCATGTTATCTAGTGCATCCTAGGGACTCGTAAATTCTTATGTTTATATGTAAACATCAACAAAATCAAGGTAGATCACATTCTATAGGTTAGACAATTAGCTTAGAGAATTTTGTGTATGAAGGATTGTGGGGCTAATTCATGGATCTTGCTGAGTTCAATACATTGTGTGCTTTTTTTTTTTTTTTTGAATTGTCAGCTGCTAGTATTCACATGGATGCATATGGAATAATGAGACTCATGATCACATATTGATTCACAGATTATGTCTTTGGTTTTTGTGATCTTTTAAAATGTTAAAATATTTTCTCTTTTTTCAAATGAATTAGGTAGTGTCATTATTTCAAGCCTAGAACATGTAATAAAAAATGAAGGCGTCAAAGGATTGTATCGTGGTCTCTCTCCAACAATTACTGCACTACTTCCAACCTGGGCAGTGAGTATATCTTTTGTGCTTCTTAATAATAACACAGTAGACTTGAATTACCTTTTTTCCTTTTATGAAACTTAGAAATCTGCAAGTACTTTTCTTTCTTTTGTTTTATTAATTCTTGATATGATTTGAGCTAATGCTTTAGTGGTACTCTAATATTAAACTTTCACATGTGTAGACATAGTTATAATGGAGGTCAGTTTATCGAGAGAAGTATTCTCTAATATTCAATTGAACTTAACTATATAACTGTATAAGAATCTTGATTCCTGTAATTACATCTGGTTAACCTTACCGACATTTTTGTTTCATTTCCAGGTATATTTCACTGTTTATGATCAGCTAAAAGGCCTACTTCAATCACATGGTTTGTTTTAATTAGATTTTCCTTAAGAATTAAATCTTCTATTTTCTTCCATAAGTTTGGAAATTATATAATGTGCTCCTATGTTAGATAATATAGTCTTAAAAACTTATAGTTTGTAGGTAATTTCAAAAATGGTCTAAACTTAACTTTTGACATTTTTCGCATGTGCAGTAGATGGAAATAATCATTTCTCAATTGGTGCAAACATTATAGCTGCATCTGGTGCTGGAGCTGCAACATCTATTGTGACCAATCCATTGTGGGTTGTTAAAACCAGACTTCAGGTTTGTTCTATGATATTGCCATGCCATATCACATATACACATGCGTGACCAGAGTCACCAACTCACCCCCAACTCGGACATGCATGCAAGACTGGGCTGATGATGTGTGTATTTGTGTTGCTTAAAGTAAGTTCTTCATGGTCTTTACGTGATCTTTTTGCCGAAGTTTGTGTCTGGTAATGCCATACTAGAGGGCTTTTTGTCCAAAGATGCCAGAATGTCACTTTTAGGATAAGCTTTAAAATCTTGCTTCTATTTAAGCGCTCATTTGGGCACCTGCATGTTATCCATGCGGTATCGCTTGGACTGTTGAGAAGTTCTTAGAGTTTAGAAGACTAGAGAGGGAAGACTTATAGGGAAGTTGGGGAAGGTCGCTGGCTTTCATTATTCAAGGATATTAGAAATCCTACACTAGGTTGATCCACACCTTCCCTCTTTATTTCAGAAATCTCTACCTCCCAATAAGTGTCATCAAAGGCTCTCCAGGCACTCAGGCGATGCTAGGAAGCCCCCAAGTGCCTTAGTAGTTCTCGTGTGAGGAAAGTTTACTAAGGCGATGCGGTGAGAGCTTGGGATAAAGCGAGAGACGTTCAGGCAAGTGCCTCTCCAATGTCTAACAGTATTCTTCCTAAACTTTTTTGCCCATTCTTTTATATCTTTATTAACTTTACTTTGGAGGTTATTTTGGTCTAGTGGGGTCCTTATAAATAAAGGGCTAATCTAGGATGTTTAATGATTTACTTTTTTGGATTATATTTTGTTTAGAAACATCAAATATGTTTGAGAAGTGGTATTTATGCTATCATATTTGACTTTTGTGTCTACTGAAGGATATCAAGTGGTTTATTTTTACTGACTTTTGTTCAAAAGCATAGCATGGGAAGTGGTATTTTGATGCGGCATTCTGAAAGAAGTCAAACATGATATCTATTGTACAAGATAATTGTGATTTTTGAAGTTGAAACATGAATAAATAACCTTATACTCTTATAGTTTTCAGATAGATATAATATTTACTTGTACTACATTTATTGAAGCTTTTTTAATTTAATTAGCACCTTGCTTTTTTTAGGGGAGTGCCTTGTTGATGCCAAGCGCCTCAGTGATATAGGGGCCTGTCACCTTAAGGGGTTCTGTCGGGTCGATGATTGGCGGATGCAAATGTCTAGGGAAGGAGCTTGTCAGCCACAAAAAGGGCCTTCAACCACTAAGGTGGGGTGGATTGGGTACCATGATTAGGTGAGAGAAGAATGAAAAGGGAGAGAAAAATAACCAAGAGGCAAATAAAAAATAGAAAAGGAAAAAAAAATCCTAGAGTAGCCCTGTTCTAGGTCCTACATTAAATAGCT
The DNA here is from genome assembly GCF_009389715.1 of Phoenix dactylifera. Classification (NCBI taxonomy): domain Eukaryota; kingdom Viridiplantae; phylum Streptophyta; class Magnoliopsida; order Arecales; family Arecaceae; genus Phoenix; species Phoenix dactylifera. The sequence goes on along the minus strand of NC_052395.1, from coordinate 20,317,475 downwards.
ATTCCAAGAATAGGGAGGTTTGATTGGAATAGTTCATTATAAGATTTATTCCAGTTATTGATCCAATCGGGAGAAGAAAGATTTTCTTCAACCTACTCAACTCGCATCTCTCAAGAGAAAACTAGAAGAAGATGAAGGAAACTCGAAAGTAGGGATTTAAGTCCTCTTTTGTTTCATTGATCCCTTAAAAAATATGGTACATAGCCTCTATTTATAATATGAGGTCCGTCCTAACACAATTTGGGTTGGATTCCTCTTCCTAATCCTAATAGGACTCTTTTTTCTAAAATAGGCATCTCTAATAGAAAAAAGCTAAAAATTTCGAGGAGGCAGATCTCGACTTCTACATCAACTCTGCCTTCTGTCGCTCCACTTGATTCTTTTAAATAGAAAGCTACGCCCAGTCAAAGTCTTATCCGAAAAAACAAATTTCGGTTTGACCAGCCCATTTCGGAGTCTAACAGTGGAACTTCATCCTAGTTTAAACTCCTAGTTGTAGATCTTGAAAAGATACCCAATTTCAAAAGAAAGATAATCTCAATTGGGCATTGTATGACCAAGTTATAGCTTTTGGAAGTTTGGCTGTGACTCGGCTTTCCGATGTGGCGGATCTTGCTTTTGAATCCTGTCTAGCCCTGCTCGTAGTGGCCAAAGTGTTCCGGGTTGAGTCTAGTAATCCTCCTGGATATCCATAGAGTCCAAAGTATTTTATATCAAGTTTGGTGATCCTTCTGAATACTCATAGTAGTCAAAGTGGTTTACATCGAGTCCGGTGATCCTCCTGGATTAGAGCTCCCCTTGTTTAGGAGATTTAGCTCTAGCTAATTCAAAACTGAAGATGGAAAAATGCTTGCTTTCCTGCCTCGCGGATGAACTACTTGGTTTTGCTAGAAGATAGAGTTGTTGGTGTTTGTGTTGAAGGCGTCGCCAATCGAGACACAATCTCAGGGAGTTGGGCTATCTTATCCTCTAGTTATGTGAGACGTTCCATCATCTCATCATCCATCGAGGTAGAAGTAGTAGCCGTACTCACCTTTGTCCTTTAATGTACTTCAAGCACGGATAGTCCTTCTCTTGACACTTGTACTACTCGTGCATCTCGATCATGCGCTAAAGCTCCCATAATGTAAAAGACCGAAGCTCTGATACCAACTTGATCTGATTAGATCAAGTTGGAATTCCACCAGATAAGAGCATAGCTCTGATACCAATTTGATCCTCCTGGATATCCGTAGTAGCCAAAGTGTTCCACGTCGAGTTTGGTGATCCTTTTGAATATTCGTAGTGGTCAAAGTAATCCGTATCAAGTCCGATGAACCTCCTGAATCAGTTATGTCGATATTATGTGGCTAAAATAAAGTCCTACTCCGTGTCCTATTTTCCTAACAAATAATCTTTAAGAGGAAAGCAACAGAAAGAGAGAATAATGGCTCAACAGAATAATAGAAAAATTTCTGATCATACTCAATCTTCCAAATCTTAATTCAACCATAGGACTTGTTGTAGTTATAACTGTAACTAAAGCCGAAGGCTCTATTAGCTGCCGAGAAAGAAAAAAGAAAATAAGTAAATCAGCAAGAAAATAAAAGAACTCTTGAGGGTTTTCTCATATTTGGTCGAACTAAATTGTAGAGCAAGTGATTTAGGTGCGGTTATCTTGAACCACTTGCCTATTTGTTATTTTCTTTCAAAACTGCTACCCTTTTGCGAAGAAAAATTTTAGGCCTTTTAGAGAAAATTTTGATCCTATATCTCCTCATTGTTTTCCTCCTTGAATATTCTTTTCTATACTAGACAATGATAAAGAGCATTCCTCTCTAACTCAATCTCTTTCATTTCATTTCCTGTGGAACCATAAAAATCCTAGGCAAACAAAACAAAAAGTCCTTGAATTAGGTCTTTTGTTCTTTGTCCAGTCATATGAAGATCTGTGGAGAGAAGAGGGGTTGGGCCATACATAAAGACACCTAAGAGGGTGGAGTATCTCTGAGTCCCTCTTGCGTCTCTACTTCTTCTTTTCCAGGTTTTTATAAAATGGCTCTTTATGTGGCACCTTATTTCCATATCATGTAACAACCTAAATCTTTCACATTATGAGACCAGATCATCTAATGTCAAATGTACAAGTAAAAGCTCTAAGACAGCAAATAAAAGGCCAAAACTGAAAACAGAACTATATTTCTGTGATCAAAGATCTAAAATTCCAATCAGGTCAGCTTTGCATAAAAATATGCTCAAGGATTCACATGTGACAGAAGCCGGCTGATGTAGGATCCAGTTGAGGGTCCCTATAAAGCACGACTGTGTTACTTGGAGTACAGTCATATTGGAAGGCATGTGTACTTAATATAACCACTTACCAGTTGTGTTTATCAATTAAGAATTGATATTGAATTTATTTAGTCAGGAAGTCCTTACATAGTTTTCTTGGAGGTTTAATGAAGAGTCCTATCTTGTCTTTGACAGTTGCTTTGACAATATAACATTATATTTTGGACTTAGAATGATTTAGGGTTGTTATAAGTCATCTTTTAGGATTCGAATATGTATATTTGTCAATGAGTTTTATTAGAGTGACCCATGATTCTCAAGGAACTAAAAAGATTCTTATCATCTGTGGAGAGTCCACATTCGCCTTCTCCATTGGCTAAGCTGGAAATGTTGAATTGATGTATTTAAGAAGAGTTGAAGGGGAGGGACAGTGACTAAAGGAGAGTTGGTGAGGTACTTGTTCGAACCTACAATTGGACTTAATGCAGTAGATCATCCAGTTGCTTTTTATGCACTATGACTTGTTGATTTTTTGTGCATCTTGTTGGTCTATTGTTGGATTAGTTTTACCTTATAAATGTATCTGTCATGCTTGTTGACCCATCTCAATGATCTTCATTTAACCAAATACCTTCTCATTCACATATAATGCAAATAAATTGAAATAATAGTTTGAAAGTGTAGAACAATTTTTTTTGCCTTATTTAATGATCTACGTTGTTTTTCTGACAGACACAAGCAATGAGGCCTGGAGTGGTACCCTACAGAAGTCTGTTGTCTGCTTTTAGAAGAATTATGCATGAAGAAGGTTTCCAAGGATTATACAGGTCTTGATATTTTGTAGTTCATCTAATCCATGAATATTGATCATATAAATTATTTTGTTCAATTTTTGGCCATTTAGTTCTGTACTTTCCTTGACATGCTATTTCTTGTGTGGTGCACAGTGGCCTTCTTCCTTCTTTAGCAGGGGTTAGTCATGTTTCAATCCAATTTCCAGCATATGAAAAGATCAAGTATTACTTGGCCAGAAGGGGTAGGGTGATCTTTGGCATTACAAAATTTTAGACCGCCTTTACTTGGCCAGTCCAACTTTTATCTTTCTTTTTTTTTTCCAATTTTGGTTGTTGACCTGTTATAATTTCCCAGATAATACCACTGTGGATAAACTCAGTCCAGGAAGTGTTGCTATTGCTTCTTCACTATCTAAAATAGTTGCCTCCACAATGACATATCCTCATGAGGTATGCCTGACTTCTTCTGGTAGATGCCCTCAGATTACATGCAGAACTTACTACTAGAATGCGCCTATTTAGTCTCCTCAGCCCCAGAATAGTTCCAAGTTCAGAGCACAGCTAAATGGCTCAAGAGTCGATAGTTTCTAGCTTGGTAGCTTGTGGAAAAGGGAAGTTATGATACTTGATTTCCATGAGGCCAATTCAGAATGTGCCTATTAAATGGATGGTTTAAGAACTCTCTTCTCAGACTAAAAGATTGAGAACTGATGTTCTCCTATAAGTTTTTTTCTGTCAAGTTGAAAACCATGTTGGGGAGAAACAATTACAAATTATGTTATATGTGTTTTAAGCCATTTTCATGAAATTTACTATTTTCTCTTCATCAGGTAGTACGGTCCAGGCTGCAAGAGCAGGGCCAGGCACGGGATACTGCTAACCAATACACAGGTGTGGCGGACTGTATTAAGAAAGTATTTCAAAAGGAAGGCATCCCTGGATTCTATCGTGGCTGTGGCACAAATTTGCTAAGAACTACCCCAACTGCAGTCATTACTTTCACGAGTTATGAGATGATTAAAAGATTTTTACATCAAGTGTTTCCAACCTGAGCAGAACCACACAAATGTCCACCTGAAATCTAAAGGTCACATTGATTGTGTGAGAGAGAGGGCACTAATGCAGGAGAACAGATGGACACAGATCATTGTTATCTCAGACCCAATTGATGAAATGCTTGCTTGTCATACCATGTCATCCAGGGCACTGACTGTCAACAATTCTCTCTGCAACCAGGCCGGAAAATGCTTGAATACAGAAAAGAGCATGAGAATATTATGGTTCTCCCCCAAAAAATGTAATTGACTATTTTATTCTAACATTTAGGATATGCATAGAGCTCGTCAAGCGTGTTGCGACTTTCAGAGTCTATTTTTTAACAGCAGTAAAAATCATATAATTATTTTGTTGTTCTCTAAGGTCCTTTGTCAGAAAAGTGATGTTGTAAGTTAATATTTTGACAGTAACATAAATATGCCCATACTTGTCATGGAAACTGGAGTAGCAGCCGGTAAAGATTTACCAAAAAAAGAACTCCTTGATGTCGTTGTGGGACAGCAGTGAATATCTTCATAGCTTTCCAAAGTAATCTCTTCACCTTGAATCCTGATTGGAAGTTTCCTTTTAGTGCGTTGAATGAAGATTAGATTGCTGCCTACATAGATGTTTGTAAGCATTTTGGATGTGGATTTTTGCGCTTTATGCAGTATAAAGAGACAATGATCTAAGTTGATGAAGCGTGCACTGACCTTAATTTTGACATCAACCTTTCACAATATGTTGGTCTTAATTGCTAAGATCCATGAGATTCCATGAAAAGTTGCTCCTATATGGTTATGAGGGTTTGGTTCTTCCTCTGCATGTATGCCATTAGCTGCTCACCTATCTGAGAAAATCTTCCTGCAGACTTGGGTTCTTT